>NC_060142.1:126947828-127554328 GCF_021461385.2 Schistocerca piceifrons | reverse complement strand
TCCTCTGTGTCGTCAATGGGCTTGAAATTTTCCGCGAACGCATCTGTCCAGGCGTTTGCCTTGTCATTCGGCTTACAGACCATCTCACGCAAGACTTGCAGTGGCGGAATGCGCAGTTTTTCACGCGCGAGGCACTGTAATAATCGATTCTGAGGGTCGCGATCGTCCCCTCCCAGTCTCGATTCCTGTGGTTATCTACGGAAAGCTTGATTTCACGGCAAAGTTAGTTAGTACAACGTTTCGTCATGAGATTTCGTGTGGGGCGTCATTCACGAATTAAGCGGTTCTTTTCCGTAATGACCTCCAGTATGTCGGGAGGAAGCTTTTTAAAAAACTCCCTCACTTTAGGTGGTTGTCGGGGAGCGGCCGTGTCAACCGCTTGCAGAATGAGCCGGTCAAATACTGCAAGAGCCTCGTCCGCTCCGACTTCGTCTGCGTTTAGTGTGTTGCCTAGGTGCACTTTAAGGTCCATCAATCGACATCTCTCAGCTGGCGGTGGTCATTTTCTGTTACGTCTCCATCGAGGTGGAGATGAAATACTCCTGGTAGATCGTCCGACGATGACGCAGGCCTGACGGATGCAAAAGTCTGGTGGCCAGCGCCCTTCAGGTTCGCAGTGTGGAGGACATCTGGGCAGCCACGTCTAGGGTAGTGCGTCGGGTTGTAGGGCCCAACTACTGTTGCATTTTATCATTCGACGGCACGTAGCAGGCGACGTCCGCTCGCGAATTACCAGCCAATGGTTTGAAATCTTTGCTTTATGAGTACGGTTTGAACATTCATTTTGTGGTACAACGTTCGATACCACGCTTGTTAGGGGTTGCAGTTATCGACCGCAGTCCGTAATACACTCCTGGAAATGGAAAAAAGAACACATTGACACCGGTGTGTCAGACCCACCACACTTGCTCCGGACACTGCGAGAGGGCTGTACAAGCAATGATCACACGCACGGCACAGCGGACACACCAGGAACCGCGGTGTTGGCCGTCGAATGGCGCTAGCTGCGCAGCATTTGTGCACCGCCGCCGTCAGTGTCAGCCAGTTTGCCGTGGCATACGGAGCTCCATCGCAGTCTTTAACACTGGTAGCATGCCGCGACAGCGTGGACGCGAACCGTATGTGCAGTTGACGGACTTTGAGCGAGGGCGTATAGTGGGCATGCGGGAGGCCGGGTGGACGTACCGCCGAATTGCTCAACACGTGGGGCGTGAGGTCTCCACAGTACATCGATGTTGTCGCCAGTGGTCGGCGGAAGGTGCACGTGCCCGTCGACCTGGGACCGGACCGCAGCGACGCACGGATGCACGCCAAGACCGTAGGATCCTACGCAGTGCCGTAGGGGACCGCACCGCCACTTCCCAGCAAATTAGGGACACTGTTGCTCCTGGGGTATCGGCGAGGACCATTCGCAACCGTCTCCATGAAGCTGGGCTACGGTCCCGCACACCGTTAGGCCGTCTTCCGCTCACGCCCCAACATCGTGCAGCCCGCCTCCAGTGGTGTCGCGACAGGCGTGAATGGAGGGACGAATGGAGACGTGTCGTCTTCAGCGATGGGAGTCGCTTCTGCCTTGGTGCCAATGATGGTCGTATGCGTGTTTGGCGCCGTGCAGGTGAGCGCCACAATCAGGACTGCATACGACCGAGGCACACAGGGGCAACACCCGGCATCATGGTGTGGGGAGCGATCTCCTACACTGGCCGTACACCACTGGTGATCGTCGAAGGGACACTGAATAGTGCACGGTACATCCAAACCGTCATCGAACCCATCGTTCTACCATTCCTAGACCGGCAAGGGAACTTGCTGTTCCAACAGGACAATGCACGTCCGCATGTATCCCGTGCCACCCAACGTGCTCTAGAAGGTGTAAGTCAACTAGCCTGGCCAGCAAGATCTCCGGATCTGTCCCCCATTGAGCATGTTTGGGACTGGATGAAGCGTCGTCTCACGCGGTCTGCACGTCCAGCACGAACGCTGGTCCAACTGAGGCGCCAGGTGGAAATGGCATGGCAAGCCGTTCCACAGGACTACATCCAGCATCTCTACGATCGTCTCCATGGGAGAATAGCAGCCTGCATTGCTGCGAAAGGTGGATATACACTGTAGTAGTGCCGACATTGTGCATGCTCTGTTGCCTGTGTCTATGTGCCTGTGGTTCTGTCAGTGTGATCATGTGATGTATCTGACCCCAGGAATGTGTCAATAAAGTTTCCCCTTTCTGGGACAATGAATTCACGGTGTTCTTATTTCAATTTCCAGGAGTGTAGATATCGCTGGACCCGTGAATCGCGACCAGCGCCGCTAGCGCCGCTCCGCGGCTTGTATCAAGTTTCTAGCGAGCTCTCGTCCACTCTCGCTCGGGACGTCCAGTAGTAAAGTAGCATAGCCTTCAGCTGATAGCAAGCAACCTCTAACAAGGCGCTTAGCAACGTATGGCCTAAGCGCGGCCTCAATAGCTATCTGTTTGTAATTATACGAATGCAGCCAAGAAGAGACCCGTAGAACCAGTTAAGTACAATATATATTATTTTTTACCAACGACTTCTAATTATTTTAGTCGTTGCATATCCAGACCAAGCAGACCAATCTTATCGACATTAGTGACAAACCTGCGCCGGCTGCTGTGGCCGAGCGGTTCTAGGCGCTTCAGTCTGGAACCGCGCGACCACTACGGTCGCAGGTTCGAATCCTGTCTCGGGTATGGATCTGTGTGATGTCCTTAGGTTAGTTAGGTTTAAGTAGTTCTAAGTTCTAGGGGACTGACGACCTCAGATGATAAGTCCCATAGTGCTCAGAGCGTTTTGACCAATTTTGACAAACCTGCTGTGATTAATATGTTTCTGTTTAGCATTGGCCACCAGTCGACACTGGCGACGACTCTTCGTCGTCATCATGCCACATTTAATGCGCGGTTTGAGTACTGACAATGCAGCAGTTATGGTAGGCATCACTAATGGTGTACTTCAGAATTTCAAAAGAGAAATTCCTCATATTGTCTTAATTCCTCGTGTCTGCCATTCTGTGCAGCTGGAGGTATCTTCTGCTACAGCTGCAACTTTGGCCTGGAATTTGGAATTTTTGCTGTCAGAAACGTATTGTTGGTTTTCCAAGTCTTCATATCGTCAAATTGATTATAGAAAGTTATTCGGTGCTATAAATAACGGAGCTAATCCATTCAAAATAGTTCAGAAGTGCAATATACGTTTGGATATCTGTTTTAGAGGCTGTTTCTCGTGCTTTGTCTCAGTGGCTCGAACTAACAACCCACTTTGAGATAGCAGCGCTTCATGAGAAGTGCTATACTGCACATGTCCTCCATAATATATACAGCGGTGACGTAAACAAAATTTATCTTAGTTTCCTGAAACCTTATTTGGAATAATGTCAGCTGATAAATAAGGAATTTCAGTCAAATTCTGCAGACCAATCATGGCTCCTAAACGATGTTGTTTTACTAATCAGTCACCTCGTAAGGAGAATTGTTGTACCAGGGTACAGAGGCGATCTTTTAGCAGCAGATGTTCGCAAATATTAAGTCGCCAAGAATCTAGTCGACGTCTTACTGCAGGATACGAATATTTCTAACAAAATTTCACCTCAAGTTGAGAATGCCATAAGGAAAAGTCGAATAGTGGTTTTCGCGGTTGTCGGTAGACTGATATACAAACATCAAAAAAAGTTTTGCATCACCTAGGTTCCAAGAGTTCCGGAACCTGAACAGAAAACTGCAATAGAGATCAACGTAAACATCATTCCGCCCTTTTTATTGCTCATGAAAACCACACATTGCATATTTTACCACCATACAGCGAGACCTTCAGAAGTGGTGGTCCAGATTGCTGTACACACCGGTACCTCTAATACCCAGTAGCTCATCCTCTTGCATCGATGCATGCCTGTATTCCTCGTGCCATACTATTCACAAGTTCATCAAGACACTGTTGGCCCAGATTGTCCCACTCTTCAACGGCGATTCGGCGTAGATCCCTCAGAGTGGTTGGATTGTCACGTCGTCCATTAACAGCCCTTTTGAATCTATTCCAGGCATGTTCGATACGGCTCATGTCTGGAGAACATGCTGGCCACTCAGGATAACGACATCGCTCGACTAGAGTGGCCAGTATGTTTTCCAGACATAAACCCTATCGAAGATGCTTGCGATAGATTGAAAAGGGCTGATTATGGACGACGTGACGCACGAACCACTCTGAGAAGTCTACGCCGAATCGCCATTGAGGAGTCCAAGAATACCTTGATGAACTTGTGGATGGTATGCCACGACAAATACAGGCATGCACCAATGCAAGAGGACGTGCTGCTGGGTATTAGAGGCACCGGTGTGTACAGCAGTCTGGACCAGAACCTCTGAACGTCTTGCTGTATGGTGGTACAAGGTAAAATGTGTGGCTTTCATGAGCAATAAAAAGAGCGAATATAATGTTATGTTGATCTCTATTCCAGTTTTATGTACAGGTTCCGGAACTCTCTGAACCGAGGTGATGTAAAACTTTTTCTGAAGTGTATATATAACACGGTAATTGAGTTACTCATTCTGAGTGTTCTTGTGAGTCATTCTTTCATGCAATATAACTTACAGACAGATGTATTACAGATTAATTATAATCACATTCCTTAAAAGTAATCTGGAAAAATAAGCTCATAATCAAAAGTAGGGTAGCTACTCCGATTCTACATCTGAATCTGTACTCTGAATTTAGAAGTCACCCAATTTTCAGACTGTCAGCGAAAAATTCTGTTGAACATCACTGCAATCAATTGATAAACCCGTTGATGGAGCGTACGTGTAGGAAGTTCCATTGACATCCCAACTTGTCTTAATTTTTTTTCGGACACTGTAGTACGGAAATTACTCCCCGAATAAAGCCAAGTCGTGTTGTAGCAGCTCCTCGGTAGCGCCTGTCTGTTTTCATATATTGTATATAGGAGCTGGGGAGTACCAGTCTTCTCAGCACTACGTACTATGAGCGAAGAGACACAGCAGCCGACGATAGTGGGTTCATAACTGAATTGGTGTCATCGTTCTTACCTTTTCCGGTTCGAGTACTTACCTGTTGTCGAAACGGCGTCCGTTGCTGACAACGACGAAGGCGGAAGCGGGAACCAGCGAGCAGCAGCGTGAAGAGACCTGAGAGGAAAGCGGACGTTAGTGGGCTGAACACCAGGTCACAAAAATCCTTTTGCGCTGAGAGCACTACCTGAAAAGCTATGCTAAATTCCGTTTCCTGCGGAAAAAGTAACATCTACAGGGTGCTCCTTAGATCTGGAACCACCCTTCTAAAACAGAAACACGTGGACGAGTGGACAAACAGAAACTTAAGAGTCAGATACTGTGAGGTGGGAAGCTGTGAGGCTATCTTACCAACGTGGTGGCCACTTTGAAAGCCGCCACCTTGAATGAAACTCGTAGTTTTCAAATGGAGAAAAGGGGCCATCTGACATATCAGAAAGATACAGCACTTAACGAGGAAAACCTCTTTCATTAGGGCATAGCTGTATTATTTCTCATGTTACGTCTCATGTTGCTTCGTTACAGGTGACGTGAAAGTTTGTAAGTACGCTGTTTAGGTTTTTATATTGGTAACGCCACGTAGCGCTCTGTATGAAAATCACTGGCTTTGCTGTGTGCAGTCTGTGGCTAGTTTGCATTGTTGTCTGCCATTGTAGTGTTGGCCAGCTGGATGTTAACAGCGCGTAGCGTGGCACAGTTGGAGGTGAGCCGCCAGCAGTGGTGGATGTGGGGAGAGAAATGGCGGAGTTTTGAAATTTGTAAGACTGGATGTCATGAACTGCTATGTATATTATGATTTTACAACACTATTAAGGTAAATACATTGTTTGTTCTCTATTAAAATCTTTCATTTGTTAACTATGCCTATCAGTAGTTAGTGCCTTCCGTACTTTCAATGTTTTATTCAGCTGGCAGTAGTGGCGCTCGCTGTATTGCAGTAGTTCGAGTAACGAAGATTTTTGTGAGGTAAGTGATTTGTGAAAGGTATAGGTTAATGTTAGTCAGGGCCATTCTTTTGTAGGGATTATTGAAAGTCAGATTGCGTTGCGCTAAAAAATATTGTGTGTCAGTTTAAACACAGTCATGTATAATTTTTCTAAGGGGACGTTTCAAGTTGAACGTATTGAAATCGTCCTAATATGAGGAGAGAGAAGTAACTGTATTATTGCAGAGGATTTCAGCCAACAGCACACAGCCCACCTGTCACACACAGCGCCGTGGTGAAACTTCTCGCGGAATTCCGTGGCGATGGTTCTGTCGCAGATAGATCGAGATGTGGCAACATCAAGCGCGGTTCTGACATCGTTGAGTAGGAGTCCAGAACGCTGTATTGGACGCATCTAACTGGAAACTGCGGTCAGCCGTACATCAGTTACGAGAATTTTAGTTCATATCTTGGTTAAAGTCCACGAGGAATGGCCAATGCAAATAACAATACCTTATAACGTTCTAGACATCTCTTCGGCAGCATGCTACAGCCTTTACGTCTCATCACCAGCATTTGCCTTGTTCTGTACAAAATGTGACGTAACGCGGGGATGAATAAAGTTAACCTCAAATGAATCAGCAATATAACAAAGTACACAAGTCCATTTTGTTCCGCCGTAAAGTCATGCGCCAGCGCGACGGTCAGGAACATGATAGCAGAGAGGGGTGTAAATAAGACGTCAGCCAATAGTACGCGGAGCGACCCCTCTCTAGGACGCAAGCCGACGCCAGCGCTCTCGACACGAAGAGGACATCAGCGCCGCACCGCCGCCTGGCCGCAGTCCACTTGGAGACTAGCCAGTTCGCCGATTTCGACAGCGTCATAAAGAATAGGCGCTTGTATAGCAGCAACTTAGGAACTGCATTACTTCTCTTGTATTACGAATCGTATATAGTGAAGAGATTGCTTCTGTTACATGTCGCCCTGTGCTTGCGACATATCATTGTAAATTTCTCAAAGTATTGTCTTTTATTTTCTGTAAATAAAATTCATTAATACGATTTGCTTGAATTGTTGTCTAGCGATCCGAGAAAGCAGGTTTCGTGCGCACCCCGTATTCGACGACTAAACAGGACACAACACTTTTTTTTTCGAAAATCGGATTTACGAGGCGTGTTTTTTTTAAAGTTAGTACCGTTTTGAAATTAAAAAAGACGTGCTAAGATATCTCAATAATTTTATTTTTACATGAAAGCCTGTACCTTAATCTACGCACTCACGCCATTACTGTCTGATTCTTCCTTGTTTACGTTGTGTGCTGAGTGTTTAAGATGCCTCCGATAATCATGAGTCCCGGCGACTGTGAAGTACTGGCTATTATAAGATTTCTTAGTGCTAAGGGCCTAAAAGCGATCGATATTCATCGCGAAATTTGTACAGTTTACGGAGAAAACATTATGTGTGATGGAATGGTAGGTAAGTGGGTGAGAGAATTTAAAGATGGCCGCACAAATGTGCATGATGAACAACGGAGTGGGCGTCCTTCGATCGTTAATGAAAGTTTGGTGCAGGAAGTGGACAATAAAGTGAGAGAAAACAGACGCTTTACGATTTCCTCCTTGCGGATTGACTTTCCTAATGTTTCTCGTAGTAAATCAGACTAAGAACAGCCGACCAGTTGCAAAGGGTAAAGTAATCTTTACCTAGGTTTCAATAGATATAAATCTATCTTCTTCAGAAGACGCCTGGGGACAATGAACATCGTAATATATATTAAGGTATGAAACATGAGTCAAGAATAAAGTTTAACATATATTAGGAAAATATTGTATTACAAGATGTGAGAAAGATTCTTGGTACTTACAGTATTATAACAACATGAAGTGATATGTCCTTATCGTTTAGGCAAACATCTGCATAGTTACATTAATCATAAAATATAGCCCTGACACCAGGGTTTATCAAACAAATAAAATAGGTACATAGAAGTTGCAGAGCGCCTAAGCGACTGAGTAAAATCGGCCAGCGTAGTAGCACAGCGGCCAGGGCAGGTGGCGCTCATGTCGCGAACTATGTGCCGATAGGCGTACTGAAGTAACATTTGAAACATCTATTTAAGAACGCATTTAAAATTGATGTTTCAAATGTTACTTCAGTACGCCTATCGGCACATAGTTCGCGACATGAGCGCCACCTGCCCTGGCCGCTGTGCTACTACGCTGGCCGATTTTACTCAGTCGCTTAGGCGCTCTGCAACTTCTATGTACCTATTTTATTTGTTTGACAAACCCTGGTGTCAGGGCTATATTTTATGATTAATGTAACTATGCAGATGTTTGCCTAAACGATAAGGACATATCACTTCATGTTGTTATAATACTGTAAGTACCAAGAATCTTTCTCACATCTTGTAATACAATATTTTCCTAATATATGTTAAACTTTATTCTTGACTCATGTTTCATACCTTAATATATATTACGATGTTCATTGTCCCCAGGCGTCTTCTGAAGAAGATAGATTTATATCTATTGAAACCTAGGTAAAGATTACTTTACCCTTTGCAACTGGTCGGCTGTTCTTAGTCTGATTTACGTGGAACCATTGCTGTAGCGCAGCTATGTTTAAAATACTGAGTTTCTCGTAGTGTTTTGTATGGCATTGTGACCGAGCACTTGAATTGTGCGCACGTTGGATACAGAAAACGTTGACGGATGTGCACAAAACCGAACGTTTAGACAGTGCATTGACTTTCCTTGGGCGGTACCACAACGACAGTCATGATTTCTTAAGCCACATTGTTACGGGCGATGAAACATGGGTGGCCTACGTCACACCAGAATCAAAGCAACAGTCCATGGAAGTTGAGCATGGGCATCGTTTTGCTGCAAGACAATGCCCGTTCGCATGTGGCGAATCAGACCAATGATCTCATAACATCTTTTCAATGGGAAACTCTAGCTCATACTCTGTACAGCCCCGATCTTGCACCCAGTGACTACTATCTGTTGCTGCACTTGAAGAAACACCTAGGCGGTCAGCGCCTTCAAGACGATGACGAAGTCAAAACAGTGGTGATGGAGTGGTTAACATGTCAGGCTGCAGACTTCTATGAGGAGGGTATTCAAAAACTGGTACAACGCTATGGCAAGTGCCTCAGTATTGACGGAAGTCATGTAGAAAAGTAGATTAAGGTACAGGCCTTCATGAAAAAATAAAATTATCGAGATATCTTAGCACGTCTTTTTTTTAATTTCAAAACGGTACTTACTTAAAAACACACCTCGTACTTATCTGCTTCTCTGAGCCAAGTTCTATCATCCCACATAGAAATCCACTGTTTTCCTGCAGAACAACAGAGCGCGATAAATCCCGTTAATTTCAGAAAGTACTGAAGTCCAGTACTACCGCTGTTAACACCACCATTTGCAATGTAGTGCGCTCTTCGTTTGTTATAAACAGTTGATCTGTTTGGGTCGCGAATGAAGGCAGTATTATATTCTCATGCTTGGCGTTATTAAGTGTTTCTTAAATTGTGTATAGTGAAAACAAGGGGCAACGGCGTAGAAGTGTTAGAAATGCAGAGCCTTATAGAAATTAAATAATTAAACGGCGTTGTCTGGAGGGGAAAGAACATAAGGACAATAGTGGTAAAATCGTTCCAACACTAGCAACTGGTCCAAGGTGCAGCTGTAAAAATGATTGTTTTTGTAGTATAGACGAGATACAAGAAAAACAAATTTTATGTCGATTTAAGAACTTGAAAAGCAAGAATGAGCAAGATCTCCATTTGCAAGGGTTAACCGAATGTCGGCCTGTAGCAGAGAAAACGTGCTAGGACAAAAGCAGTTTCGTAAAGCACAAATTTAGCTTCGCACACCATATTATCATCAATGTACCGAGAAGGGAAGTGTCAGAAGACTTTTATTAGTGTACATTGTCTGAATTGAGGGAAGAATTTGCATACAAGGAAATTATTGCTTTCTGGTAAATCTCCAAGAGACCAACGTGGGAAAATGCTACCGCAAATGCGTATCCACTGTCACATTGAATCATCCCCTACAAAACAGTGTCATTACCTCGGGAAAGAGTCACATTACTCAGTCGGAAGACTGTGAAAATCATGTTTGATCTTTAAGTTAAAGACCCAAACATTAAAGGGAATTATCAACACTGTGTAAAATATTTTAAAGAACACTTTGATCTAAAATTTGGGCGGCCACACGTGGATAGCTGTTGCACGTGTGTGGTGCTTGAGATGAAGCTAGAATAACCATTCTGCAATAATGTGAATAAAAAAAGTAGCAGAGGCTGAACTGGTGGTACATAAGAGAAGAGCAAAACGGTTCTACGAGTACAATGCTCTGCAAAGGTCATCAAAGCTGGGTAAAGAAAGCGATGATCTCTCTGTGCTCACATTTGACTACGTGCAAAATATAAGTGTACCAGTTATTCCACTACAGGAGTTATCCTACCTACCTCAATTGACGCTTAATGTACTGTATTTGAAACTCAAAGCATGAAGGCTGAAATTGGGCACTTGTACATCTTTACTGAATCTCAATAACAATATGTCGAAGGGCCTTACGGAATTCCGTATGCTTGCGGGGAGGGGGCAAAACAGAAACCACACGATTGTACGTGTTCTCCTAGCACCTACAGAAACCAAACTGCTTAACACAGTTTAGCAGATTTTCCCATTAAGAAGACATTCTTTCCCACCAAACGACCGCGATTTCGGAGCAGTAAACAAATTAATTAGAAAGCATGACAGAAGTTGTCATCCAAAGCACACGTGCAAGTTCATGATACGAGTACAATCAAGTTCGAAACTTACGCGGTGACAATTATTGAACTATATGAAATAAAATTGTCATATCTTCTGTACGGTCTGAGTTAGGAGGTTCTAACTTATGAATAGGAAGGTAGGGCAGAGGGCGTGTTACTGTGAACAGTTCAGTGACCGGGTTGTTCTAATCAGAATCGATAGCAGACCAACACCGAAAACGATAATTCAGGTATACATGCCAACGTCGCAAGCTGAAGATGAACAGATAGAGAAAGTGTATGAAGATATTGAAATGGTAATGCAGTATGTAAAGGGGGACGAAAATCTAATAGTCATGGGCGACTGGAATGCAGTTGTAGGGGAAGGAGTAGAAAAGGTTACAGGAGAATATGGGCTTGGGACAAGGAATGAAAGAGGAGAAAGACTAATTGAGTTCTGTAACAAGTTTCAGCTAGTAATAGCGAATACCCTGTTCAAGAATCACAAGAGCAGGAGGTATACTTGGAAAAGGCCGGGAGATACGGGAAGATTTCAATTAGATTACATCATGATCAGACAGAGATTCCGAAATCAGATACTGGATTGTAAGGCGTACACAGGAGCAGATATAGACTCAGATCACAATATTGTAGTCATGAAGAGTAGGCTGAAGTTCAAGACATTAGTCAGGAAGAATCAATACGCAAAGAAGTGGGATACGAAAGTACTAAGGAATGACGAGATACGTTTGAAGTTCTCTAACGCTATAGATACAGCAATAAGGAATAGCGCAGTAGGCAATACAGTTGAAGAGGAATGGACATCTCTAAAAAGGGCCATCACAGAAGTTGGGAAGGAAAACATAGGCACAAAGAAGGTAGCTGCGAAGAAACAATGGGTAACAGAAGAAATACTTCAGTTGATTGATGAAAGGAGGAAGTACAAACATGTTCCGGGAAAATCAGGAATACAGAAATACAAGTCGCTGAGGAATGAAATAAATAGGAAGTGCAGGGAAGCTAAGACGAAATGGCTGCAGGAAAAATGTGAAGACATCGAAAAAGATATGATTGTCGGAAGGACAGACTCAGCATACAGGAAAGTCAAAACAACCTTTGGTGACATTAAAAGCAACAGTGGTAACATTAAGAGTGCAACGGGAATTCCACTGTTAAATGCAGAGGAGAGAGCAGATAGGTGAAAAAAATACATTGAAAGCCTCTATGAGGGTGAAGATTTGTCTGATGTGATAGAAGAAGAAACAGGAGTCGATTTAGAACAGATAGGGGATCCAGTATTAGAATCGGAATTTAAAAGAGCTTTGGAGGACTTACGGTCAAATAAGGCAGAAGGGATAGATAACATTCCATCAGCATTTCTAAAATCATTGGGGGAAGTGGCAACAAAACGACTACTCACGTTGGTGTGTAGAATATGTGAGTCTGGCGATATACCATCTGACTTTCGGAAAAGCATCATCCACACAATTCTGAAGACGGCGAGAATTATCGCACAATCAGCTTAACATCTCATGCATCGAAGCTGCTTACAAGAATAATATACAAAAGAATGGAAAAGAAAATTGAGAATGCGCTAGGTGACGATCAGTTTGGCTTTAGGAAAAGTAAAGGGACGAGAGAGGCAATTCTGACGTTACGGCTAATAATGGAAGCAAGGCTAAAAAAAATCAAGACACTTTCATAGGATTTGTCGACCTGGAAAAAGCGTTCGACAATATAAAATGGTGCAAGCTGTTCGAGATTCTAAAAAAAGTAGGGGTAAGTTATAGGGAGAGACGGGTCATATACAATATGTACAACAACCAAGAGGGAATAATAAGACTGGACGATCAAGAACGAAGTGCTCGTATTAAGAAGGGTGTAAGACAAGGCTGTAGCCTTTCGCCCCTACTC
Organism: Schistocerca piceifrons; assembly: GCF_021461385.2. Lineage (NCBI taxonomy): Eukaryota > Metazoa > Arthropoda > Insecta > Orthoptera > Acrididae > Schistocerca > Schistocerca piceifrons. The sequence continues at coordinate 127,541,684 of NC_060142.1, read as the reverse complement.
TTCAATCTGTACATCGAGGAAGCAATGATGGAAATAAAAGAAAGGTTCAGGAGTGGAATTAAAATACAAGGTGAAAGGATATCAATGATACGATTCGCTGATGACATTGCTACCCTGAGTGAAAGTGAAGAAGAATTAAATGATCTGCTGAACGGAATGAACAGTCTAATGAGTACACAGTATGGTTTGAGAGTAAATCGGAGAAAGACGAAGGTAATGAGAAGTAGTAGAAATGAGAACAGCGGGAAACTTAACGTCAGGATTGATGGTCACAAAGTCAATGAAGTTAAGGACTTCTGCTACCTAGGCAGTAAAATAACCAATGACGGACGGAGCAAGGAGGACTCAAAAGCAGACTCGCTATGGCAAAAAAGCCATTTCTGGCCAAGAGAAGTCTACTAATATCAAATATCGGCCTTAATTTGAGGAAGAAATTTCTGAGGATGTACGTCTGGAGTACAGCATTGTATGGTAGTGAAACATGAACTGTGGGAAAACCGGAACAGGAGAGAATCGAAACATTTGAGATGTGGTGCTATAGACGAATGTTGAAAATTAGGTGGACTGATAAGGTAAGGAATGAGGAGGTTCTACGCAGAATCGGAGAGGAAAGGAATATGTGGAAAACACTGATAAGGAGAAGGGACAGGATGATAGGACATCTGCTAAGGCATGAGGGAATGACTTCCATGGTACTAGAGGTAGCTGTAGAGGTCAAAAACTGTAGAGGAAGACAGAGAGTGGAATACGTCAAGCAAATAATTGAGTACGTAGGCTGCAAGTGCTACTCTGAGATGAAGAGGTTAGCACAGGAAAGGAATTCGTGGCGGGCCGCATCAAACCAGACAGTATACTGATGACAAAAAAAAAAAAAAACTTCACAGTTGGCCGTGGGGCATGATGGAACTTGTATGCGCATGCGCACGCGACTTGTTGTTGCCGGGCATTTTATTTGGATGGATTCGTCAATACGTAAAATTGGCGCATTTCGGCGACTGAAAACCCGGATTTCGTGATCGAGAAGTCTCTTCACCCACAACAGGTGACTGCGTGGTGTGCAATGCCCAGTCACGGAATAATCGGTGCGATATTCCTTGATGGCGCGATGACTGCCGAACGGCACGTGAACGTTTGGAAGATGATTTCATCTCCATTACCCAAAGTTACCTTGATTTCGACAAGATGTGGTTCATGCAAGGCGGAGCTCGACCACTATAGAAGCTGGAGAGTGTTTGATTTTCTGGGGGAGCACTTTGGGGACGGCATTGTGGCTCTGGAATACCCAGAGGCCACTGGCATGGGCCTCGATTGGCTGCCGTATTCTCCGGATCTGAACACATGCGACTCCTTTTTGTGGGGCTGTATTAAAGACAAGGTGTACAGCAATAAGCCTATAACCACTGCTGGGCTGAAAACAGTCATTCAGGAGGTCATCGACAGCATCGATGTTCCGACACTTCAGCGGGTCATGTAGAATTGCTCTATTCGTCTGCGCCAAATCCTCGCCAATGATGGCAGGCATATCGAACATGTCATAACCTAAATCTAAATATCTGTAGTGACGTTTACGTGTTGAATAAAGTGTGTGCACGTCGTAGTTTGTAAATAATATAGTTTTTCTCGTATAGTTTAATAATAGTCACCCTGTACAGATGAAACAGCTTGACAAAGATAGAAACGAGAGGTGATAAGCGTCATGTACTGTGACAGATCACCTCGAAATCTCTATCAGATAAGCATCACACCCGCTGACCACCTTAACAAAATCCATGTCTGGTAAAGGTGACATTTAGCTTGGTAGCAAAACTGTACCGATAACGGGGCAATTGCGAGGCGTCCCAGTACGTAGTAAGCATGTACTGCTGAAACGTCAATGATTCATCACCCCTCCCACATACGAACAACAAATACAGAATTATCAATTAACCACGTCACGGGATTTGTCTTCGATTTCCGAAACGAGAAGGAACGGTCACAGAATAATATCGGTGGTGTAACAGAAGTCCTGGTGAGGAAAGCACGTTGATGTCGCAGGCAGGGTCAGTTCAAAAATGGTTCAAATGGCTCTGAGCACTATGGGACTTAACATCTGTGGTCATCACTAACCTAAGGACATCACACACACCCATGCTCGAGGCAGGATTCGAACCTGCGACCGTAGTGGTCGCGCGATTCCAGACTGAACGTCTAAAACCGCTTGGCCACCTCGGCCGGCTAGGGTCAGTTCGTCAGGTGGCCATTTTGGTTAAACCTATGGGGAAGCGTGTCCAAGGAACCACGTCCACAACATGTAATTGTGTCACTAATTACAGTTCGGTGTAGACGTTCGTTAGTAGGTACTTAATTATTAATGACACTGTACGGAGAGGAAGGAACTTCCATCATGTGAAACTGGAGAATGAACGGACACGCAGTGGTAACAGTACAACAGGGTTAGGCCAGACCACCCAGTCCACGCGAGCAGCCAGGATTTGTGTCGTGACCACTTGCCGCCTTGAGGTGTCGTCCCAACACATAGATCACCGCAATATAAAATTCTGGAATGAGACTCAATTTGAACTGAAAGGTACCTATGTCAACAGGTGCAGTAAGACTTTCTGGCTGTGCGAGAGTGAAGAGTCGTGACATGGTAGTATGCGTTTCATATTGTGAGAATCACACGGACACAGTCCGGCACCGTCAAAGACAGATCATGGTTGCGTGGGAGGGGAGGTTGGGCTTCGTGTACCTCCAGACTCCACGCTCTATTTTGCAGAGGACCAACAGGAACTCAGAATGCCATACCAACAAGTTATAACTTGCCTTCTCTTTCTTCAATCAGGCTGAAGCAGGCTTAGTGCTGACGGTTGAGAAGCAGAATGCTGCTGTGAGGGAGAAAAAATTCTGGAACAAAGCGATAGAGGGAACTTTCGAAAACATCCTTTGTTTGCTGGCAAGTGACTACATTTTTGTTGTTTTTTTTTTTGTTTTTAGAAATTTTATGGGACTTAACTGCTAAGGTCATCAGTCCCTAAGCTTACACACTACTTAATCTAAATTATCCTGAGGACAAACACACACACCCATGCCCGAGGGAGGACTCGAACCTCCGCCGGGACCAGCCGCACAGTCCATGACTGCAGCGCCTCAGACCGCTCGGCTAATCCCACGCGGCTGACTACATGTGGCTGGAAAACTAGACGCAGCTGCTCTCTTTAGAAAAACACCCTTTGTTCACTCTGAGACAAACAGATAGCCTGGGACTTCCGACATCAGCTGCATCCCTTCGAAATACATGGAAAACTGGACGCACCCTTTGTTTGCCGGCCGCAGTGGCGAAGCGGTTCTAGGCGCTTCAGACCGGAACCACGCGACCGCTACGCTGACAGGTTCAAATTCTGCCTCGGGCATGGATGTGTGTGATGTACTTAGGTTAGTTAGGTTTAAGTAGTTCTAAGTCTAGGGCACTGATGACCTCAGATGTTAAGTTCCATAGTGCTCACCAAGCGAGGTGGCGTAATGGTTAGCACCCTCGACTCGCATTCGGGAGGACGACGGTTCAATCCCACGTCCGGCCATCCCGATTTATGTTTTCCGTGATTTCCTTAAATCGCTCCACGCAAATGCCGGGATGGTTCCTTTGAAAGGGCACTGCCGACTTCCTTCCCTAATCCGATAAGGCCGATGACCTCGTAGTTTGGTCTCTTCCCTCAAAGCAACCCGACCCATAGTGCTCAGGGCCATTTGATTTGAACAGAGTGGAGCGACCGCAATATGCGATGCAATCAGGAGATAAATAAGAGTGTCCCTGTGCTACAAATTGCAAATTATGTTCTTTGCAGTGCATAATTCCCCGATTTCCCATCCTCTGAATTTTTTTCGATATCTGTCACGTATCCACGAAAAAATAATTGATTAAAATGTTGATGGGAATTGTTTGTAAAAATATATTATTTATATATTCTTCATAAAAATACGTTTAAAAAATTATTTATAAATTATATTGTTTATATATTGCTTTTAAAAATAGTTTGTAAAAATAAACAATTTCCATCAACAGTTTCTGTTAGTATTACTTCCTCTGATTTGGCAATTGATTACCGCCATATTGAAAGCCCTCCGAAAAGGCTAGGTGGGAGTGGGGAGGGGCAGGGGTGGGCAGGGGGAGGAGGCAGGGACCCACGTGCCGGCTGGGGAAAACACACGACGTCATCTGGTGTTGGGGGAGGGCGTGGGGAGAGGGGTACTTCACTGGTCAATTTAATTAAGTTTCATATCAATTTGGTATCAAAATTACGCCGATGCTGCCCTTAGCCAATTACTTTCGCAATCTTGCAAAAACCCACTGCGTTCTTCTTCTGCAGCATGATGGTGTAATATTTTGGATTACGAACAAGGTAAGAAAGCTATGTATTTCTTTGACTGAAAGTGGTTGCAGGCCGTCCAACGAACTTGCAGATGACATGATGTATGCCGAGAAAACGGCAACAAAAAAAACGTACAACGTATGCCGGAAACAACAACAATCGTGAAAGCACGCTGTGACATATAGCAAATAAGAATCAAAGGACCCACTGATGATGGCGATATTTGTCGCTGAAACTAGTTAGGGAGTAAATAAATAAATAAATAACAAAAGTGTTTTGCATCGAGGTGAACCCAAAATTCTAAACTTTTCTTTTTATTAAAGACTTGTTTGCCATTTCTATGAAATAATGAAAGAGGTGGGATATTATGGTAACGGTAATAAAAACTTTACAACTATTCATTCATAGTATACAATAAAAATATAAAGTAGCTGATGTGCTGTCTGTGTCTACACAATATGACGTTGTCTGCTTGCAGTCCTTGAAAACAGACAAATTAACACGAAAAATAGAGTTCTTCTACCTGAGTTTTCACTCATTAGTATTGATTATTCGTAATGCCCAGATAGTGTGATACGACCCTCGCTTACAACACGATTTTGAGGGAAGTTTCAAAAAAATTAGTATCAGTAAGAGAAAACTGCTGATATTTTTGTATTATTCAGCCACTTATCACTTTTCGAGAAAAGCAGCAAACGGCGGATGGACTAAGTTTTCTTTTATTTACCGGTTTAATATACTGTTTTGATACTATGGACTTTGAATCTGAGTAAATCATAATTTTTCAAACTTCGTTCGATCTCTACGTTTATTACACGTAATAATAGGGATGAAAAAAATCGGTTATTTCGTAACACAGTTAATTTGAGCGGTTGTAACAGTCAGGTATAACTGGCGTGAAAACAAAAGACAATATAATCGAATGCCGACTGTTTCAGCGATAACCGCCATCCCTACGTGACGACCATCCTCCACTGGCAAATCTCTGCACTTTGTTCTGATGAACTGCACGGTCTCTTCCTGGAACGTAGGCATCACATTTCCCGTGTTGCTTCTGCAAAAGTAACCAAGCGACGTGGCGCAGTGGTTAGCACACTGGACTCGCATTTGGGAGGACGAGCGATTAAACGCGCATCTGATCATCCAGATATGGGTTTTCCATGATTTCCTTAAATGGCACCAGGCAAATGCCGCGATGGTTTCTTTGAAAGTGCACGGCCGATTTCCTTCCCCATCCTTGAGACAGTATGAGCTTGGGCTCCGTCTTTATGACCGCGATGTCGATAGGACGTTAAATCCAATGTTCCTCCCTTCCTTCTTTCTTTTTCTTCAAACGTAGTCACGTAACTCACAATCCGAAAAATCCGCATAACATTTGTAAGTAGGCTGTTTAGGTTTTTATATTGGTAACGCCACGTAGCTCTCTGTATGAAAATCACTGGCTGTGCTCTGTGCAGGTTGTGGCATTGTTGGAATATTCGCTATTGTAGTGTTGGGCAGTTGGCTGTTAACAGCGCGTAGCGTTGCGCAGTTGGAGGTGAGCCGCCAGCAGTGGTGGATGTGGGGAGAGAAATGGCGGAGTTTTGAGAGCGGATGATCTGGACAGAGACAGTAAATTTGTAAGACTGGATGTCATGAGCTGATACATATATTATGACTTTTGAACACTATTAAGGTAAATACATTGTTTGTTCTCTATCAAAATCTTTCATTTGCTAACTATGCCTATCAGTAGTTAGAATCTTTTATTTAGCTGGCAGTATTGGCGCTCGCTGTATTGCAGTAGTTCGAGTAACGAAGATTTTTGTGAGGTAAGAATTCGTGAAAGGTATAGGTTATTGTTAGTCGGGGCCATTCTTTTATAGGGATTACTGAAAGTCAGATTGCGTTGCTCTAAAAATATTGTGTGTCAGTTTAAGTACAGTCATTTATAATTTTTCTAAGAGGACGTTACACATTGAACAAGTCAATTCCTGCTTGACGTACACGGCTCCGCCACTCAGTGAACAATACACTGACGGCTCTACAATAAACGTAAGATATCACTTAGAGTAATATCTCCGTTGGCTGTACGCAAATGCAGCATTTCGGAAGTAAAACACTTTGCAATTAATACACTTCAGCTGGTTGCTGTTTTAAACGGGATAAACGCCAATTAGAAAGAAAAAAAAACGAATAGCATCAGACAAAAACATCTATCCAACTTTTAGGCACTATAAACAAAATACTGGTCTGAGATGGAGATATGTCTATTTGGAAATAAGCTCTTCAACTGTTCTGGCAATGCATCGCGAAACCAAGAGCCATTGCTTCGAAATAGTACTTTACATCCAACATTTTCGTTAGGATTTACAGTGAATGTTATTGATACCTAATGAAACAAGTTTATTGTTACCAGCTACTGATTTTAACAGCAACCTACTTTATTGAATTAGCATTCACACTAGCTCACTTACTCACTCTCTCTCTCTCTCTCTCTCTCTCACACACACACACACACACACATTTTACAGTCCTCCCCTCCATATTTACCAAGAATGAGTTAGTTATTTGCGTTTTTCCATGATAGTTTCTAAACCAACAATTGAGTGGTTTGACTCACAAAATCCATCATATCCACACAAACAACAACAATTTGTAGCCACTGGCAGCTTGACAATATTTCATAATTCATGTGTTATTTCAACGATTACTTGGATACAGCACATAACTCGTATAATCTACCCATAACTCTGCCATAACCAAAATTGTGCTCTCCTTGTGTTACTCCTTTCACCCTTTACTCTCAATCTTGTCGTCCCACACATGCATACATAGAAACACACACACACACACACACACATACACACACATTCAAGGTAACATACTAAAAAGGCGATGCAGTCGCCAACCACCAATATTTCGTCAGGAGCACACCCAGCCATTTTCAAGGCATAAGAGCAGCAAGTAAGAAAGTGAAAGAGAATTTAAAACCTGGGTTTTCAGAGAAACTACAGAAAGATAAGACACACACATACGTAGTCTCTCTCTTCAGTCGTTTTCCCATGGCTGATTCATTATCGTTGACTGAGGTTACATTTAATGCTGTATTAACGAATCTACATCTACGCGATTGCTCTGCTATTCAGAATAAAGTGCCTGGCAGAGGGTTCAGTGAACCACCTTCAAGCTGTCTCTCTACCGTTCCACTCTCTCATGGCGCGCGGGAAGAACGAGCACTTAAATTTCTCTCTGCGAGCCCTGATTTCACTTATTTTATCGTGAGGATCATTTCTCCCTATGTAGGTTGGTGCCAACAGAATGTTTTCGCAATCGGAGGAGAACACTGGTGATTGAAATTTCATGAGAAGATCACGCCGCAACGAAAAACGGCTTTGTATTAATGATTTGCCACACCAATTCACGTATCATGTCTGTGGCACTATCTCCCCTATTTCGCGATAGTACAAAACGAGCCGCCCTTCTTTGAACTTTTTCGATGTCATCCGTCACTCCCACCTGATGCAGATCCCACAGCGCACAGCAATACTCCAGAATAGGGCGGACAAGCGTAGTGTAAGCAGTCCCTTTAGTAGGCCTGTTGCAAGTTCTAAGTGTTCTGCCAATAAATCGCAGTCTTTAACTTTCTCTACCCACAACATCATCTATGTGATAGTTCCAATTCAGGTTACTTGTAATTGTAATCCCTAAGTATGTAGTTGAATTTACAGCCTTTAGATTTGAAACTTCCTGGCAGATTAAAACTGTGTGCCGGACCGAGATTCGAACTCGGGACCTTTGCAGGAGAGCTTCTGTAAAGTTTGGAAGGTAGGAGGCGAGGTACTGGCGGAAGTAAAGCTGTGAGGACGGGGCGTGAGTCGTGCTTGGGTAGCTCAGTTGGTAGAACACTTGCCCGCGAAAGGCAATAGGTCCCGAGTTCGAGTCTCGGTCCGGCACACAGTTTTAATCTGCCAGGAAGTTTCATATCAGCGCACACTCCGCTGCAGAGTGAAAATCTCATTCTGGAGCCTTTAGATTCGTGTGACGTATCGCGTAATCGAAATTATCTGATTTCTTTTAGTACTCATGTGAATAACTTCACACTTTTGTTTATTCAGGGTCAATTGCCACTTTTCGCACCATACAGATATCTTAACTAAATCATTTTTCAATTAGTTTTGGACATCTGGTGACCTTAAAAGACGGTAAATGGCAGCATCATCTGCAATAAATCTAATAGGGCTGCTCAGATTGTCTCCCATGTCGTTAATGTAGATGAGGAACAATAGAGGGCCTGTAACACTTCCTTGGGGAATGCCGGATATTACTTCTGTTTTACTCGATGACTTCCCGTCTGTTACTACGAACTGTGACCTTTCTGACAGGAAATCACGAATAGAGTCGCACAACTGAGGCGATACTGCGTAGGCACGCTGTTTGGTTAAAACACGCTTGTGAGGAACGGTGTGAAGGCCTTCTGGAAATCTAAAAACATGGAATCAATTTCACATCCCCTGTCGGTATCAGTCACCACTTCAAGAGTATAAAGAGCTAGCTGTGTTTCGCATGAGCGATGTTTTCTGAATCCGTGCTGACTATGTGTCAATAAATTGTTTTCTTCGAGGTACTTCATAATGTTCGAAATACAGTAGATGTTCCAAAAAGTTACCGCAAATCAACGGCAGTGATATGGCCCTGTAATTCAACGGATTACTCCTACTTCCCTTTTTGGGTATTGGGTTGGCCTGAGCTATTTTCCAGTCTTTAGGTGCTGATCTGTCTGTGAGCGAGCGGTTTTATATAATTGCTAAATATGGAGCTAATGTATCAGCATAATCTGAGAGGAACCTGACTGGCACACAATCTGAACCGCAGGCCTTGGCTTTATTAGGGGTATCTACTTGTATGTGATATCTACTTGTATGTTTCTCTTCTTGATTGGAATTCAGGAATATTTACTTCGTCTTCTTTGGTGAAGGCGTTTCGGAAAACCGTGTTTAATAACTCTGCTTTAGTGGTACTATAATCAGTGACTTCACCGTCGTTATCGGGCAGTGAAGGTATTTATTTCGACTTGCCACTCGTATGACTACAATCTCTTCGGGTTTTCTGCCAGATTTCGAGACAGAATTTCGTTGTGGAAATTATTAAAAGCATCTCGCACTGAAGTACGCGCTATATTCCGAACTTCTGCAAAACGTTGCCAGTCTTGGCCATTTTGCATTCCTTTAAATTTGGCATGCTTCTTTCGCTGCTTCTGCAACAACGATCTGAGCCGTTTTGTGTACCATGGGGGATCAGTACCATCACTTATTAATTTATGTGGTATATATCTCGCAATTGCTGTCGATACTATCTCTTTAAAATCATTCCACAACATTTTTACGCTTCCATGGTCAGATCGGAAGGAGTGAAGACTGTCTCTCAAAAAGGCGTTAAGAGCACTTTTATCAGGTTTTTTAAATACATATACTTTGCGTTTCTTTTTGATAGTTGTAGGTGTTGCGGTATTCATCCTAGCAGCAACTGCCTTTTGGACGCTAATCCCTGTATTCGTCACGATACTCACTATTTGTCCAGGATTATTAGTTGCTAAGAGGTCAAGTATCCTTTCGCAACTATTTACACTTCGAGTGAGCTGACGAACTAACTGTTCAAAATAATTTTCTGAGAAAGCCATCAGTACAATTTCGGATGACGTTTTATGCCTACCGCCGGCTTCAAACATACAATTTTTTCAGCATATCGAGGGCAGATTGAAGTCACCACCGACTGTAATTGTATGAGTGGTGTACATATTTGAAATGAGACTCAAGTTTTCTTTGAACTTCAAATGGTTCAAATGGCTCGGAGCACTATGGGACTTAACATCTATGGTCATCAGTCCCCTAGAACTTAGAACTACTTAAACCGAACTAACCTAAGGACAGCACACAACACCCAGCCATCACGAGGCAGAGAAAATCCCTGACCCCTCCTGGAATCGAACCCGGGAACCCGGGCGTGGGAAGCGAGAACGCTACCGCACGACCACAAGATGCGGGCTTTCTTTGAACTGTTCAGCAAACTGTTCGGTAAAACGATCCAATTAATAGTTTAGTTCGATTGTCAGGTATAACCTCTACCGATACTAGTTCGCAGGAACTATCTAATTCAATTTCACTACAAGGCAAACTTCTTCTGACAGAAATAAATACTCCACCACCAACTGTATTTAATTTATCCTATCTGAAAACTGTTAGATCGCTTCAACACATTTTGGCTGAACTTATTTCCGGCTTTAGCCAGCTTTCTGTACCTATAACTGTTTGAGCTTCAGTGCTTTCTATTAGGGCTTGGAGCTCTGATTCTTTTCCAACACAGTTTTGACAATTTACAACTACAATACCGATCGTTTCTACAACTACCTTACTGTGTTTTACCTGTCCCCTTTTAGACAGACGTCATTTCTATAGTTTCCTGAGACACTCTAACCTAAGAAACCGCCCAGTCCCACACAGCCCCTGCTACCCGTATAGCCGCTTCCTGTGTGTTGTGGACTCCAGACCTATTAAGCAGAACCCGGAAACCCCACCACCCGATGGCGCAAGTCAAGGAATGTGCGGCCTACACGGTCACAGAACCGCTTGAGCCTCTGATTCAGACCCTCCACTCGGCTCTGCACCAAAGGACCACACTCGGCTCTGTCGGCGTTGCTGCAGATGGTGAACTCCGCTTTAATCTCGCAAACAAGACTGGCATTTACCATTTCCGCTAGCTGCCCGAAACCAAAGAGAATCTCCTCCGATCCAAAGCGACACACGTCATTGGTACCGACATGAGTCACCACCTGCAGTTGGCTGCGCCCTGTACTCTGCATGACACCTGGAAGCACCTTTTCCACATCCGGAATGACTCCCCCCGGAATGCACACAGAGTGCACACTGGCTTCCTTCCCCTCCATGGTAGCCATGTTCCTAAGGGGCTCCATTATGCGCCTAATGTTGGAGCTCCCAACTACCAGCAAACCCACCCTCTGTGAATGCCCAGAAGTTGCAGGCCGAGAAGCTTCCTCTGGAACAGGGTGGACGACTGCATCCGGCTTAGAGACATCGTCAGCCATAGATAACGCCCGAAACCTGTTCGTAAAACGAACTGCGGAGGCTCTACGATTGGGCCCCTCAGAAAGGTTTTCGCTGCCTGCCAGACTTCGGAATGATCTCCCACACGAGCACAGGTGAAGGGTCAACCTTAAGCAGGCAGTACTTGAGGCGCCCTCAGCAGTGGACCGATGGGGGACACGTGGGACGTGCTCGACGTCCCTCGCATCCCCGCGTTCGACCCCCCACAGTGATGCCCCTTGGCAGCAGCCTAAAACTGTGTGACGGAATTCAACGCAGCCTAGAGCTGTGAGCGAAGGGTCACCAACTCAACTAGCATCTGTGCACAGCAGTCACAGTTCCTATCCGTTACTGTAGTCGCTCCTGTTTGAAGCTCGTCAAAATATGAAGCAAACGAACGGTTTACTCGCATTATTACCAGCAGGAATTCCAAGTGCTCTCTCACTGAAAGTCTAACCGACGCTGAGCTACACTAACCAAAACAAACAAAACCCTTACGAGAGGAGGGTCGATAACAACAGCGGTACTGTACGTTACGCTGTTATTAAAATAAAAGTAGAAGGTTGTGCCTAGTTAACATTCGAACATGCAAGAAATTACAAAAGTAGTGTAGTAACCACACAGTTATCTGTGAATAAGTCGCTCGTGTTGGAAGCTTGTAAAAATATATAACAAGCGAACGGCGTACTAGCCTTATTAGCAGCAGGAACACGAGGTGCCCTGTCTCCGAAAGACTGTCCGATATGTGCTGATTTCCACTTACTTTTTACTCGGTGACCAGTGCTACGAGCAGACATATCGAGCTGCGATGGGAAGTGCGATGTCACGGTATTTTGTTTATGGAAGATTCGCGGAACTCGCCTCGAAGTCGGCGGCTTGAAACCTGGGAGTTTTTTTCACATAGGCGGACGATACTTTTATTGTTTGGCCTCATGGCGGTGAGAATTTGACCGACTTTTTAGAACAGCTGAATTCAATCCACTCGAATATTTCTTTCACGACAGAGGTGAAAAAGGATGGCTGCCTTCCTTCGTTTCATGTGTTGTCCAGGAGGAAGGTGGATAGTACGTTGAGCCATGCCGTTTGTAGGAAGCTTAGTAACACAGACTTGTACACTGAAGCGCCAAAGAAACTGGTACAGGCACGCGTATTCAAATACAGGGATACGTAAACCACCAGAATACGGTGTTGCGGTCGGCAACGCCTATATAAGACAACAAGTGTCTGGCGCAGCTGGATCGCTTACTGCCACTACAATGGCAGGCTATCAAGATTTAAGTGAGTTTGAACGTGGTGTTGTAGTCGGGACACAGCATCACCGAGGTAGCGACGAAGTGGGGATTTTCCCGTACGACCATTTCACGAGTGTACCGTGAATATCAGGAATCCGATAAAACATCATATCTCCGACATCGCTGCGGTCGGAAAAAGATCCTGCAAGAAGGGGACCAACGACGACTGGAGAGAATCGTTCAACATGAGACAAGTACAACCTTTCCGCAAATTGCTGCAGATTTCAATTCTGGGCCATCAGCAAGGGTCAGCGTGAGAATCATTCAATGAAACATCATCGATATGGGCTTTTGGAGCCGAAGGCCCACTCTTGTACCCTTGATGATTGCACGACACAAAGGTTTACGCCCCGCCTGGGTCTGTCAACACCGACATTGGACTTTTGATGACTGGAAACATGTTGCCTGGTCGGACGAGTCTCGTTTCAGATTGTATCGAGGGGATGGAAGTGGACAGTATGGAGACAACCGCATGAATCCATGGACCCCGTGTGTCGCCAGGGGGTTGTTCAAGCTAGTCGAGGCTCTGTAACAGTGTGGAGCATGTGCAATTGGAGTGATGTAGGACCCCTGATACGTCTAGATACGAATCTGAGAGGTGATACGTACGTCCATTCATGTCCGTTGTGCATTGCGACCGACTTGGGCAACTGGAGCAGGACAATGCGAAACCCTACACTTCCAGAATCGCTACAGTGTGGTTCAAATGGTTCAAATGGCTGTGAGCATTATGGGACTTAACAGCTGAGGTCATCAGACCCCTAGAACTTAGAACTACTTAAACCTAACTAATCTAAGGACATCACACACATCCATGCCCGAGGCAGGATCCGAACCTGCGACCGTAGCGATTGCGCCGTTCCAGATTGAAGCGCCTAGAACCGCTACAGCGTGGTTCTAGGAACACTCATTTAAGTTTAAACACTTCCGCTGGCCACCAAACTTCCCAGACATGAACGTTATTGAACATATCTGGGATGCGTTGCAACGTGCTGTTCAGAAGAGATCTCCACCCACTCCTACTCTTAAGGATTTATGGACAGTGCTGCAGGATTCATGGGTAAATTTCATCCAGCACTACTTCAGACATTAGTCGAGTGCATGCAAGTCGTGTTATGGCACTTCTGCGTACTCACGGGTTCCCTACAAGATATTAGGCAGGTATACTAGTTTCTTTGGCTCTGCAGGCTGATAGTTGTCACCATCCGCCTCAACGTGACGGGGTATTCCGTATCTTGGTTCACAGGATCCATTGTCATCTCGGACCTTAAGAGTTTTTCAGCTGAGTTAGCCTATCTCGAAGTCACATTTCGCCAGAATGGTTATAGTAAAAGACAGAACCGACGTGCGTTGCGCTCTCGACCAACCGTGCATCGTGTGAGTGATGATAATACCGAGGTGGCAACAAAGTCTACGACCCTTTTGCCTTATGCAGGTACCATTTCGAACATGACTAGCTGTAGTTTGCTCAAATATGATGTGAAGTGTGTTTTTCGTCCACTGTCTAAGATCAGCATCCTTTTAGGTTGCGTAAACGATGATATTGGTTTGGTTAAGGCCGGTGTCTAACGTATTCCTTGCAGTTGTAGCACATCATATGTTGGAGCAGACTATCAGGTTTGTGGAGGACCGGTGGACTGAGGATAATCGGCACACACGCTAACAACAGCCCAGCAAATCCGCCAATGCAGATCATTGTCTTGGCATCGGTCATCCTACGGAATATGACAACACGAAGGTCTGGCATGTACTTCCAGCTATTAGGATAGTGTTATTAAGGGGAGGTTTGCTATCTTTTCGTTCAAAAAATCGATTTTTAAATTGCATTTCTGAATCCATAAAAGTGTTTAGAATCCTCCGAAGGAAACGGTTTTTGCGAATACGGAACGGAAATGTTTGTTATTCGCGGTTGAAGAAAAAAAAATGCACCTGCCTGAAATCGGCCTTTTTCACGCACAAGTTATTTTCTGACGGAGGACGAGTTATTGTACTGGCGCTTGGGAGGAAACACACAAATTCAAATGAAAGTTTGAACGCGTGTGTCTGGAAGTTAGCCCCCAAGCATTTGCATTCTGGCGCGAAGCCTGTGGAGATTGCGACTTTCCTGGCAGTGAGTAGCTTCAACGAACGGTATTCAGCAATTCTGAAGACCATGACAACGATGGACGTCACCCTGGGACTCTATTCGACGCAGTTCGCCAAGCATTCGGACGACCACCGGATTCAAGCGACCGAAAACCGCTTCTCACCGGCCGTACGAGCGGCTCTGGAGCAGCGCAGGATGGCTCAGATCGAGCAGAACACCCTCTATGAGGAAGAGGAAGGACTAGTTTATGGATCCGGAATACCAGATTGTACGTAAGTTGCATAATATTGCATTTATATGTAGTCAAAACTTCAAACGCGGTGTTCTTGAAATGACTTTTTTTTATCGCGCGGTATGGTAACTTCAAATCTACTCAACCGATTAGCATGATTGTTTGTTCCCAACGAAGCTAACTTAATTGTCTAGGGTACCACTTTTAGTCCCGATCCATCAACTATAAATATTTTTACTTGGCCGACGAAGTCGAAAAATCGATGAAAAAACCCCATTTTTTTCAAATGGCAGCCGTTTTGTTTCCTATGGTCCAAATAACTTAAGCGAGGTACAACTCCTGAAGAATCTCATATACTTCGCTAACGTCAACTCAATTTTCATTTCAAACGAGCCGGCTGACCTGTGACATACCGCGCGTGGAGGTCTACATCGAAATTTTGTTTCGTTCCGACGGCATTTCCGCTTTTACTCCTCGACATTTCCGGTCAAAAAACTTCCAGTTTGTAGAGGAGATATCAATAAACATTTTGACCGAATTTGAAATTGATATATATAACACATCACGAGAAAAAAATTCTCAAAGAACATGCTTTTCTCGGGTCAAAGATAGTAAACCTCTCCTTAAGGAAGCCGTTGAAATTAAATTGGCAAGTAACCTTGCACATAGAGATCGTGGTTTTTGTTTAAATTCTACATGGTATTCTGCTCTCTCGGTTGTCAAAAAAAACAGAGGGACAGAGTTTATTCTACCTCACCCCTTGATTATTAATTTCACTATCGGTAACTTCTGACGTCGGTAATATTCGATTTTTTATGGCGGTAGTGTTTACATGGTGTGTCTTTGTGTCTTACTTTTGCGAAATTTCTCCGAAAACCGAAGTTTTAAATACGCTTGCACAGCACATAGCTGCTGCAGTTTTGACTTGATAATGGCCAGGTGTTCGCCTGTCGAAGCGTTGGCGGTTGTCGGCGACATCACCCGGCTCCATTCCCGTAAGGTGTTTGAACAACAAAAGTCTTATTTTTAGTGCTTTTTATAATTACTGATTGAATTTAGAAACTTTAATTTGGTGTCAATAGCTATCATTAGGTAAAATCTTCTGCTGAAAGTTTAAGACAGTATGACATCTATTACAGTTGGAAACTGTCAAGATGTGTCCAAGCAGCGTAACTGACGGCAGGCGAACTATTCAGAATGTATTTATTCAGTATTTGAGAATTAGAGCAATTACCGGCTTCCAACAAACTTTACACATAATTTCAAACCTTTTCAAGGCTTTTTATCGCTTACACTCTTAACGCCAAATATTTAACAGATAAATTCATTTGCAAAGTAATTATACGTTTTAAGCTATTTTATAAAGGAGGGTTCGATCGTTTAATGAAAGGGGCAGGGGGAGGGTGTTCACTATGACCGCTAACAGTAAACGTGTTCTTCCATTTGATTGTTAATACTTACCCAATGTTTCTGGGGTCGGGAGCTCCGGTGGACGTATTTTCGTGTCTGCGAATAACTTTTTTTTTTTTTTTTAATTCCGCCTTATGATAAGAAAAAAACGGTGTAGTTCTTTTTGATTTAGCTAGACCCGTTTCCACACCTAAGCGTCTTCTTCTGCGAGTCTCGATTTATTTCCGTGAAGTATCGTACAAAGTTCACAGTTGTATTTGTTTAGTTGCATGTCTGGATGAACAGACATCGTTGACGATTGACGGTCGTCCTAAATTACTTTGAAATAAATTCGCTGAATGCGAATAACTTGGCTGCAGCTGTGTTAGGTATAGATGTACATATGAAAATTTGTGGTGCACCGGGAGTCTAACCGGGATATTGGGAGCTGTTGCCTGAAGCACTTCGGCTATCCGCGAACACCTCCCAGACCGACCGAAACCCACAGGTGGCAGTGTCTGCATTCCAGAATGAGATTTTCACTCTGCAGCGGAGTGTGCGCTGATATGAAACTTCCTGGCAGACTCGAACTCGGGACCTTTGCCTTTCGCGGGCAAGTGCTCTAACATCTGAGCTACTGAAGCACGACTCACGCCCGGTACTCACAGCTTCACTTCTGCCAGTATCTCGTCTCCTGCCTTCCAAACTTTACAGAAGCTCTCCTGCGAACCTTACAGAACTAGCACTCCTGAAAGAAAGGATATAGCGGAGACATGGCTTAGCCACAGCCTAGGGGATGTTTCCAGAATGAGATTTTCACTCTGCAGCGGAGTGTGCGCTGATATGAAACTTCCTGGCAGATTAAAACTGTGTGCCCGACCGAGACTCGAACTCGGGACCTTTGCCTTTTGCGGGCAAGTGCTCTACCATCTGAGCTACCGAAGCACGACTCACGCCCGGTACTCACAGCTTCACTTCTGCCAGTATCTCGTCTCCTACCTTCCAAACTTTCCAGAATGAGATTTTCACTCTGCAGCGGAGTGTGCGCTGATATGAAACTTCCTGGCAGATTAAAACTGTGTGCCCGACCGAGACTCGAACTCGGGACCTTTGCCTTTCGCGGGCAAGGAGAGCTTCTGTAAAGTTTAGAAGGTAGGAGACGAGATACTGGCAGAAGTGAAGCTGTGAGTACCGGGCCTGAGTCGTGCTTCGGTAGCTCAGATGGTAGAGCACTTGCCCGCGAAAGGCAAAGGTCCCGAGTTCGAGTCTCGGTCGGGCACACAGTTTTAATCTGCCAGGAAGTTTCAGTGTCTGCATTCCTATACCCTAGTCTCCTATATCAGAATGTAGGAGACTGTGGCATAGGGATGTAAATAGTGTGACATACGAAAGTTTGGGTCGGTCTGGGAGACGTGTACGGATGGATAGCCGAAGTACTCAGAGCTACCACTCGCAATAAGCGGGGTGCCAGGGCTGCAGTCCTGGACGGCACAAATTTTCGTATTTCACCATTAACTAGTACATCTACACCTAATACAGCTGCAGCCAAGTTATACGCATTCAGCGGATTTAGTTCGAAGGTTGTTCTTCTACTACTGGCCTTAAAACTAAAACATGTGCATTTTATTACGCGATCCACATGTTACAGTCATTAGGCCAGAATTAGAGAAAGAACTGTGAACTTTCTACATCTACATCTACATGGATACTCTGCAAATCACATTTAGGTCCGTGGCAGAGGGTTCATCGAACCACCTTCACAATTCTCTACTATTCCAATCTCGTATACCTCGCGGAAAGTATGGACACCTATATCTTTCCGTACGAGTTCTCATTTCCTTTATTTTATCTTTGTGATCGTTCCTCCCTATCTACGTCGGTGTCAACAAAATATTTTCGCATTCGGAGCAGGAAGTATTGGAATTTCGTGAGAAGATTCAGTCGCAACGAAAAACGCCTTTCTATTAACGATTCCCAGCCTAAATCATGTATCATTTCTGTGACACTCTCTCCCATATTTCGCGATAATACAAAAACTGCTGCCTTTCTTTGAACTTTTTCGATGTACTCCGTCAGTCCTATCTGGTACGGATCCCACACCGCGCAGCATTACTCTAAAAAAGGACGGACAAGCGTAGTGTCTGTAGTCTCCTTAGTAGGTCTGTTACATTTTCTAAGTATCCTGCCAATAAAACGCAGTCTTTGGTTAGCCTTCCCCACAACATTTTCTATGTGGTCCTTCCAATTTAAGTTGTTCGTAACTGTAATACCTCGGTATTTAGTTGAATTTACGGCTTTTAGATTAGGCTGATTTATCGTGTAACCGAAGTTTAACGAGTTCCTTTTAGCACTCATCTGGATGACCTTACACTTTTCGTTATTTAGGGAACTGCCACTTTTCGCACCATTCCGATATTTCTTCTAAATCGTTTTGCAGTTTGTTTTGATCTTCTGATGACTTTATTAGTCGATAAACGACAGTATCATCTGCAAACAACCGAACACGGCTGCTCCGATTGTCTCCCAAATCGTTTATATAGATAAGGGACAGCAAAGGGCCTATAACACTACCTTGGGGAACGCCAGTAATCACTTCTGTTTTACTCAATGACTTTCCGTAAATTATTACGAACTGTGACCTCTCTGACAGGAAATCACAAAAAGATTGTTCAAATGGCTCTGAGCACTATGGGACTTAACATCTCAGGTCACCAGTCCCCTAGAACTTAGAACTACTTAAGCCTAACTAACCTAAGGACGGCACACACATCCATGCCCGAGGCAGGATTCGAACCTGCGTCCGTAGCGGTCGCGTGGTTCCAGACTGATGCGCCTAGAACCGCTCGGCCACCATTGGCCGGCTAGGAAATCACAAATCCAGTCAAATAACTGAGACGATATTCCATAAGCACGGTTTCAATACGAGCCACTTGTGTGGTACAATGTCAAAAGCCTTCCAAAAATCCAGAAACACGGAATCGATCTGAAATCCCTTGTCAATAGCACTCAGCACTTCATGTGACTAAAGAGCTGGTTGTGTTTCACAAGAACGATGTTTTCTAAACCCATTTTGACTGTGTGTCAATAGACAGTTTCCTTCGAGGTAATTCATAATGTTCAAACACAATACATGTTCCAAAATCCTGCTACATATCGACGTTAACGATATGGGCCTGTAATTTAGTGGATTACTCCTACTACCTTTCTTGAATACTGGTGTGACCTGCGCAACTTTCCAGTCTTCGGGAACGGATCTTTCGTCGAGCGAACGGTTGTATATGATTGTTGAGTACGGAGCTAATGCATCAGCATAGTCCGAAAGGAACCCAACTGGTATACAGTCTGGACCAGAAGACTTGCTTTTATTAAGTGATTTAAGTTGCTTCACTACTCCGAGGATATTTACTTCTACGTTATGTTGCCAGCTGTTCTTGATTCGAATTCTGGAATATTTACTTCGTCTTCTTTTGTGAAGGCATTCCGGAAGACTATGTTTAGCAACTTGGCAGCGCTGTCTTCGATAGTATCTCCATTGTTATCGCGCAGAGATGAACTTTGTACAATATCTTTCAGAAATAAGTCGAGACCTCAGAAGACGGCACATAGGTGTCGAAACATGTTTGCATAACCAAAAAAGAAATAAGTTGTGTTTCGGATAAGGCGGAGTTTAAAAATAAACGAAGTCTAATCCTGTGTCGCACCTAAGAGACACGCGTAACACAGCGTCAGCGCGCACGCTCCAGTACTCACCGGTGAGTTGCAGTGCGGCTGGTCCAGGCGATTAGCCGAAGTCTGGAGCCAAGCAGGTGGTGGCACGGGGGGATCGCACGGGCGACTGGAACTCAACGCGTCCGCGCACTGCGTTCTATCGAGAGCTGGCGGCGAGCGCCTGCGTCTTGGAGAAGGGAGGGGGCAGGCGCACGCAGCAACAAGTGATTATGGACCAGCGGGTGGGGGGGGGGGGGGCGGGGGGAGGGGTTCTCTGGAGCTGAGGTGGCGAAAGGGGCGCGGGGTCCGAGAACAAACGGCAGGCTCTGCTGCCCAATGAAGGGCCTCTCTGTTGTGCGCGCCGAGAGAGAACAAAACCCGAAACAGGCCAACGACGCCCATTACCGGCGCTGATTTTACGAGGACAGTTATGACCGCGCACTACCGGGACCACTAGCAGCCTCGTAAACTGCCTGCAGACCGACTGTAACCT
Source organism: Schistocerca piceifrons (assembly GCF_021461385.2). NCBI lineage: Eukaryota > Metazoa > Arthropoda > Insecta > Orthoptera > Acrididae > Schistocerca > Schistocerca piceifrons. Next base: position 127,521,059 of record NC_060142.1, on the reverse strand, counting down.
GTCCCTTTCTGTGTGCGGGCGAGAATATCAGATTGCTCACACAAAGGCTTCCGTGCAGACGCACTCTTTTATACGCCCAGCGTCTAGAGATTTCTGGCGCGGAATGACCGCGATATTAACCGAGCGCCTTTTGTAGCGTTCAATTGCTAGGTGGCGTGCACGCGTTGAGTGCTGAGATGGATAAACCCGGGCAGCGAACATGAAAATTCCTCGTCACCACTGACAAAGAATGAAAGCCAGTTCGTCGGAGATAAATTTCGATCAACACTTACGCAGCGAATATTTTTTCTTAGCGGATATGTGCTTGTCTGGAAGGACAAACGAAAAGTTGCGTTAGAAGCGAAAGCAACGACGGTAGTGCTTTTATAGGACCCAAAACATTACGACTACTGCACACTGCGAGATTCACTGCCACCCGACGGTCCTTTTATTGAAAAGTAACGTGACAGGCAGTACATCACTGTAGAATTATATTCTATTCGGGCCAAATAAAACATACGGTACTCAATGAGACGAACAGAAATGACAATTTTATATAAAGAAAATAATTACGGCGAATTCACTGCAGTTTGTTATGATCCGCTGGACATTACAATTGGTGGGCCGGCCGGGGTGACCGAGTGGTTCTAGGCGCTACAGTCTGGAACCGCGCGACCGCTACGGTCGCAGGTTCGAATCCTGTCTCGGGCAAGGATGTGCGTGATGTCCTTAGGTTAGTTAGGTTTAAGTAGTTCAAAGTTCTAGGGGACTGATGACCTCAGAAGTTAAGTCCCATAGTCCTCAGAGTCATTTGAACAATTTGAACAATTGGTGGGACATGTGTCTCAACAGGTGTGTGTGTGATCACCACGGACGGCAATACATGCTCCCTAACGGGTTCCCGTACTGGGCGCAAGGTTGGTAAGGACTTCTTGAGCTAGGGCGTTGCATTCCTCCACCTACATCTACATTTATACTCTGCAAGCCTCCCAACGGTGTGTGGCGTAGGGCACTTTACGTGCCACTGTCATTACCTCCCTTTACTGTTCCAGTCGCGTATGGTTCGCGGGATGAACGACTGCCGGAAAGCCTCCGTGCGCGCTCGAATCTCTCTAATTTTACATTCGTGATCTCCTCGGGAGGTATAAGTAGGGAGAAGTAATATATTCGATACCTCATCCAGAAACGCAACCTCTCGAAACCTGGCGAGCAAGCTACACCGCCATGCAGAGCGCCTCTCTTGCAGAGTCTACCACTTGAGTTTGCTAAACATCTCCGTAACGCTATCACGCTTACCAAATAACCCTGTGACGAAACGCGCGCTCTTCTTTGGATCTTCTCTATCTCCTCTGTCAACCTGACCTGGTTGGTTGGTTGGTTTTGGGGAAGGAGACCAGACAGCGTGGTCATCGGTCTCATCGGATTAGGGAAGGATGGGGAAGGAAGTCGGCCGTGCCCTTTCAGAGGAACCATCCCGGCATTTGCCTGGAGTGATTTAGGGAAATCACGGAAAACCTAAATCAGGATGGCCGGACGCGGGATTGAACCGTCGTCCTCCCGAATGCGAGTCCAGTGTCTAACCACTGCGCCACCCCGCTCGGTACCTGACCTGGTACGGATCCCACACTGATGAGCAATACTCAAGTATAGGTCGAACGAGTGTTTTGTAAGCCACCTCCTTTGTTGATGGACTACATTTTCTGAGGACTCTCCCAATGAATCTCAACCTGGCATGCGCCTTACCAAAAATTAAATTTATATGATCATTCCACTTCAAATCGTTCCGCACGCATACTCCCAGATAATCTACAGAAGTAACTGCTACCTGTGTTTGTTCCGCTATCATATAATCATACAATAAAGGATCCTTCTTTCTATGTATTCGCAATACATTACATTTGTCTATGTTAAGGGTCAGTTGCCACTCACTGCACCAAGTGCCTATCCGATGCAGATCTTCCTGCACTTCGCTACAATTTTCTAATGCTGCAACTTCTCTGTATACTATAGCATCATCCGCGAAAAACCGCATGAAAATTCCGACACTATCTACTAGGTCATTTATATATATTGTGAAAAGCAATGGTCCCATAACACTCCTCTGTGGCACGCCAGAGGTTATTTTAACGTCTGTAGATGTCTCGCCATTGATAACAACATGCTGTGTTCTCTTTGCTAGAAACTCTTCAATCCAGCCACACAGCTGGTCTGATATTCCGTAGGCTCTTACTTTGTTTATCAGGCGACAGTGCGGAACTGTATCGAACGCCTTCCGGAAGTCAAGGAAAATGGCATCTACCTGGGAGCCTGTATCTAATATTTTCTGGGTCTCATGAACAAATAAAGCGAGTTGGGTCTCACACGATCGCTGTTTCTGGAATCCATGTTGGTTCTGCGTGGTTGACAACTGTTACATGAGCGTTGGTGCGTGTGGAGGTGCTGTACGACGTCTGCCCAACGCATCTTACGCGTACTCGATGGGATTTGAGTCCGGAGAACGGCCAAGTCAGTCCGTTCGCTGAACATCCCCTCTTCTCAAGAGTTCCTGCACCTGCATTGTTCGATGCGGCCGCACATTGTCATCAATAATAATGAACTCAGGATCGAATGCACCCCTTAAAAGACGTACACTAGGAGGGAGTACAGCGTCACAGTAACGTTGACTGGTGAATGCTGATTGATGACTGTGAGCTTTGAAGGTCAGTAGGCCCACGCCATAACACCTGTACTACCAAAACGATAACGTTTTACTATGTTCCAGCGTCTATTCTGTGTTCCCACCTGTCCCCATATTAGTGTACGTCCAGCGTCTTTCTACTTACGCTCCTAGTTTCTGGTACGTTACTTGGCACTGACACCTCATGCAAAAGTTACTTTCGTCCTCAAGTTATGAGCACCAACATATATAAGAGGAGTAGGGGCGAATGGGAAATCACTTTGGCGACGATAAACACTGGAGCGCCAAACCTGCTTTGCCTGCGTATTCAAATACAAAATGCCTCTGAGCACTATGGGACTTAACTTCTGAGGTCATCAGTCCCCTAGAGCTTAAAACTTCTTAAACCTAACTAACCTAAGGACATCACACACATCTGTCCCTGAGGCAGGATTCGAACCTGTGACCATAGCAGTCGCGCGGTTCCAGTCTGTATCCCCTAGAACCGCTCGGCCACTCTGGCCGGCATTCAAATTCAGAGATATGTAAACAGGCAGAATACGGTGCTGCGGTCGGCAACGCCTATATAAGACAACAAGTGTCTGGCACAGTTGTTAGATCGGCTACTGCTGCTACAATGGCAAGTTCTTGTGAGTTCGAACATGATGGTGCAGTCGGCGCAGGAGCCATGGGTCACACCATCTCTGAGGTAGCTATGAAGAGAGGATTTTCCCGTACGACCACTTCACGAGTGTACCGTGAATATCGGGAATCCGGTGAAACATCAAATCTCCGACATCACTGTGGCCGGGAAAAGATTCCACAAGAACGGGACCAACAACGACTGAAGAGAATCGTTCAACGTCACAGAAGCACAACGCTTCAGCAAATTGCTGCAGATTTCCAGATCAGTCTGGAACCGCGCGACCGCTACGGTCGCATGTTCGAATCCTGCCTCGGGCATGTGATGCCCTTGGGTTTAAGTAGTTCAAAGTTCTATGGGACTGATGACCTCAGATGTTAAGTCCCATAGTGCTCAGAGCCATTTGAACCACCAACAAGTGTCAACCTGTGGACCACTCAACGAAACATCATCGATATGGGCTTTCGGAGCCCAACTCGTGTACCCTTCATGAACGCACGACACAAAGCTTTATGCCTCGCCTGTCAACATCGACATTGGACTGTTGTTGACTGAAAACATATTGCCTGATCAGATGACTCTCGTTCAAATTGTATCGAGCGGATGGACGTGTACGGATGTGGAGACAACCTCATGAATCCTTGGACCCTACATGTCAGCAGTGGATTGTTCAAACTGGTGGACGCTCTGTAATGGTTTGGGACGTGTGCGGTTGGAGTGATCTGGGTCCCCTGATACGCCTATAAACAACTCTGACAGGTGACACGTACGTAAGGATAGTGTCTCATCACCTGCATCCATTCATGTCCATTGTGCATTCCGACAGACATGGGCAATTCCAGCAGGACAAAGCGACACCCCACATGTCCAGAATTGCTACAGAGTCGCTCTCGGAACACTCTTCTGAGTGTAAACACTTCCGCTGGCCACCACATTCCACAGACACGAACATTATTCAACATATTTGGGATGTCTTGCGACGTGCTGTTCAGAAGTGATCTCTACCCCCTCGTACTTTAACGGATTTATGGACAGCCCTGCAGGACTCATGGCGTCAGTTCCCTCCAGCACTACTTCAGGCATTAGTCGAGTCCATGCCACATAGTGCTGCGTCACTTCTGCGTGCTCGCGGGGGCCCTACACATTATTCGGCAGGTGTCCCAGTTTCTTCATCTCTTCAGTGTTTCACGCAGATGGGAAAATCCACTGCCAAACGCCAAACTGTCACGGTCCGGAACCTGCGTACGAGCATCCCGGAGGCAAAGAAACTGGTCAGCGGTTTGCGTGTTACTCTTGTGACCACCTGTGGAAGGTGGTTGAAGGACAGAGAAAGAAACCACGAGTTAGCGATAAGAAGTTGGATGTCCACACCTGATCACGGACCGAGATGTAAAGCAGGAAACACGACGACCTGTGCCAGAATTTTGACACAGCACAATGCGGTGAGGCACAATCGGTCCGTGTGTGTCGGTTTTGAACTTAAACAGCCTCCATGCCAACATAACATTTGCCATAGAAGTAGAAAAAGACAAGAAACTGCCATTTCTAGATGTGCTAGTCACAAGGGACGGCGAAAACCTAGGACACAGCGTGTATCGAGAACCGACACACACGGACCGATACCTGCACAAACTGTCAAACCACCACCCGAGCCAGAAAAGAGGCATGATTAGTACGCTCGTAACGAGAGTAGGACGAATATGTGAGCCGCAACACCTCAAACGAGAAATGCAACACCTGGAAACTGTTCTGAGGAGCAATGAGTACTCCACAAATTACATTAGAAGTGTAACAGAGCCAAACACGCGGCGAAGTAAGGAACCAGAAAAAGAAATGTCGGGTACGGCCTTTCTGCCATACATTCCCAGAGTGACGGACAGAATCGGCCGTATATTGCGCAAACATGGCGTAAAGACGATTTTCAAACCGACAAGGAAGATCAAAGAGTGTCTTAGATCGGCGAAGGAGAAAAGAGACCCACTTACAATGTTGGGAATATACCGTATACCATGCACATGCGGAAAAGTTTATGTCGGAATGACTGGACGATCAATTAACACCAGGATCAAAGAGCATGAGCGACATTGCAGGTTGGGGCAGGTGGAGAAATCGGCCGTGGCAGAGCACGCACTGAATGAGACCGACCACGTAATAAAATTCGCCGACACGGAAGTTCTGGCTGTACAGAAGCACTATCACACGCGCTTGTTTAGAGAAGCTGTAGAAATACAAAAACACGCGAACAGTTTCAACAAGAAAGAGGAAAGCCTTAGGGTAAACGGATCCTGGCTTCCCGTACTGCAGCGAACGACCGTCGCAGGTAGCAAGGGGAGAACCGCACCGGAAATGACCGCGGAGAAGCCCTCGGAGGCCGCGAGCTCGGCTTCAGTTCACCAACGGCAATGGAGGGTGAAGCTCTGACAATGCCAGCCACTCGTGCTGGCGAAACGTCAGAAAAATCATTAGATGAGCGTCGGCCGAAGAACCCGAGACAGAAGCCAATAGGCAGTTTGTCAATATACCGGTTGACTGTACTGGGAACATACGCCCTCCGAATTTTAACCGTATACCATACGGCGATTCACAATGTCTGTCTTGTAGCGTCGGCTCTGTCAAGTTGAGGGTGCACCTCCGTGACACTATCGCGTTTACCAAATGAACCAGTGACGAAAAGCGCTGCTCTTCTTAGGATTTTCTGGATGTCACGTACCAATCCTTCCTGGTAAGTGTCTCACACCGACGAGCAACACTCGTGTATCCGTCGAGCGAGTGTTTTATAAGCTGCCACCCTTCGTGGGTGGCGTATTCTTCGTGAGGATTTCTCCACTGAATCTGACAGGCGTCTGCCTTACCTGTTATTAGTTTTGTGTGATCGTTCTACTTTAAAACGTTCGATACGCATACTCCCAGACATTTCAACAATGGATGACAGTGTCAGAGATTTAGGAACCAGGTTGTAAACTGTAAGGCATTTACAGGGACAGATATGGACGCCGACCACAATTTATTGCTTATGAACTGTAGATTAAAACTGAAGAAGCTGCAAAAAAAAAGTAGGAATTGAGGGGGAGCGTTACAGAAAGACTGATAAGTACAGGTGAAAGTAATACAGTAGAAGAAGAATGGGTAGCTTTGAGAGATGAAATCCTGAAGGCAGCAGAGGATCACGTAGGTAAAAAGACGAAGGCTAGTAGAGATGCTTGGATATTAGATTTAACTGATGAAAGGAAAAACATAAAAATCCAGTAAATGAAGCAGGCGAAAGGGAATACAAACGTCTAAAAAATTAGATTGACAGGAAATGCAAAATAGCTAAGTGGTAATAGCTAAGCAGGAATGGCCAGGGGACAAATATAAGGATTTAGAAGCATATATCATTAGGGGAGAGACTGATGCCGCCCACAGGAAAATTAAAAGACCGTTGGCGAAAAGAGAATCACCTGCATGAATATCTAAAACTCAGATGGAAAACGAGTCCTAAGCGTAGAACGGAAAGGAAAAATGTGGAAGGGTCTATAGAAGGGAGATGTACTTGAAGACAATATTATATAAATGGAAGAGGACGTAGACGAAGACGAGATGGGTGAAATAATACTGCGTGAAGAATTTGACAGAGCTCTGACAGACCTACGTCGAAACAAGGTCCAGCGAGTCGACAACATTCCGTCAGAACTACTGATAGCCTTGGGAGAGCCAGTCATGACAAAACTCTTCCATCTGGTGAGCAAGATGTATGAGATAGATGAAATACGCACATACTTCAAGTAGAATATAATAATACCAATTCCAAAGAAAGCAGATGCTGACAGGTGTGAAAATTACCGAACTATCCGTTTAATAAGTCACCGTTGCAAAATACTGACACGAATTCTTTAGAGACGAATACAATAACGGGCAAAATCCGAACTCGGATACGAACAGTTTGGATTTCGGAGAAATGTAAGAACATGCGAAGCAATACTAAACCTACGATTTCTCATTGAATATAGGTTAAGGAAAGGCAAACCTACGTTTTTAGCTATTGTAGACGTAGAGAAACCTTTTGACAATGTTGAATGGAATATTCTCATATTCTCTTTCAAGCTCAAACGTCGCAGGGATAAAATTCAGGGAACGAAACAGTACTTAAAATTTGCACCGAAAGCAGAAAGCCGGCCGTCGTGGAAGAGCGGTTCTAGACGCTTCAGTCCGGAAACGCGCGACCGCTACGGTCGCGGGTTCGAATCCTGCCTCGGGCATGGATGTGTGTGATGTCCTTAGGTTAGTAAGGTTTAAGTAGTTCTAAGTCTAGGGGACTGATGACCTCGGTTGTTAAGTCCCATAGTGCTTAGAGCCATTTGAACCATTTGAATTTGAAACCAGAAGGCAGTTATAAAGAGTAGAGGGGCAGGATAGGGAAGCAATGGTTGAGAAGAGAGTGAGACAGGGTTGTACCTATCCTCGAAGTTATTCAATCTGTACATTGAGCAAGCAGTAAAAGAAACGAAAGAAAAATTTGGAGTAGGGAGATTTGCCAATGACACTGTAATTCTGTCAGAGGCAGCAAAGGACTTCGAAGAGCAGTTGAACGGAATGGACAGTGTTTTGAATGGAAAATACATCTACATCTATATGGATACTCTACAAATCACATTTAAGTGCCTGGAAGAGGGTTCATCAGACCACCTTCACAATTCTCTATTATTCCAACCTCGTGTAATGAAACGGAAAGAATAAAGACCCATATCTTTTCTTACGAGCTCTGATTTCCATTATTTCATCTTTGTGATCGTTCCTCCCTACCTAAGTCGGTGTCAACAAAATAATTTCGCATTCTGAGGAGAAAGTTGGTGATTGGAATTTCGTGTGAAGATTTCGTCGCAACGAAAAACGCCTTTCTTTTAACGATGTCCAGCCGAAATCCTGTATCATTTCTGTGACGCTTTCTCCCATATTTCACGATAATACAAAACGTGCTGCCTTTCTTTGAACTTTTTCGATGTACTCTGTCAGTCCTATCTGGTAAGGATCCTACACCGTGCAGCAGTATTCTAAAAGAGGACGGAAAGCGTAAAGTAGGCAGTCTCGTTAGTAGATCTGTTACATTTTGTAAGTGTCCTGCCAATGAAACGCAGTCTGGTTAGCCTTCCCCACAACATTTTCTGTGTGTTCCTTCCAATTTATTTGTTCGTGATTGTAATACCAAGGTATTTAGTTGAATTTACAGCTTTTAGATGGAACTGATTTATCGTGTAACCGAAGTTTAACGAATTCCTTTTAGCACTCATGTGGATGACCTCACACTTTTCGTTATTTAGGGTCAACTGCCACTTTTCGCACCATTCAGATATATTTTCTAAATCACTTGGCAAATTTGTTTTGATCTTCTGATGACTTCATTAGTCGATAAACGACAGCGTCGTCTACAAACAACCTAAGACGCCTGCTCAGATTGTCTTCCAAATCGTTTGTATAGACAAGGAACAGCAAAGGGCCTATAACACTACCTTGCGGAACGCCAGAAATCACTTCTGTTTTACTCGATGACTTTCTGTCAATTATTACGAATTGCGATCTCTCTGACAGGAAATCACAAATCCAGTCACATAGCTGAAACGATATTCCATAAGCACGCAGTTTCACTACGAGCCGCTTGTGTGGTACAGTGTCAAAAGTCTCCCGCAAATCCAGAAAAGCGGAATCGATCTGAAATCACTTGTCAATAGCACTCAACACTACATGTGAATAAAGAGCTAGTTGTGTTTCACAAGAACGATGTTTTCTAAAGTCATGCTGACTGTGTATCAATAGACCGTTTTCTTCGAGGTAATTCATAATGTTCGAACACAATATATGTTCTGCATATCGACGTTAACGATATGGGCCAGTAATTTAGTGGATTACTTCTACTACCTTCCTTGAATATTGGTGTGACCTGTGCAACTTTCCAGTCTTTGGGTACGGATCTTTCGTCGAGCGAACGGTTGGATATGATTGTTAAGTATGGAGCTATTGCAACAGCATACTCCGAAAGGAACCTAATTGGTATACAGTCTGGACCAGAAGTCTTGCTTAGAAGATGAAGATGAACCTCAACAAAACAAAACTCGGATAATGAAATGTGGTCGAACTGAATCAGGTGATGCTGCGGGAGTTAGATTAGGAAATGAGACCTTTAAAGTAGTAGATGAGTTTTGCGATTTGGGTAGCAAAATAACTGTTGACAGTCGAAGTAGAGAGGATATAAAGAGTAGACTAGCGATGGCAAGGAAGGCGTTTCTGAAGAATAGATATTTGTTAACATTGAGTATACATTTAAGAGTCATGAAGTCATTTCTGAAAGTACACTCCTGGAAATGGAAAAAAGAACACATTGATACCGGTGTGTCAGACCCACCATACTTGCTCCGGACACTGCGAGAGGGCTGTACAAGCAATGATCACACGCACGGCACAGCGGACACACCAGGAACCGCGGTGTTGGCCGTCGAATGGCGCTAGCTGCGCAGCATTTGTGTACCGCCGCCGTCAGTGTCAGCCAGTTTGCCGTGGCATACGGAGCTCCATCACAGTCTTTAAGACTGGTAGCATGCCGCGACAGCGTGGACGTGAACCGTATGTGCAGTTGACGGACTTTGAGCGAGGGCGTATAGTGGCCATGCGGGAGGCCGGGTGGACGTACCGCCGAATTGCTCAACACGTGGGGCGTGAGGTCTCCACAGTACATCGATGTTGTCGCCAGTGGTCGGCGGAAGGTGCACGTGCCCGTCGACCTGGGACCGGACCGCAGCGACGCACGGATGCACGCCAAGACCGTAGGATCCTACGCAGTGCCGTAGGGGACCGCACCGCCACATCCCAGCAAATTAGGGACACTGTTGCTCCTGGGGTATCGGCGAGAACCATTCGCAACCGTCTCCATGAAGCTGGGCTACGGTCCCGCACACCGTTAGGCCGTCTTCCGCTCACGCCCCAACATCGTGCAGCCCGCCTCCAGTGGTGTCGCGACAGGCGTGAATGGAGGGACGAATGGAGACGTGTCGTCTTCAGCGATGAGAGTCGCTTCTGCCTTGGTGCCAATGATGGTCGTATGCGTGTTTGGCGCCGTGCAGGTGAGCGCCACAATCAGGACTGCATACGACCGAGGCACACAGGGCCAACACCCGGCATCATGGTGTGGGGAGCGATCTCCTACACTGGCCGTACACCACTGGTGATCGTCGAGGGGACACTGAATAGCGCACGGTACATCCAAACCGTCATCGAACCCATCGTTCTACCATTCCTAGACCGGCAAGGGAACTTGCTGTTCCAACAGGACAATGCACGTCCGCATGTATCCCGTGCCACCCAACGTGCTCTAGAAGGTGTAAGTCAACTACCCTGGCCAGCAAGATCTCCGGATCTGTCCCCCATTGAGCATGTTTGGGACTGGATGAAGCGTCGTCTCACGCGGTCTGCACGTCCAGCACGAACGCTGGTCCAACTGAGGCGCCAGGTGGAAATGACATGGCAAGCCGTTCCGCAGGACTACATCCAGCATCTCTACGATCGTCTCCATGGGAGAATAGCAGCTTGCATTGCTGCGAAAGGTGGATATACACTGTACTAGTGCCGACATTGTGCATGCTCTGTTGCCTGTGTCTATGTGCCTGTGGTTCTGTCAGTGTGATCATGTGATGTATCTGACCCCAGGAATGTGTCAATAAAGTTTCCCCTTCCTGGGACAATGAATTCACGGTGTTCTTATTTCAATTTCCAGGAGTGTATTTGTATGGAGTGTAGCCAGGTATGGAAATGAAGTATGGACGATAAATAGTTTAGACAAGAAGAGAATAGAAGCTTTCGAAATAGGGTGCTACAGAAGAATCCTGAAGATTAGATGGGCAGATCATGAAATGCTCAATGGAATTCGGGAGAAGAGGAATTTCTGGGACAACCTGGTTAGAAGAAGGGATCGGTTGGTAGGACACCTTCTGAGACATCAAGGGATCACCAATTTAGTACCGGAGGGAAGCGTGGAGGGTGAAAATCGTAGAGGGCGACCAAGAGATGAATACAGTAAGTAGATTGAGAAGGAGATGAAGAGGCTTGCACAGGACAGAGTAGCATGGAGCTGCAGTAAACCAGTCTCTGGACTGAAGACCACAGCAACAAATCAGTGTCATGAGGCAAGTCGCAACTTCATAATTTTTTAAAACATTTATTGTAAGAGTCTCAGGTGGACTTAGTCACGAATATTTGATGGATGTGGCTGTGGCGTTGTGAGTGCTTCCAGTGTTTGGTCGGTAATCGTGTAATGATAACACAACAGGCGTTTCTGCCTATGTATGTGTAATGGACTGCATTTGTTCATTTTGAGGGTCAACTGATAATCCCAAGCGTCTATCGCAGTGGTTCTCAACTTGGGGGTAATTACCTCCTGAAGGGTAAAATGAAATTTTCTGATGGGTAAAAATTAAACGATTCCATTATGTTTCAGTCACGAAACTAAATTATTTTTATAAGATCATTAACATTATCACAATTTTGTAAAGCTCTAATGTTGTTTATATAGATTATCAATAATTACTTTTTCTCAATTAATAAGCATTAATGTGGTGGAGGTTACAGGTTCCTCACATAGTCTACCCACTACACTCATATGTTGTGCTTTGTCCCGTACATTGCCGATGATAAAAGTGAGACATATACGTAACAAATGCTAAATATCTCAAGAAAATTTCTTCTCCAAGTTGTTGATAGTACCTGCAGCACTCCAAAAATTCCTTCATTACCGCTTTCGAAACATATAAATGAATTAATTGGAAATTTGTGGTAAGATCTTATGGGACCAAACTGCTGAGGTCATCAGTCCCTAAATCGCATTCGGGAGGACGACGGTTCAATCCCGTCTCCGGCCATCCTGATTTAGGTTTTCCGTGATTTCCCTAAATCGTTTCAGGCAAATGCCGGGATGGTTCCTTTGAAAGGGCACGGCCGATTTCCTTCCCAATCCTTCCCTCACCCGAGCTTGCTCTCCGTCTCTAATGACCTCGTTGTCGACGGGACGCTAAACACTAACTACCACCACCACCATCAGTCCCTAAGCTTACACACTACTTAATCTAACTTAAACTAAGTTACGCCAATGACAACACTCACACCCGTGCCCAAGGGAGGACTCGAACCTCCGACGGGGGAAGCCGCACAGGCCGTGACAAGGCACCCTGGAACGCGCGGCTACCCCGCGCGGCACAGTTAATTGACAACACTACACAGCAATAACTACACCAGGGCTACTATAGTGCTGTACACAGTGTTGTTGCTATTATTATTACTGTTACTATTAGTGACCCGCCTGGTCAGCCGAGAACGCTAATGCGTGATTCCTGGACACGGGTAGGCGCACCGGCCCCAAATCGAATCCGCCTGGCGGATTAACGATAAGAGCCGGTATGCCCGACAGCCTGGATGTGGTTTTCAGGTGGTTTTCCACATCCCAGTTGGTGAATACCGTGCTGGTCGCCACGTTCCGAAATGGTTCAAATGGCTCTGAGCACTATGGGACTTAACATCTGAGTTCATCAGTCCCCTAGAACTTAGTACTACTTAAACCCAACTAACCTAAGGACATCACACACATCCATGCCCGAGGCAGGATTCGTACCTGCGGCCGTAGCGATCCCGCGGTTCTGGACTGAAGCGCGTAGAACCGCTAGGCCACACCGGCCGGCGCCATATTCCGCCTCAGTTCCACGATTCGCAAACATTTGAAAACGTTCGCACTATATCATGACTTACACTAGACGCAGACAGCTGGGGTACACTAATTCCATCCTGGGGGGTTCGGGGTGGCAGCAGGAAGGGCACCTGGGCACTCTGTGACACTAACATCGCCAAATCCATAGCAACAAGGCCGCCCCCCGTCGAAGCGGGACAAAGGCCTAAAGGAAAGGATGATGACTATGGCCAGACACAAAGCATTAACAGCCTGAAATCTTCCAGTTTCCCAGTTCTGAAGTAAAGACTGCAGTACGAACATTAAGTATAGTGCATAAATATTACCGTAGTTGATTGTAAACGGTCTTGCAGTGTACAGGGCAAGAAAGTATCGCAATGGAGAGGAGTAATGCAGGGGAAGTTTGTTTTGCAACAAGTGTCTACCACTGCTGTGGACATTTTTCATTTTAACACACACACACACACACACACACACACACACACACACACACACACACACACACACGCACACACACCCGCGCACACACACACTAAATACAACTTATCTTTCATCATTTAAAAACGAAAAAGGTTTTCGTTCTACAGTTTAGTTAGGTACTTAAGTTGGTGATAATGTGGGGGAGGGGGGTAACAAGTGGCAAGTGGGGGGTGGGGAGGTAGGGATATTACCTAATGTGTAACTTCACTCAAGGGTAGTTGTCTGAGAAAGGTAGGTTGAGAATCATTGGTGTATGGTCTGCGGATGTTCCTGCATTTGAGTTCAATTTTCTAGCGTTACGACTTCTCTACACCCAAAAGCAGCATTGGCGAACAAAATAAGAATTTTCCGACACTATCCACCGCTTCACTAGCACAAGGAGTGTTATAGTACCCCTTGGACAGTAATGCTAGTATAACACTGTCTGGTTACTTTTACGTCTCAAGGTTTCTTTTCATTAAGAATGACATGCTCTCTTCTATTTCCTAAGAACTTTTGAAGACAGTCACGCATTTGGTCTGTATGCTTGTACGAGAGCTGATCAACAAAGGATGAGACCGATATTTCTTCACAGATGATTGTTACTCCATTTCTGTGTTTTCACGTTCTTTTTCAAAGTACTTTCCTCGTACTCTACTGCATTTTTATAGCGTCTGTGCCAGTCTTCGTACATCTGGTGCAGGCCATCCTTTTTTTTTTTTTTCTTGAGCATTGCTTCAGAGTTCTCAGACAGGAAATCGGATATCGGATGGCCCGAAACTTTGCCTTTAGTGACGGGAATAATTTAATAATAATAATAATAAAACAGGGCGCAAGACCGAGTCTAGAAGGCGGATGTGGTACGCAGGCAATGTTGAATTGAGCTAGAAACTGCATGACTTGATTTGCTATGTGAGGCAGCGCATTATCACAACGAAGTCGCCACCCAAGTTGCTATGTGCTTCCTCAGTTTAGTCAATACTGACGTTAGTATGCTGCTGTTAACAGCAGCCTGAGGGGAAACCGCATGCTTGTAAATCATTCCGTGAGAGTCAAAAAAATGTGGTCACCATCGCTTACCCTAGAGATGGAACAAGTTTCGTCTATTTTGGTGTTGAAGAACCTGGCGATTTGCACACTGTGCTGGCTCGTTTTCCTTCAGGATCATTATAACGTAACCATGTCTCATCACCGGCGATAATCGATTCCAGAAACACATCTCCTCTATCAGGAAAGAGACGCAGCACCTCACGGCTCCATTCGCACTGCCCTTTGTCCGGGAATCAGCAGACGTGGCACCCAAAGGGGCACAAACACGGGGCGTATGGGTATGATCATGCACAATCGTAAAGACACTGCCGTACGAAATCCTCAACGGTTCATCGAGGTTACGTAATGTTATCCGCCGATCCTCACGAATTATCACAGCAGCTGTGTTCATGTTGATTTCAGCCGCAGGAGAAGCCAAAACACCAGGCCCAATCTTGCATAATACAGACAATGAGGCGTTCTTTGAAGTCACTGAAACATCTGAAAACCATTGCACGACGTAGTTCACCTACACCGTTCGCTTGCTGCCGCTTTTCGGGCCTTATGATGTAAAGAAACACAGATTTTCATTGAGGCAGGCTATTCCTCTCGCGTCATCTTCATTGTTTGGTATGCGAAATGCGAAAGCGTCTACAAAGGAGACGAGAGTGCGGCCGCCTATGGACGCTGTACACGAAGACCTGCTCTTTTCAAATATTGATGGCATAGACAGGAAACTATAACGTAGGATACAAGAAAAAATCAAGCCCAGTCTTTGTTGATCAGCCCTCGTATTTTGTCCGTTAGGCGGCAGTGCGGAAATATACATTACTCCTGCAGGAAGTCAAGAAACACCGCATTACCCTGGACGCCGCTGCCTACTGTCTTCTGAGACTCGAAGACGAACGTTACCAAACAGACTACTCCTTTATGTCTCATGGTGTGTCCCGTCAACCCATACCTTCATTAATTACGCCACCAATTTGTGTTTCCTCCAGTTCGCAGTACAGCGGATCACTGTTATTTCGATCTTGATGAACGTCTTTCTGATCTGAAATAACCTTGATCGTTTCGAGCTCCACAGCGGACTGTAAGTGAAAAACCACCACAGCTATACTGACTCACATTCACCACGACACGGTTGATTTGTTCTAAAGATCATCATCAGCTAACACTGCGAACAGTTTTCATATCAAATCCCCTCGGAGTTGTGCCAATTACACGACTTAAGAAGTTTAGTTATCTTGTAAAACGTGAGAGGCCAATTCTGGAACATGACGATCGTATGAACAATACGTCAGCCACCTGCCAGACACTATTCAAAGAACTGTGACTGACGCCCGAACAACAGGGAACTAACATGCGTCGAGATTAAAAAATAGTGCATTAATAATGGCTAGGCACTAGCCGAAATCTGGATTTGCTAATAAAATCTGCAAAAATGAGGACGACTGATTGCTGCGCTCTATCATTTATAAATATAGAAAAAAATTAATATTATATTACAGAAATTTCAAAAAATGTTATTTGGGGTGGAAAAGTGGCAAAAGCATTGCGTGAGTGGCCATAACAAATACGAAAAAGTTTTTAGAAAATCAAGAAAAGTGGCACAGCTCAAAGAATTAATTAATAATTTCCAAATAACACATCGTATTCGACGAGTACAGAGCTACATGTCCGTATTTCTGTCGTATAGACGACGAGTGTAATGGAATTTATTGTCTAAATTGCTTACCTGAAATTTAAAGGGTTCTTCACCATTTAAGTCGATTTTTCTCAGGTACTGCGTTTTTGAGTTGTGACACTACGTGCCGCGGTGCGATGTTATCGTTTCCTTGGTACTCTTTCTGTAAAATTAGTTTCTTCGTTAGATAATGAAAGTTGTTGAACTTCTGAAGCTTCGCAGTTCTTATGTAAGGAGGCACCAGTGTACAACTGAAGCGAAGCAAGCAGCTAGCCAAGGCCGAAGCCTGTCGAGGAGACGCTGGAACTGGAAGCACGCGCGCCCGCAGTCGGTGTGGAACGCCACCCAGCCAGTCTGGAGAGACAAAAGACGGCGTACCGGGTCCCGCGCTCTACCGTTGTCGCGGCTTAATGGCTGCTGTCCCACAAATCACCTCACACCAGAGCGGGCAATGCGCGCTGCCACGACACGTTCTCTCTCGTCCGATGAAACTCGATTCGTATTGTGCGAGGATGGCGTGAAAATTTGTTAGGGCGCCATAAAAGCCAGAGGCAGCGACAATACGTTCCTTGCTGCTTCGGTTACGACAGAATAAAACGGAACAGGGGAGTCCTGTTCCAGCTTGCTGCCCTCGCACAATTGCAGCGAACGCAACTCTGATTAGTACCTTCCGAAGCCTTCGCCAGCAGTAACTGGTTAGTTATTTCTATTTTGAACTGCAACTTCCTTAACCTTTAATATAATGGGATATAATGGGAGTGGAAGGACTTGACCCATACAGTGACCATTTCATTTCAACATATTTATTTGCATCACAGATAAATCATTAAGGGAATTACAATCATAAATCAGATAATAATTTCTTTAAGAATAGCCATTCAGGCAAACTTTACAAACTGCTTATTATATAAAACCGCAAATGAATTAATCTCTTTAAAAACATTTAAAAACCCGCCACTCATGCCAGTTTTACAAACTGCTTGTTATATGAAACCACAAGCGAATTAATCTCTTCGCAAACATTTAAAAAACCGCCACTTGGGCCAAGTAAATCATTTAAAATAAACTTTACATCAAATAACCAGGAAATCAATTATTATTTCCACATAGACTGAAAACTGCCCCTCCCCGGCGAAATATTACCAAACAACTTGTAATGGTTCTTTATTTACGTGACCATTACGGCACTCCAACCCCAGTTCTCGATACCAGTAATATCTTACTACTTTTCTGCGAAGTAACAGACATATTTTTGTGACAATATTCACATTTGGTTTTATTAATGTATAGGTACTCCGATATATCGATATATTGCAGTGATATGGTATGTATTCATTTCTGTGAGACTGTCATAATCTTTGACACACTTGTAACCGTTTTGGCGTGAATGCGCACAGAGCAGTCTTGTTTTCACTTTGCAGAAGTTAATTTGTTTTTTCGCTTTGTAAAAGAACACTCAAGTCTTCTGTTTGGATAAAGTGGAAATTAAATATATTAAGATTGATACAAAACTTGATGATGTGACAATTAAGAAGAAATATATGTGAATTTACAAGAAGTTTAAAAAAATGTGGATCGTGAACACCAAGTCAAAATTATTTCTACCATACCATTGTTCCGATCTGGGATTGTTTCATCATTAAGAATTTCCTGAAAAACGCATTTGTTAGGTCTTAAAATATTGCTAAAATACAGATCTGCACCTTCTGGCAGTCAAAGTGGAATCACCCTAGAATCAACAAGATGGGCCATAACACTTCGACGAAATCTACGTGGGAATCCATTCAAAATAAGTTCCAAAATTAATGACATTTTTACAGTGACTGCATTATTTCCATTCTGACGATACCATCCACAGTCAATAACTTTGCTGTTGCCTGATAAAGCGAACATATGCTGCGTGAGCAACATTATTAATCTGATTTCTAACCTACTTTGCAATTGATGATATTGTTGGAAACTTTACAAGGTTATAGACAGTTTGGTCAATAATAACCCAGTTATTTCCCCATCAAAATTGACATACGCCACTATGGCTGCACCGCAATTTTAGAAAACGGTTTCAATTAAGACACATTCTTTTAGAAATCTCTCAAAATTCTTAAGACATATATTTAAAACATTTAACCCGGCCACCCTTGCAGAGCCATCACAAGTTTTAGAAGACTGCAGCTTGTACAATAACTGAGGCCCGAGATTGTGAGGCCGCGACTTGGGCACGAACGGTGGAGGCGACTGAGTACTTATCTTCGAATTAAGATGTGGACTCCGTTTGTACTTCCACCCCGTTCAGAACACCGAAATCGGAACCAAACAGCACACGCGAGCTCAGGCGAAGTCCACCGACCGTACGCCCGCTAGTAATTTAAAAGGGGAGGCTCTGCACTTCGGTGGCCCACTGCTTCCGATCTCTGAAACATAAACCAGAAGCGACAACAGGGAACCAAACAACCCTTCCTTCACCTTAATACTCAAACTTATGCAGAAGACTTTGATAAAATTGACAATAATAAAACTGATTTCATTCCACTAAGCAAAAGCACGTACACGAATGATGCAAACGGAACTGGCTCATTAAAACCCAAGCATCACGTGGAGCACCTTATGTGGGCCTGTAAGGTGCCACTTGGCAATCTTTAGACACGGAATATAGATCCTTCGCTAATGCTGCCCACACGTGTCAATGTTTTAGACACTTGCCAGCTGAAGGAAGAACAATACTATTAAGGAGCGAAGCACGCACTTAATAAGAGGCATGGTATATCACATCTCAGTCCTTGTAACGCTTTCCTTCCTCAAGAGCAATCATCATTATACTTCACTAATCGTTGGTAGGACTTGAATTACTTAACTTGATGCCAGCTGCTGCATCGATGTGGCGAAGACACCAGACGCTGCTTACTCCGATAGTAACAGCGTGTTCCTTCACGGATGAGAGCACATGCACAGCTTCACGAGGCTGCCAAGAAGCCACAGCGCCGGCCCGCTGTTCCTGACCCTAGCACGATCAAGCGCTAACTGCCGCCCGTACTCTGGCGCACCGTGCTTGCTGTCGTCTCTCCAACGTCTCGCTAATCCGCGCACTTCCGTGCCCAGCGTTCCCTTTCCACTCCGTTCTGCCCCCTATATCCTGAGCCGGCCCAGGCTCCAAAGACAAACTTATGCCAGAGGGAATCGATAGTGCCTAAACCAAAGATATCCCTGGCACCAGTCCCGCCAAGGCTCAGTAACGCTCAACGTTAATTTTACCAACCCATGTAAGATGGCTATATTTTGATGATGTTATTATTAGGTGTGTTCATATTTGTAAAGGAGAACGATATATTCAAAAACTGTGGCCAGAGAAACAGCTTTTAGGCAATAGTATCTGTGTCTGCGATGGCAGCACTGTGGAGTCGCAGAATCTTTGCAAGTCAGTTGTGTGCAGCAGGCGGGGATTCGTGGACTGTACAGTGTAATGCATGGACGTACTTTTGGAACTATCTCACTTGAAGATTTATTAAGAGGAGGAATGATGACTCAGAAAAATGGTTGGATAGCATACGGACATAAAAAGAGTTTTTAAATGGGGAACAAGGTATTATTTGATGAGGTAAAAAGTTTATTTTTCTTTTTGTAGACTTGTATTGTTCGTCCACTTCATCCTCGTCACAGTCGAGTTATTGATAATTTTTGTCAATTATTCAAAATGACAGTCACAATCGCATTATTTATTTTCCCGCCAACCGGTTTCAAACCGGGACGGGGTCATCTTCAGATCAATTTACACCATTATCAACCGTGCACAAGCAGGGTGACGATTCCAGCGAGCAACCAGATGGTGTAAATTATCCCATCGCAGGTTGAAACCGGTTGGCGTCAAAATAAATAATGTGATTGTGACTGTCATTTTCAGTAATTGATTGTAAGTAAATTAATCGCTGTTTATCTGTATACAACAATGTTGTCTAAAAATTAATTTTTGTATTGGCCGGCCAGTGAGGCAGAGCGGTTCTAGGCGCTTCAGTCTGGAACCGCGCGACCGCGACGGTCACAGGTTCGAATCCTGCCTCAGGCAAGGATGTGTGTGATGTACTTAGGTTAGTTAGGTTTACGTGGTTCTATGTTCTAGGGGACTGATGGCCTCAGATGTTAAGGCCCATAGTGCTCAGAGCCATTTGAACCATTTTTTGTATTGACTGATCTTTTGAGTTAATTTACTTACAATGGAAATTATTAAATAAAATGAGTTTTCATGTCAGAGTCTAATTGTTTTTTGTCCATAAGTTCCTTTCTAACTGAAATTTCAGAACTTAAACATTGAGTCGTGTGTTTCATTGGTATTGTGTGTCAAGATTATGAACCCAATTTCCCTGGACCAACTGTATTAGATTTTAGCAGTATTTTTTTTTTTTTTTTTTTTTTTAGCTGCTGCAGAGTCTTGCTGTGTTGCTGTTATTAGTTTGCTTATTTATTTGCTTATGAATAAGATCGGTTTTCACGCACAGGATTCTTTTCAATTTCATGTAAGTAATGTGGTTTTGAGCTCAGTAGCACATTTAGGTTGTCGATATACATTCCAAGGCTACTCACTTACACCTATTTCGTCAGTAATTGACATTATGGCGGTTCTGTGGCTATATCTTAAGATACGCCATAAAAACAACAACCGATCACTAATTTAGAGAGGTTTTTTAACGCATTTTCTTGTGCCGTACCATTACAGTTTTGTACTTTTTGTCATAATCAGATGGCATTGTAAGCTATCGATACATGTAGAGCAACTGACGTTCATGTGGGGTCAGATTCTTCGATATAATAGTGACACACCTTTTACGAGGTCTATTCGGAAAGTAGGGTCCGACAGACCGCGAAATGCAAACGACAGTGAAACTCTGACGAAACTCTGCACAGATGTGTGGGGCAGTGTCTCTAGTATGCCTGCGGATCGCGTCATGTCGCTCTTTTCAGTTCTGAGCACACACTCAGCATATAAAGGTATGTAGAACAACAGTGTCTCCTGCCAAGTGTGGGTGCTCGCTGCGAGATTTCGCCTGATTCCATGCAGCCCCGCGTAACTTACCTGTCATACAGTTCCGTATCCGTGGCAGTTCTCGGCCGTACGATGCAGGGGAAATGAAAAAGTGCCTGCAGCGTTTTCGATGAGAAGTGTTTGATCAGTTACCATACAGCCCGGACTTGGCTCTCTCTGATGTTTATCTCTGCTCACTTCTGGCCATGAAGACAACATTTTGGCACAGACAACGAACTGTAGACCAACACAGAGCAGTAGCGGAAAGCTCGGGCGGCTGCCTTCGTGACGAGAGTACTGGAAAGTCGGTACAACGCTACGACAGGTGTCAACGTCGGGACGGCGATTATGTAGAGAAGTAGCTCGAAAGAGTAGCAAACTGTTGGAAATAAAATATTTTTTATTTTCACGCTCATTTCCATTTCGCGACATATCGGATCTTACTCTCCCAATAGCCCTCGTACAACATTGCGCGTTTGTGTTCGTAACACTGGCATACGTTTATCAAGATAATCTTGCGTGTTACATGGAAAACAATAAAATTGCAAGCTTTCAAAGAAATCAGCACATTTAAACTGGTACCACTGCGCACGAAACACCCAACATGTTATTAACAGTTCGCCCTTGTAATGCAGCCATCTGGCGATGAAAATTTCGATACCGGCAATGACGAGGAACAATAAAATCTGTTAAACAATTAAGTTGAAACGCCAGCTTAATCACGTAGGCCTAACAGGTAATTAGGATTGTGGAAAGGGCCAAGGGAGCTGCGGTCCGATTCACTTCACAATTGTAATTTATTCTCATTTAGTTCACAAATTCACTTTTGAAAGAATTAAATTTGCTTCGCGACTGAAGGCCTCAAAACATGCTTTAGAATAAGCTCAATTTTGAGAAGACATGACACACAGCTAAATTTACGAATAAGATAAATCGTATACATATATGAGATCAGCATGCAGAGCGGCTGAATGCCGCCGGAGTAAATCTTCAAAATTCTAAATATACTATGATGATTACTGAAGGCAGGCCACAAGTTTTTAAGATGCTAACAGGGCTGATGGCCCACAAGGTGCACAGAAAGAGATAAACAAATGCAATAAGATGGCTGAAGGCCGCAAAGTTTAATTCTGCAAATTAAGGAAATATATATTGCAACAATCGGTAAAACAATACACTAAGTTTAAAAGTTTTCTTTTGCAACACCAACCGCGGAAGGCCCTCAATAACTTGTAAAATCTTTCAGAGGAAATTACAATAGCCTTTCAAGAGAAGAAGGCGATAATGTTTGGACTTGAAGGAAACTCTGAGAACATGTTTCCAGGGCTGAAGGCCCACAACTGACCTTGCGAAATTGAAAATATAAAATACTGTTAAATTACAAGAACATTAACACTGCCAAAAGGATAATTTAGAGAACAGCACTCTGGAGTCTCCAGTGGATCGGTCTGCCCTCGTTCACTTAGGCGAGACAGGTGCTGTCCAACTACACTTAATTCGTGCGAACCCAAACAAGGGACAGTCACGGACCGACTGACTAACCGTTTGCTTGCCACGATGGAGTACACGAGAATTCAAGGCCCCCCCAAAAATTTTACAAGTATCACTGTGGTGTCACCGCCAGACACCACACTTGCTAGGTGGTAGCCTTTAAGTCGGCTGCGGTCCGTTAGTATACGTCGGACCCGCGTGTCGCCACTATCAGTGATTGCAGACCGAGCGCCGCCACACGGCAGGTCTAGTCTAGAGAGACTCCCTAGCCCTCGCCCAGTTGTACTGACGACTTTGCTAGCGACGCTTCACTGTATGCATACGCTCCCATTTGCAGAGACGACAGTTTAGCATAGCTTTCAGCTACGTCATTTGCCACGACCTAGCAAGGCGCCATATGCAGTTACTATGTCTTCTGAACAGATAATATTGTGACTCATGTACCGTGAAGAGAAACGCTCATCATTAATGGATTAAAGTTAAGTATCAAACTAATTACGTCCGCTTTCTGAATTCTAATTCCTTGTCATGTTCCAGACCTCACGTCAGTATGGTCCTTCCCTCCTCACGCCAGCCCGCGTGAGCTAAAACGCGTGCATTTCGGCCTCCACTATCAACACGGTGTTGGCTCTTCTGCCAACACAACAATCACTATCCCCAAACAAACGCATATGTGAACTTAGCTGCCAAAACTACACACCATGTTGGGCAGCAACAACAGGTGAGGAAAAGACACTGCCCATTACTACGTTAGCGGCTAGGACAGGTAACCAGAACACTAACGGCCACAAGGCAGAAAATTCCGCTGGTGCACTTTACTATGGATAAATTAATTTGATCAATTCCACCTGACGGCGGCTATCTCGAACACTTCACTCTTTGTTGCTCACAGGAAAAGGTCCACAACAGCAACGCCGGAACCAACAACGTAATGCCCAAAACCACTCAACCTTCACGTCCTGGGTCGGTGAACCACTAAGCTCGTAGCGACAGGACAGCTCGACACACGCTCCGACACTGTGCAGGGACCACCAGCGGACCCAGCCGACTGCACTGTGCGGAGGTAACTTCCCTGCTCCGCAGCAACAGACCGACCCGCCTCAGAATGTCGACAACATTTAAAATAGTCGTCAGTGGAACTAGCACCAACTACACACACCACCTGACAAACACTTGCACGAAGACCTGAACGATACTCAACAGTAACTAAGCATGCACGAAGACAAATCGGGAGTCGATACACGCACACACAGCCGACTCACGAACGATCGGCGAGCCAAAACGCTTCGTCCGGGTGGACGACCGACCGACGATCCGCCAATACCGTGGCCCAGCTCAAGTGATGCGTGGCGGTAATGGTCTGGACCTCACTGCTGCTCCAACCCGACTGCACTATCGTCGCATTGCAACTCCACGTCTGGCTGGTCCGGACTGCACTCCAGACGCGTTCCAACCGACTGGCAGACCCGAACTCGAGACCCGAACTGCCCTCCTGGCACCTGCCAACTGACTGGACGACAGACGACAACCGGGAAGTAATAGCAGTCGAGCAAAGATACTACGAGAGGGGATATATCGATACGCGCTGCTACGCTTGTCACGGTCAGGCAAAGCAGCAACTCAGTGACAGTAGTAATTTAAATAAACGTAGTGAGATGGAAGTACGTTAAAAACAGGGTGTAAAATACATGATAGCGGGAACACGAGCCACCCACGGCTCAACCGTCTTTAAATTAGTAGTTGGTAGCTGTTTTATAACATTAATTTTATTCCCGCGTTCTACTGGCGCCATTGAACAACTGCCCAGGCGAAGCTACTGATTGGTTCTAGCACTTCTTGTGGCCTTCGGACCGAAGACTGGTTAATTCAACTCTCCAAACTGTGACTTCACTTGTGCACAGTTATTGCAACCAACATCCATTTGTACATGCCTGCTCCACTAAAGCCTTCGCCTTTCTCTGCAATTTTTACCAGCCTCCACACTTCATTCAATACCAAATTTCCGAAACCTTGACGTCTTAGGTTGTGTCCTATCAATTGATCGGTTCTTTTAGTCACACTGTGCCACAAATTTGTTTTCTCCCCACTTCCATCCCGTTTCTCCTTCTAGTTATTTGATCCACTCCTCTACTTTTCAGTATTCACTTCAAAAGTTTTTATTCTCTTCTTGTCTGGACGTTACAGTTCTGTATAAGTTACACTCCAAACAATTACATTCAGTACAGACAACCAAATATTTAAATTTATAATGGTGAAAAGAGACCACAGTAATTAGTTAAAATTTTTGCTACAGCCAGGCTTTGAACCCTGGTCTTCTGCTGACGAGGCAAATGCGCTAAGAATTGCACCACCCTGGCACTGTAGTTAAAATAGCTGCGCGGATTACCTCACTACGTTTCCCTTCTTTATAGAAACGTCAGTTCACGCCACAGCCCCTCGACCTTCCCCTGGAGAGCCTCTGCAATACTGATACGAGCTAAGAGAGGGAACATAAAGATGAGCTCAGGTGTGAACTGAAGTCTGTATTACAGAGAGAGAGACACAGAAGTGTAATCTGAGCAGCTGCCCTACCTGTAGTGCCGGGGTGCAGTGGTTACTGTAACTGCCTACTGAGCAGGAGATCCATGTTCGAATCCCGTCGTCGGTACGAGCTTTAATTCATTTCTTCAGTCTGTATTCATTATCATAGATGAAGTTCAGACTTAATGTGTCTCTGGATCATATAATTATTTAAATTTATATTCGGTATTAAAAATTTTCCTTTTTAAGAAAGGCTCTTCTTACAATTGCTGGTCTGCATTATACGTACTCATTTACTACTTTCAGTGTCTCTTTTAACACTCCTATTTCTTCACCTGATTTAATTCTACTACATTCAATTACCCTTCATCTTCTAAGCTCTTTTCAAGACACTATCCATTCGTTCAACTTTCCTCCAATTTCTTTGCCGTCTCGTAAAGAAATACAAT
Organism: Schistocerca piceifrons; assembly: GCF_021461385.2. Lineage (NCBI taxonomy): Eukaryota > Metazoa > Arthropoda > Insecta > Orthoptera > Acrididae > Schistocerca > Schistocerca piceifrons. Next base: position 127,495,438 of record NC_060142.1, on the reverse strand, counting down.
GTCATCAGCAATGGTTAAAGTTTTTATTTCTTCTCCCTGAACTTTAATTCAATTTACAAACTTCTCACTGGTTTCCTTTAATGCTTGTTCATTGCGTAGATCTCGAAGAGTCTACAACTGTGTCTCATTCTATTCTCTAGTTTCTGTACAAATTGAAGATAACTCTTAGCTCTGAACTCGGACGATGCTGCTTCTCGCATTCCGTATCTTAATTCCTCAGTGCAACCTCAACTCTGTAAAGATGATTCGTGAATTCCTCTTACGTCTTTGTTAGGTGGTTGAAGTAGCTTCTAGAGTCTTCCACCACAGTTTCTTTCAACATCACTGCTGAACACAGACCTGATGCCTTCTCTTTACCCATTCATGAAACCAAACGTATTTGCTGCTTCTCTTTTCTACGGATATCAAGCTGACAAGCACTCATTTAACTGGCAAGTTTTTGTTCGTGGTAGGACAATCGCGCTTCGACATTCACAAAAGGTCGAATCTGAATGTCGCGTCCTGTCTAGCCATCTACTAAACTGGTTTCGCAGCGTTGGTTTTGAAGAAACGAGTTTCGTAACCTAGTGTCCCAGTGTCAGTGGTCACACTGGCACCGATGTATCTGGATTCAGCTGACGTCCGATGTCTGCCGAAGAAGGCCGATCTTTTCAAACCAGTACGCCAGTATGTGCGCCGTTACAATGTAGCCGATCTCATCGGCCGAACGGGCAGACTTCGGACGACAGTCGGTGAAATTCAGATCAGTTTGTTTTCTTTGGTTGAATCGGCCGACATTCTCACACACGAAATATGGAGTCCGGGAAACTGAAGAGTTTAGTCCATGAAAGAAAGAGTTTGTGACATCCTGTGGGTGAAAAATATCATGATTGGGATGTAGCTCGGATTCTTTGTACTGAAATCGCAGCTTTGTTGGAAACTACAGCTACGCAAAATCTTTACCGGAAATTATAGGTGCAAATTATAACCAGTAAAATAAGTGAGAAGGGTGGTGTATCTTACGCTTAAAGTGACGATTGGGAATCTTTTTTTGTGGTACGTCGGTGTTATATGTCTAGGAATTATTGATACTGATTAACGGCATTTTTATGCTGGCAGGATGGTGATTCTGCTATATGAGGTGGGTTTACAATTACGAATTATTATTACTGCTTAATGGCGTTTTTGGTGCTGGTAGGATGATGATCCTTGGTGAGCAAATGTGGCAAGTGTGTTTCCACTTTTCAGTTCTGTAGATGTTCAGAATATCTTCTTCTAACACTTATGTTCATCTTTTACACATCATGATGAACGACAGTCTTCGAACGTTAACTGTATAGCTACATATGTCTGTATTGTTGAATTTATTTTGAATTGTGCAGAGTGTTTGTAATCTTGCTTTTCAATGTCAGCACGAGTCATCTCGAATATACAGGGTGTTTCAGACGCGATGGTCAATAATTCGCACATGGAAAATGGAGGCCCAAAGTAACTAAAAGCTTCAATAAGCATGGGTTCGCAGATCAACTGTTGCTGAGGTATCGCATTAATTCGAGCTGTAAACTTCCGTGGATACTACGATATTTACGTTGGTATCTCAAGGTTTGGGATCGTCTACCTGTTTGTTTACGCATGCGCAACTACTTCCCTTTCCCCCTCCGCGCACTATGCCTTACCGGCCACACAATCAGTTACGAACGTGAAGGCACCAAGGACAGAATTACACCAATGAAGAATACGCTGACATGCACCTCATGTATGGCAAAGCAAATGGCAGTGCCCTCGATGTTGCACGACTGTATGAAGAAACTTTTCCTCTCTGCAGGCAGACCGACAGGCGTACATTTAGCCAGTTACATCAGCGTCTTAGAGAAACCGGGAGTTTAGCAGGCCATATACGAGAATATCGACCCAGATCCATAACACCTGATGTTGAGAAATACGTGTTACACATTGTACGCGAACGTCTGAATACTTCAACGTGGCGGATTGCTACCGAAGAGCGTGTCCTGAGTCATAGCAAAGTGTGGCGGATTTTACATCAGCAGTTAGTCTATCCATATCATCTCCAGCAAGCCCTCAACAATGCAGACTTCCCTCCTAGAGAGAATTTCTGCCAACGCGTGCGACAACTGTGTCCCATGACTCTCCTGCTTGTAAGAAGTATTCCGTTTCCGGATGAGTGGTGGTGGTAAGTTCCTAAGCGACCAAACTGCTGAGATCATCGATCCCTAGGCTTACACACTGCTTAATCTAACTTAAACTGACGCACGCTAAGGACATCACACACACTCATGCCCAAGGGAGGGTTCGAACCTCCGACGGAGGGAGCCGCGCAAACCGTGGCAACGGGCCCTAGACCGCGCGGCTACCCCGCGTGGCAATTTATCCGTGACGGTATTTTTAACTACCGCAACTGTCACATTTGGGCCGATGTCAATTCTAATGCAACACTCGTATCACATCAGCAGTGTTATTCATTGAACGTCTGGGCAGGATTCCTCAGAGACTGCATAACTGGACCACACTTACTACCACAGAGACTAACCGGACAGCAGCACATGCGATTTCTCGGGACCGTATTTCCAGACGCATATGATGATGTCCCACTTAACCAATGCCTGAACGTGTGGTTCATGCACGACGGTGCTCCAGCACATTTTCATTTATGAGAGCGCCGGCTTCTAACTCGGACGTATGGTCAACACCGGATAGGCAGAGGAGGGCCTGCGACATGGCCTCCAAGGTCTCCGGATTTAAATACCACGGATTTCTGTGTGTGAGGTCTACACTACAGAGGTCAACTCTCTTGAGGAATTACGCTTGCGGATTGAAACAGCCTTCCAGCATTTACAGAATTCCACAGGACTGCGTGAAATGATTCGCAACTCATTTCAGAGACGAGTCCATGTTGCATTGAGACGCACTGACAACATTTCGAACAACTACTTTAGCAGAATGAGATTTTCACTCTGAAACGGAGTGTGCGCTGATATGAAACTTCCTGGCGATTAAAACTGTGTGCCGGACCGAGACTCGAACTCGGGACCTTTGCCTTTTGCGGGCAAGTGCTTTACCATCTGAGCTACCCAAGCACGACTCACGCCCCGTCCTCACAGCTTTACTTCCGCCAATACCTCTTCTCCTACTTTCCAAACTTCACAGAAGCTCTCATGCGAATCTTGCAGAACTAGCACTCCTGAAAGAAAGGATATTGCGAAGACAAGGCTTAGCCACACCCTGGGGGATGTTTCCAGAATGAGATTTTCACTCTGCAGCGGAGTGTTCGCTGAAGTGAAACTTCCTGGCGATTAAAACTGTGTGCCGGACCGAGACTCGAACTCGGGACCTTTGCCTTTTGCGGCCAAGTGCTCTACCATCTGAGCCATCCAAGCACGACTCACGCCCCGTCCTCACAGCTTTACTTCCGCCAATACCTCTTCTCCTACTTTCCAAACTTTACAGATGTTCTCATGTGAACTTTGCAGAACTAGCACTCCTGAAAGAAAGGATATTGCGAAGACAAGGCTTAGCCACACCCTGGGGGATGTTTCCAGAATGAGATTTTCACTCTGCAGCGGAGTGTTCGCTGAAGTGAAACTTCCTGGCGATTAAAACTGTGTGCCGGACCGAGACTCGAACTCGGGACCTTTGCCTTTTGCGGCCAAGTGCTCTACCATCTGAGCTACCCAAGCACGACTCACGCCCCGTCCTCACAGCTTTACTTCCACCAGTACCTCGTCTCCTACTTTCCACTTGCCCGCGAAAGGCAAAGGTCCCGAGTTAGAGTCTCGTCCGGCACACAGTTTTAATCTGCCAGGAAGTTTCATATCCGCCCACAGAATAACTGCTTGCATAAGGGCCAGAGGTGGACCAACGCGTTATTGACTTCCTCTCTTGTCTGGAGACGCCCAGGTAATGGTGTGATACCAACTTGACTGTCGCCCGCCGTACGGCTCGACAACCAAGAGTAATAGTCAGGGGCGCCATTTCTTTTCACAGCAGCAACCTTTGGTTGGGCAACCTCCACAAGTACAAAGGTTTTTATATATACTCAGAATAGCCGAAGGACGTCGTATGTCTTTAGCCAATCTTAAACATTCTTCTATCTTCCTGGTGAATGTGAAGGTGGTTTCCACCAAATACTTGCTCAACACTTCCCCAGTGCGATGTGTAATCTTGCTGATGAGCAGGAAGGAAAACTTTCCCTTTGGGCGACAGCCGTACCTCGTCGATCCTGATTTTCTCCTTAGGGCTAAGTGCTCCACCAATCTCCTTCTACATCTACATCTACATGGATACTCTGCAAATCACATTTAAGTGCCTGGCAGAGAGTTCATCATACCACCTTCACAATTCTCTATTATTCAAATCACGTATAGCGTGCGGAAAGAATGAACACCTATATCTTTCCGTAAAAGCTCTTATTTCCATTATTTTATCGTGGTCATAGTTTCTCCTTATGTAGGTCGGAGTCAACAAAACGTTTTCGCATTCGGAGGAGAAAGTTGGTGATTGGAATTTCGTGAGAAGATTCCGTCGCAACGAAAAACGCCTTTCTTTTAATGATGTCCAGCCCAAATCCTGTATCATTTCTGTGACACTCTCTCCTACATTTCGTGATAATGCAAAACGTGCTGCCTTTCTTTGAACTTTTTCGATGTACTTGTTAGGATAATCAATCTTCTTGAGCGTCGACCGTAGATGTTCAAGCTAATCTATCCAATTAGTCGATTTACAAATTTTATGCCCCCTGTCTACCAAGGTTTCAATGTGATCTATTTTTGTCTGGGGTTGTGGTTGGCTACAACGAGTGTGCGACGGGGTACTCAAACAAAACCAGATTTATGATTTAAAAGCTACATACATTCAAATTGTTTACAAAACAACCTTATCCCCTTCGAAATACTCTCCATTACATTTGTCTAACCTGTGCTTTCCCTGATCGAAACGTTTTTTGTAGTCATCTTCAGAAATGGCTGACAGCCCCTCCCTCGTTTTTTTCTTGAGTTCTTCAAAGTTGTCAAATCGCTATCCTTTCATGCTCCTACCCATGCGTGGAAATAAGAAAATGTCCAATGGAACCAAGTCAGGCGAGTAAGGTGAGTGGGCAGCGGAACCATGGCGTTTTTGGCCAAAAACTGTCTAACAGAGATGGCTGTGTGTGCAGGTGCGTTGTCGTGGTGGAAGAACCAGTCTCCTGCCTACCACAAATCGGGTCTTTTTTGGACAAACACTGTTGCTCCAAGGTAACCCACTAACCTCTGACAGATGATCAGTTGTCTGTCGAAGACCTGCGAGCACAAGCTCTCGATTTTTTTCAGTATTCCAAGATGCTATTCTAGGCGGGTGTAACATGAATGTGCGCAACGGAAAATAATAAACGCGAAATTGAAGATTTGGCCTCGTCTGATTACCCCCTGAAGCAGATCATAGGATCTCTTAATTCTATAAATTACAGTCTAAACATAAATGAATGATGAAGGCAACTAATACTAATAAATGATAAACGTTGTTCCTGCTCGTATATTTAGTGTAGATTAAAAAAAACCTTGATATCACAAAGTTTACATTTCCTAAGTAAAATTACTAATCAATTGCCCAACTCTGCCCCTTATTATGACTGCGCGATCTAATATCAATAACGCGAAATGACTGACATCATCTACATACCAAACACTAGAAGACACTACTATCAAAGATGATCTACAGTGATGTGGAACCTCAGTGCAAATACACTATACACTAACGTGATCACAGTTGTTTAGCTTTATAGCCCTAATAAGCCCGAGCAATTTGCTATGTACTGCGTCTGGTACGTCGGCGTGCTGGTTCTCGTACACGTCTGTGTCGATGGAAGCTTCAGCCACAAAGTAAAAACTGTTTCAAACACTAAGAAGGCAGAAGGCAGTCCTCTGACTACTATACTCAAATACTGTATTCTCCTTTCTGTGTTCTACAGATGAGAAGGACGAAGTTCAGATAACGTCTCAACGTAAGGATAGGCAGAGGAAGTGCTCTCATTTACTGAACGCTGCGTACTCAACGACGACTACCAACCCAGAGATGAAGTCCAGAATCGTATAGGCTCGCAACAGTACAGTACCTGACTGTTCTAACTATAAACTCTCTTGAGAGCAAAGACAGCAAGTCCGTCTGTACCAACAAAGCTGATATCGAGCGACCGCTACACACAGGGGCGCTCACAACGGAAGACCTCGTCTCTCCACCGCTGGCTTCCCAGCAAGGCTCGGCTCCCCGCCCTCGTAATTCCGACAACGAATCATATTCCCGAAACCACGGAATATTCTCCCTCTCTACAGATTCTTCTGAACGCCGACCAACCATATTTTAGTCTTTTGTCGTCCAGCACGGAAAGTTTGCGAGGAAATACCTATACTCATACAATGGTACGCTTGCGAGTAAAAAGCCTTGGAAATAACGCAGCCTTCATGGTTTCTGAGGTGCCACTCCTTCGTTCCTCTCCAGCGTCCAAGATTTGCAAGTTCGGAAGTATTATCTGGTTATCCTTCCGGCCCTACTACATTAGCGGCCAATAGCGGCCTGTCGCCCCTGTATTGTGTCTTCGCTCCCAGATGTCCAGACTTGGCACTTGGCACTTCCTGTGTGGAGCTGAACCTCCACATCTGTGTGGGCCTTCCACCCAGGACTTGAGTTCTGCCTGCCGTTTCATTTCCACTGTCGTTCCAACCTCTACTAGTATAGGCAATCATTCATTATGCTGCTACCTTTCATGCAATAAGCGTTAACCATTATTTACAAGGCGTACGTGGCAATGTCAGACTCCTTTATACATTCATATATACGATGTACAACCTATCAAATGATATCTAATTGCGGTTGTAGTTCACGGCGAAGTATGTGGATGAGTGCTTGTAATGTGCGAAACTATAGTCACCGTACAATGTTTTCCGTCGATTCGGGCAGTTGATGGACGTCCAGAGCGACGTTTGTCATCAATCGACATGTCGGCATTTTAAATCGAGCACACCACTCGTACATCTGAGTTTTTCCCATAGCGTCATCTTGGTAAGCTGTTTTCAACATTAAAACGGTTTCAGTCTCTTTTTTACCAAGTAGAAAACAAACATTCACAGCTGCACGTTGTTGACTTAAACGAGCCGTCATAAAAAAAACGAAACAGTACTAGCATAAACAATCACTGAAGATGAAAAGAGCAGGCCAGGTCGACAACAAAGGCGGCACTGAACTGGCGACACTTGCCTAGTGGCAGAAATGCGTACTACACAAGTTCCGCCCACGCCAGTGTTATTCCGTGTTTTTTCTTATCTTTTTTTTTCATTTTTGGTGCACCCCCGTGTATAAAATTCCTTGTAGTTGTGGACTGATTTATATTGTTACCACAAAAAAAGTGTTAACACCAGCCTGGTTGAACAAAAGAGCAATTGCCGCCCGTAACATACGAGTAAATCGGCCGTAGCGCATCATGTTTACCAAGAGGTGATCATGAAATAAAATTCTCTGAGACCAGCGTCATATAGAAAACATGGCATTATCGTGGCCTTATATATAGAGAGGATACTGAGATTTCTAAGCAGTAACAATTTTAACAGAAAAGAGGATGATGTTAAATAAGATCAACATTTGGATGTCAGCATTGCAACATAAGAACGACGATCGATTATTTTCCGTCGAAAATGCTGGCTGGCACTACCAGAGATAATCTCGTGGCCGACGTCAAGTGATTAACCATAAATTCGGCTCTCCCTCTAGTTGCAGTTCGGCACTTTGCCTCTGAAGGCGTCTCCCGCAGTCGGAGAGCAAACGTTAGGAGAAAGCTCGGAAGTTTCAAGTAATGTCAGTACCGGCCGTGAAAGCTTACATTGTATGATATCCCGTAAATGTCCGATGGTACTCATGTTGGGTGATCTGGATGGCCAAACCGTTCGTTTGAATTGTTCAGAATATTCTCCAAACCAGATGCGAAGAACTGTGGCCCGACGACATGGTGCATTATCATCCACAAAAACGCCATCTTTTTTTGTGAACATGACGTCCATTAATGGTTTGCAAATGGTCTCTAGGCAGCCCAACATACAGAGGACTCAGCCCATTCCATGTACCACCAGCATCCACAATGCCTTTGTTGAAAACTTGTGTCCTTGGCTTCCTGCGGTCTGCGTCAGACTCGAACCCTAGCATCACCTTACACCAGCTGAAATCAGGACTCATCTGACCAGGCCACAGTTTTCCAGACGTCGGGGGTCCAACCGATGTGGTCACGAGCCCAGGAGACGCGCTGCAGGCGATGTCGTGCTGTTAGTAAAGGCACTGGCGTCGGACGTCTGCTGCCATAGCCCGTTAACGCCAAATGTCGCCACATTGTTCTAACGGATACGTTCATTGTACGTCCCACATGGATTTCTGCGGTTATTTCACGCAGTGTTGCTTGTCTGTTACCACTGACCACTCTACGCAACCCTCCGCTGCTCTCGATCATTAAGTGAAGGACCTCAGCCACTGCGTTGTCCGTATCGAGAGGTAATGCCTGAAATTATGTATTCTTGGCACTCTGTGGATCTCGGAATATTAAATTCTGTAACTATTTCCGAAATGTAATGTCCCATCCGTCTAGCTCCAATTACCATTCCGCGTCCAACGTCTTTCAGTTCCCGTCGTGCGGCCTAATCACGTTGGACACCATTTCACATGAGTCATCTGAGTACAAATTATAGCTTCTCGAATGCACTACCCTTTTATGCCTTGTGTTTACGATACTACCACCATTTGTATATACGCATATCGCTATCCCAACCTAGTGTCTATTGCCTGGTCTATGCTACAGGCGATCTAAGCAGTCCTGGATTGTGCGGCTGATCCCGGCGGAGGTTCGAGTCCTCCCTCGGGCATGGGTGTGTGTGTTTGTCCTTAGGATAATTTAGGTTAAGTAGTGTGTAAGCGTAGGGAATAATGACCTTAGCAGTTAAGACCCATAAGATTTCACACACATTTGAACATTATGCTACAGATAAGGGCTGTAGAAACCAGTGTTGGTTGTCCCGATCGGAAGTTAATATTTTAATTTTGTTTTCCTGCAATTGCTCTGTAAGCTGTTCTTCAATAGTGTGTTTCATAGGAAAGTGCCTGTTCATATTATATTCCTCAACAACAGACAGTGATTCCCTACACAACAAGCAAAGTGTTATAAGCAGGAATAACACAATAACCTCTTCAGTCTGGTTTATTAAATCACAAATCACTTTTTAACAATTATGTTAGCCAAGCGTCTACCCAGGCTCACACTCATAAGTAATGCATAATTATAGTTTGGTTATACCAATGTCCAAATGTGCATGGTGTGGTGCACGTCCCGTAATTATTCCCAAGTCCAGTGAAGTTCAGTCTCTCCAAGTGAAGTCGCAAGATTTCCGCCGAGCAGCGAGGTAACCTCGAGTGGTGCGGCGAGTCATCCACAATCAGCTGGAACACGGCTTACTGCACTTCCCGATGAGAACTGTCGTTTGCGGCGGCGGCCGGGTTTATATAAGGCTTGCTAGTTAATGGAGCCGTCGGCTGGGGTCGCTGTTTTCGAGGGAAAACCAATCGCAATGTTTCCTGGCGTAGCCAATTGCTGTGTGCTGACAAACGCGCGCGCGCGAAGGCGGCCAGCGATGGTAGCCGCGAGCCGCCCGGAGAAGTGCGGCCAGCGATGTACAGGGCTATTACAAATGATTGAAGCGATTTCATAAATTCACTGTAGCTCCATTCATTGACATATGGTCACGACACACTACATATACGTAGAAAAACTCATAAAGTTTTGTTCGGCTGAAGCCGCACTTCAGGTTTCTGCCGCCAGAGCGCAGTGAGACAAAATGGCGACAGGAGCCGAGAAAGCGTATATCGTGCTTGAAATGCACTCACATCAGTCAGTCATAACAATGCAACGACACTTCAGGACGAAGTTCAACAAAAATCCACCAACTGCTAACTCCATTCGGCGATGGTATGCGCAGTTTAAAGCTTCTGGATGCCTATGTAAGAGGAAATCAACGGGTCGGCCTGCAGTGAGCGAAGAAACGGTTGAACGCGCGCGGGCAAGTTTCACGCGTAGCCCGCGGAAGTCGAAGAATAAAGCAAGCAGGGAGCTAAACGTACCACAGGATGGTGCTCCACCGCACTTCCATCATGATGTTCGGCATTTCTTAAACAGGAGATTGGAAAACCGATGGATCGGTCGTGGTGGAGATCATGATCAGCAATTCATGTCATGGCCTCCACGCTCTCCCGACTTAACCCCATGCGATTTCTTTCTGTGGGGTTATGTGAAAGGTTCAGTGTTTAAACCTCCTCTATCAAGAAACGTACCAGAACTGCGAGCTCGCATCAACGATCCTTTCGAACTCATTGATGGGGACATGCTGCGCCGAGGGTGGGAGGAACTTGATTAACGGCTTGATGTCTGCTGAATCACTAAAGGGGCACATATCGAACATTTGTGAATGCCTAAAAAAACTTTTTGAGTTTTTGCATGTGTGTGCAAAGCATTATGAAAATATCTCAAATAATAAAGTTATTGTAGAGCTGTGAAATCGCTTCAATCATTTGTAATAACCCTGTATTTCTCGGCCACGTAAGGGAGCGTGCGTGCGAAGACGGCCAGCGATGGAAGCAGCGGGCCGCCCAGAGAAGTGCGGCCAGCGATGTATTTGGCGGCCGCGTACTGGAGCGCGTTGTTCGGTGTTTGTTAGAAGTGGTGTATACCACACAAAGAGGTTTAGCTTTGTAGTTGATGAAGAAATAATCCTCCTCCTTTTTTTCCCTGAAATTAGCGACATTGAGCGTATACTTTCCTTTTATATGAATGTATGGTGTCTGTTCTTTCTGACAACAACATGCACCATGCATTCATATGATTCGCCTAGATGGGCAATGGATCTACCTTCTTCAGTACGGACGCATAGGCACACTATGAGATGAAAAGTATCCGAACACCTGGCTGAAAATGACTTACAAGTTCGAGGCGCCCTTCTTCGGTAATGCTGGAATTCAATATGGTGTCGGCCCACCCTTAACTCTGATGACAGCTTCTGCTCTCTCAGGCATACGTTCAATCAGGTGCTGCAAGGTTTCTTGGGGAGTGGCAAACCATTCTTTACGGACTGCTGCGCTGAGGAGACCGGCGAGGCCTGGCACGAAGTCGGCGTTCCAAAACATCTCAAAGCTGTTCTGTAGGATTTAGGTCATGAATCTGTGCAGGCCAATCCATTACAGGGATGTTATTGTCGTCTACCACTCCGTCACAGGCCGTGCGTTATGAACAGGTGTTCGATCGTGTTGAAAGATACAATCGCCATCCCCGAACTGCTCTTCCACAGTGGGAAACAAGAAGGTGCTTAAAACATCAATGTAGGCCTGTGCTGTGATAGTGCCACGGGAAACAGCAAGGGGTGCAAGCCCCCTCCATGAAAACCACCACCACCACATCATAACACCACCGCCTCCGAATTTTGCTGTTGGCACTACACACGCTGGCGGATGACGTTCACCGGGCATTCGCCATACCCACACTCTGCCATCGGTTCGCCACTATGTGTACCGTGATTCGTCACTGTTCAATTGTCCAATGTTTACGCTCTTTACACCAAGAGAGGCGGTGATTGGCATTTACCAGCGTGATGTGCGGCGTATGAGGAGCAGCTCGACCATGAAATCCAAGTTTTTTCACCTCCCGCTTAACTGTTATAGTACTTGCAGTGGATCCTGATGCACTTTTGGAATTCCTGTGTGATGATCTGGATAGATGTCTGCCTATTACACATTACGACCCTCTTCAACTGTCGGGGGTCTATGTCAGTCAACATATGAGGTCAGTCTGTACGCTTTTGTGCTGTACGTGTCCATTCACGTTTCTACTTGACTATCACATCGGAAATAGTGGACCTAGGCATGTTTAGGAGTGCGGAAATCTCGCGTACAGACGTGACACAAGTGACACGCAATCACCTGACCATGTTCAAAGTCCGTGAGTTCCGCGGAGCTCCCCATTCTGCTCTGTCATGATGTCTAATGACTACTGAGGTCGCTGATATGGAGTAACTGGCAGTAGGTGGCAGCACAATGCACCTAACATGAAGAACGTTTGTTTTAGGGGTGTCCAGAAACTTCTGATCACACAGAGTACGTCTGATCTCCTGGAGTGATCTCAGAGTAGAGAGCATGGATGAAACAGACAGGAACTGCGCATAGGTGGCTCTCAGTGGGAATGTGGGTCGGCCACGAGGCGTGCCGAGATAGTTCGTGCAGCGGCGGTAACGCTGTGTCGCGGCTGGCACAATGGATGACGCAGCTGCCTCGTAAGCAGGTGATCTCCAGTTCGAATCCCAGTCCAGTATACATTTTCTCTCGTCGCCGCTGGCTCTGCATAATGTCCCGATGCAGCCTACATCAGTAACACCTGTCCCTTTCCTTTCTCCCCCCTCCTCTTTGAATTTACTTTCCTCTTGTTAATGTCAGATGTTTTGCGAATAAACTCAGCAAACACGCTTGGAAACACCTGCATGAAAGTAACAAATACTGGCACAGAAGGTTACATGTGAACCAATGACAGATCAGTACTTTGTTCACAAAGTTATGGCGCCTACCGCCGTTGTTCAGATCGGCACATTTCCCGAGTAGTCGGTAATTTTCGTGCATTTGTCGCCTACTATCATCGTCTCCGATCTATCAGCGTGTACCCCACACAGACTGTCTATAAGTGAATGTTAGTATCCGTTGGCTAAAACTATTTGACTGACAGTTTCTATTTCACTTTGGTGGGTTTCATGCACGCTCTATGTATCATTGATTGGTATACTCATAACTTAGATTAATTTGGGTGGTTTGAGGTGCTGTGTATACTGACATCTTTAATAGTCGGTTTCCTGGAAATTTAAAATATTGCTTTATCATTTTGCCTAAAGAGCCAGATCCAGAAAACTGATGGTGTTGTCTTATTCACATGTGGATTGAATGCTCTTGAGTATATTGTTGAACATCTAAAGGATGGACTCGATGTCATCTTTACTGTTCGCATCAGCGACAAGTAATTCGTCATACAGGTATCTCTCGTAAATCACATTTTTTTCTTGCAACTTATGTCCTTTCAAAATAGTGTTTGTTCAAGGTGATTTCTGTTATTGTTCCAGTTCTGACTAGCTTACCGACGTGGTGTTCTGTTTTGTTAAAGGAGAAAGCATGAAATTTTAGAAATCAGTTGTAGAACATCCATGAATTCGATTGAATCAAAAGGAACGATCGGTTTTACGAGGTAAAAACTTTCTTAAGTCAAGATCGGATAAATATTTCTTTATTTACAACAACCTGCTTCGACAGACTTTACTGTCATCTTCAAGTCTTCAAAATATGTTTTTATGAAACGTGTTCATTTTGACTTGGAATCTCATGCCAGATTGTCCTGTTAGAGGATAAAATTTAGGACAGTATATGAGCCGTAGTAAAGTTAGCTTTGAAAAGCGCATCGCAGCGCGTAGCGTGAAGCAGTCGACCTCCGTTTTCTGGCGGTGGCGCCTTTGTTGCAATTGATGGCTTCGGTGTCTCCCTCTAGCGGGAAAGGGGAAAAGCGGGCTGTTCGCGTGGGCTTAAGAGGTGGCTGGATGAGCTCTCGTGGAGAGTTGGCAGTCGGGGCATCAAGAAGCGACTTCTCTGCCGGTGCTGGAGGGCAGCACGCAGACCGCGGCATCAGCGTAAGCGACGTGAGCAGCGGCTCCGTGGTATGGGGCGTTAACTGCTCGTCGCGAAAGGAATCTTCCTGAGCGTGGGTCCGCGAGGGGTCTAATTTGCAGTTCGGCCGTATGCTGTCGACCGGCGAGGAGGTTCTGAAAATCGGCGCGCCTTCCTACGTCCGTCGAAACGGCTGGCAGCGGGCGGCTCGCCAGAGCATTTGGAGGTGCTGCGTTGGTTCAGTCCTGGGAGTCGTAACGCACCAGAAGTTGAGTATTGATTGTTAACAGATTTTATGAAGTTTAATTGAATTCAATTTACTTATTCTTGTTAATTATACCAGCCGTATATTTTGGGGGTTTCCCGTCATTCATTCTCGTCTGCCCACCGGCGGAAAGGTGGTAATATTAGAAAAAGTTGGTCCGTTTGTCCCCTTGTGAGGACGAAAGGGGGGGGGGGGGGCGGAGCCAGAGTAAATCTGTGGTGCGGATTGCTTCTGTCCCCTCCCAGTTTACCTACGGGTTATTCGGCTGTTAGCCTCTGCCATGTCTGTGAAAGTCTAAGGCACCAACGGCTGTACTGTTTAAAATGCAAGGCACTAAGACCTGATCCATTCTCTCGCCTGCCATAACTAGTATTACTAGACTCACGTGTAAAAGGTACTCTAAGAAAGAAGAAATACTCTTTTTGCCTCGTGGTAAGAACCAGTCGATTGCATAACTAATTCCTGCTCATCTGGAAGATGTAACTTACGTAAATTTGTGTTTATATGTATTTGGCTATAATCAAGGCAGGCAGGGCAGGCAGGCACTCCGTCTTCAGGCCACAAGTGGCCCATCGGGACCATCCGACCGCCGTGTCATCCTCAGTTGAGGATGTGGATGGGAGGGGCGTGTGGTCAGCACACCGCTCTCCCGGTCGTTATGATGGTTTTCTTTGACCAGAGTAGCTACTATTCGGTCGAGTAGCTCCTCAATTGGCATCACGAGGCTGAGTGCACCCAAAAAATGGCAACAGCGCATGGCGGCTGGATGGTCACCCATCCAAGTGCCGACTACGCCCGACAGCGCTTAACTTCGGTGATCTCATGGGAACCGGAGTATCCACTGCGACAGCAAGATTGTTAATGTACGCCGTAGTAGATTTTTTTATATTGTTTCTAGTCAGCAAAAACTGTTGTGTGTTTTTTTTTAATTCAATACCTTTTAAGGCTTTTACTCAACGTGCTTATGTGTTTTATACAGGTAGTTGGTTAGTAGTGTGTGTTCTTTCCATGCAAACGTTTGGCATTTCATTACGGGTAGAAATTGTTGCCTTGAAAGGAGAATGTTGTAAGAGTTCGCAAGTCCTACCTTGCGAGCGTGTGTGTTCGCCGTAAGTTAAGTGGCAGAAATTTGTAAAATTTGTTTTTTATATATTTTGTAACTTTTAATGGACGGATTTTACGTAAACACCAAGTGAAAACCATCTTCCGTCCTCCAAGCAAAACCAAGAGCCTTCTTGGTAGTGTCAAGGACAACCTCGGTCTACGTAAATCAGGGGTTTATCAGATACCTTGCCGATGCGGGAGTGTATACATTGTCAGATCATTCGTGAGCATTGCCTGTCGGAACTCCACAGCATGGATTATGACCAAACCAAAGTCCTGAAACAGACTTCCAAATACTGGGACTGTGTCATCAAAGAAGCCATAGAGAATAGCATCCAAGCTATGAGCTCCAGATGAATATCGTCTTTGCGGGAGTGTATATGTGGTGTCACCGCCAGACACCACACTTGCTAGGTGGTAGCTTAAATCGGCCGCGGTCCATTTAGTACATGTCGGACCCGCGTGTCGCCACTGTGTGATCGCAGACCGAGCGCCACCACAAGGCAGGTCTGGAGATACGGACGAGCACTCGCCCAGTTGTACGACGACTTTGCTAGCGACTACACTGACGAAGCCTTTCTCTCATTTGCCGAGAGACAGTTAGAATAGCCTTCAGCTAAGTCCATGGCTACGACCTAGCAAGGCGCCATTAGCCTTACATAGTTTGATAGTTATCGTATGAAATGTCTCATCAAGAACGTTGTAAACCAACAAAGAATAAAAGTTAAGTATTCGTGGAGCTGCATACTTTTCTTATTAGAATTCACTACTTATCCTGTTCGAGAATTCACGCCAGTCGGCGTGTGTGTACGCGTGCCTTTCTTTCGGCTACCCGTCACTGTGGACTGGCTGCCTTGTCAGTCCACTACAGTATACATAGGTCAGACCATTCGTACCATTGAGGACCGATGCAGAGAACATCAACGGCACACTAGACTGCAACAGCCCAGTAAGTCCGCAATCGCTGAGCATTGCCTGTCGGAACTCCACAAAAATGGTTCAAATGGCTCTGAGCACTATGGGACTTAACATCTGTGATCATCAGTCCCCTAGAACTTAGAACTACTTAAACCTAACTAACCTAAGGACATCACACACATCCATGCCCGAGGCAGGATTCGAACCTGCGACCGTAGCGGTCACGCAGTTCCGGACTGAAGCGCCTAGAACCGCACGGCCACACCGGCCGGCCGGAACGGCACAGCATGGATTATAACAAAACCAAAGTCCTGACACAGACTTCCAAATACTGGGACTGTGTAATCAAAGAAGCCATAGAGATTAGAGTAAGGGAGCCACAACTAAATCGCGACAGCGGTTACATCCTCAGCAAGGCGTAGGAACCCGCGATCACCCAGATTAAGAAGAAAAAGGATATTTCACAGAGTTTACCGACTTCGGGGACGGAGGGAAGAATAACGAGAGCGGTGCCGGCAACCCTCTTGGACGAGTAGACCTAGGACGCAGCGCCCAGACGGCGGGAGAACGGACGCTGCACCTGGACCGCGCGCGGGGCGCGGACCGCACCGACTCACAGGAAGCGCCTGAGGGAGGAGTGGGAGGGGGATTGTACTGAATATACCTGGCGCCAGCCCACCACCGGTCAGTACGTCAGCCCACCTGATGATGGCAACGTAGTCGACTGCCGAAATATTGTCATATGCACACTCATACCAGGCTGTTCACCCGATATTTATTTCGTCATAAAATACGCCTGGAGAAGTTGAAGAATCACAATCCCGTTACTGGTCATCGTAGACTACATCAAATGCAAAAAGAACCAAACCATTTGTTCCATTTGCCTAAGCACAAGGAAGCTTGTCATATTCACACTTTTACCCTGTTCTGTAGGATAGCGACACTAAGACGATCTTTCTGTTGGATTTAGAAGTGGTCCCTAGCCCAAGGACTATCCAAAACACTTGTCCTTACCTTTTTATCACCAACAGAATCCAAGCTATGAGTCCCAGATGAATCTCGTCTTTACGAGCAGAGTTTTGGTATGTATTAGGTAGAGCGTGCTGTCACATGCGTACCGGTTAATGACCTTTCAGACAATAATAGTAACCTCTCGCGACGCACGCACGCACTCCGTTGCTCGACTCGCTGCGGCTCACATCGTTACCGTCGCTCGCGCACGCCGACGCCACTACCCCAACGCCATGCCGAGAAGCCGGAATGGAGGAAGAGGCAAGATTGCTGCTGCTGTGGAGCTCCTGCTAAACGCAGTCGGGAGCAACAGCTGCGGCAACAAGAAGAAGAAGCGGAAGCCTGTGGCACAATTACAGTGCTATAAGTGTCAAAAGCTTGGACACATAGCCAGGGAATGCGACGGTGCGGTTGCGTGTGTTAAGTGCGGGAAACCGCACGACTCGCGCAACTGCACCAAACCAAGGGGTACTGCGGCGGTGTGCGTAAATTGCGGTGGCCCGCACGCCGCAAACGCGCGCAGCTGCAGCTATCTGAAGACGTGGAAGCAGCGGAAGTTGGCCACCACACACGAAGAGGTGGCCCAACAAGAAGAAAAGGTGGACACCCCGCCCTTCTACCTTAGTAGGGGAAACGAGCTGCGCCACCAAGACGACGTGGTAGCCTTCCGCCAAGCACTGCGGGAAGCCAACGAGGACGCAATCACCGCACTCAAATCCGCCATGGCGGAGGAGAGAGCGGCCCTGAGAGCGGAACTCGAAGAGATTCGCGAGGAGCTGAGTCAACTAAGGTACACCGTGTACCTCGCGGCCTGCATGAAGACGGGCATGGCACCGACCCCCACCTGTACGGGGATAGACGCGGCAACACAAACGACCGCCTCCCTGGCCGATGCGGCAACGCAGGTTGCTAGGGAGGTGGTCATACAGTCGGGGAAGACCACCGACAACAAGGAGACGGCCCCCTCGGCAGCAGTCGTCACTCCTGTCTCTGCGGAAACTCAGACGACACAGGAAGTGCCGATGGAGTCCGAGGGAGAAGGAGAAGACGAGCCGTTCGAGTGCCTCCCCCTCCCCAATAAGAACTGTGTGAGGGAGGTGCTCACCAAGATCGCCGATTCCCTGCGAGACGGTAGCTACCCACATTATGATCATCCTTACACTTTCACGGTAGATAACATCCCTCCCCTTCCTCACAAACCTTATCCTTTCCACTGGGGGTGCGAACCCTTGAACCAGAAGTTGCACGGGAGGGAACTCGTCAGGCGTGCAGATCTGGAACTCATAAACAAGCACCCGATCTTCACGGACGAGGACTGGCTGTACATGACTGAGCAAGCAGTCAAGTACATCCAGACACAGACGCCGCCAGTGGACTACTCCCGCCTGAAGAAAATAGAATTTGGGCAGCCAGGAAGCAGTAAGAAGAAGAAGAACAAGAAGCCGCTCGAATCAGCCGGCAGGTAAGTTCCTGCATCCACAGAAACCAGAGGCCAGACCAACACGCGAAGAAAAACATTCCAAACAGAGAGGACTTCAGGAGGAACAACTCAACCAGCTTAAACTCCGTCACCTCGGGCCAAGGCAGGCCCGTCAATATAGTGAGTGAGTGAGTGAGTGAATAGTAACCTCAGACTCTTCGGTGATGAAGTACCCTCTGAAAGTAGCTGAGCAAGTGTTGAGTCTTATTTTAAACAAGATTCCAATGTAGTGCATGCTGCTAACTCGTTTGTGTGGTATCGATAGCTACGATGCCACAGCTTAGGTGCAAGCTAGTAGGTTGGGACTACGAGAGCGGACGATCTACGCCGACCAGAGCGCCCTCTGGCCGACGCTGTGGAGCTCAGCGAGCGCCGCTCTACTTTCAGCCCAGTTCATCAAGAGAAGACGGCCGAGAAACTTCGCTTTAGCTTAGTTTGCTACTGAGACTGTGTGCCAGTTAATACGGGTCTACGACTTCGCACGTACGTGCTCATCACCTGAAGTTATCTAATATGTTTGCATATGCTTACACACTAGTAAAGGTGCTTTAACTGTATTTGCAGTACCGAATTGCTTCTTCACCTCACCTGCTCCTGCTCGCTTCCCTCATTCGGCTTATGTTACAGATAACAGGAGTAGATCCACGCGCCACCTTCCAGGCGGGATACAAAAGTTTCAGACGTTCATAAATGTAAAATTATACAGGGTGTAACAAAAAGGTACGGCCAAACTTTCAGGAAACATTCCTCACACACAAATAAAGAAAAGATGTTATGTGGACATGTGTCCGGAAGCGATTAATTTCCATGTTAGAGCTCATTTTAGTTTCTTCAGTATGTACTGTACTTCCTCGATTCACCGCCAGTTGGCCCAATTGAAGTAAGGTAATGTTGACTTCGGTGCTTGTGTTGACATCCGACTCATAGCTCTACAGTACTAGCATCAAGCACATCAGTACGTAGCATCAACAGGTTAGTCTTCATCACGAACGTGGTTTTGCAGTCAGTGCAATGTTTACAAATGCGGAGATGGCAGATGCCCATTTGATATATGGATTAGCACGGGGCAATAGCCGTGGCGCGGTACGTTTGTATCGAGCCAGATTTCCAGAACGAAGGTGTCCCGACAGGAAGACGTTCGAAGCAATTCATCGGCGTCTTAGGGAGCACGGAACATTCCAGCCTATGACTCGCGACTGGAGAAGACCTATAACGACGAGGACACCTGCAATGGACGAGGCAATTCTTCGTGCAGTTGACGATAACCCTAATATCAGCGTCAGAGAAGTTGCCGCTGTACAAGGCAACGTTGACCACGTCACTGTATGGAGAGTGCTACGGGAGAACCAATTGTTTCCGTACCGTGTACAGCGTGTGCAGGCACTATCAGCAGCTGATTGGCCTCCACGGGTACACTTCTGCGAATGGTTCATCCAACAATGTGTCAATCCTCATTTCAGTGCAAATGTTCTCTTTACGGATGAGGCTTCATTCCAACGTGATCAAATTGTAAATTTCCATAATCAACATGTGTGGGCTGACGAGAATCCGCAAGCAATTGTGCAATCACGTCATCAGCAAAAAATTTTCTGTGAATGTTTGGGCAGGCATTGTCGGTGATGTCTTGGTTTGGCCCCATGTTCTTCCACCTACGCTCAATGGAGCACGTTATCATGATTTCATACGGGATACTCTACCTGTGCTGCTAGAACATGTGCCTTTACAAGCACGACACAACATGTGGTTCATGCACGATGGAGCTCCTGCACATTTCAGTCGAAGTGTTCGTACGCTTCTCAACAACAGATTCGGTGACCGATGGGTTGGTAGAGACGGACCAATTCAATGGCCTCCACGCTCTCCTGACCTCAACCCTCTTGACTTTCATTTATGGGGGCATTTGAAAGCTCTTGTCTACGCAACCCTGGTACCAAATGTAGAGACTCTTCGTGCTCGTATTGTGGACGGCTGTGATACAATACGCCATTCTCCAGGACTGCATCAGGGATTCCATGCAACGGAGGGTGGATGCATGTATCCTCGCTAACGGAGGACATTTTGAACATTTAATGTAACAAAGTGTTTGAAGTCTCGCTGGTACGTTCTGTTGCTCAGTGTTTTCATTCCATGATTAATGTGATTTGAGGAGAAGTAATAAAATGAGCTCTAACACCCTGTACACATCACAAAACGAAAAATCGTTGTACCCTATGACTGCAGTATCAACGAGTTATAGATGGAGTCGGTCAACTCACACAAATAGGGGAAGTCCTTCTAAAATAACATACCATTTTGTTTTTAGGTCATTATTGGTTCAAAAACCATGATGTTAAATAAAATTTATATCAGGATCGTGATTCATTCACTTTTTGGTTTCGCTATCTTGGTGCCATGTTTTTAGATTAGTATAATTCATACGTTTTTGACATTCTTGTAAAAAATGTGTAATGTGTCATTTTAGACTGATTCAGGACCAAATGACGTAGGAATAAGAAAAAGTAAGAAATTCAGATTAACATAAGATATTTGAAGATTGAATAGCTTTGTGATTAAGAAGAAAAGAATATCAATTAATGGTTCTCAGTTCAGTCATACAAAAAATGAAGCAAAGTAAAATTACGAATGTTAATCCATGAAACAACAAAATTTTTTCCTTTTTTAAAAGTCCTATATATTTGCAGAGTTTACAAATAAAGTTTTCTGTTCTGTGGCTTCCTCCAGCACATTCGGTGTGTGCCTGCAAATTACACTGCTGACACATTAACCAGTGTTCTCCGCGTTTTGAATGTGAGTGTAGTTCCAAGCAGTACAAACAGTGACAATCATCGGAAACATCACTGTTGTCACCAAACAGGTCTTTTTCGTACAATATTTCTTTCCCAGGACTAATTTTCCTCTTTGCTGTTTTCGGCTATTAGGAATGCAAGTTGTCTCTCATCCTTCGTAGTTATACAAAAAATGCGCGACTTCAATAGTTTCAGTTCACTCTCCAATGCAGTGTTGAAAGTTGGCTGGAACCTACCCACTCCTTTATGAACACCATTGAAGATTTAGTTGGTGTTCCTAGTTCGTCTCCTAAGCGTAGCTTGGGGAACTTCGAACGCTTTCGACGCCCGCAGCCATTCCATCTCGCCTCTGGTAACAGCATATTGCAGCCTGCAGCATCTGCACCGCATCCCAAGACTGTCTTGAAGATTTCCTTACTTTATTGCCTGCCATTTGAAAGGGGAAATTCACGTACTTATACGAGGGTCGTCCACAAAGTAAATTCCGTTTCTGTTTCTATCCGCGGCAGCCATAATTGAAATTGCCGCCGCGTATGAAATCAGATCTGTGATTCGTTTTCTAAATGCAAAAAAGTTAAACCAAAGGAAATTCATCGGCAAATCTGCGAGGTTTACGAAAAAAATACTGTGACTGATTCAATGGTTAGAAGATGGGTCAGACTGTTCAATGGGGGACGTGATCAAGAGCACGATGAAGAACGAAGTCTACGCTCGTCTTTGGTTACTGATGAACTGGTTTAAACAACTGATAAGAAGATTAAGCACAACAGTAAGTTTACGCCTAGTGCCCTGGCTATGGAAGTACCGCAGATCTCACGATCACGAATTCATGAAATTGTTACTGAAATACTGAAATTTCGAAAACTTTGCTCACGTTGGGTAACCAAAATTCTTACTGAACACCACAAAAAGCAACGGATGGACAGTGCACTTCAGTTTTTGACACGCTAGAATGAAGAAGGCGATGGTTTTCTTTCTCGGATAATCACGGAAGATGAAACTTGGGTATCGTACGACACCCCTGAAACAAAACGGCAATCAATGGAATGCAGGCACACTTCGTCCCCAACGAAGGTTAAGCCTAAGCAAATCTTACACCCCGAAAAGTCATGTGCACCGTTTTTTGGGACAGAAAAGGCATTTTGCTGATTGATTTCTTACCACGAGGCCCAACAATCAATGCATGTGGTTACTACGAGACCATTAAGAAATTGCGCCGCGCAGTACAGAACAAGCGTCGAGGATTACTGTCGTAAGTTGTTGTTTTTCTCTACAATAATGCCCGACCTCACACGGCGAATGTGACCAAACATCTCTTACGGGAATTTCACTGGGACGCGTTTCATCAGCCTCCCAGACCTCGCTCCTAGCGACTTTCATCTCTTCTTACACCTAAAATCTGTCCTTGGTGGTCAACACTTCAACGATGATGACGAGCTGAAAGAACATGTTACCACATGGCTGAATACACAGGCGGCAACCTTCTATGATAAAGGTAGGCACGCTATCAGAAGTGCCTACAAAATTTCGGAAACTATGTAGAAAACTAGTTTTACAGTTATAGATTTTTGTACAATAAATAGTTTTTCTGTATCTGTACACGTTTGTTTTATATAACCAAACGGAACTTACTTTGTGGACATACCTCGTATCTGGCCTACGTAAATTGATTGCATTTGCGTACCATTGCACATTTATCAATTAATTTTTAATGTTTTGTTTATTTTCTTACTGAGTGGCCTACTGCTATTGTTGTTAAGTTTAAACGCATACATAAAATAAATAGCTTAATTAATGTCACAGCTCACGCACAATAGAACTAGCGTGCACATCAGGGTAAAATGACACAGACTGTCATTTTATCCTGGCACATGGTGTGTCATTGTAGCCTGTGACGCCTTCTTTGGTTCATTCGAGAAACGTTCAACTATTACGTGCTGTAGCAGAACCTTCTACCTCTCAAAACGTAGCTAAAAGTATGCTTAATAGGATAGCTAATACTACACTCAAACATGTAATTAAATAAAATACTAATGACTGAATATATATGTGAATAAAAGTAAAAAGTTGGAGGCTTACTTATAAGTTCTTCGTTCACAGTACGAAGACGGAAGATGGCAGCTCGTAGGAACAGGGTTGCCGATCGACCTTTCTTCACAACTTAGTGCAGGTGGCGCCACTCAGCTGGTTTCGTCCATAGCCCTGCTATGTTATATTACCAGGCTATGTCATTACATCCTGACTTCCCCTACCTGTTTGGATCACTATGTAGGGATATGAAATTGTACAGACACACTGACTTAGCCCTTTAACTGCTCTGGACGTGTTAACGCGCGCGCCTTTGTACCAGTCCCTGTCTGCTCTGAGCGTGTTCACGCGCGCCACCAGTCCTTCTACATGGTACTCTGAACGTGTCCACGCGTAGACACGTTCAGAGTACCAGGTAGAAACCCGCCCGGTTGGCCGTGCGGTCTAACGCACGGCTTTCCGGGCGGAAGGAGCGCTTCGTCCCCGGCACCAATCCGCCCGGCGGATGTGTGTCGAGGTCCGGTGAACCGGCCAGTCTGTGGATGCTTTTTAGGCGGTTTTCCATCTGCATCCGCGAATGCGGGCTGGTTCCCCTTATTCTGCCTCAGTTACACTATGTCGGCGATTGCTGCGCAAACACGTTCTCCACGTACGCGTACACCACCATTACTCTACCACGCAAACATAGGGGTTACACTCGTCTGGTGTGAGACGTTTCCTGGGGGTTCAAATGGTTCAAATGGCTCTGAGCACTATGGGACTTAACTACTGAGGTCATCAGTCCCCTAGAACTTAGAACTACTTAAACCTAACTAACCTAAGGACATCACACACATCCATGCCCGAGGCAGGATTCGAACCTGCGACCGTAGCGGTCACGCGGTTCCAAACTGGCGCGCTTAGAACCGCACGGCCACACCGGCCGGCGTTTCCTGGGGGGGGGGGGGGGGGGGGTTTCCACCGGGGGCCTAACCGCACAATAACTCTGGGTTCGGTGTGGGGCTGCAGACGGGTGAAGTGGACTGCGGTAGTCGTCGTGGGGTTGTGGACCACTGCGGCTGCGGCGTGGACGGAGCCTCTCCGTCGTTTCTAGGTCCCCAGTTTACAATACAATACAATACAATACAATACGAGGTAGAATGACCGGTGGCGCGCGTAAACACGTACAGAGCACACAGGGACAGGTACAAAGGCGCGCGCGTTAACACGTCCAGAGCAGTTAAAAGGTTAGTCGTAGGTGGAGCACGCCGCAGACTTCGGTTTTTTAGTAGGTTACTGGAGAAGGGCGATCAGTCTGCCAAGGGAGTGCTTACACAACACTCGTGTAACCTACCGTGGCCCATCGCCAGGCAACGAGCAACTCGGGTGTTCGCGTGCTTCTGCCGAGAACGTCTACGGACACGTCTAGGCGACAAAGCGGTTCACGTCCACAGCTCGTCAGAGGATGAGGAGGTCGGAAGCTACTCCGTTCTGCATAGCAGGACATATGGCGAGGTATGCTAGGTCTGAGCGACAGAACAATCCTGGTTCTGGTCAAGTGTTTTCAAGTGCACCGTTCGTCACACGCTGTTGGAGCTCCACAGCAGGTCCTTGTGTTCCCGTGTTGATTCAACGACATCGTCACGATCGCGGTGGGCACCGGATCGTCGAGATTGGGCCGTGGTTAGACAGAAGCGCGCCGCCGTCTTGGATGAACCACGTCTCTTGTCATAGTGTGTAGATGGCCTCTTCCGGACGCGCCGTGACCTAGGCGAACGGCTGTTCGAAACGTGCACCGCGCGGGGGCCCTCATCTCTTCTCTCGCAATGAGGATTCAGTAAATAGTAGTTCCTCAAAGGTGCGCCGAGAATTTAACAGTTTGCAAATGGGGCAATTTAGATCAATGGAACAGCAGAGAGTTGGAGGCAAACACCACCTTTTCTTTTCTTTTTCCGGAGTTATCAGTCCTTCGACTGGTTTGATGCGGCCCGCCACGCGTTACTCTCCCGCGCCAACCTCTTCATCATAGAGTAGCACTTTTAACCTATGTCCTCAACTATTTGCTGGATGAATTCCAATATCTGTCTTTCTCTACAGTTTTTGCTCTCTACAGTTCCCTCTAGTGCCATGGAAGTCATTCCCTCATGTCTTAATACATGTCCTGTCATCCTGTCCCTTCTCCTTATCAGTGTTTCTACATATTCCTCTCCTCTCCAATTCTGCGCAGAATCTCCTCATTCCCTACAATATCTGTCGACTTAATTTTAAACATTCGTCTGTAGCACCACATCTCAAACGCTTCGATTCTTTTCTGTTCCGGTTTTCCCACAGTCCCCGTTTCACTACCGTACAATACTGTGCGCTCCAAACGTACATTCTCAGAAATTTCTCCCTGAAATTAAGGCCTATGTTCGATACTAGTAGACTTCTCTTGGCCAGGAATACCCCTTTTGCCAGTGCTAATCTGCTTCTGATGTCTTCCTTGCTCCATCCGGCCGGCCGGTGTGGCCGTGCGGTTCTAGGCGCTCCAGTCTGGAGCCGAGCGACCGCTTCGGTCGCAGGTTCGAATCCTGCCTCGGGCATGGATGTGTGTGATGTCCTTAGGTTAGTTAGGTTTAATTAGTTCTAAGTTCTAGGCGACTGATGACCTCAGAAGTTAAGTCGCATAGTGCTCAGAGCCATTTGAACCATTTTTTGCTCCATCCGTCTTTGGTTATTTTGCTGCCTAGGTAGCAGAATTCCTTAACTTCATCTACTTCGTGACCATCGACCCTGATGTTAAGTTTCTCGCTGTTCTCATATCTGCTACTTTTCATTACTTTCGTCTTTCTTCCATTTACTCTCATTCCATATTCTGTACTAATTATATTGCTCATTCCATTCAGCATATCATATAGATCTTCTTCACTTTCACTCAGGATAGCAATGTCATCAGCGAATCGTATCACTGATATCCTTTCACCTAGAATTTTAATTCCACTCCTGAAACTTTCTTTTATCTTCCATCATTGGTTCTTCGATGTACAGATTGAACAGTAGGGGCGACAGACTACATCCGCGTCTTACACCCTTTTCAATCCGAGCACTTCACTCTTGGTAGCGACCCTTATTCTTCCCTCTTCGCTCTTGTACATATTGTACATTGACCGTCTCTTCCTATTGCTTACCCCTATTTTTCTCAGAATTTCGAAAATCTGGCACCATTTTACGCTGTCGAACGTTTTTTCCAGGTCGACAAATCCTATGAATGTGTCTTCATTTTTCTTCAGTCTTCCTTCCATTATCAAACGCAACCTCAGAATTGCCTCTCTCGTGCCTTTATCTTTTCCAAAGCCAAACTGATCTCAGGCGCCATGTCGCGGATTCCGCGGCCCCTCCCGCCGGAGGTTCGAGTCCTCCCTCGAGCTTGGGTGCGTGTCTGTTGTTCTCAGCATAAGTTAGTTTAAGTAGTGTGTAAGTCGAGGAGCCGATGACCTCAGCAGTTTGGTCCCTTAGGAATTCACACACATTTTCTTCTTGGTCGTCCGCTCTTATTATTCCCTCTTGGCTCTTGTGCGTATTATATATTACCCGTCTCTCCCTATAGCTTACCCCCATTTTCCTCAGAATTTCGAACATATTGCACCATTTTACATTGTCCAAAGCTTTTTCGAGGTCGACAAATCCTATGAACATATCTTGGTTTTTCTTGAGTCTGGCTTCGCCATTAATGATGGATAATTTTAATGAAAACCACAGAATGCGGTGCGCCACAGGAAAGTCCCCTGCTTTTATAGGACAATTTGTCTTACAGAAACGCACCCTCTTGTAGTTTATTTGTAGATCCGCATGGTATTAGGCCACTGAGTAGCCTGGCAGACGTAATTGTTCGGCAACACAAAACGATCACATCCACGTAGTTTTAATTGCAAAACATTGCATACAGACGAGAAATGATCGGAATAAATATCTCAGGGCGGTGTGGGCAACTAACTGAAAAGTAACTAACGAGAGGATACTAATTATACCCGATAGTTCGTGTCCGAAGAATTCGTCGCCAACCTCGCCTATTTCTACCTATAACATGTGGAGATTACAACATAAATGATTTATAAACAAGGCAATGGCTTGAATCAATAACGGAGACAACGCAACAGATACATTCAAATAACGTTTATCGATCAAATCTCGTTACATCTACGAAACGTACATCTGCTCGGCTTGAGCTCCAAATGACGAAAGGTGAGAACACTGAGAGACGATGAAAGAGCAGCGCTGCGTCATTCGTTCTTGGTGGCTTTGCGTTCACAATTTTTACAACTTCCGGAAGTTTCAATGTCTTAAACGCAATATTTGAACATATAGGAAATACACTTCTCACAGTCGTGTTTTTCTTTGCAAATATGATTTTCTTATTAGACATGATTACATTACCAGTTATGAGAATAAAAGGTAGCGACAAAAAGAGTCATAACATGCAACGTTTTATCGCCCCCTTGAATGCTTGCAGTTATCGTTTCAACAGTATACACTACAAGCACTCAACAGCAGTAGGGAGTGGAAGCTATCTTTTAACAGATTATTTTTGAGTCAACTTTTAGTAAAGAAACACAGAGTGTGAACAAGAGACAGAAAGTAAGATATTTGATAAATGATTTTTTGAGGAAACTTTAGAAATACGGTAAATTCTTAATAATCGGTGAGGGTAATTGCTTCACTGATAAGTAGAGCGATGATAATAGAATTCATTTTTCATCATTCACTACATGACGAAAACTCAGTAGCTAGTCCAATGCTCTTGGCTCATTTATCGTTTTGAATTCTCTGTCCCGCCGCATCTGCAGGCTCATTTCCAATGGTTTCACCTGCAGCACCCGGTTCGAATGTTGTTTCTACATTAAGTCGCTGTACAGTATCTCAGTACTCGCTATTTAATTTTTCGTTCAGCTCTTTGTCTCTTACTTCTAACCATTTGGCCGGAAAATTCGATGGAAAATGTTTGTCCTCGAGCCTCTAAGCGCTCACATACCACTTCCTCAGGGTCAAGTACTACACTCTCTGAGGCAGCTGGTGTGCAGTAGTTACCACTGTAGGCTGTGCCGTCTGCGCTGACTGTACATATCGCTTGTTAACTTCTTTACTTCCTCCAATATGCCTTCGTAACTTTTCCTTAGCTCCATAAAATTCGGTAGAAATATTTGACGAACAAGTATCAATGCGAGCGGCTAGCTCCTTATCTCGCTCGGCAAAACTCCACCCGAGCAGGCCTCGGAAGACCGAAGTCTACCGACCGACCGCCGTGTCATCCCCAGGCGATAGGTGTCACTGGATGCGCATATGGGCGCATACCACTTTTCCGGCCGTTGTCAGTTTTCTCAGTCAAGTAGCTCCTCAATTGCCTTCACAAGGGCTGAGTGCACCCCACTTGCCGACAGCGTTCGGCAGACGCCGACGGTCACCCATCCTAGTGCTAGCCAGGCCCGACTGCACTTGACTTCGATTACTTGACGGGATCTGGTGTTACGACTACGGCAAGGCCGTTGGCTCACTCGGCAACAGTGTCAAACTGTCACGCTGTACCGGTGTGGCCGTGCGGTTCTAGGCGCTACAGTCTGGAACCGCGCGACCGCTACGGTCGAAGGTTCGAATCCTGCCTCGGGCATGGATGTGTGTGATGTCCTTAGGTTAGTTAGGTTTACGTAGTTCTAAGTTCTAGGGGACTGATGACCTCAGACGTTAAGTCCCGTAGTGCTCAGAGCCATTTGAACCATTTTTGTACCGTACGCGTTAACAGTTCCCGGGCGCGATCACCAAGAGTGGTTACAATAATTTGTGCGGGAAACTGTTTGTCACACTCTGCTTGGATATTGTCAGTTTGCGCGGAAATTCGTGTGGTTATCTCTTGACCGCGTTCGATAAAGGTTAGTATTAAGTTGTGCGGAAATTCGCGTGACCATCTCTTCGTCCATTTGCATGGTCATTTCCTGGTCTCGCTTATTTATCATTATTGCATTTAAATTTTTTTTTATGTTGCTAAGCAACAGTAATACAACAGTTTTTATATGAACACCCCGTCATTTGACTGTATTGTTTATTTAATTAAGAGTCAGTTTTCGGCCTTTTATGCCATTTTCAAATGACATAAACTCAGTCACTTGAAAATGGCATAAAAGGCAGAAACCTGCGTCGTAATTAAATGAACTACCATACAGTCAAATGGCAGTGTGTTCATTTAAAAATTGCGAATGGATCTTCATCTTCACTCATTTCAAGAGATTCCTCAGTAGACGCGGCTTATGGTTTGAGACTGGGTTCATTTCCTCTGTTGCCGGATCGGCATTACTGCCGCCAGCATAGGCGTCAGATTCGATAGTCATTTGATATCCAGGATTCATTGAGGCTTTCCCTATATTCGTCATTATACGGAGAAAACAATGTTTTGAACATTATGGACGCTACTTTTTAAAGCAGCAGAAAGTCATTTATGGCTCACCTTATCCACGCGCTGCCTAAATGCTGCGTCACAGTCTTTCACAACAATGAAATTAAAAGAATTTAATGCTGTCAACATAAAACTTATAATCATCTAATATGACTTATGAATTCCTCAATGACATATTTAGAAAAGGAAAAGATCGTGTCGCGTGAAACGCAAGCAATGGACAAGGGTAGCCCTTACCTTTAGTTTCTGTCTTTCCTTCCGTGATGTACTACAGCTTCATGATACCATACAATAAAATTTCTTATTTCAATATGGTTGTTATTTTCTTAATACAAGTTTAATACCATCGCTCGTCTTTCAGATATTGTGCATTGTTGCTCCAGCGTACATTATCAAACATAAAACAAAAAAAGCGCAAGATGTTATCAAAAACTATAATGGAAATTTATAAACAGTTTCCCTAAGCACTACGTTTCGGACGATAGATAAGTCGTTATCTCTCTGTCTCACAGTGAGAGTTAAATAAAGTTAATGGTTGCTAAAAGATGTGGGGAGAATTTGACAGTTTGCAGATGAGGCAATTTGAATCAATAGAACAGCCAAGGGGTGGAAGCAACTTCCACTGAAGATGGATAATTTTACTGAAACCCGCACAATTTGGTGCGTCACAGGAAAGTTTCTTGCTTTTATACAGCGATATACACAACAAGTTACCTTATAGAAATCCACCCTCTTGTAGTTTATTTGTATATCTGCGTGGTATTAGGCCTCTGAGTAGCCTGCTAGACGACTTTGTTCGAAACCAGAAACCGATCAGATCCACTTAGTTTTAATTGCAAAATAAGGGATACAAACGAGAAACGATCGGAACAAATATCTCATGGCGGTTCGGGCACTGAACTGAAAGATAATTAACGAAAGCACGCTAATTATATCTAATCGTGCCCGAACAATCACTGCCAATCGCAACAATTTTTGCCTCTAACATGTAAAATTAACAACATAAATGATTAACAGACTTGACAATGGCTTGAATCAATAACGGAGACGATACAACAAATAGATTCAAATACACTACTGGCCATTAAAATTACTACACCACGAAGATGACGTGCTACAGACGCGAAATTTAACCGGCAAGGATGAAGATGCTGTGATATGCAAATGATTAGCTTTTCAGAGCATTCACACAAGGTTGGCGCCGGTGGCGACACCTACAACGTGCTGACATGAGGAAAGTTTCCAACCGATTTCTCATACACAAACAGCAGTTGACCGGCGTTCCCTGGTAAAACGTTGTTGTGATGCCCCGTGTAAGGAGGAGAAATGCGTACCATCACGTTTCCACTTTGATAAAGGTCGGATTGTAGCCTATCGATTGCGATTTATCGTATCGCGACATTGCTGATCGCATTGGTCGAGATCCAATGACTGTTAGCAGAATATGGAATCGGTGGGTTCAGGAGGGTAATATGGAACGCCGTGCTGGATCCCAACGGCCTCGTATTACTAGCAGTCGAGATGACAGGCATCTTATCCGCATGGCTGTAACGAATCTTGCAGCCACGTCTCGATCCCTGAGTCAACAGATGGGGACGTTTGCAAGACAACAACCATCTGCACGAACAGTTCGACGACGTTTGGAGCAGCATGGACTATCAGCTCGGAGACCATGGCTGCGGTTACCCTTGACGCTGCATCACAGACAAGAGCGCCTGCGATGGTGTACTCAACGACGAACCTGGGTGCACGAATGGCAAAACGTCATATTTTCGGATGAATCCGGGTTCTGTTTACAGCATCATGATGGTCGCATCCGTGTTTGGCGACATCGCGGTGAACGCACATTGGAAGCGTGTATTTGTCATCGCCATACTGGCGTATCACCCGGCGTGATTGCATGGGGTGCCATTGGTTACACGTCTCGGTCACCTCTTGTTCGCATTGACGGCACGTTGAACAGTGGACGTTACATTTCAGATGTGTTACGACCCGTGGCTCTACCCTTCATTCGATCCCTGTGAAACCCTACATTTCAGCAGGATAGTGCACGACCGCATGTTGCAGGTCCTGTACGGGCCTTTCTGGATACAGAAAATGCTCGTCTGCTGTCCTGGCCAGCACATTCTCCAGATCGCTCACCAACTGAAAACGTCTGGCCAATGGTGGCCGAGCAACTGGCTCGTCACAATACGCCAGTCACTACTCTCGATGAACTGTGGTATCGTGTTGAAGCTGCATGGGCAGCTGTACCTGTACACACCATTCAGGCTCTGTTTGACTCAATGCCCAGGCGTATCAAGACCGTTATAGTGGCCAGAGGTGGTTGTTCTGGGTACTGATTTCTCAGAATCTATGCACCCAAATTGCGTGAAAATGTAATCACATGTCAGTTCTAGTATAATATATTTGTCCAATGAATATCCGTTTATCATCTGCATTTATTCTTGGTGTAGCAATTTTAATGGCCAGTAGTGTAACTTTTATCGATCAAGTCTTGTTGCAACTACGAAACTTATAGCTGCGGAGCTTGAGCTCCAGACGACAAAAGGCGAGAACACAGGAAGAAGATAATTCAAAAACACTCCTTCATTTTGTTGTGAGAGGCTTTGCACTACAACTTCTGTATGTTTTGGTATTTTAAACGCAATCTTTGGACATATAGCAAATACATTTCTCAAAATCGTGTTTTTCTTTGCAAAAAGGATGTGGTTTTCTTATTAGACATCATTACATTACCAGTTTGAGAATAAAAATTACGGAAAGAAATGAGTCATTAGAGATGTCTTAGTACCACGGACACAGGCCAGCGGGGAGAGTATTATGATATGGGAACCATTCACCCAAACGTCTATGCACTATATGGTTGTAATCGAAAGAAGCATGATAGTTGTTTATATCAGTGCGGGTCACCCGTTTCCCTCCATGTCTTATCCGACAGCGATGGCATCTTCGAGCTGTATAACCGCCTGTGTCGCAGACAGAATTGTCGTAGCGAGATTGAATATTGTAATCCCCAAACCCTCGAAAAATAAGCGAAAAATATACCTATTTAAAAAAGCAGATAAAAATTCACTTGCCGCCTTCCTGTGACACAATCTCTACTCATTCCAAATTAATAATATAAATGTAGACCAGATGTGGCTTAAATTCGAAGAAACAGTATCGGCAGCAATTGAGAGATTTATACCAAATAAATTAACTAACGACGGAGCTGATCCTCCTTGGTACACAAAACGGGTTAGAACACTGTTGCACAAACAACGAAACAACATGCCAAATTTAAACAGACGCAAAATCCCCAAGATTTGCGATTTTTACAGAAGCTCGCGATTTAGTGCGGACTTCAATGCGAGATGCCTATAACAGTTTCCACAAAGAATCTTTGTCTCGAAACCTGGCAGAAAAACGAAAGAGATTCTGGTCGTATGTGAAGTATGTTAGCGGCAAGAAACAATCAATGCATTCTCTGCACGATGGCAATGGAGATACTATCAAAGACAGTGCTGCCAAAACAGAGTTACTAAACAGAGACTTCCGAAATGCCTTCACAAAAAAAGACGAAGTAAATATTCCAGAATTCGAATCGAGAACAGCTTCCAACATGAGCAACGTAGAAGTAAATATCCTCGGAGTAGTGAAGCAACTTAAATCACTTAATAAAAGCAAGTCTTCTGGTCCGGACTGTATACCAGTTAGGTTCCTTTCGGAGTATGCTGATTCTTTAGCTCCATACTTAACAATCATATACAACCGTTCGCTCGACGAAAGATCCGTACCCAAAGACTGGAAAGTTACACAGTTAACACCAAAATTCACGAAAAGTAGTGGGAGTAATCCACTAAATTACATGCCCATATCGTAAACTTCGATATGCAGCAGGAGTTTAGAACGTATATTGTGTTCGAACATTGTGAATTATCTCAAAGAGAACTGTCTATTGACACACAGTCAACACGGGTTTACAAAACATCGTTCCTGTGAAACACAACTAGCTCTTTATACACATGAAGTGCTGAGTGCTATTGACAAGGGATTTCGTATCGATTCCGTATTTCTGGATTTCCGGAAGGCTTTTGACGCTGTACCACAGAAGCGGCTCGCAGTGAAATTGCGTGCTTCTGGAATATCGTCTCAGTTATGTGACTGGATTTGTGACTTCCTGTCAAAGAGGTCACAGTTCGTAGTAATTGACGGAAAGTCATCGAGTAAAACAGAAGTGATTTCTGGCGTTCCCCAAGGTAGTGTTATAGGCCCTTTGCTGTTCCTTGTCTATATGAACGATCTGGAAGACAATCTGAGCAGCCGTCTTAGATTGTTTGCAGATGACGCTATCGTTTATCGACTAATGAAGTCATCAGAAGCTCAAAACAAACGGCAAAACGATTTAGAAGTATATCGGAATGGTGCGAAAAGTGGCAGTTGACCCTAAATAACGAAAGAGTGCTAAAAGGAACTCGTTAAACTTTGGTTACACGATAAATCAGTCTAATCTAAAAGCCATAAATTCAACTAAGTTCCTAGGTATTACAGTTACGAACAACTTAAATTGGAAGGAACACACAGAAAATGTTGTGGGGAAGGCTAACCAAAGACTGCGTTTTATTGGCAGGACACTTAGAAAATGTAACAGACCTACTAAGGAGACTGCTTACACTACGCTTGTCCGTCGTCTTTTAAAATACTGCAATGCAGTTGGGCATCCTTACTATATAGGACTGACGGAGTACATCGAAAAAGTTCAGAGAAAGGTAGCACGTTTTGTATTATCGCGAAATATGGGAGAGAGTGTCACAAAAATGATACAGGATTTGGGCTGGAAATTATTAAAAGGTGTTTTTCGTTGCGACGAAATCTTCTCGCGAAATTCCAATCACCAACTGTCTCCTCCGAATGCGAAAATATTTCGTTGACATTGACCTACATAGGGAGGAACGATAACCACGATAAAATAAGGGAAATCAGAGCTCATACGGAAAGATATAATTGTTCATTCTTTCCGCGCGCTATACGAGATTGAAATAATAGAGAATTGTGAATGTGGTTCGATGAACCCTCTTCCAGGCACTTAAATGTGATTTGCAGAGTATCCGTGTAGATGTAGGATCGTTCTACAGCAGTTTGAGGAGCATGATAGTGAAATGACGTTGATGTCTCGGATTCCAAATAAACACAATGGAACACATCCGAGACGCCAACGGGCACCATCTCCGCCCCCGGAAACCACCCGACCTTGATTTACGGGAATGGAGTGACCTCTGCATAGACACATACCTCCGGAAACCTGTCGAGGACTTTTGGAACGCACGCCATACAGAATCGCTTCGATACTGCGTTTTAAAAGTGAAGCAACAATAACACACTGTTAAGCAGTGGCGACAGAGTGTGTAGGTCTGCAAGAGCTCGTGGGGCGTGGGAACGAGCTACGGACTGCTCCCGGACTCCGTCGCGGTAACTGATAAAGCAGTTCGGGGAACGGGTCCTGTGGCTGCGGCCTCGCGCCGACATGTCTCACGTCAGACCGCGTTACGCCCCATAAACCACCCCACACGACGTCCGTCCCGCTGGCGGCTTCCGGACCGCGTGACACTGACATTGCAGGAGCTCGTGAGAAAATTCTAGAATAAGGTGGACCAGTTCCTAAAAGGAAATTCTTAGCTGCTAGTTACGAAACAAGCAAGACATTATCTTAAGAGTTACATGCCTTAAAAAAAAGAAGAAAAATATTTCTTTTATTTCATCCCGTAGAAAAGGTTCGAAGACTTATAAATGTGATTTGAAATTAATTCTTAGAAGTTTGTCACGGTTTACACATGCGTATTTTTTTATCGTTAGAGGGTAAAATTGTTTCCAAATAGGAAAAAAAAAACTGTAAGACGTCCGAAATTATTTAGTTAGAGTAGCTACACACGTCACGCTCACGAATTTGTGTTCTGTTTGACCCTGCAGATACTACACTCATGCTCATAAATTAAGGATAGTTGCGGAATGTGGTGCCACACAAAACTGGCGCTAATAGCATAGGCACATAGGGAACATCCACGACACAGATCTGTAAGTCCACAGTATTGGCGTTAAGTTGAGAAAACCGTCCCGAAACACATGTGCTACAAAACGCCACTGTTTCTTACGCATCTACCCCGACTTCAATATGGGATATGATCACCATGCACACGTGCACAGGCAGCACAACTGGTTGGCATACTGTCGATCGGGTGGTCGAGCAGCTGCTGGGGTTTAGCCTCCCATTCTTGCTCCAGCGCCCGTCGGAGATGCTGAAGTGTCCAAGGGGTTTGAAGACGTGCAGCGATACGACGACCGAGAGCATCCCAGACGTGCTCGATAGGGTTTAGGTCTGGAGAACAGGCAGCCCACTCCAGTCGCCTGATATCTTCTGTTTCCAGGTACTCCTCCACGACGGCAGCTCGGTGGGGCCGTACGTTATCATTCATCAGGAGAAAGGTGGAACCCACTGCAACCCTGAGAAGGCACACATACTGGTGCAAAATGACGTCCCGATACACCTGATTTATTACAGTTCCTCTGTCAAGGACATGCAGGGGTGTACGTGCACCATTCATAATCCCACCCCACACCATCAAACCACGGCCTCCATATAGGTCCCTTTCAACGACATTAAGGGGTTGTTATCTGGTTCCTGGTTCATGCCAGATGAAAACCCGGCGAGAATCACTGTTCCCACTATACCTGGACTCGTCCGTGAGCATAACCTGGGACCACTGTTCCAATGGCACCAGGCTTTACGGGCTCTCCTGAGACCAGGGGTCAGTGGAATGCACCTTTCATGACTCCAGGCGAATAAACCATGTCTGTCCAGTTGTCTGTAGACTGTGTGTCTGGACACACCTGTTCCAGTGGCTGCGATAAAGTCCCAAGCAAGGCTACCAGCAGTATTCCGTGGCCGTCTGCGGAAACTGATGGTGAGATATTGGTCTTCTTGTGGTGTTGTACAATGTGAACGTCCCGTACTGCAATGCCGGGACACGTTTTCTGTCTGCTGGAATCGTTGCAATAATCTTGAGATCACACTTTGTGGCGCACGGAGGGCCCGTGCTACGACCTGCTGTGTTTGACCAGCCTCCAGTCGCCCTAGTATTCTACCCCTCATAACGTCATCAATATGAGTTCTTTGAGCCATTTTCAACACACAGTCACCATTAGCACGTCTGAAAAAGTCTGCACACTTACTCGCTGCACCGTACTCTGAAATGCACCAACACACCTCTGCGTATGTGGACTGCAGCGAGCGCCACCGTGCGACGACCGCAGGTCAAATGCACCGCATGGTCATACCCTGAGGTGGTTTAAACCCGCAAACCGTCCACCAGAGCGTTGTTTCACCATTTATCAGCATTATCCTTAATTTATGAGCATGAGTGTATTAACGAGGAAGGCGTTACGAAAATAATGAAATTATTTCTGCTGTCACTCACATTGAAGTGAGCCACGGCTCAACGAAACAAAGCAAGAAACAATCAGGCGCAAGTATGACCAGCCCGTGCCGCTCATGGCAACATGTGCTGGTGGCTATTAAAACTGCAGCGCCGCGAGAGTTCACCAAATGCCTAACTATCGCGAAGCGTTCTACAAACGGTCAGCATCTCAGCGCAACCTCACAACGCAAGTAGGACTAAGCCGTCTACATTCCGCATGAAAGGAAAGGTTACGCAGCAGATTTGTCTCTCAGAAATGCCTTTTGAATACCGGTTGAATGAGAGAACACAATGTTGTGCCTTGCTTAGTTGTTGCGTGTAGAGACTGTGGTTTATCGTTGTAACGTCATGAAGGATCTGGACGGCCCACGCGTCTAGCGCTCGAGAGGCCGGAAATATTGTTCACTCCTCTGTGCAAGATCGTACCCACGTCACGTACGTTGAGTGAAGAAGCGGGCGTGTCTACAGCGAGATCACTAATCACACGGACGGTGCGACGGCGTCCGGAGCACCGTAGACTTTTGGCATGGCGCCTATGGTTGCGGCTGCCCTAGACGTTTCAGCAGAAAAAGGTGTTCTGACAGGCAGTGCTCAAATGGTTCAAATGGCTCTGAGCACTATGGGACTTAACATTTGAGGTCATCAGTCCCCTAGAACTTAGAACTACTTAAACCTAACTAACCTAAGGACATCACAAACATTCATGCCCGAGGCAAGATTCGAACCTGCGACCGTAGCAGTCTCGCGGTTCCGGACTCAAGGGCCTAGAACCGCACGGCCACCGCGGCCGGCCAGACAGTGCTCGCAACAACACTGGACACAGCAGTGACACCGCGTGGTCGCTTCAGACAAGTGTCCATTTTGCGTACAGCACCACTGTGGATATTCCTGTGTAAATGCTACGATGACAACGGCAAATGGCATTCATCGTTGTCATCGTCATACCGACGCAGCTAACAGTACGTTGGCGTGACATGCCGTTCGGTACACAGCAGAGTTTATTCATATAGCCGGTAGTTTGGTCAGCAGCCATTACTTTTCCAAAGCGTTAGCGCCAGTAGCTGCAGTCCGTGCAGGATTACTGTGCAGTGGTCAGTTTTCGTCCAGAGCACTGGGCGATTTCATTCGTTTGCACGCAAGGGGAAGCCGACGTTGACCGCCACTATCGGCCGGTCGGCGACAGAATCGATGTGCACGACAAGCAGTCTTCCTCAAACGATTTTACGGAAACCGTCTGGTAAAAATATTTCGTTTTTGTGTTACTTATAGCTTTGTATTTCAACTTCATGATGACGTGCCCATCAATTCTTTGATGGTTAAAGTTACTGTGATATTTATATTTACGTAAGACACTGCCCACTATTCGAAAACGTTTGTTTGCGTTTGTTGCAAATTACATAATATTTAGTTGCGTACAAAATATAGCTAACATGTTGAATTTTTCTTTAGACTTGGCTGGAGGTCTCTATGTGTCACCAGTTTTGACAAAACTGATCTGATGTAGCACGCTCATTTGCGATCGCGTACTCCAGCAATAAAGCCAGGTGAAATATCCACAACATTCCTTATATTTCATAAATGGTTTGTGATATCGAAATGAGATTAAGGCAAATGATAGCACGCAAATAGGAGAGTATTTTGCCTTATGACTACTATGCGAAACTTTATCAGCTACCATGTTGTTCTACTAACTACAGATTTTATCAATGATGGAAACTGCCGACAGGCTCAAATATTGGGGTGTACGGAAATTTTCATCTACAGTTTTCGAAAACTATGTACTAAAAAAATGGGGCCGTTCAGCTCAATTTATTAATTAAAATTAAACTGAATATCATGAAATAAAAAATTAGAACCCTTATATATTCTAACCAAATATGAAAAAGATTAAAAAATTTTAGAAATTGCACAATTTTTTTGGGGGGGTCATCAGTCTTCTGACTGGTTGGATGCGGCCCACCAGGAATTCCTCTCCTGTGCCAACCTCTTTATCTCGGAGTAGCACTTGCAACCTCCGTCCTCAATTATTTGCTGGATGTATTCCAAACTCCGTCTTCCACTATAGTTTTTGCCCTCCACAGCCCCCTCATTTACCATGGAAGTCATTCCCCGATATCTTAACAGTTGTCCTATCATCCTGTCCCTTCTCCTTATCAGTGTTTTCCACATATACTTTTCCTCTCTGATTCCGCACAGAACCTCCTCATTTCTTACCTAATCAGTCCACCTAACTTTTGACATTCGTCTGTAGAACCACATCTCAAATGCTTCGATTCTCTTCTGTTCCGGTTTTCCCACAGTCCATGTTCCACTACCATATAATGCTGTACTCCAGACGTACATTCCCAGAAATTTTTTTCTCAAATTAGTGCCTATATTTGATATGAGTAAACCCCTCTTGGCCAGGAATGCCATTTTTGCCATTGATAGTCTGCGTTTGATGTCCTCTTTACTCCATCCATCATTGATTATGTTGCTTCCTAGGTAGCAGAATTCCGTGACGTCATCTACTTCGTGACCATCAATCCTGATGTTAAGTCTCAGTGTTCTCATTTCTGCTACTTCTCGTTACTTTAGTATTTCTTCGATTCTTAGATTGTTTATTCCAGTCAGCGGACCATGTAATTCTTCTTCACTTTCACTCAGGATACCAATGTCATCAGAGAACCGAATCATTGATATCCTGACATCCTGAATTTTAATGCCAGACCTAAACCTTTCTTTTATTTCCACCATTGCTTCTGCGATGTACAGACTGAACAGATTGAACTGATCTACATCCAACACATTGTCAACTTTCTTTTCAACTCTCCGGTATGTTATTCTTGTCAGCATTTAGGATGCATGAGCTGTTAAGCTGATTGTGCCATAGTTCTCGCACTTGTCATCTCTTGCAGTCTTCGGAATTGTGTGGATGATATTTTTCTGAAAGTCAGATGGTGTGTTGCCAGACTCATACATTCTACACACCAATGCGAATAGTCTTTTTGTTGCCACATGGCCCAATGATTTTAGAAATTCTAATGGAATGTTATCTATCCCTTCTGCCTTATTTGATCTTAAGTCCTCCAAAGCTCTTATACATTCCGATTCTATTACTGGATCCCCTATCTCTTCTAAATCGACTTCTGTTTCTTCTTCTATCACATCAGACAAATCTTCCCCCTCATAGAGGCTTTCAATGTACTCTTTCCACCTACCCGCTCTCCCCTCTGCATTTGACCGTGGAATTCCCGTTGTGTTCTTAATGTTGCCACTCTTGCTTTTAATGCCACCATAGGTTGTTTTGACTTTCCTGAATACTGTGTTTGTCCTTTTGGCAATAATTTCTTTTTCGATTTCTTCACATTTTTCATGCAGCCATTTAGTTTTAGCTACCCTGCACTTCCTATTTAGTCATTCCTCAGTGACCTGTATTTCTGTATTCCTGAGTTCACAGGAACATTTTTGTACTTCCTCTGAAGTATTTCTTCTGTTATCCACGGTTTCTTTGCAGTTACCTTCTATGTTCCTATGTTTTTGTTTCCAACTTCTGTGATGACCCTTTTTAGATATGTCAATTCCTCTTCAACTGTACTGCCTACTGAGCTATTCTCTGCTGCTGTGTCTATAGTCTTAGAGAACGTGAAGCTTTTCTAGTCATTCTTTAGTGCTTCCATATCCCATTTTTTTGCCTATTGATTCTTTCTGACTTAGTCTTCAACTTCAGACTACTCTTCATCACGTCTGTATTGTGATCTGAGTCTATACTGCTCCTGGGTATGCCTTACAATCCAGCATCCAATTTCAGAATCTCTGTCTGACCATGACGTAATCTAGCTGAAATCTTCCTGTATCATCTGGCTTTTTCCAAGCAACCTCCCCCCTCTTGTGATTCTTCAACAGAGTATTCGGTATTACTAGCTGAATTTTATTACAGTACTCAATTAGTCTTTCTCCTCTTTCATTCCTTGTCTCAAGCCCATATTCTCCTGTAACCTTCTCTCTTATTTCTTCTCAAATAACTGGATTCCAGTCCCCCATTACTATTAAATTTTCATCTCCCTTTGCGTACTGTATTACCCATTCAATATCCTCATACACTTTCTCTATCTCTTCATCTTCAGCTTGCGGCATCATCATTTATACCTGAACTGTCGTTGTCGATGCTGGTGTGCTGTTGATTCTAATATGAACAATCCTATCACTGAACTTTTCACCATAACACACTCCCTGGCCTACCTTCCTATTCATAATGAATCCTACTCCTGTTGTACCATTTTTACCTGCTGTTGATATTACCCTATACTCATCTTTCGATTGTCTGCCCCCAGTAGCTGAATGGTCAGTGTGACGGATAGTCAATCCTCTGGGCCCAGGTTCGATTCCCGGCTGGGTCGGGGAATTTTCTTCTCCCAGGTACTGGAAGTTGTGTTATCCCCATCATCATCCTATCATCCTCATCGACTGCAGGTCGCCGAAGTGGCGTCAAATTGAAAGACCGGCACCCGGCGAATGGTCTGCCCGATGGGGGCCCTAGCCATATGATTAAATAAAATAAAATCTTTTCATACACTTCACTGACCCCCTAATATAGCTAGACTGAGCCTTTACATTTCCCTTTTCAGATTCCCTAGGTCCCATACCACGTTTAAGCTTTTGACATTG
The DNA here is from genome assembly GCF_021461385.2 of Schistocerca piceifrons. Classification (NCBI taxonomy): domain Eukaryota; kingdom Metazoa; phylum Arthropoda; class Insecta; order Orthoptera; family Acrididae; genus Schistocerca; species Schistocerca piceifrons. The sequence continues at coordinate 127,453,662 of NC_060142.1, read as the reverse complement.
CACACCCCGACTCGTAGAACGTTATCCATTATCCTTATGTTGATTGCTCTATCTTTTTCTCTGTGTCACCTTCCCTGTGGCAGTTCCCTCCTGAATATCCGAATGGGAGACTATTCCAGAATCTTTTGCCAATGACACTTTTTCAATTGCAGGCCACATGTCCAGTGAATACATGTTGTGTTTCTTTAATACAATGGTTTCTATTGCCATCTGCATCCTCATGCTATTGATCATTTCTGATTCTTCTACCTTTAGGGGAAGTTTTTCACCCATAGGACAAGAGAGTACTCTGAACCTCTGTCCATTCCTCTGCCTCTTTGACTAGGAAGTTGGCATAACGATGGTGACTTCTTATGCTTACAATCTGCAGCCACAAATGCTGATTATTAATCAAATTTTAAGCTGTGGCGGATTTCAAACACAGGACAAAAGACGTTTTCATTACTAATCAAAGGCGCTAGTGCAAGACAACCACTGCACATACAAAAAATTTATATTTCCTTTTTTAATTTTTTAAACATCTAATAACTTTTTAATTTTCATATTATAAATTTAAGAAGTTTTTAATTTTTCATTATACAAATCTAATAAATTTATTCTTATTCATTTTTAAAATCTAGTACGTATTTTATGTTTCATTTTAAAAAATCTAATGCATTTTTTGTTATGAAAAATCTAATACATTTTTTAGCTTTTATGTTAAAAAAATTAATAAACTTTTTCATTTTCAACTTCAAAAATGTAGTACAATTTCTTCCTTGTAAATTGCAACAAAAGGAACCTTAGAAATTAGCTCCCCCAAATCTAGAGAAACACAGGGTAGCCACAAAGTTTGAGGTGCAATATCATGGTCTTCACAGCTCCCCTCTTTGGCGGTTTGAGTCCTCCCTCGGCTATGGGTGGGTGTGTTGTCCTTAGTGTAAGTTAGTTTAAGTTAGATTAAGTAGTGTGTAAGCTTAGGGACCCATGACCTCAGTGTTTTGATCCCATAAGACCTTACCACAAATTTCCATATTTTCCAAATCTAGTACTCAGTTCATTTCTCGATTTTTAAAAATCTAATGAATTCAAACAAATAAAAATAATACTAAAGTATGGGATAAATTTAACAAAATTATTTTTATCTAAAGATATGTAATCCAAAAGAAGAAGTTAAATATCATTTTTGTAATTATTATTTTAAGCCTTGTTTAATTACAGAACATTTGAAAAGTATAGAAAAAATGATGCTATTGATTATATTAAAGAATATTGTGATGATAATACTTATGAATTTGAATTCTGTAGTTATAATAAAATTTTTTAGAAATATGGGATGAAACAGAAAGATCGAACTGTCTCTTCTTGATAATTTTAAAAAATTGTAAGTCATCAGATAAATTTAATATTGATCATATTTTTTTATTTCTGATTAAATAAAAAGTTAGTTTGATAATTGCAGGATTACTGTTTCATCCTATATTATTTTTAAAGATTTTTCATCAAATAACTAGCAGACATAAATATTTTAAAAATTCTCAATTAATATTCTGTTTTCAACATTTTTATCTGTAAAAAATTAAATAAGCTCAAGTACCATTAGGAATTTCATCTTTAAAAGTAGCACACAATTTAATAGTTTTCTTGATTTGCTACAATATTTTTGTTTTCATCCATATTTGTAACATAAATAGAATAATTTGTAAATAAATTATAATGATTTATATCAATGTCTCTGTTTAATTGTGTCACTTTTTTACTGTCATGAAATGAAACACAAGCTTTTAAAAGATTATTGGGAGGATTTCTTGGAAAACATTTCATTTCTTCGTTTTTCTATATATGTTTGTAATTTTACATTTCTAAATGATGAAGAATAATCAATTGATCATTTTTCCTGTTTGTTTGACCAAACAACAAAAATAAAATAAGACATATGGTCATATTTAATCAGAATTTTTATTACTGAATGCAACTATTCCTATAGCTTGCAATTCAAGGAAAGGTACTGTTATTTTAGGATTTTTAATCTTTCTTGTTCCAATTTCAGTTCATATACAGGGTCATATTTAACAATATATACTCGACTTTTAATAGTTCCAATAATAGTTTTTCCTTCATTTGCTAATGTATCTTTTATTTCTGTTCCACCTCTGTATTTATCAGACAAACTAAGAATAGCATCTCCAGCACTAGAATTTATAGTAAAAATAACAGTTATATATTCTTCCCATATAATTCCTTTATAATCTTAAAAAACTGCCAAACATTTCTAGTGGATAAAGTACTTCATGTTCTTAACTTCTATTTTAACGTTATTAAATACATGACCTTCCATGGAAAGTTCATTAGAAAGAGATGAAGAAATAATATGACGTTCTGTTCTTGCTAAAATACTATTTCCTATTTAATAGCTACAAAATTAAGTAAAATATCAACATAAATAGCAGTTAACTTTTTGTTATATTTTCCATTATATGTATGGCAATGTTATCTATCACTTTGAACTACTTTAAAATTTGTATACAATTGAGCATGATTTGGATGCACCCATCCATCTCTAATATTTACATTAATTTCTTTATTTCGAATATGACCATTTAAATTATCTTCACTTTTTTCATTAACAGGAAAAGAATGAAACTGACTGTGTTCAATTTTGATCATTTACAAAGATTAAAACACCTTACTGAATACAATTAAAGATACTGAATACAATTTAAAATATTGTAAATAGTTAATAATAGCAACTTACTGAATATAATTAAAAATTTATAATCCCCAACCACTATCATCAAGGTCCAATCCTAATACTCGTTTTCTGTACATTAGTCCTCTAACTGACATTGCATATGTGATTTATATTGCCATTAATTGCAGTTCTTTATATGCTTCAAGTCTTTCTTCTAGAACTTTTGTATCTCTGTATGCAAAATAATTTTTTACAAAATTTATATATTGAATTAATTCCTTTATCCCATCTTGCTAATCTGTCTTTTAATTTTATTCCTGGGTCAGAATCAGTATATGCATAAATCTGCATTTCATAAGGTAACTTACTAATTTAATTATTAACCAATATTCTCTATGAAACTTCCTGGCAGATTAAAACTGTGTGCCCGACCGAGACTCGAACTCGGGACCTTTGCCTTTCGCGGGCAAGTGCTCTACCAACTGAGCTACCGAAGCACGACTCACGCCCGGTACTCACAGCTTTATTTCTGCCAATACCTTGTCTCCTACCTTCCAAACTTTACAGAAGCTCTCGGTTGGGCACACAGTTTTAATCTGCCAGGAAGTTTCATATCAGCGCACACTCTGCTGCAGAGTGAAAATCTCATTCTGGAAATATTCTCTATATTTCTCTGATATCCTAAGTGTGTGAGTTCAATCACACAAAATCTAAATACAGTATTCATGTTGGGATTATTAATAATAAAATTACTAAATTTATTTGTTAATATTTCTGTTATTCCAACTTTTTATTATAATAATTGTTAGTTCCAGATAGTTATTCTTTATCAATAATTGTTGATTTATTAGTTTTCTGCTTCATAATTCTCATGAATTATGTAATATATATGCATAATTAGATAAGTCAACAATATCAAACTTTTTATTCATATCATGCATAGTTAATTGTTGTTTTCTTAAACAATTCATGAAACAATCTGTTCATTGATATGTAAAATTACCCCCTGTTACTTTATCATCATTATATTTTACTGGCAATATACCAAAAAATTTGAATGTGCCAAAGGTTTTAATGAAAAAACTGTCTTTTCATAATTGCTGTTACACTACAGCATTCTTTCATTTACAATTTTTTTTTCAATATGTGATGCTTGTTCATGAGTCTTTAAGTTTTTCTTTCTTCAGTCTTGTCTCCATATTTATTCAAATAAACCATGTATTTCAGATTTGCTTACAGGATAATCTCTATCATATTGTTTGATTGTTGGAATACCACTATATTCTTCGAAATACTATTGTTGATGATGATGATAAGGAAAAATTTGTTTTTCAACTTCTTTATTTTCTTCAACTGCTTTTAAAACTCTATGACCTATATCTACAGTTGTATCAATAGAAGGTTAATCTTTTTATTTATATTTTTCATATTTGGTTCTATGTTATTTATTCCATTTTAAAATTCTTCTTTTAATTTTTCCTTTATTATTCTAACTCATTTACCTTCCTTAACAACCACTGTGTCATATTTTGCAAACAATTATTAAGAATAAGAGACATAAATGATTTTTTTTTCAATTTTGTGTTTAACATCTTATGTATATGGTTATCATTTATTTTTTCGTTTTTAAACAAGTTTTTAATTTTATTTCACTAATTTCATTTGTTAGATTTTCATTTCATAACAATTGTAAAAATCCAAATTTATCAACATTCCAACATTTACTACACATTCCTTAAATTCATCAAATTTTAAATTACCACTGACAAATTCATAATATATATGATTTAAATTATCATTATATTCTCGAAAGGTATATAAGAAATTAATTTATCTCTTACTAATTGTTTTGGTAGTTTTGAAAATGTTTGAGCTAAATTAAAAAAGTCTCCCTCTAGTGAAATGTTTTTTTTACTGCATCTTGATTTTTGAGAACAAAAACTATAACTTACCTACCAAATTACCTTCAGATTCATCTAATGCTATAATTTCTTCTCTTTATTTTCAATAAAGTACCAGTTTTTGCATTATGTTTATTTTCAATTTTCTACACATTTTATAAATTCAAAGTATTTTCGCTGATATGAAAATTAAAATCAATATATAAATTATCTATTTCCATACCATTTAACCATATTTGAGCAAAAATATACTTGTCAATTGTTGATGTATTTCTATATCCACTTGGTTACATTATTGCAGATCAAATAGAATTTGGTACAAGTTGACCATACCAATTCTCAAAAAAGATTAATTGTACAACTTTTTTGACTTTAAATATTTGTCACAAAATTATAAATTATATTATGATGGAGAAACAATATAAATTCCTGCTATCAATATAATTCAAAAAATTCAGAGAAATTTCAGTAAAATCTGGAACTGATGTTAAATTATATATGGACATAAATAATAGTACTGGCGAATATTTGTTCTTTAATAATCGAACTGATAGAATGTTTATAAAATATAATAATTCATCTCATCAAGAAACAGGTAATATTGCTTCCATTTCTCCAGAACTAATGTTTGGTGCTTCAATAATTTTTAAGCTATTATTTTACATCATTTGTTCTTATGCATAATTACTTTCAAATTTTTCAAATAATAAAAACTGATACAAGCAACAAATTGATTTATTATAAACATACCACTGTAACAATTATTTTAAATATAATTTTTTTGACAAAGTCAGTTATTTATTTTTAATATAGTATTTTACACACTTTAAAAATAATATAACTTTATACCATTATAAGTAAATTAATATTTACATTTTTTAAAGAAAATCGTTTTATAATTTTCAAACAGTATTTTTTTATATCTGTATAATTTGTTAACTACATAAATGAACGATATTACACTTTATTATATTTTGCAGCTAAATTGTAAAATTTCGCATAATCTCCTTAAAATTAAAAGTAAGTAATGACCATTTAAATATCATGAAAAATTTAAAACAATATACAAAAAAAAGAAAGATAAGAATTGCTGTAAATTTAATAATAACGTTATATACCCCAATTGAGAAAAACATATTGAAAATCCTAGAAAACAGAAAAAATAGGTTTAGAATTAACAAAAGAAGAGGGTGGCTTTATATCATTGTTACTGGCTGCAATGCCATATTTAGCAGCTGCTGACTGACTTGCAGATACAGTAGCAAGCACAACAATATTTAAAAACAAATGGACCACAATTTAAAAATGAAAGAGTCATAATTTACCAATGGAAATTAGACAAATTGAAGTAATAACTAAAAAAATAATATTTAGGCTTCAAAAAATTTTTCTTCAAAAAATGTTGTTAAAAATAAAGATTAAAAATTGTGTAGTTGTTTTTGTTTATTCTTTAATAAATGAAAAAATCTGATTATGTTAAAGTAAGTTTACATATTTCGAATATTGCCGATACTCACTGCCTTTGTTATGATAAAACTTCTAATACTAAATATGGTTTTTGGTTCATTTGGCGGTAATATACCAAGAGACTTAATTAATTATTTCAGAAAAAACATTAAATCCTAATATATAAAGACTACAAATTTTTCATTAATTCATTGATAGACATTTATGTTTGTTCATGTTAAAATTTATATCAGATAATCATAAATTTCACGAAATTTTAAATCTAATAAAAGACTTTTTGCAAAAAGTGAAAATAATAAAACAAGACTCAGAAAAAAATTTAAACAAAAATTAATATATAAGTAAAGAATTAGATAAATCATACAATTAAGTTGTAATAAAAGATCAATTTACTGGAATTAGAAAAAAAATTTAGGCAAAAATTAATAAATGTGAATTAGAAATATAGAAAAGGTAATACAGTTAAAAATAGTAAGTCTAATGAACAAGCAATAGAAATAGCCTCAGTAATTAACAAAAAAATTTTTAAAGGTAAATTAGCTGAAAAAGAATCAACATACAGAAATTAATAAATAACAATGAGACTGAAAAATGTAACAGATAAAAAAACTGAAAAATTTCAGAATGAATTACATAAAATTTTCCATCATTTTATAACTAATTGAATTTAGAAATAGAACATTAGTACACTGTCCAATCCAATTAGAAAAAAGTGGAAGAAATTGAAGGGACTTATCACAAATGGGTATATAGAATTATTATTAACAATTCAATAATATTACTGTTAAAAAGAAATTTGGTAAATACTACTCAGAAAGAAGTAGAAAAACGTATGTAGACTATTTTTCAGAGACTTTTTAAACTCCATACATAACTCAGTTAAGTAGTCTTATAGATAAATAATTTATTGAATTTATTTTTATGAATGGAAATGAACAAAAAAATTCATATAAATTCGATGAATATAATTTTATTCTTAAGAACATTGTTGTTGTTTATAAAAGTATATAAAAGTGCTAATCTAGACTTTCTTAATGATCCAACAAAATCATTTTCAAATCTCATTAAGCGCTTTTATAGTATGGTATTTAATCAATGAAAACTAGGCCGAAATCTAACTTTCTATCTGTAACACAAAAACATTAAGTGAAAACAGTTCCAGCAGATGTTAAAGTAACATTATATGTTGGTCCGATATTAGATTAAAATCGAAGATGATAGATCCAAACAATAATTATTTAATTTTTTATTATATAACAATAGTTTCACTTCTTAAGAAATTCAAAGATGCTAATAATGTTAATTTGATTAAAAATTATGGAAAAATAGTTAAATTTTTATACACATTACCAGCTATGTATATTAAATAATACACGTGGCGAAAAAATTTGTCCAGAATTCAATAGCTAATTTTAAAAGTTTTCCAAATGAATTATAAATTCATTAATAGATTTCATTTTGAGTTTTTAGGAAGGAAATATTAAACTGAAATATAAAGTACTGAAAAAATCCATTTTTAAAAAACATACATTTTTTAACAAATTTGATGAGTTTTTTCTGTTTATTAATTTTTTGTGAAATCTAAAAATTATTTAGTCATAAATGGAAGAATAATTAAATGATTTCATGAAAGAGCATTAAAACAAGTTGAATGTGCTTAAGCTTCATAGGTATTGCAAAAGAAATAATTTAACAGAATAATATAAATTAAGGAAAGGTAAATAAAGTGATTTTAATTAAACATTGTTGGAGAATAATCTAAGAAAATATTGCATGTTACCTTACTCTAAAATTAAAATGATAAGAATTTTCATAAAAGTGTTACAATTCCATAAAAAATTATAACTGTGTAATCTTAGAACTGTAAAATATAGGAAATCAGTGAAATGTTATTAACTTGAAAAACTCCTTCAAATATTACAAACTACAACTATTGAAAGTAATAGAAACTCAACTGATGCCCATGATTTTGTAATTTTGTATATGGTTGTTAAAAATTTGAAATCATGTGCAGCTTTGAAAATAAATTTTAATTTGTTTCTAAGCACACAATGCAGACGGATACCAAATTTACAGATATGCACAACAAAATTAAATTGTAGGATTAGAAGAGGAAAGCGTATATCTAAAAAAAATTGGAAATTGTGAAGATGATCTATTGACATACATGGTTAACTTTTAAGGTTGGCATTCTGGTTTGGCATTAAATAATATTATTTGAATACTGTGTGCAATTAACATTCCTTTAAGAGTCTTTCTCTTGCATAGAATTACTATAAAAATACAAATATAGCATGTTCATACCAATTAAAGAAATGGTGATCAAAAATGTTTTGTGTGGTCTATAACTCCAGCATTAAATTGACAAGATATACAGGAGAGTAAAATTCAACATAGAACAAGTAATTATAAAGAAATTATTAAAGAGCTTGTAGCAAATTAGTTATTATTTCGTTTCCTGTTCAAACTGATGGTATTCTGAAAATTGAGACTAAAATCAATGAATCTATTAATGAGTACTCTTTTGATGAAAAACATTAAGTATGGCTATCAAAATTAAGGAATTCTTTGAAATAAAAAATTAATTTTTTATATTTTACAAACAAAACAATCCACACTACTGTTGATTAAAAGTGGTATCTGAATTTAAGTCAAATTAATATAAATGGCCGCAAAATGTTTATTTTTTACGTTTATTAAAGTTTAACAATAAAGAATAATTAAATGACCACCAAAATAAATCTTTATTAATAAAACAGTAAAAGTAGAGATATCAGGAAAATAACATATGTAATTAAAATTAAAAAAATTCCCAAAAAGTTACTTTAGTTATTTGTGCATATTGTTAAAGCTGATTCTTAAATTAGATAATTCAAACATTTTTTTGGTATGAAAAAACCATGAATATGAACTGAGTGCTATTTGTTTTTGTATTACATATATAACTGAACATGAAAAAAAAACCATTTGCTATGGAGAACCAATAAACCATAACAAATTTATGGCATATTTGAAAAAAGAAGCTGAACATACTGGTAAAATTTATTCTGAACTGAAGAAATGAAACAATAACTTCTGAAGAAGAGTCAGTACATAACAAACATAAAATTCGTCATCACGATTATCTGGTTGGAAAATATTTAAATCCATTATGTAGAGTTTTGTAGTTTACTGTTAAAACCTCCAAATTACTTATCAATTTATTTACTTAGTTTATCATGATATGATTCTCATTTACATTTACTACCAGATATTGAAGAAGAAAAAGAAAATGTGGGATTGAGATTAACTGATACATTTAGATTGATGGTTTCAAGCCTTGATAAACTTACTTCAAATGTAAGAAAGAACAAAATAAAATAATTAAAAATTTTTGCAGAAGAATTAATGAATTTATTAACTAATGTGGCGCTTTACACATGATTAAATGGACACTTTTAATTTTTTAAGAACCATAGTGTCCAGCAAAAAACGAAATATACAATAAAACGAATGACTATGAAATATGAAATGCAGAGTAATGTATTTATAATTGGTTTGGGAAAATGTTAATTTTGAAAAAATGTGGTGAATATCATTATCAATATATATATAAATTATTTTATAATCAGCTGCTATTTTTGAAAATTTTAGGATATGGTTTATATGATTTATATTCATCTTGGTATTTTACAGCTTCTAGTTTATCTGCTAATATGATCTTAAAAACGACTGTTCAACCAATTGAATTATTACATGATGATAACATTATTTTAGTGGTTTAAAATGGAAGAAGAGGTGGTACATCCCAATGATGTAAAGATGTGTTAAAGCAAATAATAAATACATGAAAAAGTTTGGTATAAATACAATAACAAATTTTTTAATTTATTTAGATGCAAATCGTTTATATGGTTATCCTACAAGCCAACATTTGCAATAAGGTGAATGTGAAAGTGATGAACCTAACAATTGCAATTCTATAAATATAGGTGAAATTTCATACACTTCAAGAATTGGTTCCATTTTTGAAGTAGATTTAGAACACCCAAAAAATTTGTGTGATTTCCATAAAATTTCCCATTAGCTCCCAAAAGTGAATCTATTCCAGGAACTAAGGAAAAATCATTAACTACTTTAGATAATAAATATAATTACATTCTTCATTATAAGAATCTTAGATTATAATTTGATACGTGGTACTGGAATTAAGGAAAACTTGGAAGGGAAGACCACCCAATATATCTTTCTTTTCACACCTCCTGTTTATTTAGCAATATATATACTATGTTTACAAATAATCGAAGCAATTTTCTTTAACAAAAAGAACAGATTTGCAAAATTCTGTTGACATTAAAGTTGAATGAGTTTTTTATCTTTGCAAAAGAAATCTGAACTGTTGTATTGCAAAACAGCAAACAGTGTGACAATGATTACAATATGGCCGCATCTGTAGTCCACTCATTATAGGGTGAAACAGCAGAGTTCACTATCGAGCTGGACACAGTCTGTCTTATTAAATGCCCTTCTGCAACACATGGAAAATATATAAGCACCATTGATGAGAAGAGTGATTCAGTTACATAGCTTGACTTAACTATTAATTTGAAAGCTGTATGTCAAAATGTTTCGAGTTAAGATGGGCACCTGTGCTTAAAGGTTAAACAGATTAGCAAGCAATAAGGCAAAGATAAGGCTTACTTCAAAGCAACCAATCACTTCATTTCAGTTGGCAACCAAGGTATGAATAGACCCCAACCCTTCCCTTACGACAATTCACTAAGGACCTGGTGATACTTGTGTGTTCATATATTCAAGGTTAAATCGATGTCAGTTTGAAACTTCCCTTTGAAAAATTTTACATGACTGTGCTTAACCTGACACACAATATTTTTAGCGCAACGCAATCTGACTTTCAAAATTCCCTACAAAAGAATGGCCCTGACTAACATTAAACTATACCTTTCACAAATCACTTACCTCACAAAAATCTTCGCTGCTCAAGCTACTGCAATACAGCGAGCGCCACTACTGCCAGCTAAATAAAAGATTCAAACTAAGGAAGGCACTAACTACTGATAGGGATAGTTAGCAAATGAAAGATATTAATAGAGAACAAACAATGTATTTACCTTGATATCATCATATATAAATAAAGCAGTTAATGACAAATTTCAAAACTCCGCCATCTCTCTCCCCACATCCACCACTGCTGGCGGCTCACCTCCAACTGAGCAACGCTATGCGCTGTTCACATCCAGCTGCCGCTGCCCAACACTACAATGGCAGACAACAATGCAAACTAGCCACAGACTGCACACAGCACAGCCAGTGATTTTCATATTGAGCGCTACGTAATGTTGCCAATAAGAAAACATAAACAGCCTACTTACATAGAGAAAACATAAACAGCCTACTTACATAGAGAAAACATAAACAGCCTACTTATATGAAACATCCCCTTTGAACAATTTATACAGGACTGTGCTTAAACTGACACACAATATTTTGTTAGCGCAACGCAATCTGACTTTCAAAATTCCCTACAAAAGGATGGCCCTGACTAACATTAAACTATACCTTTCACAAATCACTTACCTCACAAAAATCTTCGCTGCTCAAGCTACTGCAATAAAGCAAGCGCCACTACTGCCAGCTAAATAAAAGATTCAAACTAAGGAAGGCACTAACTACTGATAGGGATAGTTAGCAAATGAAAGATATTAATAGAGAACAAACAATGTATTTACCTTGATATCATCATATATAAATATAGCAGTTCATGACAAATTACAAAACTCCGCCATCTCTCTCCCCACATCCACCACTGCTGGCGGCTCACCTCCAACTGCGCAACGCTACGCGCTGTTCACAGCCAGCTGCCTTAACACTACAATGGCGAGTATTACAACAATGCAAAGCAGCCACAGACTGCACACAGCACAGCCAGTGATTTTCATACAGAGGTGGCGTTACCATAAAAAAAACCTAAACAGCCTACTTACATAGAGAAAACATAAACAGCCTACTTACATACAGAAAACATAAACAGCCTACTTACATAGAGAAAACATAAACAGCCTACTTACATAGAGAAAACATAAACAGCCTACTTACATAGCCCCCATGCTCCCCACAAAAAATTTTTACAAATGGTGTTGGGCACTGGCCAATACAGATTTGACAAAAATTTTTCATAATTACAATAACAAAGATATCAAATGCACACACTTATTGATACAACGTTGGTCAAAAGCTAAAATTTTGTCACAGTCCATAAAGACAGTCCTGATCATTCATTACGGTAAAAATATAGTGTTTTTCTCAAAGTCTGAGCAGTAGAAGAAAATGCACACGGAAGTAGTGGATTTCCATGCAGTCTTGAAGAAGTAGTGTTGTCCTTCCAACGGAAAGACAGTGCTGACTCTCGATATGCAGACAAGTATTGGGTCACAACAGAGCAAACCCACAGCAGAGTCATTCGAAGTTTGGAAGAATATTGGTAGGTAGGTCATCACAGAGCAGACCCACTGTAGTCCTGGTAGAGATTACTGTATTAGTGGGCCAACAGAGGCGCAGACCCACTGCAGTTCTTGCAGAAATAATGGTACTGGTGAGTCAGCAAAGGTGTAGACCCACTGTAGTCCTAGTAGAAATAATGGTATTGGTGGGCCATCAAAGATGCAGACCCACTGTAGTCCTTGTAGAGACAATGGTATTGGTGGGCCATCAAAGATGCAGACCCACTGTAGTCCTTGTAGAAATAATGGTATTGGTGGGCCATCAAAGATGCAGACCCACTGTAGTCCTTGTAGAGATGGCCAGCAGCCATCTGTTGCGATTGTGCAGGTGCACATTCACCATCGAAGAGTACTCACAAAGTTTTTGGAATTGTCCTTAGAACCAGCAATGCTGTTATCCAGTCCCTTGCTGAATTATTAACACACGTGCAAACACTAACAGTCCCAACTTCTCACATATTGTCCATATACTATGACCAACAGAAACGTGTGCAGTGAAATGTAACTTACAAGTTAATGAACTGGTGTCAATTACAATTTTATAAATTTACAACATGATAATACAATTACAAAGGTACAAAATACATCATTAAAGAACATAATAATACAGATAACATTTGTAGTACAGGCTTTACAAAAGAATAGAAATAGACATATACATCAGTGTTACAGGAATTATGACATAAGTGCATAGATAAAAGATCAGAATAACTTTCGAAACATCAACTTCACACATGAGCATTAACACAAAACAGAGTAAATAATGTCTAAACATCTTTACAAAGTAAATAACACATTATTAATGCCAATTGTATTTGAGGATAACAGTATTCCTCATCATAGTGAATGTAACTTAGTATTAGAAGAGAAAAAAATTCTATGAAACAGTACACAGAGACAGGAAGAAAACAAATACACAAGGGTACACAAACATATAGTGGGATAACACCAATAGGAAAGGACAGGGTTCGTTTTCAGTGTAACATGTGGTACTGCAGTCCAACCCAAAACTTCATATATCTTTCCTCTTATTTCATCCTTTGTTTCCACCAAAAAAATCCTATCCAAGCATGCTTTCTGTATTTATATGTTCACACATTTCTTACCTCATTATTTATTTTCCATTATCTTACCTCATCATTTATTTCCAAGAAAATCCTACCTAAACCTGTTGTCCCTAAACCCTACTTTTTTGGTTCATATCCTCTTTCAAAATACCTTTTTTTTGGCCAAACCATTTTCTTATAGCTTCTAAATGCATTTCTTCCAATTCATCGCAACTCATTCTCTTAGAGGCTACCCCCTCTTAAGCTAACTTAAATCTACTGAGCTCAGATGCTAAACTAAGGAACGAGGCAATGCAGCAGCACATAAAACAATTAATATAAACAGCAATAAAAAAAATGGAAAATCGCAAAGCAAGCTACAGTAAATCTAAATTACCAAGCAATTCAACATTACAACTAATATGAGCCAATGCACAGCAACAAAAAAATAAATCTGGCTTAGCAGAGTAACACAAATTAAAGTTCAGTAGCACTATGCCTGGCAAACAGCAGCTGAAAATGAAATACCTAAACATGACAAAGCTCAAGCAGAAAAAATATTACACTAAAAATAACAATGCAGATAAGGGAAATGTATAATCACATCTTAATGTCTAAGTAATTAAAGTGGTGCACCACAACAACTGATTGTAAAAAGAAATATTACCATGTACTTGAAAAGAAAATTATGTGTTAGTGTTACTATTTCCTTCTTATTGTTCTTTCCTTTCCAAGTGCTCCTTTTTTAAAGAATGTGGATCATAAAATGATTATTTAATAGATCTGTTGACAGAAAGTGTTCACATTAGCAAATGCATTTTATTTTATAAAAGCAATGCTGCAACACAGCTGGAAACCAGATATCAAGTGAAATAAGCAACTACGAAAAGCAAAGCATAAAAATATCATTCAATAGTCATGTGGCATTTCGTAAGTTAGTAGAAAAATCTCTCAACTAGAGAGACAGTAGTCATAATCAGGTGTATAGACATAAAAATATTTCTCGTCATTTCATTAGGCATCCAGTGTAATCATATGTTTTCAAGTTCGACCGTGTCGTTTTTACGATGCTTTCTACAAAGGAATGTCAGAAGCGAGGTTAATGGCGCCTTTTTTTAATTTTTTTTTCTACCTGTGCCGCTGAAAAGGGCTCGCAATAATGGCTTTTCCTCCAGGCAACTGGCACACCTGGCCGCTCGCAACGCATTACGTCACAGTCACCTACCTTTCTTACCGACATATTTACGACAGCAGTTTCCGCTACAGTGACAGTCTCATATAAACATTTCACAGGTCGAAAATTTGCGTAACAAATATGTAGAAAAAAAATCCTGTAAATATAACAGTGTCCAAAATATTTTCGCCAGCATTGTGATACATTGACGCATATACACACATTTCATAACACTTAAAGTACGATTCTTGGTTTCCAACATCCTTTTTCACAAGTCAAAGTCCCACTACTCATTACTCCTTACCTTCTTACACATATATATATTCGTCGACACGTCAATCTTGCGACGACACTTCAATATTTCATCATAATTGCATCAGCTTATTGGTCATAAACATACCTCAACAGCATAATACACATCGTCGTCGTAAAAATATCATAACACCTCAGTCAAATCTCAAAATCGTCGTAACTTCCTCCAATAATTAAAACAATTCTCTGCTCATGTCAAAAATGTCATCTGCCTCAAACGTACTTTAAAAATCATGATCTCATACCAAATACATCATATAAAGCTCTCATAGTATCACAATGATTCCGAAAAAATATGAACAGTTTACAAAGTACAGACAAAATACAATTTCATAAGTGTGAAGTTACCCAACTGTGTATTGCGTAAACATCTGTCACTGATGTAATAAAAAAAAAGTTTATCTCTCAGTTACATGATCAGATAGCTGTGTAATTTGTGTTGGAGAAATATGGTACCGATGTGTAAAGTTGTATAAGCAAATACCATATTAGCTAGGGTTCCTTGTGGTTGCCACACACATGGTACACAAAGTAAGCGTGTACCCCCCTGAGGATCAATGTAATTATACCCCCAGGTGTTACAGATTATTGCAATGGAATTAAATGTATCACGGAAAACTTTCTTTGTAATTCAAAAATCCTTAAAAATAAATGTTTTAAGTACAAAGTTAATCACTCAAATACGTGTACTGTAGCGCTAAATGTGCGTCTTGTTGCAAAATAATCTGTGTGGAAGTGTCGTAGTTATCGCCCTCCGAAAGATAAGTTCTGCAGAAGTCAATGTACTTACCTCATAATACACAAAAGTGAAATGCTTTGCGTATAAATGTCTTAGTTATTACGCTTATTGCCGTGATGAAGAAAGTACTGTACTGTAATGTATTGTTGTGCTACGGAAAAGGCAATCTCATTGTTGCTGTACCACAAAAGTTACTACTAAAACATGTTTTACTTTCCAGAAGAATTCAGAAAAACTGTGCAGATATAAAACAGAAACACTGCAAAAGCAACATTGTAAATTGTCACTCATTAGTAGCGTCGTGATAAAATCGTGTAGCTGTCACATAAACTAACCACTGTGCCATCTGGTATCTCACTGAAAGTACTTTAAGCCCAGAATGTATTTTCAAGTAAACCAAAATGTTGCATTAAAATCTCATTAGCAGTACTGGTAAATGTTCTAAGTATGTGAGCCTTATAGTCGTTACGTAATCGTGCAACTAACAAGCAAGAATGTACACACACAATAACACTGTGACGTCTGTTCACTATAACAATGCATTTGTAATTTCTGTTTAAATAAGTTCTCTTGGTTCTTGACTGGATATTTAACTTCAAACATTGTCGCATGTTGACAGTTTCTTAAGTCTGACAAAACATACTAGTAATGTAAAGTGAAAAGTTTTATGGCAAAGACAAAGTTAAAAAGCAGATTATCTTTCAATAAATGGTTTTACATGTGAAATGTGGTACAATCTTTTACTCTTCCTAGTACGCAGAGTTTCAGCTTCAACGGAATCATCGTTTGGTATATGTCAGTAAAGAATACTGGAATTTTTCTCAAGGTTAGCGTCTGTGTTATTTTTCTCTGAGCCAGCCGGCGCACGCGGCTGCCTGCTGTGCGAGTCATTGTCTGTCCCTTTGTTGGCGTGCGTCGTTATTGGGATTAGGAGACCTAGCTTTTACAAATTCACGTTGTCGAAAGTGCCCTGCTCTGTTTGAATCCCGCCAGTTCTGATGAAATTCAGGTCTGTCGTTATGATTATCTCGTCTGTCGTCATGTCGGTAGATTCCATAGTTTCTTTCTTGTCGATCACGTGGTGGAAAATTTCTCCCTGAATCGTAACTGCGCGCTGAACTGTTGCGTCTGAAGTTATTCTGTCTCCCTTGATAGTATTTATTTTGGTTCCCATATTGTCTGTTTCTGTTATTGTCTCTGTGATAGTCATTACCACGGAGAGGTGATCTTTCCCTGTAGTTATTACTACTCTGCCAACGGTTGTCATACGGGTGGTGTCTATTTTGGTCACGATTTGCGTTGTAAGAATATGCTTGTCGTGTCCATTTATTGCTTCTGTCGTCTCGGAATTGTGACGGAAGTGACCTGTAGTGATTGTTTTCCTGTTTTCGCATCCCGCGACTGTCTGTGTCAATTTCCAGTTCTTGTAACAGTCCCTGAAAAGCCTCAATGTCTTCTTTACAACGTCCTGCTAAAATAATATGTCGTAAATGTTCAGGCAATTTGAGTAAGCAAATGCGGATGAGTTCTGAGGGGCTGTATGGGTTTGAAAGATACTGATTCTTATGCAACATGTCTTCAAAATATTTCCCATATTGTCTGTTTCTGTTATTGTCTCTGTGATAGTCATTACCACGGAGAGGTGATCTTTCCCTGTAGTTATTACTACTCTGCCAACGGTTGTCATACGGGTGGTGTCTATTTTGGTCACGATTTGCGTTGTAAGAATATGCTTGTCGTGTCCATTTATTGCTTCTGTCGTCTCGGAATTGTGACGGAAGTGACCTGTAGTGATTGTTTTCCTGTTTTCGCATCCCGCGACTGTCTGTGTCAATTTCCAGTTCTTGTAACAGTCCCTGAAAAGCCTCAATGTCTTCTTTACAACGTCCTGCTAAAATAATATGTCGTAAATGTTCAGGCAATTTGAGTAAGCAAATGCGGATGAGTTCTGAGGGGCTGTATGGGTTTGAAAGATACTGATTCTTATGCAACATGTCTTCAAAATATTTGACAAGACTGGAAAATTCAGATTGTTCGAAATGTTTCATCATTATGATGCCATGTTTTACACGGTCTTGTGTGGCTTGAGACCAATATGCTGAGAGGAAGGCATGGTAAAACTCTCCTTCACTGTGGCAATCGTGAATTACCGATCGCATTCTTACAGCTGGTTCATTCTCCAAGTAGCCACACATAAATTCTAATCTGTGTTCTAACGACCAGTTGGGAGGAAAACAATGAGAGAATTGATGGAGTCATGCTTGTGGATGAATGTCGTTGCCAGAATTCTTAAATGTTTTGAATTTACGTGTAGTAATGAACAGCTTATAGTCAAAATCGTCATGTCGGCGAGTCGCATGTCGGTCATTGTTACTTCGTTTCGGCGGTTCCATCTCAAAATCCAATGCGCCTTGCCAATTTCTTTCATAATTTCCGAAGTGTCCTGTGTTATTATTTTGTGGTTGTTCCGTATTTCTATGTCCCTCTTCCCGTATTGGAGCGCGAGTGTCCTCTGAAATACGTAATTCTTGTATTACCTGCGTCAACTGATCTTGTACTTCCCGGATTTCTCTTTTGTACTGTGCATTGATTTGATTTTGATTTTGTTTGAATTTTCTTATTTGTTCATATTCTTCTGTGTCAGTGAAGGCTACGGGTCTTGTGTCATTCAGATCATCATCTACCTTTGTAGATAAGTTAGTGACCTGATCCGAAAGTTCGGCTACTTTCTCCGATAGTGTACTTATTTCCTCCATGTGTCTTTCTGAACCAATTTTCAGGGTATCTACTGTGTCCTTTAAGTTCTCCTGAGTTCTTGCAAGTTGCGTAACCGAATCGGTAGATGCAACTGAGTCAATTTTAGCTTGCAAGGTCTCATGATTTTCATGAACAATAGTTTGCAGTTCTTTTATGGCTGCTTCGTGATTCTGTAATACATTTTCATGACGCGAAAAAATAGGTTGGAAATGCTCACAAATTTGTGTTTCTACGTCATTACAGACCTTTTGACATTTCGATTCGATGTTATGTAACTCAGTGGTTAAATCTTCACGTGTTTGTTCAAGTGTAGTGTCTAACTTTTGAAGATTTTGTTCCATTGGGTCTAACTTTTTGAGATTTTGTTCCACTGTGTCTAACTTTTTGAGATTTTGTTCCACTGTATCTAACTTTTTGAGATTTTGTTCCACTGTATCTAACTTTTTAAGATTTTGTCCCATTTGTCTCTGATTTTGTTCCATTTGTTGCATTAATTGCAATAATAATGCATTAGTGTCTGGAATCTGTTTCTCTAAGCTTTTCGGCAGTGCATTTGCACCGGCAACATTCACATCTTGACAAGCAGAAAATGCGTCTTGACTTATTTGAGAAAACGGTGATAACCCAAAACCTGAATCTACAGTATTTGCCAAATTGTGTCCTGTCATTTCGGATTCCTGAGGCGAGCTGTTGCCAACCGATCGATCGATAATGCTTCCCTGTTCACTACCTGTTTCACTGTCTACACCATTGTTTGCAGCCCGCTCCATTTCCCTATGCACAATTACCAAATTACTACTTTGAACATCAGTTAATTCATTACTCGGTGGCGCTAACACACTGCTTTCATTTTCACTGTCATTTCTCAGTTTACTTTGGAGCCTAGTATTACGTTTTTCACACGCCATTATTGTCACAGTATTTCATACGACAACACAGAAAAGCACAATTTGAAGAGCAAAAATAAGAGAACACATTAACATAACACTGAAAATAATATCTAGTTAATTGCAGCTGCGAAATACTTGGTGCAAATCTACATGCATGCCACAACTGTTTTACTGTACAACAATGAAAGACTGCAATTACAAAGGAGATTTTCTCTACAATTACGCACTAGCAATAAACAAAATCTACACTAATTACACAAACTACAAAAAATCAGAAGATTCCAGTGAGGTATCCTAGGCTAAGGGTCGACATATGAAACGTCCCCTTTTTGATCAATTATACAGGACTGTGCTTAAACTGACACACAATATTTTGTTAGCGCAACGCAATCTGACTTTCAAAATTCCCTACAAAAGGATGGCACTGACTAACATTAAACTATACCTTTCACAAATCACTTACCTCACAAAAATCTTCGCTGCTCAAGCTACTGCAATACAGCGAGCGCCACTACTGCCAGCTAAATAAAAGATTCAAACTAAGGAAGGCACTAACTACTGATAGGGATAGTTAGCAAATGAAAGATATTAATAGAGAACAAACAATGTATTTACCTTGATATCATCATATATAAATAAAGCAGTTAATGACAAATTTCAAAACTCCGCCATCTCTCTCCCCACATCCACCACTGCTGGCGGCTCACCTCCAACTGAGCAACGCTATGCGCTGTTCACATCCAGCTGCCGCTGCCCAACACTACAATGGCAGACAACAATGCAAACTAGCCACAGACTGCACACAGCACAGCCAGTGATTTTCATATTGAGCGCTACGTAATGTTGCCAATAAGAAAACATAAACAGCCTACTTACATAGAGAAAACATAAACAGCCTACTTACATAGAGAAAACATAAACAGCCTACTTACAAGTTATTAAGACCACTCTAAAGGAATGTTTTAAAACATGACTTCTTATTACAAGAGAACTTCACGAAACCACAAAATCCAGCTACAATACACCAATAATGACCCGGGTTTTCAAACACAGAAACAAACAGCTTAGTAGAACAGGTTGTTCAGATTATGGCTGCAAAATGCAATTACAATCAGTTAACAGCTAAATCTAACCACGAGGTCCCTCTTTTGTTTAATGGCAACCTGTGCCTTACTACAGTTGTTCCGGCTGTATTTACGCCAAAGAGCTGATTAATTACAACCTTAATGATTGGGTACAAACTAGAAAGGAAAGACAATATTCAAATGACAACTAGTGTCTGTGTACTACACTACTGCCTATATTTACGACCAAAGAGCTGACCAAGTAAAACTCTGAAGTCAGGTACAAACCAGAAAATAATGATGGCAGGAAGACAATGAAACAAATCATTATGGGGATTAGAGAATGTTATACCCTTCTATCAGCGAGCGGTTTGATTGATCCATGATGCATCACAGCAGTTACTGAGTGGTCCCAATGAAAGCCCTGTACAAGGGGACAGCCAGGCCATGAGCAGTCATCTGACGCAAATGTTACTTACACACTGACGGACTGTCGTCCTGCTGCTTGTAACTGACGCTGATTCCAGTGATGTACTCCAGTATCTTCACTCTACACAGGCCCTCCTTGCACAGTTCATAGCTTCGGCCAATCGGACCTTGTGGCCAGCTCTTGTCATGACACTACCGCCCATCTTCAAACTTGGTGCCTCTCTCTCAGGCCAGCGAACTGCATACATAAATATCAGTGAGCAAAGACTTAAGGACACAACATACAGCAAATTCTTCCTCATAGGTTTTGGCTATGTGGCCACAAGAGGGATTGTCGAAAATACATCTGAACCAGTAGTGCACAGTCTACTAATTCAGTGCAACCATAGCTCATATTAATCAATTAGAATAAAATAGAAAAATTCAAATCTTTTAAAAATTAGACAATTTGATTGATTAAAAATCATATAGATTTAAATTCAGACATGAATACAAAATTAAAAATTCAATTTCAAAAAGATTTCTAGAAACTGGTGAATTATTCGGAATGAAATGGAAAATATAAGAATAGGTGTTGACGTAAAGTTACTCTCAGATCCAGAAAAATGCGATAAATTAGTAGCTAAATCAAATTTTAAAAATAGAACAGTATGTAAATTAAATTAATAGCTCTCGACATGTAAACAAACAAAATTTTTCTTTAATAACCCTATTTGTGTTAATATGATTACACTCAACTTATCGAAAGAATTAATGTATAATTTTCACTAATCCAACATACATAGAAAATATCTTAGTTAACAATAACCTGATAGTTACACAAACAATATAAATACTGAAGAATTTTATGGAGGTATGAAGAAAATGATGCATAAATTTAATACTAGTGATTATACAGAAAATAATGTTTATAATATGCCCTAATAAAATATTCAGAAAAATGAAAGATCGATGTAATAGAAAATAATGGAAGAATTTTGTGGTTTAAGAGCGAAAATCTATGTTTTTAAAAACATTGTTCAGGAAGGAAAAATCAAAATGGGTACAGAAATGTATTACTGAAACTAAAATAAGTTTACAGGATTACTAGGATTGTTTATTTAACTATAAAACTAGGAATTTAATACTAATTGAGAAACATTTAATTTAATCAATAGAAGTTAATAAAAAGTTATTGAGTCCATATGACAACAAAAGATTTTTTTAGGAGATAAAATACCTTCTTAATTAATACTAAATTAATTACAATATTATATATATAATTATATGATATAATAAATTATAATTATAATAATTATCATTTTATTTATTTATATATATCATATTATAATAATTATAATTACTGATAAGAATCATATTACTTAAAACATTCATAAAATATTATAATTTAAAAAAATGAAGAACATTAATCATCTATCAGACAGTTATTCTCTAAAATGAAATAATTACTGGTACAAACCATACAAATAGAATAACGATAGAAAAAGGAGAGAATTCGTTCAATTTATGAAACTAAAAAATAAATTTGTTACAAAAATTGGTGGTAGTGGGTTACAACAAAGTAATTTTCTAGAAGAAATTATTTATGAGTTACATAAACCAGTTAGGAAAAATTCTTAAAGAATAATATTTTTGTATAGATATTTATGGCAAGTGTATCTAGTAGAAATGTATTCTGTAAAATTAAAAGGAATTTCAAAAATAAATTATGGATGTAAATATTTATTAATTATAATTGATTTTCTTCTGTGTTTTCTTGGGCTATTCCTTTCAAATATGAAACTCGAAAAATATTTCAGAAAATTTTGAAAATATTTTAAAAGTATCCAAGATATTTACTAATAGATGGTAGAAAATAATTTTGTAACAAAGATTTTCAAGAAATTGTGGAAAAATACAAAATTAATCTTTATTCAACTTATACAGAAATGAAAGCATCTGTTGTTAAATGATTTAGTAGAAGAATAAAATAAAAATGTGGGAAAAATTTGCTCTACAAGGTCATTATGATGTAAAATGGGTGATAAATCAAGAATAAGTAAACTAAAAGAAATATTTGAAAAAGTTATGTTGCTAAGTGGTAAAAAAATTTCTAAATTAACAAAGGTATATATTCTTATCCAATCACATATAAATTAAGAGTTTTTAATGGAGAAGAACTAAATATTATGAACAAGAGCTTCAAAAAATAATTATCCAGATGTATATATTGTTGAGAATGTGTTAAGGAAGAGAAGGAGATAAGGCTTACATTAAATAGTTATGATTTAAAAAACCGATGTTATAATATAAAATATAAATATTATTTTTTCATCAGTAATTATTAGAGCTTTTTATGTTTTGTTTTTCTAATAACCTTTTTCTGTATACATGGAAGTCTTCGAGCAGTTTTTTGGACTGTGTCCAATCCAAATTGATAGTTTCAAAAATCAATGTATGAAACATATTTACAGAACATTGTGTAAACCTTGAATAATGAATATCATGGAAAATATATATTTAAAATCAAGTTCTTTGTACCTGTGGAGACTATATTTCTAAACATTTTTACAAAGAACAGTTAAGACGAATTCCAAGTAATGAAAATTGAAATATCTTATTATCAATTAGAAATGATGAAAACATAAAAAGTGATGAAGGATACAGAAATTCAATAAAACGTATATTTTGTCAAGACCTTACATATTTAAACTGTTCTTACAAAAATGGAAACAAAAGAGAATTATTGAAATAAATGTAAACAATATCCTCTAGGATATATCAAAAATAAGAAGTTTAATACTGTAAAATATGGGTCTTTAACGTTTTTGAAGGGTTAGAAAATTATAATATAAATTATATTTTATAAGAAACTTCAAAAGTGCTATTTGATAAATCTACAAAAATCCTAATAATCACTTACTCAATATATATTGACAATTATGATCATTTTGTTGAAGTTTAAAGGAAGATTATGATGGTTGTGTACAAAGGTTTCGAATTAAAACATGTAACTCATTTATTTTTAATGGAATACATTGATATATTAAATATCAATTTTTTAAAATAAAAAATAAAAAAAATTATTAGATTTTTTAATATGAAAATTTAATGTTGTTGTTTTTGTGGTCTTCAATCCTGAGACTGGTTTGATGCATGCTACTCTATCCTGTGCAAGTTTCTTCATCTCCCAGTACCTACTGCAGCCTACATCCTTCTGAATCTGCTTAGTGTATTCATCTCTTGGTCTCCCTCTACGATTTTTACCCTCCACGCTGCCCTCCAGTACCAAATTGGTGATCCCTTGATGCCTCAGAACATGTCCTACCAACCGATCCCATCTTCTAGTCAAGTTGTGCCACAAACTTCTCTTCTCCCCATTTCTATTCAATACCTCCTCATTAGTTATGTGATCTACCCATCTAATCTTCAGCATTCTTCTGTAGCACCACATTTCGAAAGCTTCTATTCTCTTCTTGTCCAAACTATTTATTGTCCATGTTTCACTTCCATACAGGGCTATACTCCATACAAATACTTTCAGAAACGACTTCGTGACACTTAAATCAATACTCGATGTTAACAAATTTCTCTTCTTCAGAAACGCTTCCGTTGCCATTGCCAGTCTACATTTTATATCCTCTCTACTTCGACTGTCATCAGTTATTTTGCTCCCCAAAAGCAAAACTCCTTTACTACTTTAAGTGTCTCATTTCCTAATCTAATTCCCTCAGCATCATCCGATTTAATTCGACTACATTCCATTATCCTTGTTTTGCTTTTGCTGATGTTCATCTTATAACCTCCTTTCAAGATACTGTCCATTCTGTTCAACTGCTCTTCCAAGTCCTTTGCTGTCTCTGACAGAATTACAATGTCATCGGCAAACCTCAAAGTTTTTATTTCTTCTCCATGGATTTTAATACCTACTCCGAACTTTTCTTTTGTTTCTTTTACTGCTTGCTCAACATACATATTGAATAGCGTCGGGGAGAGGCTACAACCTTGTCTCACTCCCTTCCTAACCACTGCTTCCCTTTCATGTCCCTCGACTCTTATAACTGCCACCTGGTTTCTGTACAAATTGTAAATAGCCTTTCGCTCCCTGTATCTTACCCCTGCCACCTTCAGAATTTGAAAGAGAGTATTCCAATCAACATTGTCAAAAGCTTTCTCTAAGTCTACAAATGCTAGAAACGTAGGTTTGCCTTTCCTTAATCTTTCTTCTAACAAGGGAACCTCCCCATCGCATCCCTCTCAGATTTAGTTATAAGTTGACACAGGGATAGGCCTTGAAAAACTGAACACAGATCAATTGAGAAAACAGGAAGAAGTTGTGTGGAACTATGAAAAAAATAAGCAAAATCTAAAAACTGTGTAGTCCATGCGCAATGTAGGCAACATCAAGGAGACTGTGGGCTTATGAGCGCCATGGTCCGGTGGTTAGCGTGAGCAGCTGCGGAACGAGAGTTCCTTGGTTCTAGTCTTCCCTCCAGTAAAAAGTTTAATTTTTTATTTTCAGACAATTATCAAAGTTCAGACACACACACATAATCAACTTCGGTCTCCCAAATTCCAGGACATGTTCAGATTTGCTTGGACATAAGCAGGATTTGACGGTCTACACACGGAAACATTTGAAAACGTAAAAAACATATGTTTTGACAGAGCACAGGGAAAAATGTGCGACTGTGAAACTCTTGCATTCATTTGTTGCAGTTTATGTGACAAACTCTTATGTTTTCATCACTTTTTTGGCACATCCACAAGAAAACCTAAATTGGGTAAGGTAGAAGGATTTTTTAACCCATTCGCCAGGTGTGCAAGTTAGGTGGGTCGACAACATATTCCTGTCATGTCACGCACATGCCGTCACCAGTGTCGTATAGAATATATCAGACGTGTTTTCCTGTGTTGACCTATGACCTTGCAATCAATTATTTTCGGTTCCTATTGGAGAGGCACGTACTTTCGTCTACTAATCGCTCGGTTTTGCGGTGCGGTCGTAAAACACAGACACTAAACTTATTACAGTGAACAGAGACGTCAATGAATGAATGGACAGATCGTAACTTTGCTAAAATAAAGAAAGTAAAATTTTCACTCGAGGGAAGATTTGAACCAAGAACCTCTCGTTCCGCAACTGCTCACTCTAACCACGGGACCACGGCGCTCCTCAGCTCTCATTGTCCTTGATGTTGCCTATCTTGCGCATGGACTACTCAGTTTGTGTATTTTGCTTATTTTTTCATAGTTCCACACAACTTCTTCCTGATTTCTCGATTTATCGGTGTTCAGTTTTTCAAGGCCTATCCACTGTGTCAATTTATAACCAAATCTGAGGGGGGTGCGATGGGGAGGTTCCCTTGTAAGATAAGTCATAGGGTCAATATTGCCTCACGTGTTCCAACATTTCTACGGAATCCAAACTGATCTTCCCCAAGGCCAGCTTCTACCAGTTTTTCCATTCGTCTGTAAAGAATTCGCGTTACAATTTTGCAGCTGTGACTTATGAAACTGATAGTTCTGTAATTTTCACATCTGTCGGCACCTACTTTCTTTGGGATTGGAATTACTACATTCTTCTTGAAGTCTGAGGGTATTTCGCCTATCTCATACATCTTACTCACCAGATGCTAGAGTTTTGTTAGGCCTGGCTCTCCCTCGGCTGTCAGTAATTCTAATGGAATGTTGTCTACTCCCGGGGCCTTGTTTCGACTTAGGTCTTTCAGTGCTCTGTCAAACTCTTCACACAGTATCATATCTCCCATTTCATCTTCACCTGCCTCCTCTTTCATTTCCATAATATTGTTCTCAAGAACATTGCCCCTGTATAGACCCTCTATATACTCCTTCCACCTTTCTGCTTTACCTTCTTTGCTTAGAAGTGGGTTTCATCTGAGCTCTTGATATTCATGCAAGTGGTTCTCTTTTCTCCAAAGGTCTCTTTAACTTTCCTGTAGGCAGTATCTATCTTACTCCTAGTGAGATAAGCCTCTACATCCTTACATTTGTCCTCTAACCATCCCTGCTTAGCCATTTTGCAATTCCTGTAGATCTCATTTTTGAGGCATTTGTATTCCTTTTTGCCTGTTTCACTTATTGCATTTTTGTATTTTCTCCTTTCATCAAGTAAATTCATTATCTCTTCTGTTACCCAAGAATTTCTACTAGCCCTCATCTTTTTACCTACTTGATCCTCTGCGGCCTTCACTATTTTATTCCTCAAAGCTGCCCATTCTTCTTCTACTGTATTTCTTTCCCCCATTCCTGTCAATTGTTCCCTTATGCTCTCCCTGAAACTCTGTACAACCTCTGGTTCTTTCAGTTTATCCAGGTCCCATCTCCTTAAATTCCCACCTTTTTGCAATTTCTTCAGTTTTAATCTACAGTTCATAACCAATAGATTGTGGTCAGAGTCCACATCTGCCCCTGGGAATGTCTTACAATTTAAAATCTGGTTCCTAAATCTCTGTCTTATCATTATATAATCTATCTGAAACCTTTTAGAATCTCCAGGCTTCTTCCATGTATACAACCTTCTTTCATGATTCTTGAACCAAGTATTAGCTATGATTAAGTTATGCTCTGTGCAAAATTCTACCAGGCGGCTTCCTCTTTCATTTCTTAGCCCCAATCCATATTCACCTACTACGTTTCCTTCTCTTCCTTTTCCTACTGTCGAATTCCAGTCACCCCTTCACTACCTGAATAATTTCTTTTATCTCATCATACATTTTCTCAATTTCGTCACCATTTGCAGAGCTAGTTGGCATATAAACTTGAACTACTGTAGTAGGCATGGGCTTGGTGTCTATCTTGGCCACAATAATGCGTTCACTATGCTGTTTGTAGTAGCTTACCCACACTCCTATTTTTTTATTCATTATTAAATCTACTCCTGCATTACCCCTATTTGATTTTGTATTTATAGCCCTGTATTCGCCTGACCAAAAGTCTTGTTCCTTCTGCCACCAAACTTCACTAATTCCCACTATATCTAACATTAACTTATCCATTTCCCTTTTTAAATTTTCTAACCTACCTGCCCGATTAAGGGGTCTGACATTCCACGCTCCGATCCGTAGAACGCCAGTTTTCTTTCTTGATATCGACGTCCTCTTGAGTAGTCCCCGCCCAGAAATCCGAATGGGGGACTATTTTACATCCGGAATATTTTACCCAAGAGGACGCCATCATCATTTAATCATACAGTAAAGCTGCATGCCCTCGGGAAAAATTACGGCTCTTGTTTCCCCTTGCTTTCAGCTGTTCTCAGTACCAAAACAGCAAGGCCGTTTTGGTTAGTGTTACAGGGCCACATCAGTCAATCGTCCAGACTGTTGCCCCTGCAACTACTGAAAAGGCTGCTGCCCCTCTTCAGGAACCACACGTTTGTCTGGCCTCTCAACAGATACCCCTCTGTTGTGGTTGCACCTACGGTATGGCTATCTGTATCGTTGAGGCACGTAAGCCTCCCCACCAACGGCAAGGTCCATGGTTCATGGGGGGGGGGGGGAATTTAATAAATTTAAAAAAATTGAGAACAAAGAATTTTAGTAGATTTTTAAAGGAAAAATGTATTACATTTTAAAAGCAAAAAATTAGTATATATTTTTAAAAAAGTTAAATAAAAAGTTTTATTAGATTTTTAGGAATAAAAATTATTAGATTGACAGAAATAAAAAAATCCGCAATTTCTGGCCATTCTGGTAAAATGAGAAATGCTGTTGGCTTTGGAAGAATGTAAGTGAAAACATTACACATTTATTTTCATATCAAGGATTTATTTTTTCATAAGCTATTGTCCTCAGTTTTCGTAACTCAATTAACCACTAGCAACAAGAGAAATGTAGGTTTATTCAACATTCACCTCTCATGACACTTCTCTGAAAGTTGAAAATGGTTAAGAAGTCAAGCAAAAACAAATCTCTGCCTCTGATAAATTTTCAGTGGATTTGTTTTTAGACACTAACGAAAAGAGAGGTGACAGTAATTCTTTTTGAATGATCGATGTGCAAGTGTGGTCATGGAGGGTTTCCGTTACTATTTGCAACAAATGTGAGCATAGGCATCAGTTTAGTATGGCACGTCCCCTCCAACACTCAGTATTTCCCCTACAGCACCTGGCTGCAACCCCCTCCACTACTGCTCTCTCCATACATACTCCGCTGACTGTGCACCTGCTGGCCATGTTATTCTGAATGCTCTATACACCTACATGTCTCCATGGTGGCATCTTTCAACAAAATAATGCATGACTGCATGTTGCATGTGCTGTTCTGCATCTTTTCAACACTGATTTACAGATTTTGTTTCAAACCTTCTGGGACTGTTGGTTGTCGAATTCTGATATGATTGATTCCTTCAAATGTCCCGCATCACTAGTCTTCACAGAATGAATTTCATATTTTACCATGTCCTGGACTGAAAAATCCATGGGTGTGATATCTGGGGATCGTGGATGCCATTGAGTAGTACTCCATCTGCCAGTCCATTCAGCAAAGTTTTCGTTTAGAAAGTTTCACACTGAAACTCCATAATGTAGGAATGCTCCATCTTGTTGTCGTGTCAACTTTTCCCTAGCCAGCTGTAAATGTTTAAAAAGTGGACAGTTCTAATTCGTTGCTGTTCACCTTGAAACTCACTTTGTCGCTCCAATGATAGCTTTTGTAAAATTTGGGATCATATTCATGGCGGATTGTGTGCAACTTGCAGAATTTCATACGATTTCTGGATCATCTTCGTTTGGGTCTCGAAGTAAACGTCTATATGGACTCAATTTCTACTTTTTCCAAATCCAATGTAACCTTGTTCTTGCCGTTCCATACTCCTGGATACTTCTCCTTGAGATTTAGTCGGTGGTTACAAGAAACATTGTACCAAATCTTTAACAATCTCTCCTGTATTAGATTTTAGCCCACCTGAGGTAGGAAGCTCCACTATCAGCCTGTTCTCTTCAAATCGTAAAATGCATTTGCGAATACCTTGTCGAGATGGAGGTCAGATATTTGGAAATGTTCCATAAACAAATCACAAACACCACTGCAATTATGGTCATGTTTCCACCGTGTTTGCAAAACAAATACAAGGTCTTCTGTAGTTAACTTTCTATCCACTGTTTCTAAGATAAAAACAAACAGCAAACCTCGAACTGCCAGAGTCAACTGACTTATGTGTACTACGCACTATAGTCTGATTAAAATTAATTGATAGTTGACACACATTGGAGCTGCCTTAATCCAATCCGAGTGCACAACATTCCACCTGAACTGTTCGCCATTGCCGAACTGCTACAATAAATGGTCAGTTCAGTTCTAATTCATTGTATGGTTTATATTCTTGATGTGTTTGTTTCATCTGGTATGATAACCACACCAAAAACAACACATGCAAAACGATGCTAACGAAATACACTTGTTTTGTACACAGTGGTAGCCAAACTGTACTAGATCTTTTAGAACAAGACACGATTCGGCTTCAAATATTCAATTATTACCACCACAGAGATCGACCTACAGCAGATAAGCTTTATACATCATTGCATGATGCCAAACTTTGCGAAAGCTACAAATAGTCATAGCAATTGGTTGTGGAGAGGAATAAAAGTAACACCAGAGGAGAAAGTGATGTTTCAGCATGTTGATCATAGTAGATTCTTGACATCTAGAGGATCATGCGTACGAATCTCATCAGGTGATAAACTTTTTTTATTTCTAACTCATTATCAAATTGACTGATTATTACGAACTTGTCCGCTCCGGTAGCTGAGTGGTCAGTCCGCCGCCGGCAGTGCTGCGAGGCGGTCACGCGCCAGAGCGCTGCGGGCGAGGCGGGCACGGTGTGTTTGTGTTTACTTCGGCCGCTGTAAGTGCCGTTTTCCTTGTAGACCACCATGGCGCACAACTATCGGAAGAAGACATTACGTTTCAACTTTTGTTCCGACTTCGCCCGACCCAAGGCCCTGGAGGTAGAACGATTTATACGCGATGAAGTTAAAATACCACCAACGGATCTAATTGGTATCCACTTGTCCATAGTTAGCAGTACCGTCTACGTCAAAATGATCAACGATGCGGCGTGCGACAAGGTGCTTCAAGAGGCAAAACGTGGACTGCGCTTCTGTCATGGACGGGACGGCAACGTCGGACCCGTTACCGTCGATCACGCAGGTCTCGGCACACGGACGATAAGGATCTTCGAACTGCCGTTAGAACTACCTGCAGACGTCGTCATCGAGGCGCTCCGTCCCTATGGCAACGTTCTGGAACATGTTGCCGAACGATGGGTCCAATTTCAGACCTATCCAGTTTTAACCGGTGTTAGACAGGTCCGCATCGAGTTGCAGAAACACGTGCCTTCCTATCTACGTATCGGAGGCTGCCGTGCCATTATAATGTACGACGGCCAACCTCGGACCTGTTCCGGTTGCGGGAAAGAAGGTCACCTACGGTCTGAATGCATTCAACGACGTGTCGCGCAGCTCCCGTTGTCGGAAGCGTCCGTCACACCCACGATGACCGCCCTACCGGTCACTTACGCAGCGGCTCTTGCCACGTCTACAGTTTCGTCCAGTCCGTCGCCCGGTCCTTCCGATCGGCACGTCCCACCGTCCCAGTCACCAACGGACGGTACAGACGTCCCACCTGACAACCTTGCCGCCGAACAGGCTCCCGCACCGGACGCTGAGGAGACCAGTACATCTTCACAACACCTGTTTGACAATTTCATTGTACCCACCGACGCCTTCGAACCAGGTCGACGCTCCTCCTTGCCGTCGTCCGACACTGAGGAACACGCGCGCAAACAACGCTCGCCACGTAGGCGCAAACGCCGTCGCCGTTCACCCACGGGCTCTCAGAGCGTTGCCACCCGCGACGACGAAGACGACACCCAAGCAGCCGACATTTCCACGCAGAGGTCGGCGGACAACTTTCACGATGAACAAGACGTTTCACGGGACGGGACCACTATGGAGGTCGCCACGCACAATGTAACGATCGGTGCGCCGGTTGAGACGCCTGTCTCCCCGCCGACAACTCCAGATCTCTCTCACCACGACGCAATTCCCATGGACATTGGACAGACCCACGGCACAGGAGCATGGGCCGACGACATTGTGGAAGGTACGCCCCCTCCTCCGGATGAGTTGCCTCCGCCGGAAGAGGCTGCCTGTTAACATCAAAAGCGAGGCATTGCAGCTGATGGGACGGGACTTCCTGTCGGTGCCCTCCTCTTACTTCCCTTGGTGATGGTAGATGCGCGTCCACCACCACTGAAACAAACATACCGGTTTGCCACACTGAACATCAACATGATCGGCACTGCACCCAAGCTGCAACTCCTATGTGACATGCTTCGGGCCTCTGACGTCGACGTCGCCCTTCTTCAGGAAGTACGCGTTGCCACACTACCACCAGTCTACGGCTACGACTCATACACGTCCACATGTGATCAATCAGGGCGTGGAGTGGCTTTCTACATACGCGAAGGAATCCCACTCACGGGCACGACAATCCTTCCCTGTGGAAGAGGCATGGCTGTTACCATCTTCGATACGCGCGTCATCAATATCTACGCTCCGTCTGGCTCCACGAACCGTCGGCAGCGGTCCACTTTCTTCGGACATGACGTGGCGCCCCTGTTTTCTGGACGCTATGATCGCCTTATCATGGGAGGCGATTTCAACTGTGTCCTCCATCCGCAGGACCAAGTACCTGGTTATTCGCCATGCCCGGCGCTGCTCACCTTAATCGAAGATTTTCATCTAGTGGACGTTTGGGAGAAAATTCATGGCAATACCCCCGGTTTTACCCATTATACAGCACATTCTGCGAGCAGACTGGACCGGTTTTTTGTCTCTGCTCACCTCGGCAATGAAGTCGCCCAAGCTGAACGATGGCCCCTTGCATTTTCGGACCATTGCGCCATCATTTGCTCCCTGGCTCTGCCACCTCAGTCAGTGTGGCGCAGCAGAGGTTACTGGAAGCTTAACACCTCCCTCCTTAATGATCCACACTGCCGACAATGTATTGCCACTACATGGGCGTCTTGCGAAAGACGCCTTCCGCAGTACACATCCACGTTCCATTGGTGGCTCAAATGTGCCAAACCTGCGATCAGAAAGGCCTTCATACAATGTGGCAAGGAAGCAGCAGCATGGCATCGAGACACCACAAATTTTCACTACGCCGTCCTCCGTGAGCTCGATGCGCTCCCTCCATCACCTGACACCCACAGGGAACGACAACGTACTAAAGCTCGTCTCCTCTCTCTTCAACGTGCACGACTGCATGGTGTCGTGGTGCGTTCCCGACGACAAGACCTCCTCCACGACGAAACCCCATCCACAATCCATGCCGCATCCGACCATAGTCGTCGACGTCGGCTTTTCGTCCCCAACATCACGACCTCCGATGGTGTTCACCACACAACACAGGCGGCAGTCGTGTCCTTCTTTGCTGAACATTATCGCCAATTTTATGATGATGAACCGATGGCGACGCCCATTCCTGATGATCTCCGTCCTTCCCCTGATCGGACCCTCACCGTAGCGGAGTCAACGTCCATGATGTCTGCAATCACCGCAGAAGAGGTGGTAGATGCGATCAACAAAGGGGCCAAGAACAAATCACCCGGACCAGATGGTCTCCCAGTGGAGTTTTAGTGGGCGTTCACCACGTTAATGCTTTCTCGCTGGACGGAAATGATTCAGGAACTCTTTACTCCGTCCTTCCCAATTCCACCTGAATTCGTCACTGGCATTCTTCTACCTGTGCCTAAACCGAAGGGAGGGTCTCATGTCTCTGCATATCGCCCCCTTACACTACTGAATGCAGACTATAAAATCTATGCACGCCTCTTAGCAGCGCGCATAGGCACCGTCTTACCTACGGTCCTTTCACCTGAGCAGACTGCACATGGTTGTGGGGCCACCTTACAAACAGCCCTAGGAGAATGCCGTGACCTCATTGCACTGGCGTCGGTTTGTCGCCTTCGTGCAGCACTGGTATCCGTCGATTTCACGAGTGCCTTTGATCGCGTTCGACACCCATTCCTCCTCATGGTGGCGACACGTATGGGGTTCCCATTGCTTTTTGTCGATGCCATTCGCCGGTTACTACTTCCCGCGGTCTCGATGGTACAAGTCAATGGGAGGCTTGTAGGACCGATTCCTATACGCCGCTCTGTGCGTCAAGGATGCCCTATGTCTACTTTACTATATGCCATTGCACTTGAGCCCCTCATCACTGGACTTACCTCTAGACTGCAGGGCCTCACTTTGCGTGACCACACCTTTCACTGTAGGGCTTATGCGGACGATCTCCTCTTTCTCACCTGCTCCTCCACGGAACTCAATGACGCCATCCAATGGATCCACCAGTATGGACGTCTTTCTGGTAGCATTCTTAATGTCCGTAAATCGACTATGATGCACATTGGGCGCGGCCTCCCGGCTATGGTGCCGACCCCACTCCCAGTCAGTGCCACCCTTCGTTACTTGGGTATCGAATTTACGAGCTCCACACACCGCACAGTGGCCCTGGCTTACCGGCGGCTTTTGCAGTCGATTCGGCACCATGTCCGCGGTCAAGTGCACCGTAACTTAAACCAACTCCAACGTGTGTCCTATGTCAACATCTATGTCGCCCCTAAACTGGTACACGTCGCCCAGATCCTCCCAATGCCGTTACTCCTTGGCCGCCGCATCCAATCAGTCTTTGGATATTTCGTGTCAGCAGGGACACTTTTCAAAGTCCGCTACAACACTCTAACACTGCCTCCTGCAAAAGGTGGCCTCGGACTCATCAACGTGCGGGCACGCTCTTCTGCACTCTTTGTCCACACTCTGTTGCGGCACTGGCAGGGGCCGATCCCGTCTTTAACACGCAGTCTCTTAGATATCCTCCAACCAGCTTCTCTCGATCCACCGATCAATGTGGCACCTATTTCTCCATTATTGTACTACGTCGCCAATTGCTTCATAGAACTCAGCTACGTTCGGGCCGATCTTCCAGTCACCCGTCCTCCCCGTACAAAAGATTATTATCGTTTGTTTATGCTGTCCAACCCTTGCGACCCCATGGTGCTACAGCATCCTGACATTAACTGGCGCACGGTTTGGGGGTGTGTGCATGCACCCTTTTTACCGTCGTCTGTGTCTGCACTCTGGTATGTTTTAGTCTATGGGAAATTCCCGACTAATAGTCGACTTTATCGCATAGGACTGGCCACCTCCCCACTCTGCCATGACTGTCAGCTCGAAGACACCGACGAGCACCGTCTTACGTGCCCCCTGAAACAAAACGTATGGCTCCTCATCCAACGAATCGTGAGCTTTTACCTCCGTGCCCCGCCAACGACGGTAACCCCGGATTTCCTGTTGTTGCCCCAGACATTTCACTACCCTCTTGCTAAGCACCATACCCTAATCTGGTTTCGAGGACAGGCTTTAGAATATCTCTTTCGGAGTGGTCCGCATACAGTCCTTGACTTCTGGTACAAAGTTGTGACCGCGCATAGCACCCTCACCCGAAAACCATCTTACCGACAAACTTTTGCCGGTTATCTCCGCAGCGTCTTCCTTGACCCCCCTCAAAGTTGGGGTGTACCATGCCTACCTGTCACATGATGCAACACCCTTATCCACGTTCTCATGCATCGACCAAAAACAAACACAATTTTTTTTTAAAAAAAAAGGAAGGAGACAGAATATGTTATATTTTGTTGTATTTAATGTTTTTCTTTTTTAATATTTTTTTTGTTTAACTGTCATTTGTATATTTTTTTTGAAGAACTCTTGCATAGTGAATATGTATGTACTTTAAGTTTGTTCAATACAAATTTTTAAACAAAAAAAAAAAAAAAGGAAAACAGGATATGTTCTATTTTGTTGTATTTCATGTTATTCTAATAATTTGTTTACCTAACACTCATTTGTATATGTTTAACTGGTACCGTGAAGAACTTTTGCTTTGTATATATATGTACTCTCCGTTTGTTCAATAATAAAGATTGAAAAAAAAAGTGGTCAGCGTGACGGAATGTCAATCCTAAAAAAAAAAAAAAAAAAAAAGTGGTCAGCGCGACAAAAAAAAAGTCGGACAGAGCGTCTGCCACCTAAGCAAGGAGAAAAAAAGAAAGTGGTCAGCGCGACAGACTGTCAATCCAAAGGGCCCGGGTTCGATTCCCGGCTGGGTCGGAGATTTTCTCCGGTTAGGGACTGGATGTTGTGTTGTCCTGATCATCATCATTTCATCCCCATCGACTCGCAAGTCGCCGAAGTGGCGTCAAATTGAAAGAATTGCACCAGGCGAACCGTCTACCCAACGGGAGGCCCTCGTCACACAACATTTCATTTCATTACGATCCTCAATTAATTGGTTGAAATGTAATTTCTTAAGTTAATCTTTTCTCACATAGTTTTCGTCAGCGTATTGACTTTTTCATTTGCTCTTATGTGTTTCTTTCTATCATACTTTTTCGTTTCGAATCTGCCAGCGTTGCCTAGAACCTAGAAACGAGTACCAAGCTCATCGGATAGTCTCGTGTCAACGCATGTAGCCGGTGTGAGGATAGTTTCAGGTAACTGATGAAAGTGAAAAGTTATAGTTTGTTTTTATTGCTGAAACCTAAATTTTTCTGCCGTTTTCTCGCATACATTCTACATCATGAGAGTAAATTTCAGGGCTACAAAACTTGTCGTCTGTCGCAGTTCAGTAACTGATCACTTAAAATCGGATGTGGACAGAGCATCTCCCATTTCCATCAGACCAGATGGGACCAGCTTCCAACATTGCTCTATTTCGTAAGAACAGCACTTCAGTACTGTCTTGTGGAGCGACCTGCAATGAATACCTGTCGCCTTAATTTGAGCAGTAGCAGATGTGGCAAACTGTAGCCCCCAGCGACAGACATCGAATGTCAAGTAATTTTAGTCGGACTCCAGTAGAAACTCGCTAAAGTACTGCTATACCAGTGTTTATAAGCATACACGGACCGCTGCTACATTCAGGTCTAGGCACTTTATGACTCATTGTCTGCGACATGGATCAGTAGACAGTTTGTAACCTCCTTCCTAATCGGCCTACTGGATTGCGATGTAATTGAGCGTGATCGTGCATGTCTTATGAAATTTTACAGTGAGTAAGTCTATCGTTACCGAAGGAAAATAATGCCGGTTGCTAGGAGGAAAGCGTACAACACAACCTTCTGAAGGAAGAATCTATTCCAAACCTAGTCTAAATACAGTAGATAATTCGAAATGGGTGGAAATTTAGTATTGTAAGTAGGCTGTTTAGGTTTTTATATTGGTAAAGCCACGTAGCGCTCTGTATGAAAATCACTGGCTGTGCTGTGTGCAGGCTGTGGCTGGTTTGCATTGTTGTTTGCTATTGCAGTGTTGGGCAGTTGGATGTGAACAGCACGTAGCGTTGCGCAGTTGGAGGTGAGCCGCCAGCAGTGCTGGATGTGGGGAGTGAGATGGCGGAGTTTTGAGAGCGGATGATCTGGACGTGTGTCCATCAGAGAGAGTAAATTTGTAAGACTGGATATCATGAACTGATATGACTTTTGAACGCTATTAAGGTAAATACATTGTTTATTCTCTATCAAAATCTTTCATTTGCTAACTGTGCCTATCAGTAGTTAGTGCCTTCAGTAGTTAGAATCCTTTATTTAGCTGGCAGTAGTGGCGCTCGCTGTATTGCAGTAGTTCGAGTAACGAAGATTTTTGTGAGGTAAGTGATTCATGAAAGGTATAGGTTATTGTTAGTCAGGGCCATTCTTTTGTAGGGATTTTTGAAAGTCAGATTGTGTTGCGCTAAAAATATTGTGTGTCAGTTTAGTGTTGATCAGAATAAGTAAAGAGAGAAACGTCTGAGTACGTTCAGTTCTGCTCAGCTGTTTGAAAATCAAATAACGTAAGAAGTTTATCATCACAGTAATTGATTAATTTTTCTAAGGGGTCGTTTCAGTGTAATCACTCATGAACCATATGGGAGGAGGGGTGGAGGGCGGAAGGGTACCACGTAATATTTAATACAAAGTGAATACTGATTAGCAAAAAATTAAAAATTAAACGGTTACTAGCATACTGGGGAAATGAATATCCAAAATCCTAAGAAAGATAACGAAAAAGAAAATCAAGCAAATAATCACTGGCGTGGCAACAGAAGTTTGTCACACTTCTCCACAACCAACTGTTCACGAGAAAATAAATGAATCAGAAAGCACCAAGTTTGCAGTTACTTAATTTGAAATACTAAATTTTGAAAGTGAAATGAAATGAGGTTGCTGGTTAAATAAATGACTGTGACTGAAACTTTGTTTCGTAAAAAACGACTTTCAGTAACCACAGCATAACTTAATGCAAAATTCGTAAATTTAATTATTATTGAAAGATTGAATTGAATTTGCTTTAAGCAAATGAGGAACTGTTTGGCCTCTAACATAACAATATGGTACGCACCAAGCCAGCAGGAGTCACTCGCTAAGCTAATTACAGAACAAATGAAATGACGCAGTCTTAATTTGTGCTGTATCTTTAGTTTTTAGTTTTTCGAGTGAAATTTTACGTTACTTTAAGTGGGTGAAGCTAATACTCAAAATTGCAAATTAGTTAAGCCCATTAACATTACATGACAACGTCACAAATAATGAAGTTCCCAGGCTATACGGTGTTGCACCAATAGTGGACAAAATGAGAGAAAGCCGCCTACGTTGGTACGGGCATTCCTTAGAGCAGACGAGACAACAGTGGCAAAGGCTAGTTTCCACCTAAATGTAAATGGGAAATGCCCAGCAGGATGGCTTGACACCCTGCATGAAGACCTCAAGATCTCACGCCTTTACTCTGATCAGCCACAAGATCACAAGTGGCGACAACGAGCCAAAACAGCGGACCCCGCCATCACGAGGAACAAACACTAAGGAAGAAGAAGAAGTTAAGCCCTTGTTATGCAGTACAAGAATGAACAATTACTGAGGCAGCAAAATTTAGACTGAAACTGGTCATTAGCAAATAAACAAAACTGGCGGTAACTACTAAATCAATTTTCATATTTTTATGACACTCAGTGACTGCATGGAACGGAAAGGGAACCTGCTTGGTAATAATGTCTCAGGACAATGAGAGCATAGGTGCCCTACAGTTTTAAATATTGCAGGTTATTATTGATGCAAATTATTAAAGTTAGTGAAAGAAATGTCACTGTATAGTGCCTGTACAAAATTAGTTAACAGTCGTTCGGACGACCGAGAATGTAGTTGACGACAATGCTGAACTGCTGCTGTTGCTGCTGTTTGCGAACCACGAGTCGTTTTCAGAGCCACAGACAATGAGACGGGCAACAGTTAGAACTGCAGTATCTTCCGCCTGTCCACTCTGACTGTGCTCTTAATACTCGCGGGTTAACGAAGTAGGTGCGCCTACACTGGCACGATCTTAGCACACCGCTTCTGCGGGAGCGCCCAACAAACTTCCGCACCCTTTCATGACTCAAGTTGCTTTCCGTCCTCTCTGTTCGCAGCGCGACAGAGACTATCCATTTGCAAAGATAAACAACGGCACAGCTGCTGCCATTTCGTCGTTGCTGTCGATACATTAAAATAAAGATCCTTTGGCTATTATCGAGCAATTTACAATATTTACGTTATAAATACAATCAATTATATACATTCACAAATAAATACGCTATTACATCGATTACATATTAAATATAGCTTCCGTAACAAAGCCTCTAGATTCAGAATTAAGAGTACAGTAGAAGTTATCAACGGATATTAAACGGCGAAAAACGTTTGATGGTAAAGGAGGTATTTTATCTGTATTTTCAGTGTTGCAAGTTGACCTTTGCTAGGTGCGCTAGTTCAGTAACCTTTAGTATGAAATAACTTTCTACCTCGATCAAAAATGTGCATGCACTTGTTTCATAAATCAGTAACTGCGTCCATCTTATTATATTATGGCACCAACTAAACCGGGCCCTGAGCACAGTGACGTAAATGAGTGGATAAGTACAGCTGATGCTGTCTGCACGACGGAATCAGCATTAACGGACGACTGAGTCTTGGACGTTGTAACTCGAACAACCGATGAGAACGAGAGAAAATTGATGACTACGAAGAAAATGAACCTACGGCTCGAGTATCACATATAGATACTAAAAATGCATTTGATATAGCCCTTAAATAACTCGAACAAAGCTCTATGACTACCCCAATAGATATTTTATGAATTAGAAAACGGGGGAAAGTCGTGGCAAAATCAAGGTTGTCCTCTGATAAGCAAATGAACGTTATAGACTATTTCCATCCTACTTAAGACAGGTGATTTCTCATGTTTCTAACAGTTAAGAGCAAATCAGTTGCGTGTCAGCGCAGTACTGTAATAAGGTACCATCAGATAGTAAACTTTCACTTACACTGACAGTCCTTGCCGTATTATACAGATGTATTTAACAGTATAACCAGTACCGTACAGTACACGTTCTCAGTGTGTCGACATTTTTTCTTTTCGTTTTGTTAGTATTGTAACATGGAACATTATCTTAGATAGTGTTTCTAGTTGAACGTTAAAGTTGTATCGCATTGTGTTGTGATGTTACGGGCCAATGAAAGTTCCTCCGATAATCCGACCTTTTTTGTGTTCCGACCATGCCCTCAGCCCCCTCGGGAACGGGTTAGTCACGTTCTGCTGTAAAGTCAAGTTCACCACTGACTACCACTAAGACGAAACAATGTCTCAGGACTGCTAGTGACAACTGATTTACGATACCAACCTGTAGAGGGTGTTGGCTGTACGTCTGGTCAAGTCGTGCTCCAGAGGTCTCGCCCACTCAAAACCTCCCATTAGGGACGTGCGTAGACACCGGTGTCACGTTTACTCCCAAATTACCTGCGGCTTTGATCATGCATACTCTCTACTGTATAGCATATGCACAATGCGTAAACTTGGCATTAGAGTGCTGCAACGTTCAGTGTTTGACCGGTCACGGCTCGCCTGTTGACGGGGGGACCGAGCCGCTCATGTCCGGCCCCATACAACTCGGATCGGTCACGTACTCACGTACTCGCCCCATGCCTGACGTCCGGATTCCGGACACGCAGATAACCGAGCATGACCGGTCACCGCTGACGTCTCACCTCGCTTCACCCCGGTTCGCTGCACTGTACTTTACTGTACAAATCCAACGCCTCTCTCTCTCTCTCTCTCTCTCTCTCTTTTAATACAAAAGTAACATTTCCAAGAACGGGTACGTGACACAGCTAAATTCATAAAGCACCTGGAAAGTAAAATGATATTTCAATACAATCGCGGATAAAAGACGAGTCTCATTTCCAAACAAAAAATGTATTTTTCCTTTCATTTATAGGAAACATTAAATAAGTGCTTTCCCTGTAATCTAGAAAACAACCATCTTCATAAAGAAAGCATACAAAGAACATTAAACATTTACAGACGTAACTTGTCATACGTTCAATCGTTTGCAACATAAACAAAATTATAGTTATTGTTGATCAGCAGGAAATCACTAACGCGTTCCGGATTTAATTGGCTGCGGCGATTTGCTAGTAACATGCCGGCTTTACTAAAGCACCTTTCACTAGGTGCGCGTGTCGCTGGGATACATAAAATACGTCTTGCAACTGCAGCCAAACCTGGCAGATCTGTTTCATGTCTGCTCCACCACTTTAAGATGTCATCATCTCCGGGGTGCATTAAAATGTACAGATCTACTTCATCTGCTGCAGATGATCTGTTGTTCCTCCATTCCTTGAAACGAGCTCTCTTTCTGGGTGGTGATGACACAGTACTTGAAGGATCTATGATAATAAACAAAAGAGACAAGTAATACAGAACTGATACGGAAATCATCGAAACATTCCCGTAAGAGACCGATGACCTCGCTGTTTGGTCTCTCCCCCCAAACAACCCGACCCCCGTTCCCATAAAAACGAGATGTTTTACGTTAATGAAATATTATACGAGTCACAACATTCCCGTTTCTCTATAACACACATTCCACTAACTATGCAAAAACGATTATGTTAATGATTGAATGTTGTACCTGCGTACGTAGCACACATTTGTCGCACATTGTTAAGAATTTCCTGCTTTTCACTTATTTCAAGCATATTAAGATAACGGAAGGACGGCCAAAGAAACGATCTTTGTGAGGTTTCTTGCAACTGTGTTTCTTTAAATGAGTGGTTCCCGACTGGAAAAACAAAAAAGTGGAGCAGTTTATGCACGATACGTACCCAGTAGACGCAATGTTTTCATCTACAACAAACAGAAATGTACTCCATAGCCGGCCGCAGTGGCCGTGCGGTTAAAGGCGCTGCAGTCTGGAACCGCAAGACCGCTACGGTCGCAGGTTCGAATCCTGTCTCGGGCATGGATGTTTGTGATGTCCTTAGGTTAGTTAGGTTTAACTAGTTCTAAGTTCTAGGGGACTAATGACCTCAGCAGTTGAGTCCCATAGTGCTCAGAGCCATTTGTACTCCATACTTGGCTTCTTAGACCTTCCCGTTTCTTTAATGTGTAAACATTGGTTTCAATCTTACTTCTTACTACACTGGCTTCCTCGCGCTGCATGATTACAGAGAGAGACACACCACAAATAAGAAGCCCGTACTGGCTGCAGTGTCAGACGGATAATAACACGTGTAATGTGTTTGAAGTTATGTGCCACGTATTCGGTCACGGCTTCTATGCTCGGTCACAAGAACTAGTGCGGGTAGCCTATCCAGTTAGGGTGTGCTCGCCCCACCTCGTATTTTGTGCTCGCTTACTCGGTCATGCAGGACTCTACTTGGCATTACTCCCTACACTTGCTGCTGTTGCATTTTTAGGGCGCAGCTTTGTAGCTTTGCGAAGGACGAAGCACGACGGGGCGAAGGGATCCGAGGCGCTATCTTTTGAGAACGCCTAATGTCGTGGCGGCGGCTATACAGGGTGTTACAAAAAGGTACGGCCAAACTTTCAGGAAACATTCCTCACACACAAATAATGAAAAGATGTTATGTGGACATGTGTCCGGAAACGCTTAATTTCAGTGTTAGAGCTCATTTTAGTTTCGTCAGTATGTACTGTACTTCCTCGATTCACAATCAACATGTGTGGGCTGACGAGATTCCGCACGCAATTGTGCAATCACGCCATCAACACAGATTTTTTGTGAACGTTTGGGCAGGCATTGTTGGTGATGTCTTGATTGGCTCCCATGTTCTTCCACCTACGCTCAATGGAGCACGATGGAGCTCCTGCACATTTCAGTCGAAGCGTTCGTATGCTTCTCAACAACAGATTCGGTGACCGATGGATTGGTAGAGGCGGACCAATTCCATGGCCTCCACGCTCTCCTGACCTCAACCCTCTTGACTTTCATTTATGGGGGCATTTGAAAGCTCTTGTCTGCGCAACCCCGGTACCAAATGTAGAGACTCTTCGTGCTCGTATTGTGGATGGCTGTGATACAATACGCCATTCTCCAGGGCTGCATCAGCGCATCTGGGATTCCATGCGACGCAGGGTGGATGCATGTATCCTCGCTAACGGAGGACATTTTGAACATTTCCTGTAACAAAGTGTTTGAAGTCACTCTGGTACGTTCTGTTGCTGTGTGTTTCCATTCCACGATTAATGTGATTTGAAGAGAAGTAATAAAATGAGCTCTAACATGGAAAGTAAGCGTTTCCGGACACATGTCCACATAACATATTTTCTTTCTTTGTGTGTGAGAAATGTTTCCTGAAAGTTTGGCCGTACCTTTTTGTAACACCCTGTATAGTACTCTCGTGTGTGTGCGTGTAGCGTACAGGAGCCTGAAGAAAAGAGGAGCACGGCAGTATGACGCTTGTAACTACCAGCTGCAACAGTTCCGGAAAAAAAAGAGCTAGCGAGACACCACAGAACAACTTTCTACCGTTTCGCCACCTTCACGTGGCATAAGCGATTTATGTGCACAGTACTGGCTCTGTAGCCCTGTTTTTATATTTAGTGCATCGTCCTCCTGTTCAAGCGAAAATCGTAGTTTAGTTTTTAACAAACTCCATACTATTACGTTTTGATATTCAAGAGTTTTCGAATGGCGCGAAGAGCACACAGTCGTATTAAAAAAAGTTTGATTCAGTATCTGAGCAGCTAAAAACATTTGCATCACTTTCGAATGTTGTAATCATATAGCGAAATCGTTGCTTGCCGCCATTAGCGATACCGAACTTCACAGCAGACGTTGACGTAGACGCGAACGAAAAATCCAACGCCACGAGACA
The DNA here is from genome assembly GCF_021461385.2 of Schistocerca piceifrons. Lineage (NCBI taxonomy): Eukaryota > Metazoa > Arthropoda > Insecta > Orthoptera > Acrididae > Schistocerca > Schistocerca piceifrons. Next base: position 127,409,453 of record NC_060142.1, on the reverse strand, counting down.
GCCTTATTTCGCTCACACACCACACCGTTTGGTTACGAAAACGGACGCGCATAAAATTCCTGCGTTAGTCCTATGAAAATGTACAAATACCTTCCTTCTAAATGTAGTACGCATCATTAAAATCTCCAGTCCCCATCAACGTGTTATAGGACAAAGAGGGAAGGCACATGTTCATTCAGGAAGGACATCAGCTTACAGAAGTTCATATAATCGGACCAACTCACTCCTGATGGAGAGATTTATTACTATTAATTTAATAAGAAAGTCCCACAACCTTTTGGAAAACTTAACGATGAAAAAAATAAATAAATCTGGACACAGCAGGACGCAAAATGGCCACCAGCTGTTCTGTAACATCTTGCCTCTGCCAAATACGCTTCTCTGAAGTTATGAAATGAATGGCCTTGTATTTTATGTTACGGTCTTATCAGGGCCTTAAAGGCCGATGTGTTATTAACTCACATTTAATTTTAACAAATCCCGCCAAGGACGACACGTTTTTCATGAATCTTCAATGTGCCGTAGACTTACAGTGGGCCGGCCGTTGTGGACGAGCGGTTCTAGGCGCTTCAGTCTGCAACTGCGCTACCGCTACGGTCGCAGGTTCGAATCTTGCCTCGGGCATGGATGTATGTGATGTCCTTAGGTTAGTTAGGTTTAAGTAGTTCTAAGTTCTTGGGGACTGATGACCTCAGATGTTAAGTCCCACAGTGCTCAGAGTCATTTGAACCATTTGGACTTAAAGTGGCGTGTTTCATGATACGCAGTGTTACAATAAGAAAATAACTCAATTCGAAAATTCTTTAACCCCAATACAACGTTTCCCGTCATTTTATTACAACAGTTCGTACCAATAACGACGCGTTCTCAGGAGATTCGACGTGTTGAAGCTTAGGAACAGCATATATTCGTAGAGTGTAAGTTACAACACAAAACCCCCCAAATAGGGCCTTAAGCTAAATACCTCAAATGTGTGTGTGTGTGTGTTTGTGTGTGAGCATGTACGATTTGCGTTTGCGTGAGCAGGTATATGTTGACTAAATCCGATGAAGGTATCTTTGGGCGAAAGGTTACTTGTTTGACAGTCTTTTTGTTGTGCCTATCTGCTACTCAGCATCTCCGCTACACGGTGAGCAGTAATCTGTCCTTTTCCTAATACTGTCACCATTCCATCCTGGATGTTCCATTCTTCAAATACAATACGGCGTTTATGAAAGTTGTGCTTCTGACGTAGAGAACGTTCTTGCTTCTTATTGGTTCTACTTTACGTGGCACTTATTTAGTGTTTCACGTGAGGAAATGGCTCTTCAACGTGAAACAACAGAAAGTGATATCACAATACTCGTAGGGCGCCAGCTCAACGTTAGCTGACTCGTCCCGTGTGATGACGACTTTAGAAATTACCGTGTGTTGAGACGTGCTAGCAACTGGACGTGTTAACTGCCAGTACGTCATGAACAATAAAATCGCTCCCAAACTCTCGTACTCAAGATAAAGATCCTCGTACTGAGATATCGGATATATGTGCTCCGTCTGGAATAAGTGTGTCAACAGGCTCATAAATATTACTTACCCTCACATACTGTGTCACGTCTTTGAAATTAATAATTACTCATATTGATACGGTTTTCGAGATATGTGAGCACGCCTGGATTTGACGCATTAGTATGAAAGTTCAGAGCAGCAGGAAAAGTATACGTTAGATGACAATATTCCACGAATGGCTGAATATGCCCCCTTCGTTACCGTATTGTCGAGACTACATCCATCCCAGTCACGGTGGTTTTGGCTCTGAGCACTATGGGACTTAACATCCGAGGTCATCAGTCCCCCAGGACTTAGAACTACTTAAACCTAACTAACCTAAGGACATCACACACATCCATGCCCGCGGCAGGATTCGAACCTGCGAACGTAGCGGTCGCGCGGTTCCAGACTGAAGCGCCTAGAACCGCTCGGCCACACCGGCCGGCACGGCGGTTTTACGCGACCTTTGTGTTACGCAAATATTATGTACTGTGCGTATCAGGAAGAAAAATATTTATATACCGTTAGTGCAGAACTGCCCATCAGTGTGAATAGCTGTAGGCTGTGAACAGTGCAGCCCACATAATACGTGTGCTTTTATGGTATCGATATCCGACCACCAGTCTCGTGCTAGTTATCTCTAAGTCTGTCCTTTTCCCCTTCACTGTAGAGCTTAACTGATTACAGGAGGGCATCCTATGGTAAATGAAAATGAGCGTTTGGCGTCATTGGCCGGGAGGCCCCTGGCGGGGCAGGTCCGGCCGCCTTGGTGCAGGTCTTATTACATTCGACGCCACATTGGGTGACCTGCGCGCCGGATGGGGGAAGAAATGATGATGAAGACAGCACAACACCCAGTCCCTGACGGGAGAAAATCCCCGACACAACCGAGAATCGAACCCGGGCCCGTAGGACGGCAATCCGTCACGCTGACCTTTTTTTTTTTTAATCTCATTTTGTTCGTTTTCGTTCGTTGCATTGGCTCGGGGCGGACGCCGTAAGACATCCGTTTCAGTTCGTTGTTGATCGGTGAACTCAGTTTTTTTTATTACAGAGTGCAGCTAACCTTCTGACCGAACACTCTGAGCTACCGTGCCGGCATCGGGGCGGACATCCTATGGTACAACCATAACACATGGTTGAGCGTATCGCAGATATGACACTTCAGTAAGTGTTGACTCTGCCTAAAGGCCTAAGGTCTAAAGTACGTAACACTAAATGCCAGTGTAGACAGATGAGATGCATGTTGGTATGCATAGTAATGGGAAACAAGGATATCTGGTTTCCTTGAACTTGATAATGGGACTCTGCTGTCCAGAAAAGTGTTGTGTTGAATAAATCGCACGTTTTGGACAACTGATTCGTAACATTCCCTGCACAGACGATGTGTACATTGTAACCGGTTTTAGATACGAAGACAAGACATGTAAAACGCTGTTCCAGATATTTGCTTCTATTTTTTTTTAATTTTTTTTATAAATGCTTTCATTCCCAGCTTTTTCATTGTCACAATCAAAGACTTTACGTGACAGCATCAAGAAAAGTCTTTCTTAACTGAAGCACTTATCATGAAATACACGTTGTATGGTAATAGATGTGTTATTTAATTACTGTTGGAGGAACCTTCAATTTAGAGTAGAATCCGGAAGTAGATGTGCATGAATTTAAGTGTTGCTCGAAGTAAAAAAAAATACACTTTAGGTGCTAGATATAAAGACTAAGATAGAACTGCGAACGTTCACAACGGGCTTCCCCGACAACCTTCACAGATACCTTTCCAGATAGATCGCGGAGCTTACTTCTCAGAACTCTATTCCGTTTAACAAAATGACCCGAAGCTACCGTGCTACTCTCGTGTTTATTCCTTTTCGTGTAGTGTTTGTTTTCGGCTGCTCTAAACAAGTTTCTCATGGACTATTTCCATTACTTCAGTTTAATTTACATATTTTTTTAAAATTTTCGATATGTTGGTGACACATTATTTTTATCTCGTTATAATTCATTACGAGTCGTACTTTCAATCTTTTTATATTCCTTTCTTGCATTCGTTGTTGTGTGATATCTGCACTTGATGCAACAGTAGAATGTCCTCAGGAATAACAAGGTGAGCCGGCCACTGTGGCCGGGCGGTTCTAGGCGCTTCAGTCCGGAACCGCACGACCGCTGCGGTCGCAGGTTCGAATCCTGCCCCGGGCATGGATGTGTGTGATGTCCGTAGGTTAGTTAGGTTTAAGTTGTTCTAAGTCTAGGTGACTGATGACCTCAGATGTTAATTCTCATAGTGCTTAGAGCCATTTGAACCATTTGAATAACAAGGTGATTCTTATACACTCATGTTCAGAAAAATCACATCACCTAGAACGGCTAGGGATAGGACGTTCACATTCGCAGGATATGTACATTAATATTTTCTACAGGAACGGTTAGCATGTGAACCATGCCAGCCCGACCTTGAAATGTCACCACTGCTATAGCGGCGTAGCACCGCCTGCAGGTAAAAAGTGCCTGCGGCTCTCGTTGGAGCTGTAAATCGAATGTAATGGATCAGAGAGACCTGAGCAAATGTGCAGGATGCCTCGCAGACATATACGCGAACCATGCCGTCAAACCAGTGAGTTTGTAAGAGAGCGCATTACTGGCATGAGAGAATGTGATGCATCCATCAGGGAAATTGCTGCTCGTGCGGCCGAAGTGTTTCGGCAGTGCAACGGATGTGAGCAGAATGATTCACGGAAGGCCATAGAACACGACGAGACGGGTCAGGTTGTGCTGCCCAGACCAGCCCCTGAGAAGATCGATACCTCATGCGAATGGCACTGCAGGTCATATCTGCGTCCCCCTACGTTCTGGCGCAAAAGTGGAACAATGTAACACACCGTATACTATCAGAGGTGACAATCAACTGCCGTTTATTATGGCATGGGTTACGTGCGCGTCGTCCACTTCTCCGCCTACCTTTGACGAATATGCAGAAACATGCTAGACGGCAATGGTGTATTGATCAACGTCACAGGGGCCGTGAATGGCATTATTTAGTGTTCTCGGACGAATCTATGTTCTGTTTGAAAATGATGGCAGCATTTTGGTTCGCTGCAGATAGGGGGAGCGGCATTACAGTGACTGCATTCGCACAAAACATACAGCGCCAGCTTAAGGCCTTATAGTGTGAGGTGCTACTGGGTACAACCACATATCGCAGTTGGTGCATGTCTAGGACACTGTGGCCATTGTGACCTACCTGAATGATATCCTGCGGCCTGTAGCCATACCCTTTCTACACAACACTCCAGATGCCATTTTTCAGCGAGACAATGCACGTCGACAAATTGCACTAAAACGTGCCCTCTTGGTGTCACAGGATGTGACAGGACGTGGCCCGCCAGATCACCAGACTTGTCTCCAATAGAAAATGGGTGGGATATGGTGAAACGACAGGTGCAGGGCTGTGATCCAATGCCAACCACCACAGATGAACTTTGGAACCAGCATGGATGGCTATACCACAGGACGCCATTCGCGCCTTATACGCTTCGATGCCAACACGCATGGAACAAGCTATCAGGACCCATGGCGAACCCTTTGCCCACTGTCGACAGCATAGGGTCTTGATTGAATTATCATTTCATTCTAGAGCGCTGCATGGTCACCGATGCTATCTGTTCTTTCGGACATGTCCGAAAGAACAGATACCATCTTCATATAGTTAAGGCTAACCGGCCATTGACCTTCTTCTCCTGTGCGGATGCACACCTATTGCCCGAACGCTTACGGAACTCGGTAAGATTGTGATGAGTGTAATGGGCAGGGGCACTACGAATGTAGTGTGTGGACATCTGCGCCGGCATGGTAGCTCAGCATGTTCGGTCAGAGAGCTGCGTGCTCTCTGTGATAAAAAATCTGAGTCAAGAAATCAACGATAAACTTGAACGGATGTCTTGTGACGTCCACCCAGACCAAACGCAACTAACTATATCGAACAAAATGAAAAAAAAAAGATGGATAGAGCGTCTGCCATGTAAGCAGGAGATCCCAGGTTCGAGTCCCGGTCGGGGCACACATTTTCAGCTGCCCTCGTTGATGTATATCAACGCCTGTCCACAGCGTAGGGTCTTCATGTAATAATCATTTCATTCTAGAGCGCTGCATGGTCACCGACGGTATCTCTGTCCGAAAGAACAGATACCATCTTCATTTTTTTTTACTACACGTTGCCCCAACGTATAATTTCTTTTTCGAACTGTGACGGTTCCGTTGCTTAACAGCCACATTTAAAGCGAGGTCATTCCTTTGCCCGACTGAAATCCAATGTTTCGTTTTGTGACTGATGACAGTTTTAGTGAGTACCTTGTACATTACATAGAAAAAGCTGAAAGGTCTACAGTACTTTACAGTTTCTTCGTCTCCTTCATTAATTACGGCCTTGTTACGACTTGGAGGAATTGCTGTTCCGCACAGACATTCTGCAAATCAGTTTTCACATTCCTTTTCTAATCATTTGCCTTCATCGCCAATAATTTCTCCTTAAACACTCTCACCACCATCTGCTTTTCTATTTTTCATTCCTTAAGTGAAACTCAACTACCCCTTCTTCAAATGGTTCAAATGGCTCTGAGCACTATGGGACTTAACATCTGTGGTCATCAGTCCCCTAGAACTTAGAACTACTTAAACCTAACTAACCTAAGGACATCACACACATCCATGCCCGAGGCAGGATTCGAACCTGCGACAGTAGCGGTCACGCGGTCCCAGACTGAAGCGCCTAGAACCGCACGGCCACACCGGCCGGCTACCCCTTCTTCCGGGACGTCAGTATTTTCATCATCTAGTATCTGTATATCCAGTCCATCTGTTCACAACATAAGCATCGCCACCTAGTCCTGTTTTCCCGCCATCTTTCTGCGTTCACTGTCCTCCAGTCCCAGCCCCATTTTTCGGTACACTTCTCCACATCTTTCAGACATCTCTCGTTTGGTCTTCCTCTTGGTCGTTAGCTTCCCACCTTCATGTCACGTATCTTCTTGGGAAACCATATGTTTTCCACTCTCTTTAAGACCTCATACCATCTTAGCCTTGATGTTTGTATCCTGCTCTGCTATGGTTCTTCTTCCACTATTTCTCTTAGTCTTTCATTCCTCATCCTATTTCTCCCTGTTACTCCTATCCCAGTCTTTGAGAAACTTCACTTCACATGCCCTGATCTCGTTACATTTCTTTTCTTCATTACCCATGTTTCAGACGAATAGGTCAGTATTGGGATGTAGTAACTACTATATGTTACCTTTTGGTTTTTTTGTGCGACGTTTTTGTTTCTAACAGGCTCCTAATACTTCATATATATGCTTCTGCCTGTCTACCATGCTCACTTCCCAAGTACATTACACTTTCCACTTATTCCATCGTTCACCACCAATCTGTAATCCGCTGATTGGTCTATTTTTCTTTCTATTTGAAGCCAGTGTCTCATATTTGTTTACATTAAATTTCATTCCATACTGTCTCAGAGGTTCTTCCCAAGCGTCTAGCTGTTCCTGTATCTCCTCTTTCCTGTTTCCCCAGATCATCATGTCATCCGCTTTCGTCTTGTCTTCCGCAGTTTTGAACTATGCGTGGCACAAAATAAAAATATTCCAAGCGGGATATTAAGCAACTACAAGTGTGAAACCAGTAGTAAGTTGGTCGACCCACAGCCTCGCAAGTACGGCGATGATGGATTCCAGATGCCAGCTCCACAGGTGAGCGCCGAAGTCGACGCAGGAGGGGGGGGGGGGGGGGGGGACGGATGCGCTGTAGCTGGAGGGAAGCGGGGGGGAACACACGAAAACCTGCTACGGCCGGGTGAGGTGAGCTGAGGCGGGCCTATAACCGCATCCGCGCGATGGCGTCCGATCAGTCGGTACTTAGACCGTCACGTGTCGATTCTCGCACAAGCACTTTGCAAGCGGAAGAGTTTCCAAGAGATGCGGGGCCACGGAATTACACCATCTGTTCAACGAGTCCCTGAGAGGCCAGTGCAAAAGCGACTGTTGGCGAGCTGAATGGAACAGCGAAACTGCCCAGTTAGAAAGTATAACATCGTGAACATACACTGACAGAAAAAACAATGGGTTCGCAATTCATCGAGACTGATCACATGAAGAAAAGTATACATTAAAAACCTGGCCAATTGCGAGTACAATTTGCGCAAAGACGGTTCCATAAAAACTTAATTGTGTATATAGACAGATAATCCGTTCCTGGAATCTAGGATTTCGACGATTTTTTTCCCTGTTAACAGACGTTAATACTGGCAAGATATCGGTCCCAAGGATTCCAAGTTCGAAGTCGGATAACAAATGAGAAAAAAAAATTTTTCGTCTGATTTAGTTAATATTTTTCTGATTTTCTCCTTTACTTGTACTATGAATGCTTTTCTCTTGCCAAGTCTCAAACGGAAGTACCCTATAGGTTTTAATAAATGAGCTTGCGAATATTAAAATGGGACATAAATGGACATATCTGTTGATTACATTGACTTAGAAGCTAACGTATATTACGCCGCCAAGGCACCTACGGCTTCAGTATGTGAGATAAATATCCACTGGATACTCTACCCGTTACTCAGACAAAAAGGTAGTTTAATAGATGGACGGACACCTACAGTTAGACAACGAAAGACAAAAAAAATTTTCTCCGTGTGATATAATTACAGATTCACGATTTTCAGATATTTTTTCCCTTTACCCATACTGTCAAACCCGGTCTCTTGTGAATTTCGTGATTCGAGGTCAACGGAAAGTATCCTGTAGCTTTTGATGACAGTTTGTATCAAAACATGTGCCGTAATGTCCGTATCTTTTGTTTACATTGACTTAGAAACTTAAATTTATTACACTGCCAAGTGACTCTAGAGCTTAGTATGTGACATAAATTTCGATACGTCTGTCCGGTCCTGAGAAAAAGTGCTCTTAACATACGAACGGACAGACAACACTGTGATCAAACATGACAAATTTTCCTGTGACACGCTTACAAATTAACAGTTTTCGAATTTTGTTCCTTGGTTGTAGTGCGAAACTTCGGTTTCTGGTAAGTTTCATGATTCTAGGTCAACGGGAAGCATTCTGTGGATTTTGATGACTGAGTTTTCGAGTTTCGGAATGTATGACATAAATGTACGCATGTTTTGAATGCATTGTCTTGGAAAGTACCCCTTATCGCACTGCCAAGACGTCACTTGCCTTAGTATATGATACAAATGTCAACATCATACGTCTACCTTTTCCTTAAAAACAGAAGGTGTCTTAGATCGAGGGACAGACAAAGTGTCACATAACAAGAGACAACAAAGGAAAAAAAAATGTTCAAATGTGTGTGAAATCTTATGGGACTTAACTGCTAAGGTCATCAGTCCCTAAACTTACACACTACTTAACCGAAATTATCCTAAGGACAAACACACACACACCCATGCCCGAGAGAGGACTCGAACTTCCGCCAGGATAACAAAGAAATTGTTTGGTGTTATATAATTATAAATTAATTTCCGCACTTTTTTCATTGGGTGTAAAGTGAAACGTTGGTTCTTGCAAAATTTCAGGATCTAGGCCAGCAGAAAGTACCCGATACATTTTGACGACTGAGTTTGCAAATATCGAAAATTGCAACATAAACGTCAATATCTTTTGGTGGATTGACTACTACATCTACATCTACACAGATACTCTGAAACTGCACATAAGTGCCTGGCAGAAGGTTCATCGAACCACATTCACAATAATTCTCTATTATTCCACTGTAGAACAACGCGCGGAAAAAAACGAACACCTATATCTTCCGTGCGAGCCCTGTTTTGCCTTATTTTCTTATGATGATCGTTTCCCCCTAATTAGGTCGGCGTCAACAACATTTCGCATTCTGAGGTGAAAGTTGGTGATTGAAACTTTGTTAGAAGATTCCGCCGCGACGAAAAACGCCTTTGTTTTAATGATGTTCGTCCCAAATCCTGTATCATGTCCGCGGCATACCCTCCCCTGTTTCACGATAATGCAAAACGTTCTGCTCTTCTTTGAACTTTCTCGATGTGACTTGGAAGTTATCATTTATTACACCGCCAAGAGACCAGAGACCTTAGTGTGGGCCACAAATTTCAACTTGATACGTCTACGCGTTCCTTAGAGGAAGGGGTCTTGAAAGACCGGCACAGACAATCGAATGACACATGACTAAAAATTTTTTTCGTGTGATATAATTACTAATTAACAGTTTTCGGATTTTTTTGCTTCCGTTGTAAAGTGAAACATTGATTTTTACCTAGTTTCGTGATTCTATTTCCACGGGAAGCGCCCTGTGCATTTTGATGAGTGAGTTTGCAAGTATCAAAATATGTGCTTTAAATGTCCGTATCTATTAGTTGCACCGAATTAGAATTTCAGATTTTTGACACCGCCAAAGGGACCATAGACGTTGGTATGTGACGTAAGATTCATCTTGATACGTCTACCCGTTCTGAGAATTATGGGTTTTAAACGACCATCGGGCAGACAGTCAGATGACAAATTGCCAAAACTCGTATCATATCATTCATAAATTACAAAGTTTTGAACATTGCTGCTTGGTTCAGTGACCGTTTATAAATTAAAATTGAAACCATCCAGGTGGCTTATTGACGACTCCACTCTAGACGTTCCGTTATGTGAAGACACGTCAGAGGTACACATAAAGCAGGTCTCCGACAATAAAGGCCACTCTATCGAAGCCCTCTGTCTACCGTTTACCGAGCGAGGTGGCGCAGTGGTTAGCACACTGGACTCGCATTCGGGAGGACGACGGTTCAATCCCGTCTCCGGCCATCCTGATTTAGGTTTTCCGTGATTTCCCTAAATCGTTTCAGGCAAATGCCGGGATGGTTCCTATGAAAGGGCACGGCCGATTTCCTTCCCAATCCTTCCCTAACCCGAGCTTGCGCTCCGTCTCTAATGACCTCGTTGTCGACGGGACGTTAAACACTAACCACCACCACCACCACCATCTACCGTTTACTTCGATACAGCCCATGCAGTTGATGCTGGGAGGTCAGATGCCGGTACCTTCTCGCCCTTACTGCCATAAACGGTCCTCTCTCTCTCTCTGGTGTCGCAATTGGTCGGCCCTTTTGGTCTTTGAGATACAGTTTCGGTCTCTATAAACTGTCACCACATCCTAGAAACAACAAAGTGATTCACATTAAGCCACTGGGCCACATCAGTCTCAGAGTCTGATATACGTCTTCTCTGTGCCATACTGCACTGTCTGTGACTGTGTACACGGATATTGTGGATGTAGGACTACCCGGCACCGGCCGTGGTGGCCGAGCGGTTCTAGGCGCTACAGTCTGGAACCGCGCGACCGCTACGATTGCAGGTTCGAATCCTGCCTCGGGCATGGGTAACGAGCGAGGTGGCGGTTAGCACACTGGACTCGCATTCGGGAGGACGACGGTTCAATCCCACGTCCGGCCAACCTGATTTAGGTTTTCCGTGATTTCCCTACATCACTTCAGGCCAATGCCGAGATGGTTCCTTTGAAAGGGCACATCTGATTTCCTCCCCCATCCTTCCCTAATCCGAGCTTGTGCTCCGTGTCTAATGACCTCGTTGTCGACGGGACGTTAAAACACTAATTTCCTCCTCCTCTTCGGGCATGGGTGTGTGTGGTGTCCTTAGGTTAGTTAGGTTTAAGTAGTTCTAAGTTCTAGGGGACTGATGACCTCATAAGTTAAGTCCCATAGTGCTCAGAGCCATTTGAACACCCATCGTTGGTGTGGTTGTCCGTTGACAGGAAAGCCATCTTCAGTGCAGAACACAATCGTACGGACATCTGTTGACAGTTTGTAGGATTATATCGTGAATTAAACACAGGATGCGGAAATAGCTGTTTGTTGCTTTAATTTTGGACAGCAGTGTATATACTGCGCGGAGAAATTTTAACCAAACGTGATACACATACGACTTACCATTTCGATGGGAAAAATGCTTGCTAACCACATCGGAATAATACTGCGAGCTTTTAATATAGGTGAGTGTCGAAGTATAGATTCTAGCTGGGCGGGAAGAATGTAACGTGAAAATAGTACAGTTTTAAGTGTAATGGAAGGAAAAGTTTCCGTCAGATTTAGTGCACAAGGAATATTGGGCAAACGTGAGAGCTCTGGATCTCCTGAAGGAATTTCAGCGATACATGGTACATAGAACGATTTTTTTTTCGAGTTTCTCAGTTGGGCTAACCTCTTCGTCACAGAGTAGCGCTTTCGCCGAGTGTTCTAGGTTATTAGTGGATATTTCACAATTTCCGTCTTGTTAAGTGCTATTGACGAGGGATTTCAATTTGATTCCGTGTTTCTGAATTTCCGAAAAGCTTTTTGACACTGTAGCACACAAGCGGCTTGCAGTCAAATTGTGTGCTTATGGAATACCGTCTTAGTTATATGACTGGATTCGTGATTCCCTGTCAGAGAGGTCACAGTTCGTAATAACTGGCGGAAAGTCATCCAGTAAAACAGAAGTGATTTCTGGCTTTCCCCAAGGTAGTGTTATAGAGCCTTTGCTGTTCTTTTTCTATATAAACGATTTGGGAGACAATCTGAGCAGCCTTCTTAGGTTGTTTGCAGATGATGTTGTCGTCTGTCGACTAATAAAGTCAACAGAAAATCAAAACAAACTGCAAAACGATTTAGAAAAAATATATGAATAGTGCGAAAAGTGGCAGTTGACTCTACATAACGAAAAGTGTGAGGTCATCCACATGAGTGCTAAAAGGAATCCGTTAAAGTTCGGTTACACGATTAATCAGTCAAACCTAAAGGCAGTAAATTCAAGTAAATACCTAGGAATTATAATTACGAACACAGAAATGACACAGGATTTGGGGAGCACATCATTAAAACAAAGGCGTTTTTCGTTGGGGCGGAATCTTCTCACTAAATTCCAGTCATCAACATTCTCCTCCGAATGCGAAAACATTTTGTTGACACCGACGTACATAGGGAGAAACGATCACCATGATAAAATAAGGGAAATCAGAGCTCGTACGGAAATATGTAGGGGTTAGTTCTTTCCGCGCGCTATACGAGATTGTAATAATAGAGAATTGTGAAGGTGGTTCGGTGAACCCTCTGCCAGGCACTTAAATGTTATTTGCAGGGTATCCATGTATTTGTAGATGTAGATGCCGTACAGTTTCACCCTCTGCAGCTCCCTCTATCATCATCCAGCTCATTCATTGATGTCCTAACACATATGCTACCGTCCTGTTCCTTCTTGTTGTCAATGTTTTCAACATCCTTAAACAACAGCAAGTCTGAAATGCTTAGAGTCTCTTCTTTGCCGGTTTCCTCACAGTCCGTGATTAGTTACCATACAACGCAGTGCTTCGAACGTACATTATCAAAATTTCTTCCTGAAATTAATGCCTACGTATATTTGATACTAATGGAATTGTTTTGAGCGTGAATGCTCTTTTTGTCTCAGCTGGTCTGCTTTTTTGTCCTGCTTGCTTCGTGCCTAGTACGTTATTTTGCTTCCAAAGTAGCAGAATTTCATTTCTTCTTCTGCTTCTTGCTTCCTAATTTTGACGTTATTACTAATATAATTCCTACTGCTACTGCTCACTACTTTCGTGTTTCTTCGTCTTGCGCTCAGTCCATACTCTGTACTCGTTAGACCAGCCTATTCGGCTTCCAAAGAGTATAGTGACATCCTCAGCTAACTTTTCTTTGATATTCTTTTATTCTGTGTTTTAACAGCACTTCTGAAACTCTGTTTTATTTCCACCATTACTTCCTCGATGTACAAATTGAATGGTAGGGGCGACAGACTACATCCGTGTCTTAGACCTTTCCGATTCCGAACACTTCCTTCTTCGTCTTCCATTCCTACTGCCCCTTCTTCATTCTTACACATATTATACTGTGTAACCCAAAGATACTTTTGTGAACTCTTTGGACAGATTCCATACACCAAAATGAGAAAAAAATATCTGATAAAGATGGGCTCTAAAATCTATACCTTAAGAGATTCGTGCATTTCTACTACAGGCTCTTGCTTTCCATATTTTGCGAGGAGGTAGCATGGACCAAAGCAAGGAAAAAATCCAGTAAACATGAGCTCTAAAATGCATCCCTTATGCGCTGTGAGCACTTGTTCAACAGAAGAGATGAGTTACACAGTAGCGAAGATGATTAATAATAGCTCTTAAGGTACGCATTTTAGAGCCTTTGTATAATTTACATTTTTTCTCGTTTTGGTGTAAAGAACCTGTCCCCGAAGTCTGTAAAAGTATTTTTGAAATACTCGTATATTACTCTTCTTTCCTGTTTGCTTACTCCTATTTTTCTCAGGCTTTCAATCATCTTGCGTTGTCAACAAATGCTGTGAACGTGACTTGATTTTTCTTAAGTCTTGTTTCCATTAACAAGCGCAAGTTAGAACTGCCTCTATTATGCTCTTACCTTTCCTTAAGTCAAAGTGAAGGACACCAAAGAGATTTCAGTTCTCAAATGGAAAAAAAAGAATTTGTAGTTGGGAGGTTTACTATAAGACCCCGATAACTACCGTAGGAGTAGAGACGGGTACCACAAGTGGGTGACACGTTTAAACAGTCGAAAATGAATTCATAGTCTCCTTGTCCGCTAGATTGATTGCTAACAATGATGGTGCCTTTTATGCTCCAGTTCAGTCGAATACAACGAAGAATGCTGACCGAACTAAACTTGCAAACTATTTTCCTAAGTCGATATATTCTGAGAAATTATTCGCCTGACAGTGCACGGACGTACATTTATGGGCATCTTTAAATACAGGTCTTTAATGTATCTAGAAAAAGGTGAAGGACAGGAGACGGGGGAAATAGGTAACCGGGCAACACCAGTATTTAATTAAAGTGTTTGCCTTTTAACCAAACAATCACTCTCTTTTTGTTACACCTCGGTTTCGGTTTGACGATTCACATCCCGGCGAGAACAGTGACACCACATAGAAACGCAATCCGTGACAAAACTCGACTTACAGAATTAATTCTATAAAATTTGCACTAAATTAGTATAGGCTTCCTTTGAAATTCAAGTAAATATTGTTGGCAGTAAATTCCATTACATGTTTCGTATTAGTTGCGACACTTCACACGTATTTCTCAGTGACATAAATTAAATATGCCATTTTTCGATTTGTGTCGCATTTCTCGTTACTTTAAGCAGCCACCTGCAGCAAGTATCACGGTCTTGACGGCGTATATCAGTTCTGGGAAACTCTGCTTCTTGCCGTCGCTCACACCTCCATTTCGGACCACATTCGTTCGAAGAGAGGACTGTAGATAAGCGGAACGCGTTCCCTGTGGGCGGGACTGAAAACTGCGTATCAGTTCCGAGAACTCGACGCTCACGCTTCGACGCTCACGTCCGTGCTTCCGTCCAGGTAGGGCGAGGAGGGGAACGAGGTGTAGGAGGAAGAGGAGCGGGAGGGGGGGGGGGGAGGAGGAGGAGGGAGTTACAGGACCGAAATGCGTTGCGTCGCTCTGGGAGGAACGACTACAGCGCTTCTAGGAAGCGGAATTCTCGGTAAACAACAGAGGGGAAAAAGAGTGCTGGTTTTGTCTTAACACGAAGTCGAACATCACGTGCTTCTTGTCATAGCTAACCTCATTATATTGTTGGTTCAAAAAATGGTTCAAATGGCTCTGAGCACTGTGAGACTTAACATCTGTGGTCATCAGTCCCCTAGAACTTAGAACTGCTTAAACCTAACTAACCTAAGGACATCACACACATCCGTGCCCGAGGCAGGATTGGAACCTGCGACCGTAGTGGTCACGCGGTTCCAGACTGAAGCGCCTAGAACCGCATGGCCACACCGACCGGCTATATTGTTGGTACTTGACAGCCCCGGGTCTACGGTATTACCGCCCTTCCCCTTCCCCTCCCCCTCCCCTCCTCCCCCCATCCCACGCTAGGAGATAGGAAGTCAACATTTTTTTTTGAAAAAAGTCGATTTTTCACAAATATGTTCATTTATAGCGTACGTCTTTCGGTAGATTTTGATATATAAAACATATGTGTTCGAGAAACTGTAAGACATGTTATTTTCGTCTTCAGTGTGCCACGCAGTGCCACACTTCTTCACAGAGCATTCCTCTAGTGCACTTCACTGTATTTCGCTCTGTGAAGTTCAGACGTGTATTTTGTAATGGAGGCCATCAAACCCACTATCATGATATACAATCTTCTTTGAGGGAGGTCGTCATTTGTCACCATTCTTTCACGGTAGTTACTTCTTTTTATCATTTATTTTATAATTTTTAAGTAATTTTGTTCGCTGCTTTAATGTGATACGTAGTTGTATTATTATGTAAAGTTACCGCTATAGTTAGCAGCATCACATAACAGCACTCACCCACTTCTTACCTAAAAGTTTACAAAAACTTTCATTTCACTCCCTCGATGTACCTCATTTCAAAAATGGCTCTGAGCACTATGGGACAACTGCTGTGGTCATTAGTCCCCTAGAACTTAGAACTACTTAAACCTAACTAACCTAAGGACATCACACACATCCATGCCCGAGGCAGGATTCGAACCTGCGACCGTAGCAGTCGCACGGTTCCGGACTGCGCGCCTAGAACCGCGAGACCACCGCGGCCGGCGATGTACCTCATTTCATTACTATAACAACTTATAGCACATTTTACTTCCAGAACAGTTTTTGTATCTAATTGTACATTTTTACTTAATTTTACACATATTTGTTAAATATGTGTACTGTAGCAACAGCCTAAGAATTACGCCACAAACGTCTTCTTATGTCGCAACGGCAGCCCATTTTGCTGTTCACAGCAGAGTCGGTGATCCTCCCGGGACTGTGACCTGGTTTCCAGTGTACCTGTTGGACGACACTGAGCTACCTTTGTTTATGTCTTATGACGATACCACATTGGCTTAGTCACATTACGATAATATAAGGCTTTAATCGGATACGTTCCATCACATTCTCAGACTCTTGTTTTCTATATACAGGGTGTCCCAGCTATCTTGTCCACCCAAAATACCTCTGGAACAATAACAGATATTGGAAAACGACTTTCACCGGTATCAATGTAGGGCTGGGGCCCATGAATGTACATATTTGGAAACATTCTAAAACGAAAGCATATGTGTTTTTTAACACAAACTTATGTTTTTTTCAAATGGACCTCCTGTATTTTTTCTTCAGCAATTCATAGCATGACAAAGCACATACACAATGGCGTTGATTGCATCGCAATATTCCCATTACATCCCGAGATATTGAGACGCGAAGTTGACGCTTGAAACACCCGACATGGGCTGCTAGCTTACGTCCTTAGGCTCAGGCGTGAACCCCAAGCTGCCCGTAATCGCGATGTGATTGACAAGTAAGTGTCCCTCTTAATAAGTATGGAGGTGTGATTACGCATGTCAATCACATCGCGATTACGGGCAGCATGGGCTTCACGCCTAAGCCTCAGGACGTGCGTTAGCAGCGCATGTCGAGTGTTTCAAGCGACAACTTCGTGTCTCAATATCTCGGGATGTAATGGGAATATTGCGGTGCAATTAACGCCATTGTGTATGTGCTTTGTCATGCTATGGATTGCTGAAGAAAAAATATAGGAGGTCCATTGAAAAAAACATAAGTTTGTGTTAAAAAACACATATGCTTTCGTTTCAGAATTTTTCCAAATATGTACATTCATGGGCCCCAGCCCTACATTGATACCGGTGAAAGTCGTTTTCCAATAGCTGTTATTGTTCCAGAGATATTTTGGGTGGACAAGATAGCTGGGACACCCTGTATACTGCCCAGCGAGAAAAGCGAAGCACTCTGGAGTGGGAGCGGCAGTCGAAATGCAACTCCATGGTTTGAGAGGTACGCAATGTAATATCAGTTGTTACAATTTCGAGTCATATTTAGAAAGTACTCGGCAGTATGAGCCCGCTGATCAGTATGAGGTTGCGCTCCCTCTGGTCTGGATGCACGCACTGATTTAGTTGTGATATTTGGCCTTGTCATTATCAGTGGTCCACCCTGTATATTCCAAAGTGCCTCAAAAACGTAAGTTTATTTTTAGAAACTCTGAAAACTGGTTTCAGGAGATGATCTGTAGTCGGAAAGGGTGGGCAGCCATTGCAGCAGACGAATTAAAGTAGCAGCTGATTCATCTTACGTCCTACGGATGAACTGTGCTTCAAAACATCAGCGCACTGAGAATGTTTCAAAACTGCGTTTGTATTGGTAAATTTGGTTATAATAAAGTGACGAAAAACGTCTTATTGCTAGTTAAAGTATTTTGATTGAAAACTTTCTTGTTTGGAAAAGAAATGTGCTGAAAGAACTAGTTCGCAAATTTTATTTCATGCTTTATAGATGGCTGAGATTAAGTTAGCTATTAATTATTGTGCAAATGTGTCGGACTTTTCTACGCCTTTTATTCTGCCTTGTAGTTTGTTTTACCAGGTGGTGAACGAGTTTTGAATATTTATTCGCATTGGTGTGTTTCGTGGTCGATTTGTAAGTTATTGACGGAAACAGCTGACTCCTGAGAGAGAGAGAGGGGGGGGGGGAGGGAGGGAGGGAGAGAGAGAGGGAGAGAGAGAGAGAGAGAGAGAGAGAGAGAGAGCAGTCTTATATGTACATAACATTGAATATTACAGAACGTATGTCTTTTGTTTTAGTGAGGAAGCCCCAGAACATTTTAGAAATTCGAGGGGTTAGTCATCGTGATGGACAGACGTTGAAGAGGACGGTGACGAAAAACAAAAGGACGACTGCAGCAAAAGTCGCTGCTTAACTGAATGTCGTAGTCGCGTACTCCGTCAGCACCAAAATAACACGAAGTGGGCTCCTTAACATGGGAACTGCAGGCAGAGTTGGTATTCCAAATGCCTGTAACGGTGAAACGTGGTACCGAAGCCGTGAAACCCGCACTGTGGAGCATTGGAAGAAAGTCATTTGTTCGGTTGTATCTTGTTGCACACTCTTGTTAACTTGTGGCTCAGTTCACATCCCAAGAATGTAACATAGCCGGGGTTCGGTGGTGATTCGCGAAGCCATATAGTGGTACTCCACAGGTCGCCTGGTTACACTGCAAGGTCATATTACTGCCAAGGATTATGTGACCATTTTGGTTGATGAGATCCATCCTGTGGTACAGTGTTCGCTGCGTCTCGGGACGACAGGGCGCCCGTTCACACACGTCCAGCAGCGCTTGTGAGGGAGCGAGGATAAACTGTAGCGTCTCCCCTGGTCACCACAGTCACCAGACCTCATTATTATTGAGCCTTTGTGGTCTACTTTGGAGAAATGAGTTTACAATTGCTATCCACCTCCACATCGCTACCTGAACTTGACACTATTTTGCAGGAAGAACGGTATAAGATTCCCTTAAAAACATACAGGAACGTGTATTTATCAATTCCGATACGACTGGAAGCTCTTTTGAATACCAACTGTTTCCCTATGGCGTATTAGACACGTTAATATTGTCAGTATGTGGGTGTTATGTTGACGAATTGCACAACAGATTGATCTGACAATTACCCTTTGCCTCCTGCAAGAAGCAATTTCCACTCCACACTACTACAGAAGTCAGACAAACGCTCCTAACGCACCAAAAAGAAATGCCTGAAAAACTTTCAGCGATAAATATCTTCTGGAGTCGTCCGCTGTAAGGAAAAGACACAAAAGTATTCTATTTTCTTACGTAACTAGTGGGATACTTGGATATTGGAGTACTGCTAGTTGGTGTAAGAAAAACATTAAACGAACGGAAAGTATTATTTATTGCAAAATTTAAGAAAAATCAAATGAAACTTATTTATACACTGATACACAAATTTCCGGGTTCTTTTCGGAATAGGAAGTTACCTCTTATGGATAGGAATCATGAAATGACATTTATACACAAAGTGTGGGAAAGCTCTTTTGTCCCTTTTCTTTAAAAACGTTATTTACTCGGCAGAATGACTGAGAGCTGCGCCTACTCAACTTGAATAATTATCCGATTGAATTTTTCTAAGTACGGTCGAGGCTGTCGAGTGAGAAATGTAACGGAGTGACGTGAATGAAGTATGTTGTTTCTAATGGAGGAACGATGGGGCTCGCCTACGCTGTAGCACACAATACCGTGAGCTGCGACGACTGCTGCCTGCGTCGCACGCCGCTGAAAAATAACAAGACTATCTCTTTCTATCTGGATTGACCTTCGCCAATCGAACTCTCACTATGCCTTGATGAAGTCAAGGACTCCTATCTCCCCTTGTCTAACGATTGGCGTGGTACACCGGTCACATAACCAGTCCACCACGATGCCACTCAATGTTTGCTCACAGGTGCTAACTAATACTCTGTGTTCACACTGTACATTAAGTGTCGCGGCCAAACAGTGAACAAACACTTAATCGCAAGCGACTCAGTATAGAGTATCACTTCGATTCGCTAGCGACAGAGGTGCTCTCTCAGTGCAGTACTGAGTGGAGACTTTGTTCCTCGCTTTCTGCGTACACACACGAGCGCACTCGCTCCCACTACGTGTTCCCGCTACAAGAGCGTCACTGGAACGACTTCCCTCCACGCAAAAAGCGAAAGGGTATATCATCCACTGTCTTTCCCTCACTGCTCCAGCTCATTGCATCAGAAATAGTCCACCAATCAGCGTTACTCTTACAAACGGGAGAATGACTAAGCTGACCAATCTGGAAATATATAGCATCTGCGTTAGGCGTTTACTGTCCACTCGTGAGAACTCTGAAACTGCGCACTAGGTGTGTCAAAAAAATGCGTATGCTGGGGCTCTCCCAAACAATACAGCCAGTTTTGCTTTTAAGGTGAACACGCAGGCCATCATCCCTTTTCTCTGGCAAAAACTGTTTTGTCCGTGGGCGGTCGGCCGGCCGGCGCAACTGTGTCCTAATTCACCGTCCTATGGACTTTCCAGCGTGCTGGTTGCCTCCGATGAATAAAAACTCCTGTGGCCGTCGTGTCTTCAATGTTTGTGTACGCCAGCCTCGACTTTTTAATCTCAGTGCGCAATTGCGGTTTATTTATTCGATTTGCATATCGATTAAACGGAAATATGTAAAATTGACTCTACCCTATCGAGTTTAGGCTCTAATGAAACGTCTTGATACGTAAAATACGATGGTGAGGTCGGAAGATGTAAGAAATGAAGGTCAGGAGACCACGCCACCTTACAGTATGTTATGTTTTTGGTGTTTCCCCTTTTCCTCCACCCACTGTGTCTCTTTCGTGTTAAACGACTATTATTTGATTAGTGCTGTAGGCTCCGCCCCTGCTGTAAAGTTCTGAATATAGGTGTAGCAGTCTCAACTCTGGATGAGCCACAGCCATGATAGGAAGCTAGTGGCAGGTAGGTTCCTGTTGTGGGCAGAGCTTAGGTAAGCGGAGGGCAAAAGGTGGCGGCTGTTCCTCCAGACAGCAGACTGCCGGTCCACACCCTATGCTTTTTCCCGCAGTATGATCGCAGCACCGATCGATCTCGTGGGGCCAGCTGCTTGCAATGGAAATCCCAGAAATGATGCGTGGGACACACAGCCCTCTGCAGAAGAACACATTTCTCTCCTGCACGCCTCTTTCTTTTATGGCAGTCGGTACGAAACGGTTGTGCGAGCGGCACCTCCGAACGAATTTCCAAGAAGCGATACGGTCTCACGAACGGTGCGGGCGCAGGTTCGGAAAGCGAGGAGGCGGCGGCGGCAGCGGCCGTCACAGAGACAAAAGACGGGGGTGAGCAGGCCGGGCGACTGCACGCTACGCCTCACATCGCCTCGCCTTGCCTCCGCAGCGGCCCCCGTATCTGGAGTCCCACGTGCCTTCAGAGGACGGGCCGCCGCGCTGGAACTGCTGCGCGGGCAGAGCGGCGCGCGTTCGGCCGGAAGAGGCGGCTGCGTAACGCCTCGAAAATTCCGTCGCGCCGGCAGCAGCGCCTCCCAAGTCACGTACGCCCCTGCCAGTGCCCAGGGAGCAAGCGGAAAAAAATCACACGCAAAGATTCCGTACAGTGTTCCCTACTCTCTCTCTCAGTGTTGCCTACTGTCTCTCTCAGTGTTGAAATACTCTCTTTCAAATTCTAAAGGCGACAGGGGCAAAAGACAAGAAGCGAAAAGTTATTTACAATTTGTACAGAAACCAGATGGCAGTTACAAGAGTCGAGGGCACGATAGGGCAGCAGTGGTTGAGAAGGGAGTGAGACAGGGTTGTAGCCTATCCACGATGTTATTCAATCCACAGGGTGGCGCACGAAATGTGTTACCAATTGTTTCTTTCACAATTTACGACGCACATTAGATATCCCGCTGGGATCTCTACAGCAGTACCAGCAGAGCTTGGAAAAACAAATGAGTTACGAAATGACGTTTAATTCACTATACTGCCGCTAGGAGACTAGTAAGCAGCAATGGCTGACAATGGAAGACTGACGACACAGCAATAATCGGCAATTGTGTTACTTTTTCATGAAACGAAAGGCCTTGTTGTGACTCAGAGGCGTTTTCGACAACAACTTAACACACGATGGATCTCTTGCAAGAAGACCATCCACTGGCTGTACGATAAATTTTTGCAGGAAGAAACAGTATTGGAAGCGAAGCGACCTCGTCCTGAGCCTGTTTGTTCGCCGGAGAATACTGAAGCGGTACGAGTTGCTGTACAGAGAAGTCCCGGGAAATCGCGTAGAAAGGCAGCAGTGCAACTGGGAATATCCAGACGCTCCGTTCAATGCATTCTTAAAAGTGACCTCCATATGTACCCATACAAGATGACCTGTGCATAGAAGCTCACTGAAGAACACAAGCAGCAAAGACTACTGTTTGCTCA
Organism: Schistocerca piceifrons; assembly: GCF_021461385.2. Lineage (NCBI taxonomy): Eukaryota > Metazoa > Arthropoda > Insecta > Orthoptera > Acrididae > Schistocerca > Schistocerca piceifrons. The sequence continues at coordinate 127,387,068 of NC_060142.1, read as the reverse complement.
GTGGGCGAAGGATAGGGAAGAAACTTTCAATTACGTTTGGTTTTCAGACGAGGCGCATTTTCATTTAGACGGTGTGTAACCAACAAAATGTACGCTTTTGGGCCACTGAAAACCCACAAGTGCTTCATGAACGATAACATTATGCTCCGAGGATTACAGCGTGGACAGAAATTTCCAGTCACGGACTTACTGGGCCCTTTTTCTTTGAAGAAACTGTGAACAGCGATCGTTAGTTGAGCATGCTTCGCAATATCTTCATTCCACAGCTTCTTGCTACTGCCTTGCCCTTCAACACGCAGTGGTTCATGCAAGATGGAGCAAGGCCACATACTGCAAACACTGTATTGGAGTTTTTACACGAGCATTTCGACATGCGGATCATTTCACTCAGGTTTCCAGGTCGCTTCAATGACGGACAAAATTGGTCCCCTCCAATAGTCCAGACCTCAATGCATGTGACTTTTTTCTTTGGAGGTACCTAAAGGAAAAAATTTTCCCGAAATGTCCACGTGCTCAGAAGACTTAATCTTCAAGCTTGCAGTGACATTAGGGAAGACATGTGCCGTAGGGTAATCACTAACTTCAGTGTTCGTTTGAAGGAAGTTAGGAAACAAAATGGTGGACATATTGAACATGTGCTGAGTTTGAACAAATCTCCATGGACGGCTCTTCATTGTAGTATATGTTCCTTTCAGATTGTATTGACAATAAAGTTTATATTCAAAAACAAAATAGTAACACATTTCGTGCGCCACCCTGTATATATTGAGCAAGCAGTAAAGGAAACAAAAGAGAAAACTGGAGCAGAAATTAAAGTCCAGGGAGAAGAAATAAAAACCTTCAGGTTTTCTGATGACATTGTAATTCTGTCAAAGACACCAAAGGACTTGGAATAGCAGTTGAACGGAAAGGACAGTGTCTTGAAAGAGGGTATAAGATGAACATCAACAAAAGCAAAACGAGAATAATGAATGCAGTCGAATTAAATCAGGTTGCTATGTGTAATGGTAGTGACACGTCAAAATCACAATAGTAAGCCGTTGTAGTTGCTACATATTTTATTACAAACAAAAGCATTGTAAAATCATAATCACATTAATACAGGAGACTGCCTTACAAGGCCAGATCACTTGGACAAATAACTAATAAATTTCTTTAACCGGAACAAGACCCATAAAACTTAAAATTTGAATATGACTAGGTAAATATGCTCAGGTAAAGCTTTACTTAAATGGTACAAAAGCCCATACAATTCCCATCAGAACTCTCATTACTTCCAATCAGCTGAAGAACAGATTAAGGGTAAGAACACATATCTTTTAAGGTTTGGCTAGCCAACTTTCCTAATCAAAACTATATACAAATGACTAAAACAATTAAGGAGGTGCTTTAATTTTAACTAAACCAATCTTCAAATTTACTTACTCAGTTGATTAATCAACAATATTCTTAGAATGATTACAACTAGAACATGACCATATGACAATACCCCTAAAATGACGTTGCTTCAATATTGCGTGTGAATTAGCGATACACGGGAGCAGACCAAAGGTTCTAATCAACACGAGAGATCCACGAGACAGGAAATGACATAGAAATGTACTCAACTTTGCACTGCAGTTGAACTTCAGATGCCGGCCAGAGTGGAGGTGCGGTTCTAGGCGCTACAGTCTGGAACCGGGCTACCGCTACGGTCGCAGGTTCGAATCCTGCCTCGGGCATGGATGTGTGTGATGTCCTTAGGCTAGTTAGGTTTAATTAGTTTTCAGTTCTAGGCGACTGATGACCTCAGGAGTTAAGTCGCATAGTGCTCAGAGCCATTTTGAACCATTTGAACTTCAGATGCTATAATTCTCCACCGGAAAGACGGAATCACGCAACAGTGATAACATAACCCAAGATGTAAGGAAGAGGACCGGGTCTTAAATATCTATCTCTGTCCCCGTGGTGCTCTGCTCCCAGTATGCTCGCTTCGACCCCTGCCAGTTATCTGTAACACGACACACATGAACGGCAGGCAGTATTCTGAGACATAAACTACACAATTTTATCTAGAGTACAGGCGATCAATGCAACTGAATAGAAACAAATTAGCCTCCTTGAGTTACTTGGCCAGTGCCAGCCCTTAAACTTTGATTAATAAGTTCGCTAAAAATCATGCCCTAAAATTAAGATGACAAGAATTATCTCGGCGCACATTTACTCGCCAAACTACCAAATTAACTACAAGGTAGAATAGAGGACGTATCTCGGCGTGTCTTGAAACGCCAGAGCCGGACTTGCTACTCGTTGCAGTTCTAGCTACGTCTTTAACCAAGTTTCATGTCGGTTGGCTGGGCGCAGCCACGCTTCCTCAGCTGCCGTCAAGATAGTTAGTCACGACACCGAGGTAAGTGATAAACAACTAAAACAATTCCAAAGGATTTTTAGTACACTGGCATATTCAATTAAGCCACACGCAACCCACCGAAGCAACTCGGCGACTCCAATTCAATCGGCGGGCGTAGCTTGTAACAGACTCGAAGGAGCTTGTCCTTCCGACCTCTAGGAAAACCAAATCACCATGGGCGGCGGCTCTGCCCTCACGACTCAACACGCCGTAGCCGCTGGCCCCGCTCCTTCGGTGTCCGACTCGTCCTCTTGCCGTCCTGCCTACGTACACAGTCCCACGTGCCTCGAGCTCACCGCCGATCCCGACACACCTCGCCAGCAGAGCGCACGCGCTGCCGTTAAATCCACGCCGCCAAAGATGAACTGAAGACAAATAAGCACAGAAGTCGACTCCAAGATCAAAATGACGATCGATGGAAACTGGCGCTAGAAACGTACCAGCTCAAGGTGATGCTGAGAGAATTCCATTAGCAAATGAGACACTTAAAGTAGTAAATGAGCTTTGCTATTTGGGGAGCAAAATAACTGATTGATGGTCGAAGTAGAAAGGATACAAAATGTAGACTGGCGATGGCAAGAAAAGGGTTTCTGAAGAACAGAAATTTGTTAATATCGAGTATAGGTTTAAGTGTCAGGCACTCTTTTCTGAATGTATTTGTGTGGAAGTGAAACATCGGCGATAAACAGTGTAGGCAGCGTGGAGTGGCCGAGCGGTTTGAGGAACCGTGTCACGGATTGCGCGGCCGCTCCCGCCGGAGATTCGAGTCCTCCCTCGGACACGGGTGTGTGTGTTGTTCTTAGCGTAAGTTAGTTTAAGTAGTGTGTAAGTCTCGGGACCGATGACCTCAGCAGTTGGGTCCCTTAGGTATTCACAAACGTTTGAACATTTGAAACAGTGTAGACGAGAAGAAAGTAGAAGCTTTTGAAATGTGGTGCTACAGAAGAATGCTGAAGATTATGTAACTAATGAGGAGGTATTGAATAGGATTGGGGAGAAGTCTGTGGCACAACTTGACTAGAAGAAGGGATCGGTTGGTAGGACACATTCTGAGGCATCAAGGGGTCACCAATTTAGTACTGGAGGGCAGCGTGGAGGGTAAAAATCGTAGAGGGAGACCAAGAGATGAATACACTAAGCAGATTCAGAAGGATGTAGGTTGCAGTAGGTACTGGGAGATGAAGAAGCTTGCACAGGATAGAGTAGCATGGAGAGCTGCATCAAACCAGTCTTTGGGCTGAAGACCACAACAACGACAACAACGCTTCCGTTTAGTAAAATTATTATGATTTTCTCTGGTTGGCCAAGAAAGAACCACGAGGCAATTTCAACTCCTTATTCGTTGATCCCTTAACAATACTACAGTACTTTCACTATGTATTTTTGTCCCTGAATTCTGACCATTTAGTACAATTTTTTTCATTTTTCTATCTTGCAATCCATCCATGTTCAATAGTTTTTTGCTATACTTTTTTTGACGGAAGTTAGTATTTAACGTCCCGTCGACAGCGAGGTCATTAGAAATGAAGCAGGAACTCGAACTAGGGAAGGATCGGGAAGGAAATCGGAAGTGCCCTTTCTCAGGGCATTTACCTTAAGCGATTTGGAGAAATCACGGAAAACCTAAACCTGGATGGCCGGACGGAGGTTTGAACAGCCATCCTCCCGAATGCGAGTCCAGTGTTTTAACCATTGCGCTACCTCGCTCGATTCTTTTTCTACATCTACATCTACATGGATACTATGAAAACCACATTTAAGTTCCTGGCAGAGGGTTCATCGAACCACCTTCACGCCCGCATCTCGTGGTCGTGCGGTAGCGTTCTCGCTTCCCACGCCCGGGTTCCCGGGTTCGATTCCCGGCGGGGTCAGGGATTTGCTCTGCCTCGTGATGGCTGGGTGTTGTGTGCTGTCCTTAGGTTAGTTAGGTTTAAGTAGTTCTAAGTTCTAGGGGACTTATGACCACAGCAGTTGAGTCCCATAGTGCTCAGAGCCATTCGAACCACCTTCACAATTCCCTATTATTCCAACCTCGTATACCGCGCGGAAATAATGAACACCTATATCTTTCCGTACGAGCTCTGACTTCCCTTTTTTATCGTGGTGATCGTTCCTTCAAATGTAGGTCAGTGTCAAAAAAATATTTCCGCATTCGGAGGAGAAAGTTGGTGATTGGAATTTCGTGAGAAGATTCCGTCGCAACGAAAAACGCCTTTCTTTTAATGATTTACAGCCCAAATCCTGTATCATTTCTGTGTCACTCTCTCCAATATTTCGCGATAATACAAAACGTGCTGCCTTTCTTTGAACGTTTTCGATCTACTCTGGCAGTCCTATCTGGTAAGGATTCCACACCGCGCAGCAGTGTTCTAAAAGAGGACGGACAAGCGTGGTGTAGGCAGTCTGTTTAGTAGGTCTATTGCATTTTCTAAGTGTCCTGCCAAAAACGCAGTCTTTGGTTAGCCTTCCCCACAACATGCCTATAACGATTTGAGCAGCAGTGCTTTCTATTAGCGCTGGGAGCTTTGGTACTTTCCCAAAACAGCTACGACAATTTACAACTGTTGTACCAATGGTTCCTGTATGTACGTTCTTCCTGTGTTCAGTCTGCACCCTTTTTTATTTCATGGATCCAACTTGTTATTGTATTCTTTTCCTACAAATATCTGAAGATCTTTTTTGGTTAATTTACTGTCTTGCATTCGAAACAAATGTCCTAAAAGTACCAGTGTTGTTTTCCTCACTACTTTCGATACACAAGGTGGTTCAAAATGAATATACGAGTTTTAAGGCTTTTTAGAATTTGTTACATTCAGCTTACAATTATAAATAATAAGCCAATGGAAGAGCAGCTCAGACAGTGTGCATCTCAGTGTGCGCAAAGGGAAGAGTATGGAACGACCGAGGATGACTGAAGAACGGGAGGGACGAATGAGAGTCTTTGACGCGCAGCCCCAAGAAACCAGTTCCGAAGGTTAGTCGTGAATTGGCAGCTCCAGTGACTCCGTGCGGAGACTTTTGAGGAGGCACATACGACTCCGTCCTTATCACCTACAATTCTTACGAGCTCTATAGCCTACAAATTACGGTTTACATGACAGCTCTGCAAATGAAATGTTGCTGTATGACAATGAAGATTTTTCTGGATTGTGTCGTCTTCAGTGATGAATCGACATTTCACCAAATATGAACACACATAATGTACTCGTCCAGGAGTCAGAAAATCCCCACGAGATGGTACAATTGCAATGAGACTCTGCTAAACTGAATATTCTTTGTGTCATATCCCGGCGGAAAGTTTCCGCACCTTTCCTTATCGGTGTAGCAACTGTAATGGGTGTTTCTTACCTCAATGCGCTAGAGCTATGGCTCATTCTTCAATTAGCCGGCCGGAGTGGCCAAGCGGTTCTAGGCGCTTCAGACTGGAACCGCACGACCGCTACGGTCGCAGGTTCGAATCCTGCCTCGGGAATGGATGTGTGTGATCTTTGTTGGTTAGTTATGTTTAAGTAGTTCTAAGTTCTAGGGGACTGATGACGTCGGATGTTAAGTCCCATAGTGCTCAGAGCCATTTGAACCATTTCATTCTCCAATTGTAAAACGACGACCACAGAACTTTGTTTGGCAGCAAGATGGTCCACCGCCTCACTGGCATAACTTAGTACACAATTGGTTGTACCCAACCAATGGACTGGCCGCAAAGGTCAAGACGTCAAAGCATGCTTCGCATGATGTCCACATTCACCCGATCTGATGCCATCCTATTTTTAAATTTGGGGTTCTTAAAAAAACATGTATATGTACCTCCGCTACTAGCTCATCTACCCACCTTAAGAAATAGGATTTAAACAGTTGTTAAAAGAACTCATCAAGGTTTGGCAATAACTCACCTCGCAAGTTGGTGTGTGACGAGCAGTGCTCACACTGAAATTTGTGAGAACGACTGTTTCAGTTCATTCGCATTTGATATATACTCCCAGAAAAAAAGTGACACACCACGAAGGAATTATCCAAATGGGACCAAAATCCGTACATGTGATGTACAGTCGTGTTCATAAGTATCCGAACGACTTGAATTGCATTTCGCCTGATTCGCATTCAACCCACATAACGCAGCTGTCTAGCACGTGCTCTAATCGCTCCTTGGTACAGTCGTTTGACTATTGAAAATGGTCCCAACAAGTCACCACTAGAAAACACTGCTCTGTATAGCAATAACTCAAGATGTTAACTAATATTACGATACTACAAATACCAGGGAACACCTTATCACAGGTAAGACTGTCCTTCAGACTTGTAAACTCAGATTTATTACAATAAATGACATACGTGAAATGTTACCACTCTCATTATTACGTCAGATAGGTAACGCACGTAGTAAGTTCGTCGTATTCATGATTTCCTCTTCAAAGTAACATACCGTACTTGTTATTTAACACAAAATGACATTATAAATTTATGTTTTTCACGAGCTGCTAGTTGAGAATATGTATGCACTTCAAATGACACGACGAACCGTCTCGTTCTGCATATGGATTCAAAACCAGATCATGCAGACTAAACAAAGATTTCGAGACTGACGGAAACTAACAGTCATTCCTGATTAGGCATACAGAGAGTGATATACCTCGATTTTAGAAAGTATCAATTAGCAAATACCAACTTTAAATTACATGACGCAAACATTTTTAACGGACGCGAATTCTATCCAGCACCTATTGTCCCTGTTAACGAACTACGAGAGATGTTAAATATTGCTTCTTAACGAGTACCTTATTTGAAATGCCGTGAGGTAAAGCTTTGTATTGCACAGGGATACGAACCCAGAACCTAATAAGACAGATATCGAAGCACAATCAACTGTGACATATCGCATTTTCTCGGCAGTAGCTAGATGTTTTAACTGAAATGACGAGACGAAGCATTAATTATTTCCTTCCCAGGATTCCAACCGGGCACCTATCGCTGTTTTATTCTAGAGAAAACGAACGTTAAATATGGGTTTGTTGCACCAGCAGCGACATGTGAGCATGTTTGAACTAGAAATAATATGACGAAGAGTTCAGTGCTGACTGGGAATAGAGCTCCACACATATCGTTGTTGACTACACACAAAGAGGCGTCAGCTACCGAATTTTTCTCTACCAGAAGCTCGGAATAAAATCTTGAACTAACAGTGATCTCGCAAATAGTTCTGTGTCTCACTGGGAGTCAATAACGTCAAATATCGTTACTGTTGACAACGAATGAAAATACATTAATCGCATTCGGGAGGACGGCGATTCAATCCCGCGTCCGGCCATCCTGATTTAGGTTTTCCGTGATTTCCCTAAATCGCTCTAGGCAAATGCCGGGATGGTTCCTTTCAAACGGCGCGGCCGACTTCCTTCCCCGTCCTTCCCTAATCCGATGAGACCGATGACCTCGCTGTCTGGTCTCCTTCCCCCAACACCAACGAACCAACCAAAATACATTAAACATCGAAATTATTATCCACCAGCAGATAGGTGTTCTCATGGTACAGCCTGATAATACATAATGAAATCTTTGGTGCCTGGCCAGGATTCGAACCCATTCAAGCGCAATATGTGGAGATGTTGAGGAATCTGCAGTTTTGAACAAACATCAAATTGTAGATGAGCTGTGTTGTCACGAAGGGAACAAATTCAGCGTTAAGGGCGGTCTGAGTTGCATTCCCAGTTCTGAACCAATTTCATCGACATACAGAAGCTCAGATAAAAGATGGAATAAGTGTCCTGTGAGCCTACATAGCGTTTGTTTCGTCGCTAGAAATAAATAAGTAGTATAAGAAAGGTTACTGGTGATAGAGTTTCTACATGTCGCCACTTCAGACTTTACTGTGGCTCAACCTATCGTCTGTTTGGTAGAGAAGGACTATCATTTTTTATGTGAATTTCAGACCACAATGCCATTATATCTTCTTCACTTGGTGTAGCCAGAAGAGAATGGAATCTCTCTCTCCCTATCTAAAATCACTGACCGAATTGGAATCGAACCCAGACCATAGATATATGAACCCAACAAACCACCAAATCCTCTTCACAGTGGCTCATTTTTCTATCATAACGCCGTTGTGCCACACTGGCTGAGAATTCTGACACACAGGCTGCCTGTATCAATTTGCAGCATGTTCAGTAAATTCATTTACTTGGTTGACCGAATCCCCATGAACTAGCTGCCTCGGCTACCCAGTGCATACATTCATCTTTATTTTGTAATCACCAAAATAAAATTACCTAACTGCCACCAACACAGAACTGCCAACAGTGTAGGATGCAGAAATTTAAATAGGAAGTGTTCCTTTCCACTTGAGCTACTCTATTCCGCTATCTGCTTATTGAAAACGTCGTGCAGTGCAGAAGAAAAGGTATAACTGTTTGTCTGTCATAAGTATTGACCTGGCCATATGCATTATCCCACAGCGCTGTGGAATGCAGAAGTTCTGGGAGAATTGTTGTTCACATCTGGAGCTGTTATAGCTACGTGTCAGCTAGTAGCGTGATGGTAAGTATCGCGCACGGTGGATAAGGTGCCGCGAGTTCGCGTACATTCACTGTTAAGTTTTTTTAAACGCAATTCTGCTGTCTGCTTAAGTTATCGATCTAATGGAACTTGTAACATAATTCCCTTCACGTCTCAACCCAAAATAGTCGTATGTGCGACATTTTGATCGTTTCAGGTTTAACAGACAGCCAGACAGTAGATGCATCTCGAAACTTTTGTATTATGTATGGGTAGATCGTGCAAAAATACTTCGGAAAAGTATTTTCTGCATTAGCTGTCGTCTGGTAGTGGCATTTCATACTTCTTCAACCCTTGTTTGAGAGCTTTAACTCTGAACAAGTTTTCTACATGCATGTAATCAATAAACTGCATGTGCATTTTCAGACTGTTATAGATAACATCAGAGAATTCGCATATATCGTTGATGATTAATTTCTCTCGCATCTTTACTATTGTTTTAACAACATTAAAGGAAACCTTACGAAAATTGTGAACTGTATTATAAAAAATGAAATAAGACTACCCACGATAACCTTACGACGAAAGTCTGTTTTAATAAAACTGAGTACCTGTACACAAGCGTGCCTCTATCGTCACGAATTGGTAAAATACTACTCACTTAGATTTTGATTGGGTCTGTGTTTAATTGGTATGCTGTGTCATACTCAAGAGGTATGAAATTGTTGCATTTCATAAATAAAGTTATGTATTCCTAGAAGCCCAAAATTTGCTTGTCTGCAGCGGAAAGAGGCGTTACCTGTTGTAAGTTTTTCACCCTGAGCCGAAAGTATTTTCTCGAGATTTCCTTAGCGATGTTTGATCTGACTGCTTGTAGCTCTTTCACAGAAGGGATGAAAACGCTACACTCAGTGAGATTGGAACTGCGAACCATAACAGACGCTTTTCCACAGGTCAACATGTTACCACAGAGCTGGCAAAGAAGTATGTGTATCAGCTACCTTATACGAAACCATTAGTGGCTAGAACTCGTCAACCGCTATTTAAAAGACGAGAGTAGTTGCGATTTCCACGTGCAACGACTTTCCTGGGCTGAAAACCGTAAATTTACAACCTTTTGTTACACCTCAAGCGATAATAACTCGGATTAGTTGATGGAAATAACATGTAAAATCAAGTGAACTTTGAGACTTATTTCCGTGTACACCAGGAAGTAACTCGTCGATCACAGAGTTGCCAAACAGACGTTGTCTTGTTGCCAAACCTCAGTTACAATACCAGTAGGAAGAAGACGAAACGATGTGATCTCACAGCGGTCTGGGAAGTGACCGTAGCTGGTGTCCCCAAGTCGCGGCTGATACGGCCTGGAATACGTAATGCGTCTGATTCGCATTTCTTTAACTAGGTTTAGGGACGGGAGCGTAGTTACTAATAATACTCAGAACTGACTGCAAACTAAGCATCATAAATCAGTAACTCTCATAGTTGTTTTTATATTTCTTTCGTAAGTGTACTCAAAACTAAAAGACTCATTCACAGACGTGTTCGTGCCTCGCCGGTAGTCGAGCACAACTAACGAATAAAAATAAAAAAACAATGTGTGTGTGTGTGTGTGTGTGTGTGTGTGTGTGTGTGTGTGTGACAGAGAGAGAGAGAGAGAGAGAGAGAGAGAGAGAGAGAGAGAGAAATGAGAGAGTAAAATATTGTAAAGAAATTAAATCATGGTACGTAAAGAAATCTTTCATTAAAATGAAACGTTCCACGTCATTACGAAGTATCGTATTCATGATCTATGAAACAAGAATTAATCTAATGTAATCTAATCTAATCATATCATATTGATGACTAGCCAGGAAGAGTCACGAATTACAATAGTTTTTGCCAATACCAGTAACCAAATCTAAACTTGAAAATAAAAGACAACAATTTTTGTAATAAACCGGGACTCCTGTCAAGACCCTTTCGTCCCTGTTACTTAACGACGAAAGGTGTCTGATATACCTCTATTCTGAAGTAACAAAATGTGCATGCATTTAAAGATGAAGTGCATGGTGTGAAGTTCTGTGACAGAGATACGAACCCAACACGGTTCTTTCCCTGTGTACGGAATCCTTTTCATGTTAATATCAAACATCAGCAATTACTCATAGTTGACATTAAATCTAAAGTAATTGATGAAGACGTTACTTGATAACAAAATCGCGCTGCCTTTCTTCATTTACTTGCGCCTAGAAATGGCTTTCGAGTACTGCCAAACCAAAAGCCAAGAGAACTTACTGCCTTCCGATATACGTCGCTGTCTGTTCTTCCATATGATTCGGTCTACATGACCTGTTTCAATTTGTATATGACAGACAATGTTTTAGAAAATCAATTGTTTTCCTTTGCAATAAACAGAAAGATTTTCATTCTAAGCTATCCAAGTACAAAATTTTCGCAATATTAGTTCAAATTTAATACTAGCTTCTAGAATGTAGGAAAGTATTTCACAGTTGCAAAACTCGCATCCGACTCATTGACCTTACACTTAGTCGCTGACCATAAATTCTAGCTCAGAGTGACACCAGAGTAAGTAACCTAATGTAGGAACGACTGTTTGCCAGTGCTCTTTCTCACCGGAAAATACGCCATTCACTCATTGGGCTCCATAAGTACACTGTAACAGTAATTTCTGTGTGTATGCAATGCATTCGGATTAGAATTTAGTGGTCCTCTCTCTTCCACTTCTGTATACAATATGCCTGACCTAAATGGGCCCTTTATCATTACAGGCCCTGGGCAGTGCAACATCATACTGACAACAGTAACGTGCTTATGTTGACAACCTGACCGTTTTACCTGATTTTGTAATCATTTAAATAAAACAATATGACCTCCTAGTGGGAGACATTTCGTTCCCCTTTTCCTTCTGTGAAATTTGTCAGTAAGCTTTTTGCCTTCCAGCCAGTGAAATGCGGCAGAGTACGGCCGGTAAATGATTCACAAACCACCATTTAGTGCCGTTAAGGCAATTTCTTTAAACATTGTCGTAACTGAAACAATTTAGTTTCGTCTTAAATCGTCTCAAGCATCAATGTTCACAGATATCTCAAATAGGAAAAAGCTCATTATCCGGGTACGAAGGTTGTAAAACAGACTTCCCACAGTTTGTGTCTGGTTGATCTTTTCGTCTGTTAGCACTGCGTAAGTATTTTGTCTATGAGGTATCACAAGTAGTGTTCCTGTAGTTGTGGGAATAATTGGTAGAAAACGAGTTTAACACCAATGGGTACAGTACTGCAAAATATTCAAAATGATTATCAACCTAAGTCCGAGTTCATCCGCAACTGCAAACTGAGGCGAATTTATAATATTGTAGCTGGACTCTGTATCCTTGTCTTCCGTGAGTGGGCACTGGTAGGCGTTTACACACACGTATACAACACTATGAATACTTCGAACGCTGTAGTTAAAGTTCCTCTCATAAACCACTTTTGTTTTTTAATTCTTCTGGGTCTTCAGCAAGCAATATGTGTTGTCAATGCAGTCTTAGAGCAAAAAAATTGACCGCCGAGTCGTTCACGTAAGCTGGACAATACAGTCGTGCTCCTCTCAGAATCCTGTCCGGCAATATGTTCGATCTGGCAACATTGTAGACTGCGGCACTTCGCAGAGGAAGTCTTGACTTCAGTCTTAGTACTTTATTCTTGACTACGACAGCAGTCTTGAGGTAAAACGGGAGACTAGCCAATACGACGTCTGGTAACTAAAAGCACACGTCGACAAAGATTTTATCGCCCCTTCCCTCTCGGTGCTGAAGCTATGAGTGTAATTCAAGCGAATCTACAATAGATTTCACTTTCTGACACACTGGTAATAACAGTTCGGTCCAACAATGTTTTAGCGAAAGATTTCTTTGCCGACCATCTGCCTCTGAACACCGCATGCGTCTGAGTTCTCTGGGATCCGTTTACTGCCTACTGGCGGGAGCTGAGGCATTGCATTGTCTCGCCTTCTCCCGACAACGTCCGCTCCACTCCGCACTCTCGACCATGTAAAATGCGTTAATGTTGTTGAGTCTACTGACTGGTTTGATGCGACCCGCCACGAATTCCTTTCCTGTGCTAACCTCTTCATCTCACTGTAGCACTTGCAACCTACGTCCTCATTTATTTGCTTGACGTATTCCAATCTCTGTCTTCCTCTACAGTTTTTGCCCTCTACAGCTCCATCTAGTACCATGGAAGTCATTCTCTCATGTCTTAGCAGATGTCCTATCATCGTGTCCCTTCTCCTTATCAGTGTTTTCCACATATTCCTTTCCTCTCCGATTCTGCGTAGAACCTCCTCATTCGTTACCTTATCAGTCCACCTAATTTTCAACATTCGTCTATAGCAACACATCTCAAATGCTTCGATTCTCTTCTGTCCCGGTTTTCCCACAGTCCATGTTTCACTACCATACAATGCTGTACTCCAGACGTACATCCTCAGAAATTTCTTCCTCAAATTAAGGCCGGTATTTGATATTAGTAGGCTTCTTTTGGCCAGAAATGCCTTTTTTGCCATAGCGAGTCTGCTTTTGATGTCCTCCTTGCTCCGTCCGTCATTGGTTATTTTACTGCCTAGGTAGCAGAATTCCTTAACTTCATTGACTTCGTGACCAACAATCCTGATGTTAAGTTTCTAGCTGTTCTCATTTCTACTACTTCTCATTACCTTCGTCTTTCTCCGATTTACTCTCAAACCATACTGTGTACTCATTAGACTGTTCATTCCGTTCAGCAGATCATTTAATTCTTCTTCACTTTCACTGAGGATAGCAATGTCATCAGCGAATCGTATCATTGATATCCTTTCACCTTGTATTTTAATTCCACTCCTGAACCTTTCTTTTATTTCCGTCATTGCTTCCTCGATGTACAGATTGAAGAGTAGGGGCGAAAGGCTACAGCCTTGTCTTACACCCTTCTTAATACGAGCACTTCGTTCTTGATCGTCCACTCTTATTATTCCCTCTTGGTTGTTGTACATATTGTATATGACCCGTCTCTCCCTATAGCTTACCCCTACTTTTTTCAGAATCTCGATCAGCTTGCACCATTTTACAATGTCGAACGCTTCTTCCAGGTCGACAAATCCTATGAAAGTGTCTTAATTTTTCTTTAGCCTTGCTTCCATTATTAGCCGTAACGTTAGAATTGCCTCTCTCGTCCCTTTACTTTTCCTAAAGCCAAACTGATCGTCACCTAGCGCATTCTCAATTTTCTTTTCCATTCTTCTGTATATTATTCTTGTAAGCAGCTTCGATGCATGAGCTGTTAAGCTGATTGTGCGATAATTCTCGCACTTGTCAGCTCTTGCCGTCTTCGGAATTGTGTGGATGATGCTTTTCCGAAAGTCAGATGGTATATCGCCAGACTCATATATTCTACACACCAACGTGAATAGTCTTTTTGTTGCCACTTCGCCCAATGATTTTAGAAATTCTGATGGAATGTTATCTATCCCTTCTGCCTTATTTGACCGTAAGTTCTCCAAAGCTCTTTTAAATTCCGATTCTAATACTGGATCCCCTATCTCTTCTAAATCGACTCCTGTTTCTTCTTCTATCACATCAGACAAATCTTCACCCTCATAGAGGCTTTCAATGTATTCTTTCCACCTATCTGCTCTCTCCTCTGCATTTAACAGTGGAATTCCCGTTGCACACTTAATGTTACCACCGTTGCTTTTAATGTCACCAAAGGTTGTTTTGACTTTCCTGTATGCTGAGTCTGTGCTTCCGACAGTCATATCTTTTTGGATGTCTTCACATTTTTCCTGCAGCCATTTCGTCTTAGCTTCCCTGCACTTCCTATTTATTTCATTCCTCAGCGACTTGTATTTCTGTATTCCTGATTTCCCCGGAACATGTTTGTACTTCCTCCTTTCATCAATCAACTGAAGTATTTCTCCTCTTACCCATGGTTTCTTCGCAGCTACTTTCTTTGTACCTATGTTTTCCTTCCCAACTTCTGTGATGGCCCTTTTTAGAGATGTCCATTCCTCTTCAACTGTACTGCCTACTGCGCTATTCCTTATTGCTGTATCTACAGCGTTAGAGAACTTCAAACGTATCTCGTCATTCCTTAGTACTTCCGTATCCCACTTCTTTGCGTATTGATTCTTCCTGACTAATGTCTTGAACTTCAGCCTACTCTTCATCACTACTATATTGTGATCTGAGTCTATATCTGCACCTGGGTACGCCTTACAATCCAGTATCTGATTTCGGAATCTCTGTCTGACCACGATGTAATCTAATTGAAATCTTCCCGTATCTCCCGGCCTTTTCCAAGTATACCTCCTCCTCTTGTGATTCTTGAACAGGGTATTCGCTATTACTAGCTGAAACTTGTTACAGAACTCAATTAATCTTTCTCCTCTTTCATTCCTTGTCCCAAGCCCATATTCTCCTGTAACCTTTTCTTCTACTCCTTCCCCTACAACTGCATTCCGGTCGCCCATGACTATTAGATTTTCGTCCCCCTTTACATACTGCATTACCCTTTCAATATCCTCATACACTTTCTCTATCTGTTCATCTTCAGCTTGCGACGTCGGCATGTATACCTGAACTATCGTTGTCGGTGTTGGTCTGCTGCCGATTCTGATTAGAACAACCCGGACACTGAACTGTTCACAGTAACACACCTTCTGCCCTACCTTCCTATTCATAACGAATCCTACACATGTTATACCATTTTCTGCTGCTGTTGATATTACCCGATACTCATCTGACCAGAAATCCTTGTCTTCCTTCCACTTCACTTCACTGACCCCTACTATATCTAGATTGAGCCTTTGCATTTCCCTTTTCAGATTTTCTAGTTTCCCTGTCACGTTCAAGCTTCTGACATTCCACGCCCCGACTCGTAGAACGTTATCCTTTCGTTGATTATTCAATCTTTTTCTCATGGTAACCTCCCCCTTGGCAGTCCCTTCCCGGAGATCCGAATGGGGGACTATTCCGGAATCTTTTGCCAATCATCATGACACTTCTTCAATTACAGGCCACATGTCCTGTGGATACACGTTACGTGTCTTTAATGCAGTGGTTTCCATTGCCTTCTGCATCCTCATGTCGTTGATCATTGCTGATTCTTCCGCCTTTAGGGGCAATTTCCCACCCCTAGGACAAGAGAGTGCCCTAAACCTCTATCCGCTCCTCCGCCCTCTTTGACAAGGCCGTTGGCAGAATGAGGCTGATTTTTAATGCCGGAAGTCTTCGGCCGCCAATGCTGATTATTTATCAAAATTTAGGCAGTGGCGGGGATCGAACCCGGGACCGAAGACGTTTTGATTATGAATCAAAGATGCTACCCCTTTTTTTTTTCATTTTGTTCGTTATTGATCGTTGTTTGGTCGTTGCGGACGTCGCAAGACAGCCTGTTCAAGTTCGGTGGTTGATCGTTCCACTCAGTTTTTTTATTTCAGAGGCCAACCGGCTCTCTGACCGAACACGCTGAGCTACCGTGCCGGCTATCCCTAGACCACAGGTCAACCCATGTGCAGTCTTGTGACCCATAAAATCTGTCTACGATTTGTGTTTCACTCTTGATGGAAAAGGAGGCACAAAACCGTTTTTATTTGATGATTATTTTATTACACTAGAATGCAATACATCAATGTGGCACAGAATTAATTTCATTGTTTCTGATCCAGCACACTACAATTAAAGCGTCACATTCTGTTCTTTCTCCTTTCACAGGAGGTTCCTAAAATAATTTATTATTGTCATGGATTCATATGTGTTAGTCAAAGCACAGAGAGTAAATGCAATGTAATGTGTTTGACTTCTTTCTTTAAATCTCTATGACAAATGGATGCAAAAGATTGTGTCAATACCTATCAGAACCTTCTCTATAGCTACTCAGGCAAATTACTTGTTTTGAGGTCTATACCTTAATTAATGGAGAAGTGAACGCTGTTCACAAGTGATATTTAAAACATTCAATTGGATTTAAGGCGACAAAATTGCCCATAATTGAAGCTACCCAGAGAAAAAGTAAGTTGTTAGAGCCACTGTTAGCAAATGTCTGCAGGGAGTTCCTAACCGCTACTGTGGAAATTTAGCATAGAGGCCCTATAGGAATCAAGAGGTTCATTTCCTTCATACTTATCACCCTGGCATGTGAGTCTGAAGTGAAGAACAATATTGAAATTCGTATCGTTGATGGTCGATTCGAATTTCTTCAGAGACGCTGGTATTGCGAAGCAGCTTGGCAGTCAGAAAGCAAAGATCTATGACCATTAACACGACTTACTGAGTCGAGCTACCAAGAGGATTTGAAGTGTGAAGGTTTTCTTCCGATTTCGATACATAATTTTTTCTGGAAATTCGCAGCTCCATAAAATAATCAGAAAAAAAGCTCGCATATGCTGGCCCTACCACAGCTTTATTTTTTTTTAATCTCATTTTGTTCACTTTTGTTCGTTGCGTCTGCTCGGGGCAGACGTCGTAAGACATCCGTTTTAAGTTCGTTGTTGAACGATTAACTCAGTTTTTTGTTGCAGAGGACAGCTAACCCTCTGACCGAACACGCTGAGCTACCGTGCCGGCGGTTAGAACTGACGACTGATTGAGCCGTTCTGACCCGAGACACCGGCGCTACCACCGGGCTACGGACACACTGCTGCCTGTACGCCACTCTCATCATGGTAGTTGTCGCTCAGCCTCATAACGCATCGTGAAAGATAATAAAAGTTGTCACTTATGTGAAGAATAGCATTTCTTTAACCAAACAATTGAATTTTCTGTCTCAGTGTCTTAGTTTACATGAGGATTATATAGCACGAGTCATTCCAATGGAAAGGGAATATCAAGTGAATTTAGCGAGTCAATTCAGTACCATACGTGGAAGTGATTGCACTGTCACAGTGTTGCCTAATGTTTGTGAGGATGTTGCCAATTCTCAGCTGTGCTAGGAACAGCTCTGTAGCGGTATGCGAGGAGAATCCCTTGCTCGTGTCATAGGAGGATATGCAGAGGAGGCGCGGGGTTTGGTTAATATGATGCGTTTTCTCCTACCAGTTGTGTCAAACATTCAGGTGTATAGTCTTCCATCACGATTACAGTTTCCTACAAAATATATACGAATAAAACACTTACCTTGTTACTTTGTGACAAAAGATTATTTCAGTACAATAAAAAATCCTTTGGAAATTGTTATATCCTAGTCAGTAATGCCACCCGAGCCCGCTGCCAAAAGGTTGGCAGCATCAAAGTCCGGACGCCGTCCGCATAAGCAGCGCCAGCGAGACAGGAAATCGCCGCAAGTCTGCGCGCGCCACCGCTGGCTTCTGGCTTCTTAAGCGCTGGAGTCGCGAGCGCTAGGACAGTTCTGTATTCGCCGCTCAGTTGTATACTCGCCACCGAATTGTGTACTTGCTAGTCAGTTGTGTGTTCATCGCAGCAGAGTTGTTGTTTGTCGTCAGCCGACGCTGACCTAGCCGCTCCGACTCGAACTAGACAGATTTCTGTAGACACGGAGTTCACTACTGTATTTCTGTATCTTCGTTAATAAAGATAAGTACCGACTTTTATTTAATCAGAGTGTTTGGGTTTTCATCTTTCTGTTCACTGTTCCAGCGGACCGGTCGGCCCGCTATTGAAAGTGTGGCGGTGACTTCGTAAGCCGTTTCTACAGCGAATTGTTTGTCGCTACGAACGCCGCCACAAAAGAAATCACTTATGCCCATCTGTCACAAAAGTAAGATAACAAGCACTTTGCACCTCGAAATCGATTGCACCTATGTGCAGTCTTGTGACTTTTAAATAAATCGTCTTAGCGGCACTAAATCGTGGTTTGTGAATCATTTACCGGCCGTACTCTGCCGCATTTCACTGGCTGGAAGGCAAAAAGCTTACTGACAAATTTCATAGAAGGAAAAGGGGGACGAAATGTCTCCCACTGGAAGGTCATGTTGTTTTATTTAAATGATTACAAAATCAGGTAAAACGAACAGTCAGGTTGTCAGTATAAGCACGTTACTGTTGTCAGTATGATGTTGCACTGCCCAGGGCCTGTAATGATAAAGGGCCCATTTAGGTCGGGCATATTGTATACAGAAGTGGAAGAGAGAGCACCATTAAATTCTAATCCGTATGCATTGCATACACACAGAAATTACTGTTACAGTGTACTTATGGAGCCCAATGAGTGAATGGCGTATTTTCCGGTGAGAAAGAGCACTAGCAAACAGTCTTCGCTACATTAGGTTACTTACTCTGGTGTCACTCTGAGCTAGAATTTATGGTAAGCGACTAAGTGTAAGGTCAATGAATCGGATGCGAGTTTTGCAACTGTGAAATACTTTCCTACATTCTAGAAGCGAATATTAAATTTGAACTAATATTGCCGGCCGTGGTGGTCTCGCGGTTCTAGGCGCGCAGTCCGGAACCGCGCGACTGCTACGGTCGCAGGTTCCAATCCTGCCTCGGGCATGGATGTGTGTGATGTCCTTAGGTTAGTTAGGTTTAAGTAGTTCTAAGTTCTAGGGGACTGATGACCTCAGATGTCAAGTCCCATAGTGCTCAGAGCCATTTGAACCATTTTTTGAACTAATATTGCGAAAATTTTGTACTTGGATAGCTTAGAATGAAAATCTTTCTGTTTATTGCAAAGGAAAACAATTGATTTTCTAAAACATTGTCTGTCATACACAACTTGAAACAGGTCATGTCGACCGAATCATATGGAAGAACTGACAGCGACGTATATCGGAAGGCTTTTGGTTTGGCAGTACTCGATAGCCATTTCTAGGCGCAAGTAAATGAAGAAAGGCAGCGCGTTTTTGTTATCAAGTAACGTCTTCATCAATTACTTTAGATTTAATGTAATCTACGAGTAATTACTGATGTTTGACTTTAACATGAAAAGGATTCTGTAGACAGGGAAAGAACCTGTTCTTGGGAAACTACTTCTATACTGACCAAAAGGCATCAAATGATCTTCAAGTACAGTGTTCCAGCAGCGGTATGAAGAAAATGATAGTAATAATGACGGTAATAATCGAATTAGCCGGTAACTTCACACTTCCCAGTGGATTTTCTCGAACTAAGAAATTTGCTGAATTTGTAAAAATTTCAAAATGGCTTCACATCGACCCTATGATGCCTAGAAGAATCTTTACATCCTGCTGACATGAGAATAGCATAATCTCCGCGTCATGAGCTTGCTTCTCCTTAACCATTTAACAGACTCGCGTTTTTTCCACCGTGACTAATTTTGTAAGCTAAGCACATCATTTGTTACGGCACACTCCTGGGGCTGGGAAATGTGACCACAATGGCCTGGCGGAACGAACTATCACAGGTACAATGCGTGGGTCCATCCAATTACTTTTAAGAGGCACAAACAGATTTACTTTACCCCTGGTAACATCAAGAGAAAGACGTTATAATCCAGAATCCGCATTAAACATCACGTTCCTTCATTACCAACTGGGCAGAGCCGGTTTACGTTGGGAAATGACATAGCGGAAGTCATGGTAAACAGAAATACAGTCGCCAGTAAACCTACTTACATTAGAAAATTTTATTTTATTTGATGAACCGACAGCCATTTAAAGGAACAGGGCTCTTACTTTACTTGTACCTGATTGAACTAGAGACGTTGAAAAATTTCCTGCTGGACTGTGATTCGAATTCGTATCTTCTCTTTCGAGGATCTGAATCTCTCGGAACAGTGTAGTTCAATCATTTCGTTCCTTTTCTCAAGACTGCAATCTTCTCTAGGTCTCCTCCAAAGGTAAGTATGTGGGTCCGAAGCCTGATCCAGTACAAAAATATTCATAATTTCATTTCAAGACCTATCACGTGCACACCGACCTGTTAGTGAAAATTAACGTACGTTTTTAATGTCTGTTAATGTGTTGCCAACAATCGCAATAGGTGTCGTTATTTCTGGTCAAACACGCACACATCTTACTAGTGGTGAGTAAGTAACTGATACTTAAGCTGTATTCGTGGATGCATGGTAGGTGTGCAGTTCGATTGTCGCTTTGGCACAAAAGTTTGTGTCCATATTTTAGATTCAAACACCTAGCAGCTGCTAGGAAAAACCGATACGAAACATTTGATTTTACTTAGTTACCAATCCGTTCGTAGCCCGTCACAGAACTTCACATCATGCACTTCATCTTTAAATGCATGCACACATTGTTACTTCAGAATAGAGGTATATCAGACATCTTTCGTCGTTAAGTAACAGGGACGAAAGGGTCTTGACAGAAGTCCCGGTTTATTACAAAAATTGTCGTCTTTTATTTTCAAGTTTAGATTTGGTTACTGGTATTGGCAAAAACTACTGTAATTCATGACTCTTCCTGGCTAGTCATCAATATGATATGATTAGATTAGATTACATTAGATTAATTCTTGTTTCATAGATCATGAATACGATACTTCGTAATGATGTGGAACGTGTCATTTTAATGAAATATTTCTTTTTTACCATGATTTAATTTCTTTACAATTTTTTACTCTCTCTCATTCTTTTTGATTTCTCTCTCTCTCTCTGTCACACACACACACACACACACACACACACACACACACACACACAAACACACACGTTGTTTTTTTATTTTTATTTGTTAGTTGTGCTCGACTATCGGCGAGGCACGAACACGTCTGTGAATGAGTTTCTTAGTTTTGAGTACACTTACGAAAGAAATATAAAAACAACTATGAGAGTTACTGATTTATGACGCTTAGTTTGCAGTCAGTTCTGAGTATTATTAGTAACTACGCTCCCGTCCCTAAACCTAGTTACAGAAATGCGAATCAGACGCATTACGTATTCCAGGCCGTAGCAGCCGCGACTTGGAGACACCAGCTATGGTCACTTCACAGCCCGCTGTGAGATCACATCGGTTCGTCTTCTTTCTACTGGTATTGTAACTGAGATTTGGCAACAAGATAACGTATGTTTGGCAACTCTGTGATCGACGAGTTACTTCCTGGTGTACACGGAAATAAGCCTCAAAGTTCACTTGATTTTACCTGTCATTTCCATCGAATAACCTGAGTTATTATCGCTTGAGGTGTAACAAAAGATTGTAAATTTACGGTTTTCAGCCCAGGAAAGTCGTTGCACGTGGAAATCGCAACTAATCTCGTCTTTTAAGTAGTGGTTGACGAGTTCTAGCCACTATGGTTCGCCAGCTCTGTGGTAACATGTTGACCTGTGAAAAAGCGTCTGTTATGGTTCGCAGTTCCAGTCTCACTGAGTGTAGCGTTTTTATCCCTTCTGTGAAAGAGCTACAAGCAGTCAGATCAAACATCGCTGAGGAAATCTCAAGAAAATACTTTCGGCTCATGGTGAAAAACTTACAATGCTGCACAACAGGTAACGCCTCTTTCCGCTGCAGACAAGCAAATTTTGGGCTTCTAGGAATACATAACTTTATTTATGAAATGCCACCTTTTCATACCTCTTGAGTATGACACAGCATACCAATTAAACACAGACTCAATCAAAATCTAAGTGAGTAGTATTTTACCAATTCGTGACAGGTACTCAGTTTTATTAAAACAGACTTTCGTCGTAAGGTTATCGTGGGTAGTCTTGTTTCATTTTTCATAATACAGTTCACAATTTTCGTAAGGTTTCCTTTAATGTTGTTAAAACAATAGTAAACATGCGAGAGAAATTAATCATCAACGATATATGCGAATTCTCTGATATTATCTATGGGTTCAAATAGCTCTGAGCACTATGGGACTCAACTGCTGAGGTCATTAGTCCCCTAGAACTTAGAACTAGTTAAACCTAACTAACCTAAGGACATCACAAACCTCCATGCCCGAGGCAGGATTCGAACCTGCGACCGTAGCGGTCCTGCGGTTCCAGACTGCAGCGCCTTTAACCGCACGGCCACTCCGGCCGGCTGATATTATCTATAACAGTCTGAAAATGCACATGTAGTATATTGATTACATGCATGTAGAAAACTTGTTCTGAGTTAAAGCTCTCAAACAAGGGTTGAAGATGTATGAAATGCCACTACCAGACGACAGCTAATGCAGAAAATACTTTTCCGAAGTATATTGGCACGATGCGCTCTACCCATACATAATACAAAAGTTTCGAGTTGCATCTACTGTCTGGCTGTCTGTTAAACCTGAAACGATCAAAATGTCGCAGAAGTTAGCCCTTTTTCCACATACAACTATTTTGGGTTGAGACGTGAAGGGAATTATGTTACAACTTCCATTAGATTGATAACTTAAGCAGACAGCAGAATTGCATTTTAAAAAACATAACAGTGAATGTACGCAAACTCGCGGCACCTTATCCACCGGGCGCTATACTTACCATCACGCTACTAGCTGACACGTAGCTATAACAGCTCCAGATGTGAACAACAATTCCTCCAGAACTTCTGCATTCCACAGCGCTGTGGGATAATGTATATGGCCAGGTCAATACTTATGACAGACAAACAGTTATACCTTTTCTTCTGCACTGCACGACGTTTTCAATAAGCAGATAGCGGAACAGAGTAGCTCAAGTGGAAAGGAACACTTCCTGTTTAAATTTCTGCATCCTACACTGTTGGCAGTTCTGTGTTGGTGGCAGTTAGGTAATTTTATTTTGGTGATTACAAAATAAAGATGAATGTATGCACTGGGTAGCCGAGGCAGCTAGTTCATGGGGATTCGGTCAACCAAGTAAATGAATTTACTGAACATGCTGCAAATTGATACAGGGAGCCTGTGTGTCAGAATTCTCAGCCAGTGTGGCACACCGGCGTTATGATAGAAAAATGAGTCACTGTGAAGAGGATTTGGTGGTTTGTTGGGTTCATATATCTATGGTCTGGGTTCGATTCCAATTCGGTCAATGATTTTAGATAGGGAGAGAGAGATTCCATTCTCTTCTGGCTACACCAAGTGAAGAAGATATAATGGCATTGTGGTCTGAAATTCACATAAAAAATGATAGTCCTTCTCTACCAAACAGACGTTAGGTTGAGCCACAATAAAGTCTGGAGTGGCGACATGTAGAAACTCTATCACCAGTAACCTTTCTTATACTACTTATTTATTTCTAGTGACGAAACAAACGCTATGTAGGCTCACAGGACACTTATTCCATCTTTTATCTGAGCTTCTGTATGTCGATAAAATTGGTTCAGAACTGGGAATGCAACTCAGACCGCCCTTAACGCGGAATTTGTTCTCTTCGTGACAACACAGCTCGCCTACAATTTGATGTTTGTTCAAAACTGCAGATTCCTCAACATCTCCACATATTGCGCGTGAATGGGTTCGAATCCTGGCCAGGCACTAAAGATTTCATTATGTATTATCAGGCTCTACCATGAGAACACCTATCTGCTGGTGGATAATAATTTCGATGTTTAATGTATTTTCATTCGTTGTCAACAGTAACGATATTTGACGTTATTGACTCCCAGTGAGACACAGAACTATTTGCGAGATCACTCTAAGTTCAAGATTTTATTCCGAGCTGCTGGTAGAGAAAAATTCGGTAGCTGACGCCTCTTTGAGTGTTGTCAACAGCGATATGTGTGGAGCTCTATTCCCAGTCAGCACTGAACTCTTCGTCATATTATTTCTAGTTCAAACATGCTCACATGTCGCTGCTGGTGCAACAAACCCATATTTAACGTTCGTTTTCTCTAGAATAAAACAGCGATAGGTGCCCGGTTGTAGTCCTGGGAAGAAAAAAATTAATGCTTCGTCTCGTCATTTCAGTTAAAACATCTAGCTACTGCCGAGAAAATGCGATATGTCACAGTTGACTGTGCTTCGATATCTGTCTTATTAGGTTCTGGGTTCGTATCCGTTTGCAACAGAAAGCTTTACCTCACGACATTTCAAATAAGGTACTCGTTAAGAAGCAATATTTAACATATCTCGTAGTTCGTTAACAGGGACAATTGGTGCTGGGTAGAATACGCGTCCGTTAAAAATGTTTGCGTCATGTAATTTAAAGTTGGTATTTGCTAATTGATACTGTCCAAAATCGAGGTATATCACTCTCTGTATACCTAATCAGGAATGACTGTTGTTTTCCGTCAGTCTCGAAATCTTTGCTTAGTCTGCATGACCTGTGTTTGAATGCATATGCAGAACGAGACGGTTCGTCGTGTCATTTGAAGTTCATACATATTCTCAACTAGCTGCTCGTGAATAACTTAAATTTTTAATGTCATTTTGTGTTGAATAATTAGTACGGTACGTTACTTTGAAGAGGAAATCATGAATACGACGATCTTACTATGTGCATTACCTATCTGACGTAGTAATGAGAGTGGTAACATTTCACGTATGTCATGTATTGTGGTTAAATGTGAGTTTACAAGCCTGAAGGATAGTCTTACCTGTGATAAGGTGTTCCCTGGTATTTGTAGTATCGTAATATTACTTAACATCTTGAGTTATTGCGATACAGAGCAGTGTTTTCTGGTGGTGCCTTTTTGGGACCAATTTCAATAGTCAAACGACTGTACCAAGGAGCGATTAGAGTACGTGCTAGACAGCTGCGTTATGTGGGTTGAATGCGAATCAGGCGAAATGCAATTCTGGTCGTTCGGATACTTTTGAGCATGACTGTACATGTACAGTAAATCTAATTATTACAATTGTAAGGTGGCTATAATTTCGCACCTTACAAGCACTCATCCATATACTTTGCCGTGATCTACAACCAAATTAGGTATTATTTGATAGGTAGTACATCGTATATATCGATATTTAAAGGAGACTGACATTTACACATACGCCTTGTAAATAATTGTTAACGCTTATTGCATGAAAGGTGACGGAGTGTCTTTATTATCATACTAGTAGAGGTTGGAACGACAGTGGAAATAAAAGGGAAGGTGGAACTGAAGCCCTGGGTGGAAGGCCCACACAGGTGTGTTGGTCCTGTTTAAAGACAGGAAATAGCAAGATGGACGTCGTAGCACCTAAGCGCTGGAGCGCAATAGAGTCGCGACCCGCCGTATTTGTAGACGAACCGGAAGGATTATACTTCGGAAACTACGAAAACCTTGGACGCAGGTGAGAGGAACGAAGAAGCGGCACCTCGGAAACCCCGCAGGCTGGGTTCTTTCCTAGGATTTTTAGTCAGAAGCGTTCCATTCATTGTACGAGTATAGGTTTTTCCACGCAAACTTTCCACGCTGGACGACAAAAGACTAAAATATGGTTGGTCGGCGTTAGGAAGAATCTGCAGAGAGGGGGAATATTCCGTGGTTTCGGGAATATGACCCGTTTGCAGAATTACGATGGTGGGGAGCCGAGCCTTGCTGGGAGGCCAGCGGTGGAGAGAAGAGGTCTTCGGTTGTCAGCGACCATGTGTGACAGTCGCTCGTTATCATCTTTGTTGGTACAGACGGACTTGCTGTCGTTGCTCTCAGGAGAGTTTATAGTTAGAACAGTTAGGTACCGTACTGTTGCGAACCTATACAATTCTGGACTTTATCCCCCGGTTGGAAGTCGTCGAGTACGCAGCGCTCAGTAATTGAGAGCACTTCGTCTACATATTCTTACGTTGAGACGTTATCTGAACGCCCTTGTGGCTGGGAGTTCGTGTTTCTCGTCTGTAGAACACAGAGAGGAGGAGACTGTATTAGAGTATATTAGTCAGAGGACTGCCTTCTGCCGTCCTAGTATCTGATAGAGTTTATTTGTGGCTGGAGTTCTTCCATACTCGCAGACGAGGACGAGAACCATCACTTAGACGCACCGGACGCAGTACATATGGTGATATCGCAAATTACTTCGGCTTATTAGGTCTATAAAAGCTTAACATCTGTGATCACGTTAGTTTATTTCCACTGAGGTCCCACACAACCGTAGATCATCTTTGAAAGTAGCGTCTTCTAGCGTTTGGTACGTAGATGATGTCAGTCATTTCGCGTTATTGATATTAGACCGCGCAGTCATAATAAGGGGCAGAGTTGGGCAATTGATTGGTATTTTTACTTAGGAAATGTAAACTTTGTAATATAAAGATTTTTTTAAAAATCTATAATAAAAATATAAGCAGGAACAACGTTTACCATGTAGTAGGATCACTTGCCTCCATAATTCATTTATGTTTAGATTGTAATTTATAGAATTAAGAGATCCTAAGATTTTCTTCAGGAGGTAGTCAGACAAGGCCAAATCTTCATTTTAGCAGTTATTATTTTCCGTTGCGCATATTCATTTTACACCCGCCAGGAGTAGCATCTTGGTCAATTTCAGAAACATTGTATGATTTCTTCAAGAGAAATTCACAAATTGAGCAAGCCAGTAACGCGTTGTTCTATTTCTGCCCCTTATGCAAGCAGTTACTCGGCTTGCCACTGATCGATGGAGATGCTGGATGTTCTGCTGAGGGATCTCGTGCCAAATTATTTCCAGTTGGCGCGTTAGAATGTCAAAATCTCGAGCTGTGTGGAAGTCCTGCAAGTCCTGACCATAATACCCCAAATGTTCTCAGTTGGGGGATAGATCCAGCGACCTTGCTGCCCAAGATACGGTTTGGCAAGCACGAAAACTTGCTCGGTCCTCACGTGCTGTCGTCTCTCTAGATCGACCGCTTCCTTCTTGACACTGTGTTCAGCCATTGTTCACCCATTCTGCCTACATAGTCGAACAGTGGCTACGTTCCTATTTAGATGTCGAACGATTCGCCCAATGCTCCAGCTGGCTTCTTTGATCCTACCAGCACGTCCGCTCCCAAATGCTGAAATCTACGTCTATTATCCACGCGCCTGTCTGCGAGGCATAGTTACTGCCCATCTGAATACACTAAGACTTTATGCCCTGGTGTCGATATGAACTCTGTTTACTGTCCTTGCTTCCCATCTGTATCAGTATCAATCTGTGACCAATTCGCATAAGTCCTTCGTCTTGGGTCCATCAAAGAACATAGTTCCAAAAAAAAAACAGTCATTTTATAAAAAAACTTTATGTTCTGCCTTACGGCAGGTCTTGTCAAGGAGGAGCCTCGTCAGAGAGGTCCACCGCATAGGCGTTTAGGGAAGTGGTTCCAGCGGTGGTTTACCGTTGCCTTCCACTGATGATAGTGAAATGATAATGAGGACAACACCCAGTCCGGGAGCGGAGAAACTCTCCGACCCAGCCGGTAATCGAACGCGGGCCCCTTGGCGTGACATGCCGCCGCGGGGTGGGGCGGACTCAGTGTATAAAGCACCAGCTATAAACGTTAGACGTTACTTGTGGAGATCATAAAATACACGACTGCGCCGGTATCACTTAGGGAAAACGGCGCATAGTTATATGTATTTGTTCTGGATATAGCTGCCTCAGCTGGAACACGCAATATGCCTTCGAATGTCATCGAACGTACTACCGCCAGTGGTAGGCAGTCGATGTTTGTACATTGCAGTCTTTCCGAGGATGTCCGCCTTGGTCCGAAACGTTACAACTACTGCCCAGCGCGAAACTGGATAGCGACTGCTAGTGTTACTTAAGCATCGATGAACAACCGATTAAAATCGATAGTATCTCCACTATCGACACTATCGGTAGACTTATTTAACTATCGACAGTCCTATCGTTTATAATGTAAGACTTTTTGAAATGGTTCCTGAAAAATTGTCGGTTCCTATTACCTCCATGGCATTCGGAGTGCAGAAGGAAAGTAGGTTGTGTGGAGATATTTAATCAACAACAAATATGGTGGCGCCTTAGCCAGCCTAAGTTGTTTATAAACTATGTTGTTAAAAGATTAGTCTCTGTGGGGGAGGGGTCGTGAAAGAGAGAATTTTCTTGTTTGTCTTTCAGTGATGACAACTCACGGTTGTGTGCATCTCGTACCGATCAGATGTTTACGGTAAAAACTACACACGTAAATAACATGGCTTTGTGAATGCGCATTATACTGATTTTCATCTTCAAATGTGTGAGCTTACTTATGGTACTTGAAACAAGGAATATAAATGTAAATAAGGCTGTTTTTGGAAGTTGGTGGTAAGATCGTAAACGACCAAACCGCTGAGGTCATCGGTCCCCAAGCTTACACACTATTTAATCTAACTTATGCTAAGGACCACACACACACCCATGCCCGAGGGAGGACTCGAACCTCCGACGGAGGCAGCCGCGCGGACCATACAAAGCGCCTAAGACCGTGCGGCTACCCCGCGCGGCAATAAGGCAATAAGGCAGGTAGTAGAGGAAAAATGACACTTGTAAGATTTTTAAGTGTTTCTGATTGTACTGTATAATAAGTACAATTATTGTCGTTATTAATTATGTTTCTGAATCCTCATTGTACTGACAAGTGTTTTCAGTTGTACATGTTAATGTGTAAAGTGATTCGAAAACACAAAACGCTGATGCAATCCTATTGCCCCTTCGTCACTTCTGCTTTTGCAGAAGCACAAATATTACTCGTATGTTGGTTGCCCATGTTGTGGTCGATCAGCGGAGCTTGTTCAAATGGTCAAATGGCTCTGAGCACTATGGGACTTAACTTCTGAGATCATCAGTCCCCTAACTTGTTCCTTCAAGGACACACCAACTCCTGCAATACTGAATCTATCAAAAGTACAACCTGTCGAGTGTCAAGTTTTTTTATTTGTACTGTAACTGGACATTATCATTAAAATATACCGCTGTATTTACATGCTATCTGCTTTCACTGCATTGCAGTGCATATTCATTAGTAATTCGGACGAAGTGTGAATGTTTCCGTGGATGTGAGACAAAACTAATCTCTTCTTGCCAAGAGTTGACTGTGGATGTCCAGGAATATTTTCGCGAATCTCCAAATCTTGTAGGTATTTCTTACTCTTGACCGTTAATGCTGAAACCCCTCGTTTGAAACTTGTGCAACGGGCAAATAAGCTCAGCATTTATTTTATTTTATTTTATTCATTTTTTCAAGTTTACATCGTTCTGCAACGTGATTAATAATTTTTCGAGCATCACGAAGTGGAATTCTGCCTCAAAGTCTTCGTAGGAGGTGGCCTCAACGTGCCAACAATGGCTTCTTCGTCACTCATTTCTTGATTTAAACGTCACACAACAGCAGGATTGTCATTCATCACGCAACTGTTGAATATCTGTCGTTGGCAGCAGTGAGACAAAGAGCAAAGCAGCGACGTGTTCCGAATGGTGCCGACATGAAACGATCTGTGCTTTTAGCACGCCACCGATAGTCTGTTGGCTGAGGAAATTCCGCGCTTTCAACATTATTTTGTTTATGTAAGATGTGCG
Organism: Schistocerca piceifrons; assembly: GCF_021461385.2. Lineage (NCBI taxonomy): Eukaryota > Metazoa > Arthropoda > Insecta > Orthoptera > Acrididae > Schistocerca > Schistocerca piceifrons. The sequence continues at coordinate 127,356,958 of NC_060142.1, read as the reverse complement.
TAAATAGTTTTTTTGTTATTGTTTTGAAAATGAACCGTAAAAATCATTCATCTGAGTGGAATTTTTTTAAGAAAGTGGGGGATGTGGGGGATAATAGTCATATATATATATATATATATATATATATATATATATATATATATATATATATGTAGTTAAGGCTCACCGGCCATTTGACCATCTTCTTTTGTGCGGATGCACAAACAGCGCCCGAACTCTTACGGGAATCGGCGGTAAAGCCGCGAGTAATGAGTATGATGGGTAGGGGCACCATGAATATAGTGCGGGACAATAAGTTGCGAATGTGGTCTCATGGGAGGCATGGCAGAGGTCAGTCCCTGCAGTCGCACTATCCTCTGTGTCCTCGGTGGCTCAGATGCGTCGCCGGCACGGTGGCTCAGCGTGTTCAGTCAGAGAGCTGGTTGGCCTCTGTAATAAAAAACTGAGAGAAAGGATCAACAACGAACTTGAACGGATGATGTGGCGTCCGCAACGACCAAACAAAAAAAAAATTAGGAGATGGATAGAGTGTCTACCATGTAAGCAGGGGATACCGGGTTTGAGTCTCGGTTGGGGCACAGATTTTCAACTGTCCCCGTTGACTTATATCAACGCCTATTCATTTCATTATAATTTCAGGATAATAGTCAATTTGTAAAGTGTACCAATATGCATTAAAGATTATAAACATGATTAGGAAATAGGACTAATTTAAGAGACCACTGCAAAGAAAGCATGGAGAAAAACTAGGAACCAAGAATTCGTAATAGAAATGGAAGGTGAGGGATGAACTTGGGAGCTAGATCAAGTGCAAGAGGTGCAATGAAAAGAATCGAGGAGCTCTATTAGAAATTATTTTAACAGAAGTCGGTCGTACGATGCCAGTACAAAATTTAAAAAAAGAAGTTGATTCTCTTTATGCATAAATGATTGCTATCGATATGCTCCCGTACAGAACTTCCGACCATCGAAGTTTGAAAAACGTTGTTTAAGCCTTACACATCAGAAATGAGCTGCCAGATAAAACCACACTTAAATGTTTACCGATTTCAAAACTGTAGGAAGAGATAAAAAATAAATTATAGAGAGGCCCTAACAAATAGTAATTTTTTTAGTGTTACAACGGACTTGCGGAAAAGCAACGAGAATGAAGGCATACTTCCATTGACTTGCCACTTTATTACAGACGGAAAATTAGTTTCGCCCATATTAAAAGTGATAAAAACTGCAGGTCATCACAATGCAGAGTCTATGCACATGTGCCTAACATTTTTTAAAAATGTTTCGTTCTTTAACTCGTCAATGTCATGCTGAGTTTCGTTTCGTTCTTGTGATCGGTACATGTCAGTGTAAAGTCGGCGTAACTTGTGAGGTATATCTTGGCAGTTTAACCTCTCCCGTCCCCCGTCCCGTTCACCCTCACCCCTCTTGCCGTTGGAAACCTGAAACCGTCGTGTCATTTGTGTTCTGTTTGCGGACATTGCCAACCGTAACAAATCATTGAATAACTGCGCTACAACAGGATTAATATATTTTCTTATTGATTACTACAAATAAGTAACACATTTGAACATAGATGTCTCTATAATGCACTTTCTCAGAGCATTGTTACTTCCGCGCCCAACGTTTTCACTTGAGAGTTTGTGCAATAGCAAACTAACAAGTGAGAATCGAACGCGAACCCCAGCACCGTCTGAACCAAAATTAATACAGCATAGCAAAATGAGCTGGCAGTGGCGTTACAGTTATTGTGTTGCTGTCTTCCGAGTATATAAACAACTTGCTTTTGTGATGATTTATGCGGAAGTGCTTCCATTGTTATGGGGAATCGTAACAGAATTAAAACTTTTGGAGCTTATAAAACAGTGTCAATATTAATGCATGTATTTACCAGAAACGACTAACCATAGCAAGTTGTAAATAATGATACTGCGAAACTAGCTATTGCGTAATGGAAGCTGTCGCATCGTCACTACAGTGAAATGGACGAAACGTTATCTGTTAGGTTCTGTCAAGCGTAAACTTTGAGCGGCGCGGGTATATTATAGGAATACAGTGCCAGCACTGTTGTCTCCCACCGCACCTTTCCTTATCCTTCATTAATACTGTATTGTGCTCTTTATACCCCTCCGTGAGCGCCCCCGACGAAAGACGAAACACCCAACAACTTCTACAAGCAACACACTTTATATGTCGACTGCACTAAGATCACAATTGCTGCCGATCTCAGCGATGTAGCAGCTGTTTTGTACTGAGTGTCAACTCGACCGAGAAAAAACGTAATGAGTGAAGAAGCCACCCTTGATCTCTTCAACGCAGTTTCAATCTTGTTATTCGCGTGTGCAGTTTATACCGTATCTGCTGCAGTTCATCAGCGAGCATGCACACCTAAGGTAGCAGCATTGAATGGCAGACTCAGTAAACACTTCCCCTCTCGCGTCCCTACTCCTTATGATGACCTTTCTCTTCTTCTTCCTCTTCCTCTTCCTGCTTTCCCTAGCCGGCCGCTATGGTCGATCGGTTCTAGGCGCTTCAGTCTGGAACCGTGCTGCTGCTACGGTCGCAGGTTCGAATCCTGCCTCGGGCATGACTGTGTGTGATGTTCTTAGCTCACTTAGTTTTAAGTAGTTCTAAGTCTAGGGGACTGATGACCTCAGATGCTAACAAGGGAACCTCCCCATCGCACCCCCCTCCGATTTAGTTATAAGTTGGCACTGTGGATAGGCCTTGAAAAACTGAACACAGATCAATCGAGAAAACAGGAAGAAAATGTGTGGAACTATGAAAAAAATAAGCAAAATATACAAACTGAGTAGTCCATGCGCAAGATAGGCAACATCAAGGAGAGTGTGAGCTCAGGAGCGCCGTGGTCCCGTGGTTAGCGTGAGCAGCTGCGCAACGGCAGGTCCTTGGTTCAAGTCTTCCCTCGAGTGGAAAGTTTATTTTCGCGAAGTTATGATCTGTCCGTTCGTTCATTGACGTCTCTGTTCACTGTAATAAGTTTAGTGTCTGTGTTTGCGACCGCACCGCAAAACCGTGCGATTAGTAGACGAAAGGACGTGCCTCTCCAATGGGAACCGAAAATATTTGATCGCAAGGTCTTAGGTCAACCGATTCCTCCACAGGAAAACACGTCTGATATATTCTATACGACACTGGTGGCGGCATGTGCGTCACATGACAGGAATATGTGTGTTTCGATGTTTGTTCAGGTGTAGCGTCCCCATACTACGCAGTTTCCTCGCATCGGACGGACGGACGGTAGGACAGATGATAATTGTCTGAAAATAAAAAATTAAACTTTTCACTCGAGGGAAGACTTAAACCAAGGACCCCTCGATCCGCAGCTGCTCACGCTAACCACGAGACGACGGCGCTCCTGAGCTCACATTCTCCTTGATGTTGCCTATCTTACGCATTGACTACTCAGTTTGCATATTTTGCTTATTTTTTTCATATTTCCACACAACTTCTTCCTGTTTTCTCGACTGATCTGTGTTCAGTTTTTCAAGGCCTATCCACTGTGCCAACTTATAACTAAATCTGAGGGGGGTGCGATGGGAAGGTTCCCTTGTAAGATCCATAGTGCTTAGGACCATTTGAACCTGCTTTCTCCGTGCTTCTAAGACGCTGAATCTCAACGTAACATCTACAAAAATGCATTCGCCCAGTTTTTAAAAGGATTATTTTTTTATATACGATTTTCAGATAACAACAAGACGCTGAAAAAAAGAATTTTTTTTGGCAATATTATGCAAAATTTCGGATATACTGGCAGGTTACTTTGACATTAAATTTTTTTCAGGTCTCAATCAAATCTTATTAGAATACAATACCCGTGATAAGACAATAGTAGTGATTGCAGACAACACTGCAGTTACGAAAGAGTTGCCTAAAACTTAGGATTCGACTTTCACCCTGTTTTGCCCACTGCTTCAGTTTAACAGTACAATATTATTTCAAAGTACGAAGTGAGCTTCAGATTGCGATCAATGGAAGTTCAAAAGCACTGCCTATCCTCAGAGTAGAAAATTACTTAGCTATACAGGACATAATAGAACTTCTTGAACCTTTTGAAGTAGCAACAACCACAATCTTAAGGGAGTCATATATCATTGCTTCGTAAATTATACCTCTTATACGAGGTATTGCTGCAAAGCTTTCAGACTACACCTTAACAACTAATGAGGGACGAAGTGTTCTGGATTCCTTGATTAAATCAGTCAATGAAAGAGTGCAATCATTTAACACATTGTCTGTTAATATGCTTGTGACTTTATTAGGTCCTTACTTTACTTTACTTTACTTTACACGTGGCTAAGGCCTTATCGACCATACACCTGCTCTACGAGCCTCTTCCAATTATTTCTATCCAGGGATATTGTTGTCCAATCAGAGTTGATGCCCATCCTAGCTGCATCTTCCCGGATATTCTCCATCCACCTAATTCGAGGTCTTCCTCTTCTTCTCTTTCCTTCTAATTTCTTAGTGGATGCTATTTTGGGTAGTCTGTTCTCCGGCATCCTTGCTACATGACCAGCCCAGTTCAGTCTTCTCTTCTTTAACATTTCCACAATGGTACTATGTTTGTACAGCTCCCGTAGTTCTTCATTTTTCCTTATCCTCCACTCCATGACATATTCATCGAAGATTGGTCCAAATATTTTTCTTAGTATTTTTCTTTCAAATATCAACAGTTTTTCTTCATCTTTTTTCCTGAATGTAATAGCTTCACATCCATATAATGCTACTGATAAAAACGGATTTTGAATTCAGTACTAAGTGATCTCATCCTTAAAATTTTGATACAGCTGTAAAAAGTTCTATTAGCTGCTGCTATACGGGCGTCTATTTCTATTTCTGCTCTATTGTCTCTGCTAAAAAGACTCCCTAAGTACTTGAAGTGGTCAACTGCCTTGAAAGTGAGACCATTTACGGTCAGTGGTGTATTCTTTTGGAGTTTTTTACTTATGACTATATATTCTGTCTTTTCTTCATTCACATGAAGTCCAGCTTTCTCAGCTATTTTGTAATAATTTTGCATCATCCTGATTAATTCAGCTTTTGAAGTGCTTATTAAGGCTACATCATCTGCATAAGCAAGTCTAGTAATGTTCTGTCCCTGCAGTTGGATCCCTTGTGGATCTTCTCTAAGATAATATTAAATAGAATAGGTGAGATGGCATCCCCTTGTCTCAGTCCAGTGTACACCTTAAAATTTTCAGTTTCTCCTGCAGGTGTCTTAACTTTGCATATGGTTTCTTCCAAACACATTTTAACTAATTTGATTAATTTTAATGGTATTTCAAATTCTTTCATGGTGTTTAAGAGTGTCTGTCGGTGTATGCTATCATAGGCCTTCTTGAAGTCTATAAATAGAATATGGATATCTACATTAAATTCCCATGCCCTCTCATTTACTTGTCTCAATGTGAATAAGTGATCCAAAGTGGATCTGTTAGTGCGGAAACCACATTGGTAGTCCCCAATCAGTTCTTCAGTTATGGGAATCAGTCTGTGTAGTATACACATCGACAAAATTTTATACGTGACATCGAGTAGGGCAAGTCCTCTGTAGTTATCACAGACAAGGGGATCATTCTTCTTAAAGATGGGGCATATAATTGCAGTTTTCCAATCGGCCGGTATGTTTTCTGTCTCCCAAATTGTTTCAATTAAGGAATGTAGTTCTATTTCCAATTGTGGTCCTCCATTTTTTAAAAGCTCAGCATATACTTGGTCTTCCCCACAGGCCTTGTTGTTCTTTAATTTCTTTATTGTTTGTCTTATTTCATTTACTGATGGTGTGGTGACTTGCATATCAACTGTATCTGGTTCTTCAAATGTAAAGTAATATTGTGGATCATTGCAGTTGAGCAGCTGTGTAAAGTATGTCTTCCATGTTTCTTGTATGTCATTCTTGTTTGTAAGTATTTTCCCATTTTGGTCCTTTATAAACTGTTCCCTTTTAGTGAATTTTCCCAAGGACTTTTTTATATTCTGGTACATCTGCCTTGCTCTGTGATGCTTGAAATCATCCTCCGCTTCTCTTACCATGTTGTTGTAGTGTTTTCTCTTGTCTTGTCTTAGAGTTCGTTGTGTTTCCTTGCGGATTTTATAGTATCTCTCCTTTAGTGTAATATTGTCCATGTCTTGTAACCATGCCCTCCTCGCATTTTGCCTCTCCAGTACTCTTTCTTGGCACTTTATATTAAACCAGATTTTGTTAGTTCGTTTTCTTTTACCTATAGTTTTGGAAGCTACATCTTGAATACTGTTTCTGAGGTGTCTGCATCTACTTTCCACGTCTTGCTGGTCACTATGTGTCAGTCTAGATTCCGATAGGTTAATTTCCATTTCTTTCCTAAAGTTTTCTTTTATTTTTTCTTCTGCCAGATTTTCTACTTCGTACCTTTTAATTTCAACCCTATTTGTACTTTGTTTCTTTTTTAGCTTTATTTTCATTTGAGCTATGATTAACATATGATCTGTCTCACAATCTGCTCCCCTAAAAGTTCTAACGTCTTTAATACTGTTTTGAAATCGTCTTTGGATGGCGACATGGTCAATCTGGTTCACTACTTTTCCATCTGGTGATATCCATGTCCCTAAATGAATGCGTTTGTGTTGGAATTTTGTGCTGCTTAATGTGAGACCATTTGCCATTGCAAAGTTTATGAGTCGCACACCATTCTCTGAACTTTCATCATGTAAGCTGTAATTCCCAATGGTTGGTTTGTAGATTTCTTCTTTTCCTACTTTGGCATTAAAGTCTCCTAACACTATTGTTACATTATGTCTACTTATTGAATTATATGTCTGTTCCAGTTGACTATAAAATTCTTCTTTCACGTCATCTTCCTTATCTTCTGTGGGTGCATGAACATTTATAAATGTAATATCAAACCACTGAGCCTGAATTGTAATGTGTGATATTCGGTTATTAATTGATTTGAATTCCTTTATTGTGTCAATTGCTGTTTTATGAATGTAAAAGCCCGTTCCAAATTCATGGCGCTGACCGCAGTCTCCATACATTATTGTCCCGTCTCCTATTTTCATTGATCCCGTTCCCTGCCATCTTATTTCTTGGAGCGCTACCAGTTGTACCTTGTATTTTCCTAGTTCGTTTATTAGTATTTGTGCGCTTCCTGGGCGGTATAGACTTCTGACATTCCACGAACCAAAAGAGAAATCCTTGTGACTTTGCCAATTTCTGTTCCAGTAAATTCTGTCCTGTTTCCGAGGCATACCTTGAGTGTCCTGACCGGCCATTGTTTTACATGAGTGGGTTGGTAGCCCTCTGCACAACCCCCAACCTGGAGGACCAGGAGTCTTGATTTTGGGGTACTCTACCCCTAGGGATTTGCCTTCACCATGGCTTAACGAGTCTTCCCTCCCCGTGCTAGTTTTGGTCCACCCCGGGTATTTTATTTCCCTGGTACCCCCCATATCTGGAGAGCATTCCCCAATCCGCCACCCGGGGAGGCGCCCGATGGGGGACTAGCAACCCCACACGGGCTTTATTAGGTCGTAGGTTTCAAAAATTTGTTTCAGGAGATTCCAAGAAACAGAAAACGCTGCACAAATACTTCAGAAAGAGTATGCTGCTATCATCGCATCAACTACACGAATAATATGTGAAACAGGAGCATCCTCGAGCAGTGTTAAGGCGTCGATAGTGTAACAGTCTGAAATCGGATGATCTACTTTTTTGCCCAATTAGCAACGGCGTAGCGTCGATGTTCGTTACAGCAGTCAGCGATTCCATAACTGACCTATATCAATATTTTGAAAGACCTGTAATAGACAAGCTTGCTTGTGTATTAGAATGTTGCGCAAAATCTAATAGTATGTTGCGTGTAATGGAAATTAAATTTTTGTGGTGTCCAGCGTCTTCAGTTCCTGCGGAGAGGGTATTCTCCGAGGTAGGATAAATAATTACTTAAAAACGCAACAGACTAAAGGAGAAGAAATTAAACATCTAATGTGTATCTTTTAATTTTGTATTTTAAACAACAGACTAAAGGACAAGGATTTAAATACCTTACTCTATATAAAACAAAACTTGCATATCTTGTATTGTTGTTTTTTAAGAAATAAATATTCTTAGAAAGCTGTAAGAATGCTTGTAAAATTTTCTCGGGCTTCCAGTCGCGTCAGGTGGTTAAAATCCCACGAGCTTTCATCCGAGCTCTCCTCAGTCATTGTCTTACCACTTGACAATGAAAGAGGTAATGTCCGGCGTTCCTCAAGGAAGTGTTATAGGCCTTCTATTATCTTGATCTATATTAACGACATAGGAGATAGTCTGAGCAGCCATATTAGATTGTTTGCAGATGATGCTGTCATTTACCGTCTTGTAAAGTCATCAGATGATCAAAACGACTTGCAAAATGATTTAGATAAGCTATCAGTATGGTGCGAAAAGTGGCAATTGACGCTGAATAAAGAAAAGTGTGAAGTTATTCACATGAGTACTAAAAGAAATCAGCTAAATATCGATTACACGATAAGTCACACAAATCTGAAGGCTGTAAATTCAACTAAATACTTAGGGATTACAATTATAAATAACCTGAACTGGAACGCTCACATAGATAATATTGTGGCTAGAGCAAACCAAAGACTGCGATTCACTGGCAGAACACTTAGAAGGTGCAACATGTCTCCTAGAGAGACTGCTTACACCACGCTTGTGCGCCCTGCTCTGGAATATTGCTGTGCGGTGTGGGATCGGGTGGGACTGACGGATGACATCGAAAAAGTACAAAGAAGGGCAGCTCGTTTTGTATTATCGCGAAATAGGCGAGATAGTGTCACAAATATGATACGTGAATTGGAGTGGCAATCATTAAAACAAATGCGTTTTCCGTTGCGACGGGATCTTCTCATGAAATTTCAATCACCAGTTTTCTCCTCCGATTGTGAAAACATTCTGTCGGCACCCACCTACATAGGGAGAAATGATCGTCACGATAAAATAAGAGAAATCAGGGCTCGCACAGAAAAATTTAAGTGCTCGTTTTTCCCGTGTGCCGTTCGAGAGTGGAACGGTAGAGAGACAGCTTGAAGGTGGTTCATTGAACCCTCTGCCAGGCACTTTATTGTGAATAGCAGAGTAATCACGTAAATGTAGATGTAGATGAGGAGAGCTTGGTGGAAAGCTCGCGGGATTTTAACCGCCTGACGCGGCTGGAAGCTCGAGAAAATTTTATTAATTCTTAGAAAGCTATTTTTCATTTGAAATACCTGCCAAAGCGAATCGATATTTTATCGATGCGTCAATAGCTTTTGCAAATACTATCGATAACATCGGATGTGCACATGGCGCAGTAAGGAAAGCACACAGGGTGGTGCAGCTGCCGCTACCGACATCACTTTATGCAACCTGCATCATTTTTCTAGGCTTCAAAAACCATGCGTAAGATCGTCATATTCTCTCGTTCGCAGAAAAAATAAATGGGGCCTTCTTGTAGGAAATTTAATATAGTTAAATTTTGTGTTAGTATACGTTTTCGTTGGAGGCCACGTTTTTCGAGTTATTGAACAGAAACGTGCAAAATTGATCTTCAAAAGAAACTCCACCCCCCCCCCCCTCCCCCACACTCATCCCTCACCAATCAGTATTTCTAGTATGTTGTTTGTGGCACTTCATCCTACGACTGAAGAAAACTTCCGCCCACACGAACTATCCCCGATATTCGACCGTTTTTGGCCTCTATTGATTGCTCTATTATGCCTCCAGCACGATCGGCTGTTTCGTTAACATTATTAATTTTACGTGCCCATGAGGCTGAGAGGGCTTCGTCACATCCCCGTCATACTGCGACGTATCATAGCAGGCAGACACTGCGACCGGAGCTCACGTATCGCGCAGACGTGGAACACACAGCGGCTCTAAACGTTACGTTACTTGCGCAGTGCTTATTGCCTGCACATCTACCCATTTGGAGAACAGAGGTGCATCTGGACGATGAATGCTGCAACCACAGAAGAAAAAATTGAAATGATCCTGATTTACGGAGAATGTAGGAGCGATGTTGAGGCTGCTGTTGCCTTGTACGCCGAGCGTTTTCCAGAGAAAGCTCGCTCTCGTTCGTTCCTTTACAAGATTATGAAAACCTTTATGTCTGATGGCAGCGCACTGGGCTTCAGGAGAAGCTATTGATATTAGAAGTTATGAAATATACTGGCCTGCCTACCCACGCAGCGTGCAGGTGGGGTCCCACGCGCTGTTGGATATTCAAGGGCCATTGAGCAGCATGTCGTAAATTACGATTTTGTACCCATTTTTAATCCTCCAATTAAAGCGCCACTTGTGGTGAAACGAAGAAAATGCTTCAGACAAAACGTAAGTAAGGTGCCGTAGAATAGTAACCTGCAATGAAAAATACGAGGGACCCCATCGAAGATTTCATAGTTGCCACCGCCACCCACGCTTGGGATGGGGTAGCGGGTCGAGTGTGGTGTCTTTGGATGTCCCCTTCCGAGCCAAACAAATAGTAATTATAGCTTTTTTGATCTGATGTGCAGTTGTCGACATATCGACATATTTCAATGTCTTCAATTTTCTCTCTCTCTCTCTCTCTCTCTCTCTCTCTCTCTCTTTCTGTCTCAGAAGAAAGTGTGTCGTTTACATGGATATGTCTTTTCTTTTCTGTATTAAGTGGGCACATGAATCACCCCCATATCTTTGTTCTACCATTTAACCTCTGGTGCTTTACTGAAACAAGTGAATGTGAGTTTTCGTGAGAGTATCCGTTAACTAGCTGCTAATGTAGTTTCGTGTGCTTCTCCAGTTTTACAAACAGCTTTAGAGGAAGTAGAAAGGTAAAGAGGTCTAACTTGGTTACCAGAGCTTGTACAATAGCGCACAAACGACTTAGGTTGGCAGGTAAGACGCCTGCACCTTTCGTGCACCCCCTCCACAAGCGTAGCAGAAGCGGCAGACTGGGGGCTGAAAGGGTTGCTGTTCTGCTGGAGCCTGGAGTACGTACTGATATACGGCCAGCCCACGGATGGAGGTATGTGAACTATTTAATGTGTGAGTTTCAATGATGTTTATTTCAGTTCCTTTGGTAGTCAGGAGTTAATCGTGCTAGTGATCGTGAGAATTATTTCATGTAGAGATTTGATATTGTTTTTGAGTTTTTCAGTAACAATACTTTGTGTGTAAGTGAGCTATGGTCGATCAGTAGGACAAAATAAAAAGATTTTAGCTTTCCAGACCGGTAGTGTAGCGTATTCATTCTCACTGTGTATGGTAACTTCGTTAAACGAAATTACGAGAGGCGCGAGATTGAATCTTACTTGTTAGATCGTTAACGAGTTTTTGCCACTGGAAAGTCTGTGGCTTTGTGCAGCCAAACTGCCAAGTAGTCAATGGTCGAATCTAGGCCCATTATTTGTTAACTTACAGTAAATGTGTGCACTTTAAGAGCGTGAGTATTGTGTGAAATGCATTCCCAATTTCTACTGAATATTTCTGTTGTAAATCGATGCTTTCCAATGTGGGAATTTGGGTTTCTCAACCACGTGTGAGCGGAGTAAAGTGTATTGCATCTTTACAATCAAGTAGTTGTTTGATTTCAATTTGTAGTGTGGAGCATGTATTTTTTTAGCCAAGTTATTTTGTGGTTCAAGAACTGAGTACTTCAGAGTATTTTGGCTGTTTGTGGTTCGTAGTTCTATTATTTTTCCAACAAGTGCTCAAGCCTTTTGGCGTTCGTGGATTGTTTGTACGTTTTACTATATTTCTGTGCATTTTGTCGAAGCTATAACGGTCTTTTCATTGTGTATGTTGTGCCTTGTTGATCAGGCCACTTTCTGTCTAATGTCTCTAGCCAAGATACAGTCTGCTGTTGTGTTTTGTGGTGGTTTGGGTGGTAATAATGCGGTGTTTCCTTCTGTGTGTTGGTGCGTTGTGGTATAAGCGAGTGTACGAGCGCTAGATTCGTTTTCCTAATTCCTGTTCCCCTTGGCTTCCCAACCAACCCCCATTATTGTTCGGTTTGGTGTCCTGATGTATCTCATTGAATCTTCGTGTAAAGTAGGGGATCATACCAACCTAGTATCTTGTTAATGCCGCTCCTTTAGTCCACGTTCAATAAAATCGTTTAATAAATCATTCGGATTTTATATTGAAAAGTAATTCACTTTTTTAAAATTGCAACCCAGTCCCCTTTTCTCTAGTGTGTCTGTGAAAGAATAGATGGAACACTTCATAAATAAATTAGAAGTCTTTCTCTGTCTCCTTGGTTAATGTTGGATGGAACAAATAGTTATCCGCTGAGCCTTGCTCTTAAATGGTTATCAGAGGCAAACAGTGAGTTGGCCTACAGTTGAAATAATTTTTAATCAGTCCTCCACTTGCATATTTTAATAATAACAGGTACCTTTCTATGGTAATGAAAGCACAACGGCTTCTGTAAAAGTTACACTAACAAGGGAAGGCCGCCAATTGTGAAATTCAGATTCGATTCATACTGCGCATAATAAAAGCTCATGGCCAGAGGTGTAATGTGGCAAAGTACCAAGATGCACTTCTCAGCCGTCGTCGAGAAAATCGACAGTTAAAAGAAACCGTTGTGCTGAAATACTCTCTGCGATTCACAATTTTATACAGCGTCGTGGCGCAGCGGTAAGCGCTCGGGTTCGTATTCCGAAAGTCGCCGGATCGAACCTCGCCCTATGCATCTTTTTTTTTTTTTAGTATTTGTTTTTCATAATTCAAATATATATATATATATATATATATATATATATATATATATATATATATATATATAATTCCCGGCAATCAGTTGCACAATTATGCATATAATAAGTTGTTGAAAGTCTTTTGTCGTGGAAAAACTGGCGACTTCGAACATCATTATGTTTTCCGCAAACAAAGTTGTATTTCACAAATGTTATTAATTGTCTTCATAATGTTAACCACGTATAGTTAACGGAAGACGTAGAAACGATATTCCGAAACGAATACGTATAGCGTAAGTCAAACGTTCGAATTAGAATAGAGACCCCACGAACACAAATTTGCTGTGACAGGTATGAAATATAAACTCCGTTACTCGCTCGTTACACTTGAATGACAGATGTTGAATGGGCCGAAACGAGCCGCCGCATAACAGCGTAGTTGCCTGCTAACTTCGAAAGAAGGTAGATGCGGTCTCTAGCGCAACTTATAACATTGTCGAAAATCAATGCTGACGGGAGAGCTTTGGTACACCCTGTTAAAAAAAACGGAAAAATGGAGGCGGTACAATTGGAGACCGATCCGCCTTCACCAACATGCATAAGCAATTCATTAATACTACATATATATATATATATTACAAAAAACTAATAATAAAAAAAATTTCATGGGGCGAGATTCGATTCGGCGACCTTCGGATTACGAACAAGAGCGCTTACCGCTGCGCCACGACGCTGTATAAAATTATTAATCCTCGAGAGTATTTCACCCCAACGGTTTCTTTTAACTGTCAATTTTCTCGACAACGGCTGAGAAGTGCATCTTGGTGCTTTGCCACATTACACCTCTGGCCATGAGCTTTTATTATGCGCAGTATGAATCGAATCTGAATTTCACAATTGGCGGCCTCCCCTTGTAAGACTATTTACGTTGGCAATTCGACCCACACTTAATCCTTACAAGCACACTGGTTTCGTAGTCAGAAGGCCTGGCGAATACAACGATGTACTTGTTCACTTCATGTTGTTAAAATTCACACAGTTGTTAGGTAAAATTTTTAAAGACGTCAATAAATGTAAATGTCGTGTGACTAGGGCTTCCGTCGAGAACCGACATTTTAAGGTGACTGCCGAACGATTCTACCGTCGCCAACACACACTGCGCGTAAGGACCGCGAAGATAAGTGGTCATATGGAGGCACATAGACAATCGTTTTTCCCTCGCTCTATTTGCAAGTGGAACAGGAAAGGACATGACTAGTAGTGGTACAGGGCACCCTCCGCCACCCTCCGAACAATGGCTTGCGGAGTATCTACGTAGAAGTAGACGCAGATACAGTCGACGTGAGCGAAGCCACGGGTGCTAAGCTAGTGTGTGATAAATATTCTTGGTCGAAAGTGGAAATCACAAAAGCGCGTGACTGTGAACTTCACTGCCGACGCTCAGTTGCTAGGCATACCGTAATGGCGTGGCCAGGCTGTGAGCCGTGATGCGTGGCGGCGTCGAACACGCTGGGTGACTCTTGAACCTCTCTCGAATGGGAACAGTAATAAAGATAAGAGGGCTCACAGGAGCGCTGAACAAAGCAGAGGCTCTCTTTCCGGCTCCCGCGTTCTGGGAACGGCCGCCGACCGCCGCGTCAACCGCTGATAAAACGTATGGAGCACAAATTCTTTACTGCCGCTCGCATCCGGCGATTTACGAGCGCGCCTTCCCCGTGGAACAATGCTTCGGCCAACAGACGCCAGCCGTCCCGTGAAATACGTGCCGCGGCTCATAAATTAACGCGTCAGATGTGCACGGTCACCGCACAGGTTCGCTAACTGCAGAGGAGCATGAAATGAAACGTGTAGCTCCCGGCAGAATTTCATTTATCTGTGTACAACTAGGTTTCCTAAACTATATTCCGCGCAACACCAGTCTTCCGCGCGAAGTGAATAAATGCCCCACCAAAAACTATTAATGTTAACGTCATCTTCGATGCCTCTTGATCCTGCATCAGTCCAGAATGGGACATTTATGAACTTCTCCATTCTCCCACGTCTTTCCACCGTTCTTCTTCTATAACAGTTTTGTTCCAGGCCAGACTCCTTTGTAAATTGGTCTTTATCGAGCCAGTCAGTCTTGCTCTAGGTCCCCCTCTTACTTCCTTGCACTAAAAGTGGTCTCCGTCGTTCGTTTTGGTATTCATCCATCTTCCATTTTGTTTACACGTTCAGACAATTTTAACTTGTTCTTCTCAATTTCCTAATTCAGCTTTACCATTTAAATTTCGTTCCTAACACTTTCATTTTTCCCCTCTCTCTCTCTCTCTCTCCTCGTTTTCCCTAACACACTTCTTAGTAATTTCATTTCACTGTCTTGTATTCTGCTCTCCTCTCTTCTTGTCACTTTCCATCTCTCCGAAGCATATGTCAGCTTGGGTGTGAAGTACAATTTGTCCAGAACTTCCTCACACTTAATTGGCACCTCCCTTCCACAGACTAAGCCCTCACACACTGGTAAAATGCATTGCCGTCTTGTACACTTTTGCTAATGGCTGCCTCCTTCCTTGCACTCTCCATTATTACACTTCTCAGATATTTAAAGTTATCCACAAAATCAATACCCGCCCTTTATTATTAATTACTTTCATGCTTTCTTCGTCTCCTTTGGTTACCACCACGCTTTTGCTTTCCTCCATACTGCATTTTTTTTCCATATTTGTTGATTTTTTTCGTTTAAGATTTCTCTTCGTTCCTGTACATATTTACTTTTGGTTCCCCACACCACAATAGCACTGAAAAATAGCAATAACTTCATCTACCTTCTTGTGTGAGCTTCTTTTGTCTCTTTCACAAAATTGCATCAATTACCATTATAAATAATAATGGTGACACGACTCTTCCTTGTCTCAACCCATGGCGTTCATAAACCAACTGGTTCTTCCAACTTGGGCGAAGACTAAGCTGAAGCTTTTGTCATACATTGCTCGAAGAATTTCAGTTGTCTCTTTTCCACCATCTTTTCTTTCTAAGGTTTCCCATATCTTTTCTCTAGTGGCACTATTGTAAGCCTTCAGTATGTCAGGAAATGTCATCACCACATCTTTACTGTACTTCCAATGCTTTTCCATCAAATGTCTCATACTAAAGATAGAGCCCATTGCTGATCTACCATGTCAAAAGCCATAGACTCTACTGCTCCTCTTCTAAGAGACTTACCACATTTTTCATCAATGTTCTTTTCAGTGTCCCCTCCATTATTTTTTTATACTTGTGATACGAGTGTGATCCCTCGATAGTTATCACGTACTTTTCTGCCACTGGAATTATTATTCCGTTCCTCCATTCTTCAGCAATATTTCTGAATCCATAAGCATCGTAGCAATCTGTATAATCATTTTTGCCAAGTAGGTTCAGCTGTCTTAATCATCTCCACACTATTAATAACATGTCTTATTTTCGAATTTTGACCATATTAATTATTTAAAAAAAATGTAATAATTCTGTGCTATTAGTTACGATTTAAAATTGAAACAATCACTGAATAAAACAAGCTTTACTCATTTTTTCAAAATTTTTATTACAGGTAATCTTAAAAATGAACAAATTTTTGCATCAAATTAAGACACAAAAGAATTATACACATCGAATGTGAGAGGGCATTGATTTAAATCAATGGAGAAAGTTGAAAATTTGTGCAAGAAAGGAGTCGAACGAGGACCTTCTGCTTACTAGGTAGGTGCTCTAACCACGGAGCCATCCGGACACAGCTGTCATTACGACTGCCCAGGCAACCCTTCAGACCAAAATTCTTAGCCCGTCCACGAAGCTACTAATGTGGCGTCCCTTGGCCATTATCCTCATTACTTGCAGCATTTCGGCAATTGCCGTAGGAGAACAGACACCATATATTTCTATACAGATATAAGTGAGATGATCAGTTTGGCTTTAGGAAAAGTAAAGGGACGAGAGAGGCAATTCTGACGTTACGGCTAATAAAGGCTAAAGAAAAATCAAGACACTTTCATAGGATTTGTCGACCTGGAAAAAGCGTTCGACAATATAAAATGGTGCAAGCTGTTCGAGATTCTGAAAAAAGTAGGGGTAAGCTATAGGGAGAGACGGGCCATATACAATATGTACGACAACCAAGAGGGAATAATAAGAGTGGACGATGAAGAACGAAGTGCTCGTATTAAGAAGGGTGTAAGACAAGGCTGTAGCCTTTCGCCCCTACTCTTCAATCTGTACATCGAGGAAGCAATGATGGAAATAAAAGAAGGGTCAGGAGTGGAATTAAAATACAAGGTGAAAGGATATCAATGATACGATTCGCTGATGACATTGCTATCCTCAGTGAAAGTGAAGGAGAATTAAATGATCTGCTGAACGGAATGAACAGTCTAATGAGCACACAGTATGGTTTGAGAGTAAATCGGAGAAAGACGAAGGTAATGAGAAGTAGTAGAAATGAGAACAGCGAGAAACTTAACATCAGGATTGATGGTCACGAAGTCAGTGAAGTTAAGGAATTCTGCTACCTAGGCAGTAAAATAACCAATGACGGACGGAGCAATGAGGACATCAAAAGCAGACTCGCTATGGCAAAGAAGGCATTTCTGGCCAACAGAAGTCTACTAATATTAAATATCGGCCTTAATTTGAGGAAGAAAGTTCTGAGGATGTACGTCTGGAGTACAGCATTGTATGGTAGTGAAACATGAACTGTGGGAAAGCCGGAACAGGAGAGAATCGAAGCATTTGAGATGTGGTGCTATAGACGAATGTTGAAAATTAGGTGGACTGATAAGGTAAGGAATGAGGAGGTTCTACGCAGAATCGGAGAGGAAAGGAATATGTGGAAAACACTGATAAGGAGAAGGGACAGAATGATAGGACATCTGCTAAGACATGAGGGAATGACTTCCATGGTACTAGAGGGAGCTGTAGAGGGCAAAAACTGTAGAGGAAGACAGAGATTGGAATACGTCAAGCAAATAATTGAGGACGTAGGTTGCAATTGCTACTCTGAGATGAAGAGGTTAGCACAGGAAAGGATTTCTTGGCGGGCCGCATCAAACCAGTCAAAAGACTGATGACCCAAAAAAAAAAAAAAAAGTGAGACGAGAGCGGTCAATGATCTCTTCAGTGTGGATGGACACCGGGCTCGATCTCTTACCCATTGCGTCACTTAAGTTTTAAATTCGGGTCTAAGGTGCCTACAAACTTCCACTGTAATGGTACAAAACTATGGTGTCCTGCGGCATCACCCTCAGGCTCGACAACGCTTCACACAGCAAAGTGTGGACACATGAGACGAAAGGCTGGAGCTCAAAAGTTCTTGGGACGTGTAAGATGAGTTAATGATGTTACAGTGGCACCAAATTTCACCATAATCCTGTCCATCGCCACCGTGAGCGTGTCACGCGATGGGAAGGTCGCCACACCTGCTCTTACCCTCGTTTCACATCTCCTTTTGACGGCTCTGCGTTGGTCAGAATCGCGACGCCCAAAGCTGAAATCGTGTGGTTTTCTTATGAGTGGCCAAGGAAAACATTCCACACACACTGCCACTCAGAATCTGCTCGAAAATACCGGAGGGGGCGGCGTAAAGGGCGTCAATGTAACCACGCACTTCGCTGGAGCGTTGATTCCGACATATTTCGATGTCCTACACACCCTTTGAAACAGCTGACAGCCCCGAGCGTCTCAACCGTTCTCTGAGGATGTTGTGGGACTGTGTCGAACGTGTTCGCGTCCGTTTGGAGCACAGCGCGGCCACAATTTTCACGCTCGTATACAGTGGAACAACTAGGGACCATTCAAACCTATTCGACAAGGTATGAACGTGATCCAAAGCAGCTGTTTTACGCTTTTTTAGCAGTCCTATATGGTGCCTATATATATATATGGTCCTATACAAGAATTCAACAGTAATGAATGGGAAGAATATGAAAGAGTGAAAACATTTAAATATTAGGGTCTGTAATAACGGAGGACAATAAAGTAGCACTAGAACTTCAAGAACGGGTAGCGAGTCGAAATCGTTGCTATTTTGCCTTGCAGAACGTATTTAATTCCAGGAACGTTAGTAGGAATACAAAAATCAAAATATACACAACCATATTAAGACCTATAGTAATATATGGATCAGAAGGCTGGGTACTGACATTAAAGGAGAAGAACTGGTTATTGAGATGGGAAAGAAATATACTGAGAAGGATTTTTGGAGCAGTGAGAGAGGAAGATGGCTGGAGAGTAAGAACAAATGTAGAACTACAAACACTTTTTGGACAGATGGATATTGTTGTTAAAATTAAGCAGGGAAGAATAAGATGGGCAGGACATGTACAGAGAATGCCAGAAACTAGGAGTGTCAAGAAAGTTTTTATGGGAAAACCTGACGGGATAAGGAGAAGAGGAAGACCCAGGAAAAGGTGGCTCGATGATATGGAAGAAGTTCTAAAGGCGATGGGAATAAGAAACTGGAGAAGGAAGGGGATGGACAAAGAAGACTGGAGGCAGGTGACACAGGAGGCCAAGGTTGTTCAAGGACTGTAGAGCCAATCAAGAAGAAGAAGAATATGGTGCCCTTCTGTGGCGTGATCATGGAAGGATGTGACATTGACGCATGTGTACATAAAACGGCAAAGAGTCCCTCTAAAACGCTCCAGTTCGACTAAATCTTCGGCAGCAGCCACCCATCTTTGTTTAGCATTTTAAAAATGTACAAGTGCAGACAGAACCTATGACAAGAGTTCCAGGCGCCTGCAGGCAGGCTACACTGCTGCTCTTTCGACGCTACAATCTGCATGTGTGCCCGATAGTAGGCCATCCAAAATCGGAGATTGTGGAAGAGGTTGCAAATCAGCAAGTGCCTAGGCCTTCGTCACAGATTCTGTCTGAACAGGTAGATTTTTAAAATTCTCAGTACATGTGGATAGGTGCCACTGAGGGTTTTACTGACCTGGGATT
Source organism: Schistocerca piceifrons (assembly GCF_021461385.2). Classification (NCBI taxonomy): domain Eukaryota; kingdom Metazoa; phylum Arthropoda; class Insecta; order Orthoptera; family Acrididae; genus Schistocerca; species Schistocerca piceifrons. Next base: position 127,337,299 of record NC_060142.1, on the reverse strand, counting down.
CTTAGAGGGATGCTTTGCCGTTTTATTGACACATGTGCCAATATCACATCCTCCCATGATCACACCACAGGAGGGCACAAATAAGAGAGCTCAAAAAGCGTAAGTACCCTTTGGTGCTTTGGATCACGAATGGTTCTGAGTGGTCCCTCGTGGTTCTAACCTGTACACAAGAGCAAAATTGCGGCATCTCTGTGCTTCAAATGTCCGGAGCTGTTAGCAGTATCAAAGGTTGTGAAGAATCCCACTGCAAACAGTCGTTTTCGACAGCCAAATATGTGAGAAACGACGTTCCAGGGAAGCGGGTGCTTTCATTAATGGCTTTTAGGCGACCCCCTCAGCTACACTACTGGCCATTAAAATTGCTACAAAACGAAGATGACGTGCTACAGACGCGAAATTTAACCGACAGGAAGAATATGCTGTCATATGCAAACGATTACCTTTTCAGAGCATTCACACATGGTTGGCGCTAGTGGTGACACCTACAAAGTGCTGACATGAGGAAAGTTTCCAACCGATTTCTCATACACAAACAGCAGTTGACCGGCGTTGCCTGGTGAACCGTTATTGTGGTGCCTCGTGTAAGGAGGAGAAATGCGTACCATAACGTTCCCGACTTTGATAAAGGTCGGATTGTAGCCGATTACGATTGCGGTTTATCATATCACGACATTGCTGCTCGCGTTGGTCGAGATCCAATGACTGTTAGAAGAATATTGAATCGGTGGGTTCAGGAGGGTAATACGGAATGCATTGCCCAATGGTCGAGATGACAGGCATCTTATCCGTATGGCTGTAACAGATCGTGCAGCCACGTCTCGATCCCTGAGTCAACAGTTAGGGACGTTTGCAAGACAACAACCATCTGCACGAACAGTTCGACGACGTTTGAAGCAGCATGGACTATCAGCTCGGAGACCATGGCTGCGGTTACCCTTGACGCTGCATCACAGACAGGAGCGCCTGCGATGGTGTACTCAACGACGAACCTGGGTGCACGAAAGGCAAAACGTCATTTTTTCGGATGAATCCAGGTTCTGTTTACAGCATCATGAAGGTCGCATCCGTGTTTGGCGACATCCCGGTGAACGCACATTGGAAGCGTGTATTCGTCATCGCCATACTGGCGTATCACCCGGCGTGATGGTATGGGGTGCCACTGGTTACACGTCTCGGCCACCTCTTGTTCGCATTGATGGCACTCTGAACACTGGACGTTACATTTCAGACGTGTTACGACCCGTGACTCTACCCTTCATTCGATCCCTGCGAAACCCTACATTTCAGCAGGATAATGCACGACCGCATGTTGCAGGTCCTGTGCGGGCCTTTCTGGATACGGAAAATGTTCCACTGCTGCCCTGGCCAGCACATTCTCCAGATCTCTCACCAATTGAAATCGTCTGGGTAGCGGTGGCCGAGCAACTGGCTCGTCACAATACGCCAGTCACTACTCTTGATGAACTGTGGTATCGTGCTGAAGCTGCATGGGCAGCTGTACCTGTACACGCCATCCAAGCTCTGTTTTATTCAATGCCCAGGCGTATCAAGGCCGTTGTTACGGCCAGAGGTGGTTCTTCTGGGTACTGATTTCTCAGGATCTATGCACCCAAATTGCTTGAAAATGTAATCACATGTCAGTTCTAGTATAATATATTTGTCCAATGAATATCCGTTTATCATTTGCATTTCTTCTTGGTGTAGCAATTTTAATGGCCAGTAGTGTATTTTCGTGCCGATTCTGTGCGGCGGTGTGCGTGGAATATTTTCGTCGGACACTCTTACGAAAACCACATGATTTCAGCGCTGACCTCCATCGCAGAGGCGTCAAAAGAAGGGGTGAAATGAGAGTAACAGCGGGTGTGACGACCTTCCCATCGTCTGACAAGTGCACGGCGGCGATGGGCATAATTGTAGTAGAATTTGGTGCCAGTGTGGCATCAGTAACCCACCCTATACGTCACATAAACCTGTGTGCTCTGGGCCTTTTTCTCACAGTCGGTTTGCAGCGTCGTTGAGCCCAAAGGTGAGGCAGCAGTGCACCACGTTTTTGCACCATTACAGAAGACGGCTAAACGCACCTTTGCGCCGGATTTCAGACTTAAGCGTTGCAATGGGTATGAATTACGGGGCTTCAAAAACGTAATTCTGTCGCAATGTGTACTTCAGTAAAATGGTAACGCGTTTAATAAGAAATAAACACTTCCCAGGCATGTCCGTGTAGTACTTTGTCATTGATTTACACTGAAAATTAAAATAAAAGAGCAGTGAGGCACACAGAAGGGGTGGAGCAAATGAAATGAAACTTTACGTCGTAGGAGGGCACATGAGATTATTTCAGAGATTGCAATATCGAGTCAAATTTACAAACAAATCGGCAATATGTGTCCACTTGTCACTAAGATGTTGCATCCCCTTTGGCCTGGAAGTATGCACTCATTCAGCTGGGAAAGGCATCAGAAACCCATTGTGTCCTCTTCTGAAGCAAGCTGGCCCACAGCAACTGTGTAAGTGGTCCTCGGTAGCCAGGACGCTGATAATGGGACAGGTTTGACTTTCGAGCAGGTCCCACAGATCGGCGACAGATCTGAGTATCTTGGTGTCCACAGAGTGCCTCTGCATCACACAGACAGTTCATTGTTAAACGTGACCTTTGTGGACGACCATCGTTATGTTGAAAAATGGCACGCCCACACTGTCGCAAGAGATGGTAACACTTGAGGAAGCTCCCCACACCGTGATGTCACGAGTGACACAGCAGTGCGTCTCCAAAACATTCCACGAACGGGACCTGTGGTGTCACCGCCGGACACCACACTTGCTAGGTGGTAGCCTTTAAATCGGCCGCGGTCCGTTAATATACGTCGGACCCGCGTGTTGCCACTGTCAGTGATTGCCGACCAAGCGCCGCCACACGGCAGGTCTAGAGAGACTCTCTAGCACTCGCCTAGTTGTACAGCCGACTTTGCTAGCGATGCTTCACTGCCTACATACGCTCTCATTTGCAGAGACGATAGTTTAGCATAGCCTTCAGCTACGTCATTTGCTACGACCTAGCAAGGCGCCATATTGAATTATTAGAATGAATTCTGAGCAGACAATATTGTGAATCATGTACCGTCAAGAGCGACGTTCATCATTAATGGATTAAAGGTAGGTATGAAACTACTTACGTCCGCTTTCTGAATTCTCATTCCTTGTCGTATTCCAGACCTCACGTCAGTATAGTTCTTCCCTCCTCACGCCAGCCTGCGTGAGCTAAAACGCGTGCATTTCGGCCTGCTCTAGTAACACGGTGTTGGCTCTTCTGCCAACACTACAGGACCTCCCGGCAGGTCGCCGCCAACACGCTGACGATGGTGATCCAGGGTAGTGCAGAATCGCGATTGATTGCCGAACACAGTGAGATACAATTGAGGCGTTGAGTACCATAAGGGCCTAAAGCGCACCGTCGTCAAGTCCACGTACAAAAGAGTAAGAGGGAAACCAGTGAGACAGTTTTCGTGAATGTCCATATATAGAATATATATACTGTGGTGTCACCACCAGACACCACACTTGCTAGGTGGTAGCCTCCGTTACTATACGTCGGACCAGCGTGTCGCCACTATCAGTGATTGCAGACCGAGCGCCGCCACACGGCAGGTCTAGAGAGACTTCCTAGCACTCGCTCCAGTTGTACAGCCGACTTTGCTAGCGATGGTTCACTGACAAAATACGCTCTCATTAGCCGAGACGATAGTTTATCATAGCCTTCAGCTACGTCATTTGCTACGACCTAGCAAGGCGCCCTTATCAGTTGTTATTGATCTTGTTAATCATGTACCGTCAGACCGACGTTCACCTTTAACGGATTAAAGTTAAGTATTCCACCAGCTACGTCCGTTTTTCTAAAGTCTAATTTCCCTTTCCTGTTCCAGACCTCATGCCAGCCTGCGTGAGCTAAAACGCGTGCCTTTCGGCTTCCTCTATTCATACGGGTTGGCTCTCCTGCCAGCCCACAACATATACAATGTAGGCCTACACCACAGATAAATCTGACTGACCACAAGATTAGCAGATGTCAGAACGATGAAGAAATGGTACAATCTCACAATCGACAATGATGCGCTTTTGGCCCTTCTGCTTCTCAGCGCCTCAGTTCTATAGTAGTCCAAGGTACCCACTCACAGCACCAGTGCAAGCACAACCATTTGTGTTGTGGTGCTAGCAGCAGCCTATGCATGTGAGGGTAGTTCCCAAGTCCACCTGCTGTTGGTCTCTGACCAATGGTGTGCGGTGGCACATAAAGGTGAGGGGAGTCTGAAACGCTCGCTAAACCCGCTGGGCAGAACAGGTGGCTAGGATTGTGGAAAGTGCCAAATAAGGTGTCGGTCAGGTTCACTCAAAATTGTAATTTAATAATACCTTCAAACCAAAACGGCACATAGCCGACACTTTAGAACTACAAGTTTCAAAAAAGGCAATTATTTGACGGCTGAAGGTCTCCAATCAAGAGATCTCAAAGCAACAAGATAAATCTCAAGTGGTAAAAACATGCAGTTAAAATTGCAAATAAAATAATTAACACACACACACACACACACATATATATATATATAGTGAGGCTGAGAGTCTCAAGGCAAGGGTGAATAGACAAACATAAAAAAGATGCAATACAAAAGGCTGTAGGCCCACAATACAATTTTCAAGATTTTAATATAAATTACCATAACCTTTCAAAGGCAGACAGGAGGCTGCAATGTTTTTTTTTTTTTTGTTTTTTTTAAATTAGGATTTAAGTGGCCGAAGGTCCAAAATTGATTTTCCAAAATTCAAAAATACATAAAATCCAGTAAAAACAAGGTTTTTTTTAAAATCATTGGCTATGATAGATTATAAACAGACAATTGAACACCGGCGAGAAGGACAATAAAGAAAACGGCACTCAGAAGCCTCCAGGGAGGTCAGTCTGCTCTCGTTCACTTAGGCAAGACAGGTGGTGAGCCCAATTACACTTGATCCGTCGGAACCCAACCAGGGGACAGCCACGGACGGAAATTTAAAAAAATCAAATGTCTGTGAAATCTTATGGGACTTAACTGCTAAGGTCATCAGTCCCTAAGCTTACACACTACTTAACCTAAATTATCCTGAGGGAGGACTCGAACCTCCGCCGGGACCAGCAGCACAGTCTGTGACTGCAGCGTCTTACACCGCTCGGCTGACCGCGTGCGGCCCACGGACCGACTGACACAACGACTTGCTTGCTACCAATCGATACATGAGAACTCAAACACGAAAGTTACGAATGTGATTATCCGCAATGAAATATGTATTAGCTGTCAAAACTACACACCATGTTGGACAGCGACGACAGGTGAGTAAAGGACGCTGCCTGAAATTACGTTAGTGACCAGGGCAGGTAACCGGAACACTAATGGCCACAAGGCAGAAAATTCCGCTGGTGCATTTGAATCTTAGTAAACCAATATAGTTAATTGCACCGCATGGCAGCTAAATTTCAGCAATAGAAACACTCGGTGTTGCTCACAGGAAACCCTCCCCAACAGCGACCCACCGAAACGAACCACGCAACATGAATGGACATTGCTTGGGTAGTTGAAACCACTACTCATCTTTGACGTTCCGGGTCGGTGAACCACGAAGCTCGTAGCGATCGGACAGCTCCACACACGCTCCGACACTGTGCAGGGACTGCCAGCGGACCCAGCCGACTGCACTTCGCGGAGATAACGTCCCTGGTCCGCAGCAACTGACCGACTCACTGCAGATCCCCTAACCAGGAACTAAATGCACAAAACCAAAGATGGTACATGGTGCAAATATCGATGCACATCGCTGCTGCCGCATGTAGAGGGAAGAAGAACCACGATGTAACCGCAACAAGGGCCGGAAACCAAACACAGATACCGAGCGAGGTGGCGCAGTGATTAGCACACTGGACTCGCATTCGGGAGGACGACGGTTCAATCCCGCGTCCGGCCATCCTGATTTAGGTTTTCCGTGATTTCCCTAAATCGCTCCAGGCAAATGCTGGGATGGTTCCTCTGAAAGGGCACGGCCGACTTCCTTCCCTGTCCTTCCCCAATCCGATGAGACCGATGACCTCGCTGTTTGGTCTCTTCCCCCAAAAAACCATCCAACCAACCAAACACAGATAGACAGCGTAGTTCAAGAAAACGCCTAGTTGGAAGTGAGCACGGCTCAGAGTCCTGTAGCTGTTCTCGGACGGCAGGTGCAGATGTGAAGTGGTTGGGAGGTGCTTGGTGCTCATTATGGTGATCCTACGACGTGGTGGTCAGACGTGGTCGACCAGAACCTTGACGATGAGTGAGCCTCACGTTCCCACGCAGTCCAACATCGGGCCACTGTCTTATTTCAAAGCCCGACAAATCTGGATACTGCACGATTCGTCCAGCCGACCAAATGGGGACACACAGTGGGGGCCCTTACAAACGCTGCCAAGTGATGATAACGCTAGCTCACATGTGTGTGCAGCATCTTCATATCCTTCACAGCGATCACTCGGCATCTGACGCTGCTTACACCCGATATATACTGTACCAGGCCTGGTAGAGGAACGGAAGGATCCAAATGATTGGAAAAGAGCACAGGTAGTCCCAGTCTTCAAGAAGGGTCGTCGAGCAGATGCGCAAAACTATAGACCTATATCTCTGACGTCGATCTGTTGTAGAATTTTAGAACATGTTTTTTGCTCGAGTATCATGTCCTTTTTGGAAACCCAGAATCTACTATGTAGGAATCAACATGGATTCCGGAAACAGCGATCGTGTGAGACCCAACTCGTTTTATTTGTTCATGAGACCCAGAAAATATTAGATACGGGTTGGGAGCTGATGCTATTTTTCTTGACTTCCGGAAGGCGTTCGATACAGTTCCGCACTGTCGCCTGATAAACAAAGTAAGAGCCTACGGAATATCAGACCAGCTGTGTGGCTGGATTGAAGAGTTTTTAGCAAACAGAACACAGCGTGTTGTTCTCAATGGAGAGACGTCTACAGACGTTAAAGTAACCTCTGGCGTGCCACAGAGGAGTTTTATGGGACCATTGCTTTTCACAATATATATATAAATGACCTAGTAAATATTGTCGGAAGTTCCATGCGGCTTGTCGCGGATGATGCTGTAGTATACAGAGAAGTTGCAGCATTAGAAAATTGCAGCGAAATGTAGGAAGATCTGCAGCGGCTAGGCACTTGGTGCAGGGAGTGGCAACTGACCCTTAACATAGACAAATGTAATGTATTGTGAATACATAGAAAGAAGGATGCTTTATTGTATGATTATATGATAGCGGAACAAACACTGGTAGCAGTTACTTCTGTAAAACATCTGGGAGTATGCGTGCGGAACGATTTGAAGTGGAATGATCATATAAAATTAATTGTTGGTAAGGCGGGTACCAGGTTGAGATTCATTGGGAGAGTCCTTAGAAAATGTAGTCCATCAACAAAGGAGGTGGCTTACAAAACACTCGTTCGACCTATACTTGAGTATTGCTCATCAGTGTGGGATCCGTACCAGGTCGGGTTGACGGAGGAGATAGAGAAGATCCAAAGAAGAGCGGCGCGTTTCGTCACAGGGTTATTTGGTAAGCGTGACAGCGTTACGGAGATGTTTAGCAAACTCAAGTGGTAGACTGTGCAGAAGAGGCGCTCTGCATCGCGGTGTAGATTGCTCGCCAGGTTTGGAGAGGGTGCGTTTCTGGATGAGGTATCGAATATATTGCTTCCCCCTACTTATACCTCCAGAGGAGATCACGAATGTAAAATTAGAGAGATTAGAGCGCGCACGGAGGCTTTCAGACAGTCGTTTTTCCCGCGAACCATACGCGACTGGAACAGGAAAGGGAGGTAATGACAGTGGCATGTAAAGTGCCCTCCGCCACACACCGTTGGGTGGCTTGCGGAGTATAAATGTAGATGTAGATGTAACAACACTAAACACGAACGACACTAATGTTCTTTGATGACCGTTCTAGGTGTCACAATGAGTTACAGCTCTCCTCATTTAGACACTCGTTGATGGTACGCGCGTGAAGTTACATTGAGATCCGACGATATCTTCTGGGTCCTTCACTTTTTTTCAGGCAGTGTAAAATTGGTGCTGTGTCAGGGTTGTTACGGCCTTGTGAAAGAGTCTGTGATTGCTCCCCGTGAAGCAGTTGGATAGGGAGATTGTGGGGAGATTGTTATTCTCTTTCTGTTAGAACGTTTCATCGCGTAGGACGATATTTGTAGAGTCTTTAGCATCAGGTTTATTTCCATTTCGAGAAGATAACTTTAGTAACTACCTCGTAGGTATATCTAAGAAGTTCATCACTATTTACGTACAACTATCAGTGCGAGGAAAACAAACCCTAGACAGAAGAAGCAGTTGTTTCCTGAAGATGGCCTTATAACCCGAAAACTAATTCGAAATAAACAAAAAATCTGTAGGGCAAAAAGATTGTACTTGTTATTCAACCTTAAAACAGAAGAAGCGTTATTTGACGGAAGCTTGAAGATCTTGAAGGTGAATGATAAAGCGGACTTTGTTGTTGTCAACAACAGTACTGTGAGTGAATGGAGCAAGTTCGTTTCCAAACAAAGCACATAACGTATAACGTTGTCATTTGCACTGTTGTGCAGATAAAGTGGAATGCAGATACAAAGGAAACCGGGGTAAGAAATCGTACGAAACTCATTTTAATCTGTAACGAGCCACGAAGAGTCCGTTACACCGAAACAACAAGAAAATATCCGTGAACAACATGTGAAATTTTGCCGTTGGTGTCTGGGTAGAGTCTGTAGAAACGGACAAAAATGCTCGGAACAAAGCATTCCATTCCTAACGTTACTTCTGTCTTCTCGTTTACAACGAGTTACCCATTGACGTTGGAGTTCTGAGTCTTTTGCAAGGCGATAGTTAACTGTGCCCGTGACTCTCGAAGCAAAGTTGTCTCTTGGCAACATGACGTATGTTTGGTTATATCAGAGATCATTATAAAACTGATTTCTGTTACAACACAGCACGGGTCCCTAGCTGGCTACGGGAACGCCAACAAAGCAGGGAAACCATGCGTTTCGCTTACAGATGTGTGGGGACGACAGGCGACCTCGGTGCTGTGCGTCGGCAGTACTTCAGCGCGCGGTGTCACGTGCTGCAGCAAGTGGCAGAGGCCAATACGTGTTGGCTGCTGTGTTCTGCTGCCGGACCAGGCTGAGAACTATGAAAGCGAGGTCAACCGCTTCCGTCTCTCTCCCTCCTCAATTGGAGTGTGCGGAGAGAGAGAGAGAGGAGTGGGTGTCTGTCGAACCGTGTCGCAACATCACAGCCATTCGCTGAAGTAACCTAGCGGCTACAGCCAGTTTCACACGAACGGCTTTCTTCTCCAAATCGGCTACTTGTTGGACGTGCGTTCGTTCCATCGCTTAAATCTGAACTTCCATCTGCATCTACGTGATTGCTCTGCAGTTCACAATTAAGTTCCGGGCAGACGGTTCATCAAACCACCTTCAAGCTTTTAACAACCCTACCACAACAAAGGTCAAAAATTAATTATGATTGTAGTGTTGCTCACGCTGCTAAATATTGCATTTTCGGGCAGCAAAAAAGTTATATTACGTGGCAGGTGTCATTAGAGCACAATTAATAAAGTCATTTCTTGAAATAATGGATAAACTAGGCACTCATCTTTTCATGTTTCCCACGCTGGTCTCGTTGTGAACTCATGGCTCAATCGTCGAAAATCTAGATAGTGATGATTCCAAGCTCGGATACGAAGAGGCCTAGGTGCTATTCTGCGATATTCAAAAGTTTTATAGATGTGTTTCATAAACCATTCTTGAAGATTAAACTTTTGCAAGTTAGGACAATGGTGATGTAAAAAAGTAATCAGCACTTAGAATTTAAGTTACACTTCTTCTTTATTTCTTTTGTTGCAACATCACTTCACAATATAAAACGTACTTGAAAATATCTTCCTCACTGTTAAAGTTCACATTTCATAAACACTACAATTTGCTTCTTTTCAACATGACAACCAAGACTTGACTCTTTAATAACCGCTTACGCGCGCAAAATTCAGAGTTACAAGTACGTCAAAGATCATAGTGACAAAAGAAAGAATACACAAAAGAATAATATAATTGCAATATAAACATATCGATGTATCAAAGTACCTCTACATTAATGAAATCAAATCTGAATATTGTCACAGAAATATGTTAACTATTTTACAGAAACACAGTAGAATATTGCTGGTATCGAGAGGTTGAGGTGAGGTGCCGTAATGGTTACGTAATTCAAGTACCATTACAAGCTGTACTTTTCTACCGTTCCACTCTCGAACAGCGCGCGGGAAAAATAAATACCTAAGTCTTTCCGCGCGAGCTTTGATGATCATATATCCCTATGTAGGCGCGTTTATCATTCTGAGGAGAAAGTTGGTGATTGAAATTTAGCGAGAAGTGCCTGCCGCGACGAAAAACGCCATTATTTTAAATGATTGCCACACCAACTCGTGTAACATATCTGTGGCACTCTCTCCGCTATTTCGCGATAATACAACACGAGCTGCCTTCCTTGAAATTCCTCGGTGCCCTTCATCAGTCCTATCTGATTCAGATCCCACACCGCACAGCAGAACTCCAGAAGAGGCGGACAAGGTAGCCTCTTTAGTACCCCTATTGAGTTTTTCCAAGTCTTCTGCCAATAAATCGCAGTCTTCGATTTGCTCTCTCCACAACATTAATTCCATGAGCCCTCCGATTTAAATTATTCGTAATTGCAATCCCCATGCGTGTAGCTGGATCTATAGCCTTTACGTATGTGTGATGTATCGTGTAAGCGAAATTTAGCGGATTGTTCTTAGTACTCATGTGGATGACCTCACACATTTCATTATTTAGAGTGGATTGTCGCTTTTGGCACCATACATATGTCTAAATCATTTTACAATTGGTATTGACCATCTGATGACTTTACAAGACGGTAAATGACTGTATGATCCGCAAACAGTCTAAGCGGGCTGCTCAGATAGTCCCCTAAATAGTGTATGTACATCAGGAACAGCATACGTCCTATAAGACTTCCTTTGGGAACGCCAGGTGTTACTTCTGCCTTATTCGATGTGAGCTACTACGAACTGTGACCGTTCTGACAAGAATTGACGAATCCAGTCGCACAACTGAGACGACACTCCATAGGCTCGCAATCTGATTAGAAGTCGTGAGGAACGGTGTCAGAAACCCTCTGCAATTCTGAAAATATGGAATCAGTTTTGAGTTCTCCGTCGACAGCACTCATTACTCCTGTGAAAAAAAGAGCTTATTGCTTTTCACAAGAACGATACCTGAATCTTTGTTAGTTGATCGTCAAGAAATTGTTTTCTGCGAGATAATTCATAATGATCGAAAGCAATCGATCTTCCAATATCCTACCGCAAATCGACGTTAGCGATATGGGCCTGTAATTCAGCAGAATAATCCTTCTTGCATATTCGTGTGACCTGAGCAACTTTCCAGTCTTTTGGTACGGATCTTTCCAGGAGCGGTTATTTGTATAAAATTGTTATGTATCAGCATACTCTGATAGGAACCTGACTGATACGCAACCTGGACCGGCGGTCGTGCCTTCGTTGCGTGATTTAAGCTGCTTCGATACACTGAGCATATCTATTTCTGTGATTAATATTGGCAATTGTTCTTGATTGAAATTCTGGAATATTTACGTCGCTTCTTTGGTGAAGTATGCATGGGTCCTTAATTAAAAAGAAAAAGAATAAATGCAATAGTTTTAGTAACTGTGTGACCAGTTACGAAGTCGCGTAACCGGTTGGCCCTGACTAGTATTAGCACGCAATCCGAATGCATAAAATAAAAATAAAGAATGACAAGGAATTTCCATTAACAGAATTGATTAATTAAGTCCCCTGCAACCATAAAAGCTACGAAACAACAAAGCACAAGTGTAACTATTCTGTGTGTGGTAGTGTGACTCAACGTACATGTATCTTGCTCGGTTCTTTCTCACAACGACAAAATATTTTAAACACCATTTACAATGAACTAATTGAAAAACCAGAAATATTATAATTGCACATAGAAACCAGAATTACAAGTCTAATACACGAACACGAGCCAGATGCTTTGTTGACTGTACCTGTGACCAAGAGGCATTGTCATTAAAGAACTCTGTAATACCTTTTTACCTCATTATATACTGACGAAAGTTTTCCATTACACCAGCATCATAAATCAAAGCCCATCTCCTTTCTCAAATGCACTGTGATAATTACAACATCTTCCATCTATACATTACACCTACCGAATAGCATCTACTCTCTAGCTCAACAGAACAACAACTGCAATCGACATCCTCTGAACTACTACTGCACCAGTGGAGGCGGCGGAATAATAGTCTTTGGCGCAATCTCTGGCGCTGTGACTCAGTGTAGCCACCGTTCATATGACCCTCCTCCACGGGTTAGAATCTGGTAGTATTTTTGCCAGCATCGGTGGTGAAAATACCACCAAATTCGTCCAAAAAACACAGACAAAAATAAAAGATGATATTAATAAGTAAATATCACATAACTAAATAAATTTTGGATTTGCACTTACCCTTCAATAACCTAATATATAAAAATACAGTAAGGAATACAAATGCCTGTATACATGTGATTTTACATAATAGTTTACACAAGTATCATTTCTCAGAGTAGTTAAACAGTTCAATCAATGGCACCAGCAATGACGAATAGGTGCAGGTAAGAGTCTCACAACATTTCATAAACAGTATATAAACAATAAATCAGTTTACATAAATATTCACATAAAATCTTTTCAATAGTTCAATAAACAAGAAGCACTCCTCAGAGTAGTTGACAGTTCCAACAGTGGCACCCAGCAATGGTCAAAAGGTGCAAATAGCAACAAGTGATATCATTTCAGTAGCAGCAGTTCCAACAGTGGCACCCAGCAATGTTGAACAGGTGCAGACAGCAACAAGTGACATCATTTCAGCAGCAGCAGTTCCAACAGTGCCACCCAGAAATGGCGAGCAGGTGCAGACACCAACAAGCAACATCTTATCAGTGGTTGAGCAGTTCCAGCAGTGGCACCCAGCAGTGCTGAACAGGTGCAGAGAGCAGTCCCATAAAATTCACCAGTAGTAATTAAACAGTTCCAACAGTGGCACCCATCAATGTTGAACAAGTGCAGGTAACAGTCCATAATATTCACCAGCAATAATTAAACAGTTCATCAGAGTTCATCAGCAGAAATTAAACATTTCCAAGTGGCACCCATCAATGATAATAGGTGTAAGCACGAACAACAGTTTTAATGCACACACAATTGCTTTTACAAAATTATTATCAATGCTCTTACACTAAACATACAAATTATAATAAATACAGAAATGATATCAGATAATTGTCATATTATCTATTACAAATACACAAATATCAGTAAACCTATAATATTTATGGGTGTCAGTGCAAGCCACAACAAACAAGTAAGATAATATTTAGGAGGTAGGTCGGTACCAATTATTTGGGATTAGGAAAGGAAAACACACAAAACACATTCACTCATCTTTCATCCACATATTAACTACTATTGTGTAATTGAATAGTGTTAACTGTGTAAATGAATTCTGTCAAAATTTGATGTTCAACATGTGTATCAAATAGTAGTGGCAGCAGTGTATAATAGTCAATAATAGTTAGTCAACGTCATAGTCATCATGTCAAGACCATTGCTTGCCAAGCCAAATCAAAATAAATGGTTGCTGAACAACTGTCAGTGTGCCAAGATATGCAAATACTTCCTCTCTCCAAAAAAAAGTATATACTGCTTATTGATTTAACAAAGTGTGTGTGTAGACAATCTTCCTTCCACTGGAGTGTTCTAGTCTGCCATCTTCATCCTTCTTGTTCCATATAAACCAAAAAAAAAAAAAATGCTCCTCACTTACTTTACCTCTTATCCACCAAAACTCCAATAATCATCAGCCTCACATAATCTCAATACTTCAATAATACCTCTTCAGTACGTCGATACATATAAACTTTATCACCAATATCATTTCACTTCCATAACAACTCTTTCCTCTACTCAGTCTCCTCGACCAAGTACAGATAAAATTCTAGTGCAAACTCCAATTCATCATCCCATACAATCCGAAGACACAGTGTCCACACACAATCTCTGTGTAATCCACCTGAGCCAAATCTTCTACTCATTATGAATTATAAAATACATTGTGGTTACCTTGTCCATCACAAAATAAAAGAAATGCATACATGACCTCTAACGGCCTTCAGTTTGAATAACTTTCAGTAAGTAGGTGCTAGTACACAGTATTAATGATCACATAAGAATCTGAATGAATAAACCGTAATATTTCACAGTGTGTACACCACTTCAAGAATTATGGCAAAACAGAAGCAAACATGTGGAGTATTTTTTGTGTCAAGTGTCACTTCCTATTTCAATTGCTCACGAAGAATGTAATAAATGTCAATGGTCTAAAGCTAGTGTTAGTATTTCTTGTCGTTAGCTTCCTTTCTATTATAATGAATTAATACAGCTTCCATAGAACCTCCAGTTCATGTGACTTCAATGAAGTTTCTTGTACCAGTGTCGTTCGTAGAATTATAGCAGTTCATTTTCTTATCTTAAAATGTAAAGTACTGAGCGTAAGCAAAACATGCAATAACGAGTAAATATACCAGTAGAGAACAGAATGTCAACAAGTGGATTCAGCACAATCCCTACAACGAGGCTCTGCCAAGCGAACAATCTATAATTAATACCATAGTGTAACCTAAACTCTATGTTCGTACACAGTATAAAAGTATTTCTCTACACTAGATTAAAGAGTAGTTATGACAACAAAACAGAAATGTGTAAATATGCAATACATACGCAAAGCACCAAGTATATATCTTACATAATAAATAGGTCATTAGCATCGTATCAGCATAAGCAAATAAATGTTCATATGTAATCTCAATAAGTAAACATGAAGGCGCAAGCAGATAAATCACAAAGTATAACTAACATACATAACCATATCAGCACAAATAATCAGGTGACAATTATAATTTAAATAAACAGCCACAGCAGGCACATAATAAAAAATATGACATCAGTGAAAAAGCATAGCAGCCAAGCGATGCATAATATAAACAAGTAACAACCCTGTTCATTAATAAAACATTGTCAAAAAAAGCAAATGTACGCAAGCATGTCGCTTCACAAGTAAATTCATAGAGCATAAAATTGAACACAAAGTATAAATCACGTAATCGCGAGCAGCAAATTATGTATAAGGTACATACCTGAGTAGAAATATGTTACCTGAAAAATAAACTCAATTAATAGTTACCTTTTTAGTTTATTACTTTCTTCTTCGAAATTACATTCTTCCTGAAATTTTCTCGATAGCAAGTCTTCTTAACGTCGGACACGCAGAGAATTTACCTGAAGTTCTTCAATATTTTATACAACTGTATCCTGGAAAAACTGAACGTTAATAACATAAGTTATCAAGTCACTGTAGCTTTATATTGAATTTAATCGGAGAAATTAGACTGTGTATTTGTCTACGGCTGTCAGTGCATTCGCACTGAGCGCTCGATCAGCTGTAGGTACGCGTGACGTAGGAAGTAATTGTATGCGGTCAACAACTGCCTTATGCGGCGCGCAGACTGACTGTCGCTTTGTGTACGTGCTGCCGCTAGAACACGGCGCGGTATCCCTGTATTCTCTGCTTGTTTACGTGTAACTGTTAATTTCTCAAAAGTATGTCATTCCACAAAAATTTTAACGTTCGATATATGATGTATTCCCTTAGAGCGCCGTGATTTAAGAGTTTCTACTTCAACAGTGTTATCATGAATAATTTTGCGATCTCTATATGGACCGTTATAAAGCAGAAAAAATTTGCGACACAAGCCTTTTCCTTTGTGAGACAAACGATGAGGCTTAATTAACACCTTTCGACCAACTGACAAAGTTTTTAAACGACCAGGACGTTTAGTTGATTTCTCTCTTCTAGCTGCCGCAGATGCAATATTTTGTAGAGCCGGGTTGACAACTTCAGACTGCCGCAGTTTTCGTGTAGGCGGAAATGGAACGATTTCAGAAATGCGATTTGTCGGTGCTTTATTTTTTAATATCAATATAGGCGGTAAAGAAGATGAATCATTAGGGAGTTCATTCAGAATGTTTTGAAAAATATGAAGATACTGATGCCACGTTCTGTGATTATGACGACAACAAAGACGACACAATTTATTGATTTCCTTCATCCATCTCTCTGAAGCGTTAGATTGAGGGTGAAAAAGTGGAATGAAAATTGGTTTAATCTTACGACGCCGTAGAGTACGAAGCCAAATTTTAGAGCGAAACTGTGATCCATTATCTGATATAACTTTATCAACATGACCCACTTCTTTAAGAAAATGTTTGATGAAAGCATTAGATACTGATCGAGCTGTTGCTTTGCGTAAAGGTGTAAAACACACATATTTTGATGTCAATTCCACTACTACCAAAATGTACGCAAAACCATTAGTAGAACGAACCACTCGACCGAAAAAATCGACTGCAGCCATCTCCTTTAATTTCGCTGGAATGATAGGAAACAATGGTGCTCTGTGAGAAATAGTTGCCGGCTTAACCTTTTGACATAATTTGCATTTGGCAAGAACAAATCGAATACGTTCTTCCATATTACTGAAGTAGCAATTTTCTCGTAATTTATGAAAGCATTTTCTGGGGCCAAAGTGTGGATAACTGAAATGTGTATACCAAATCAATTTATTAACCCACTCGTCAGGAATGCCAACTAACCAAGTTGAGTTGTCAACCGATTTTCGTTTAAAAAGAATATCATTGCGAACTAAACGATACTGTCTAATCGCTACGCTTTCCTCTGTCATAAGGCTGGTATCTGTTGTCCTGTCTGTTTCGTCTGTCATTTTCAAAATTACCGCTATAACGTCCGTTCCGATCATTGTCCCTTTTCTCTGAAAATCTATTGTGATTACCGTTACTGAAAAAATTACAAGAAGTTCCGTCGTCGTTATCATACTCAAGTTCTTGTAGCAAAGTCTTAAAAGTTTCAATGTCGTCTTTACATCTTCCGACTAAAGCAATGTGTCTTATCGATTGTGGCAGCTTAGCTACACAAATGCGAATTAATTCAGTCAGGCTATAAGGGTTGGAAAGGAATTGATTCTTTCGAATCATATCTTCAAAGTATTCTGCCGTCGTGCGGAACTCAGCCTGTTTAAAATTACGCTGCATAATAAGACTATGTTTGACCCTGTCTTGCGTGTTTTCAGACCAATATGCCGATAGAAATACATGATAAAAATCATTTAAATTATTACAGTCTCTGATAAGTGCGCACATGCAAGTCGCCGGTTCGTTTTTCATCAATATCCTGAAAACCGTCACTTTTGGGTACAATAGTCATATCCGGTTGTTCTTTACTGACTCCTTTTCTAGATAGATTGATAGTTGAAGAGTTGTTTTGATAGATATAAAGAATAGGAAAAGAGTAGGCAGCAGTGCAGAAAACTAAAAGGGAAATAGCACCACTACAGCTCGGGGCCCTGTGCACGCTGCGGCACATATTCATTTAGTGTAGTGAATCCCCTGAGGACCTAAATATCCACACATAAATTCCAGTTTGTGACTTAGTGGCCAATTTGGCGGAAGTGCGTACATAAATTGATCTGACCATGAACATGGATGTATGTCATTATTAGTATTGCGAAAGATGTTAAATTTCCGAACAGTTAAAAAGTGTTTATAGTCAAAGTTTTCGCCTCGTGGCGACAAAGACCTACCGCGTCTGTCCCAGTCCGAATGTCGATTATTGTCAAGTTCGCGCGCCTGGCGCTCTTTTGTTGCATCTCGTAAATGAAATAAATTATTTTCTTCAAAACCCGCTGCTATCGGTGATTCTAAATTTCTTCTACTGTCTTTTACTACGATTTCGCTTTCAATTTGTTTAACTTGCTTTCGTAAAGCCTCAAATTCCCTTTTAACGCATTCATTAAATTTTCCCTGATTTTCAACATGTTTATTTATATTCTGGTACTCTTCTGTTTCTGCAAATGGCAATGGAGCTGTATCATCTGAATCTCTGTCCCCCTTTTAAACTAAGACTTGTCAATTTATCTGAAATCGCCTCAACTCTTTCCGATAAGTCACCTATTTGTTCTTTCTGTTTATTTACGTCTTCCGTAAGTGTCGCGACTCGGGTTTCAGTATTGACATATTTGGTAGTTAACTGTTCATATTGTTGTGTTAGGTTATTTATTCTGTCATTTGGTACAATTTCCTCGATTCTTTCAAATATTTCTTCCTTATCGTGTGCACATTGTAAATTTAACTCTCGTAAGACGTGTATATTTCTATTGTCTATTGTCAAATCACAATTTATGAAGCTTATATTTTATTAATAGGATTAAGTAGGAATAATTAATATTTGTCATGTTGGAAATAATTGTGGTAGCAGGGAATATCTGCACCAAAGTATTGTTGACAAGAGAGACCGCAAATTGATATAATTTATAAAAAGGGCGGGAAAGACCGCGAATTGATACATTTTGTAATGGTAGCAGGGATTGTCTGCACCAGAAAGCATTGTTGGCAGCAGAGACCGCACTTTAGCGTTCGTAGGAAGTCAGTAGTAAGCGAGAAGTGAAGCGAGTCGGTAGCAGGTCTGAAGCGAGAGGTTGAGAGGAGTAGTGTGCCTGCCAGTCACCAGCTATGATTTACAAGAGATTATAAACGGATGTAAGGAGAAATCAGCTAACTATTATCATAAGAGGAACTAATATTATTGAATTATTTTCTTTGCGAAACTCAAGACTACTGAAGGGATGTTTGCGCAATGCTAGTTGTAAGATTATTGTAAGAAGAAAGTCCCATTTGAACGTTTGTAAAAATCATTTCATTCAGAATATAATTAACTTTTGCCAGCAATATTGCATTTCTAATTATAATCCATCCCAAAAACCATCAACGAAAAACTTTGAAAAATTTTATTGTTGTCAAGAAAAAGTTCAACTATGAATTACGTAACTTCAGTCAAATTAATTAAAGAATAACGTCAGCTTTGCTGCCAAGGGCGTACGCAGGATCTGAACTAGGGAGGGGGGGGGGGAGGGGGGCAGGTCAAACTAGTCTCAGGAAACAAGGACTCGAGACAACATACAGCACTTCTTACTAAATAAAACAGTAAACCAGTGAAAAACTGATTTTAATAAACATTTTAAATACAAGAATGCACTTGTACAATCCGAGAAAACATGCAGCATTTATTATTAAATAAAACAGTAAACTAGTGAACAACTGCGAATATCTTCTGGCGGGGGGGGGGGGGGGGGGGGGGCAGCTGCCCCCCCCCCCCCCCTGCCCCTCGCTCGGTACGCCCATGTTTGTTGTTAAAGAATAATGACAGCTTTGGTAATAAATACAGCCACTTATTATGAAAGCCCACCAGCAGCTAATAGAGTATAGTAAAACAGAGTAAGTATATTCATGTCGCAGTTCGATGTAGCAGTTGGTTGGTTGTCTCGGGGAAGGAGACCAGACAGCGAGGTCATCGGTCTCATCGGATTAGGGAAGGACGGGGAAGGAAGTCGGCCGTGCCCTTCGAAAGGAACCATCCCGGCATTTGCCTGGAGCGATTTAGGGAAATCACGGAAAACCTAAATCAGGATGGCCGGACGCGGGATTGAACCGTCATCCTCCCGAATGCGAGTCCAGTGTCTAACCACTGCGCCACCTCGATCGGTGATGCAGCAGTCAGATGGCGATCCAGTAACAGTAAAAAAAGGTAAGGAACAGTTTTGGGTTGTTGCAGATAACGACTGAGGGCCACGACGACGACACATTCTATGTTTCGTCGAAATAATCAGAAAATCACCTTTAATAAGCAGCAATTAAATTTGTATATGAAGATTGAGAAAGAGAATAAATTTCAAAGGGAAGATTTCATTTGTTATTATTAAGCAAGAGATAGAAATCCTAAGGGAAGGCTACATAGGTTATTGTAAAAGGGAAGGTTATCATTAACAAAAGAGGTATAGAGGAGACGGGAAGGTTTTACTCTGAAAATTTTTGTATTATCACGCGATCTCTTTCTTCCTGTTCTCTATCCTGTTCCTTTTGTCTAATTTCTATTGAAGTTAATCTATTATTGTGAGCATTCAAAATCGGTTGTACCTCTTCTCTAATTTCTTTCTTTAATTCATCTTTCATGTTTTTGAAACATGTCCCTATTCGTGAGTCTAACCGTGTTTCCATTGTTCCCATATCAGTTTTAATTGTTCCTATTTGTGATCCCAAGTTTAATATTGCACTCATCAACTGCTCCATATATTTTTAACACCATTTACAATGAACTAATTGAAAAACCAGAAATACTATAATTGCATATAGAAACCAGAATTACAAGTCTAATACATGAACACGAGCCAGATGCTTTGTTGACTGTACCTGTGACCAAGAGGCACTGTCATTAAGGAAATCTGTAATACCTTTTTACCTCATTATATACTGACGAAAGTTTTCCATTACACCAGCATCATAAATCAAAGCCCATCTCCTTTCTCAAATACACTGTGATAATTACATCTTCCATCTATACATTACACCAACCGAACAGCATCTACTCTCTAGCTCAACAGAACAACAACTGCACTCGACATCCTCTGAACTACTACTGCACCAGTGGAGGCGGCGGAATAATGATCTTTGGCGCAATCTCTGGCGCTGTGACTCAGTGTAGCCACCTTTCAAGTAATTTCGAAAAGCTGCCTTCAGTAACTCTGCTTTAGTGGCACTGTCATGAGTCACCCCATGGCACGCGAGGTACCACTATCTTTTTTTCCTGTGTCATTCGCGAATGGTGTGTGGAAAGACTCATCGTCGGTAAGACTCTATACAAGCTTTAATTTCTCTTACTTTGTCGTCGGGGTCATTTCTCGAGACGTATTGGTGAGGAAGTAATATGCTGCCCAATGCTTGCTGGAAGATACGATCTCGGATATCAACAGCAGACCATTCGTTGACCCACAGTTCGGTACTGGAGTTTGTTCAATATCTCTCTAGTAAACGATAAGTGTCCTAGGCTGGTGAGCGACACTGAAAAACCTGATGGACGACCGTTTTACAAGCCACTTATTTCGTGGTTGAACAATATTTTCTTAAGAATCCTCCATAAAGCTCATTCTGCTATGTGCTTTCCCCGAACTTGTTTTGTGTCGCTATTGCACTTGCGGTAGCTCCCGACAGGCAGTTTCAGCCATCGGGTGCAACTATGGATGACGGTCAAGTGTGGGCTGCAAATTATCTTGTTGCCGGTATACCAAAGCGTTAATGGGAAACCGATGCACGCTGGAAAAAAATTAGTTCCAATTTTGGCCCGAAAGTGCAAATCTGGCGCAGTGAATGCAAGGAAGACGTATAGAAACATGTTTCCATATGTTATGGGTTATGAATGGGACGTGTGCACAGGTCAAACAACTGAGAGGCTTAATGTCGATTTTATTATTAACTGCATCATACAAAGTTTATTTAATGTGAGCACTGGAGACGTCTACGAGATACTGCACCCTTAAAACGATGTAATCAACAGTTGCTCACAGCAGTTCCGGTGGAATTTGAGCAATGTGCTCCTGTATACTGGCCTTCAGATCATCTAGAGACCGAACGTGTCCATGGTAAATGCATCCACAGAGCAAAAAGTCACAAGGATTCAGATGAGGTGATCTTGCAGGCCATGCATCTGATAAAACGTCTAGAGATAACACATTCGCGAAAGATTGCACTAAGCTGATCTTTCACTGGGCGAGCGACGTCAAGTGTTGCCCCATCTTTCACGAAAACATTGGTTTCCACACCTCTGCACTTTTCCAAAGCAGGAATCACGTGAAGTACAAGATCATGGAAACGTGCAGACTTCACGGTACACCTGACAGCCTCTTTGGCCGTATTTTCTTCAAGGAATAAAGGTGCTTGTAAACCAACACCACACAGTCACACACTATGAGTTCAATGATTCTTTGTGCATAATACGGGGTTTTACAGTAGTCCAAATTCGACATTTCTGTGTATTCACTGCGCCCAGTAGTGTAAAATGCGCCTCGTCACTCCATGGACTATTGTCCGGCCACATGTCATCAACTTTGATCCGTACCAGAAGCTGAAGAGCAAATTCAAAACGTCAGTGCAGATCAGAAGGTTTCAGTTTCTGCACCGTCTGGTTCTCGTACGGGTACCAGTGTAGTATAGACCGAAAAACTAGCCATACTGGACCTTCTTTATTAAATATTTTACTTAAACCGCTGATTGAATGGAAGAACTTACTTTCTCTTTACTTAGTCTTATCATGTCAACACTGACCCACAATATTCTAGCGCAACGCAATCTGATTGCTCAAAAAAAGGATAACCTGACTTCAAATAATTATTTCAAGAGAATGCCCTGACTAAAAAGAAATCTCAACAATTACCTATACATTTCATTAAGCACTCACCTCACAAAAATCTTCATTACGCGAACTACTGCAATACAGAGAGCGTCAATACTGCCAGCTAAATAAAAGATTCTAACTACTAAAGCCACTAACTACTAATAGGTATGTCGTTAGCAAAGGAACGATTTCGTTGAAAAACCAAATAATGTATCTTTTACCTTAATAATGTGACATCTAGTTCAGACACAAACATAAATCGTCATTGACATCCAGTATAAAGGTAAATAATCATTAATAATATTCAATCCCCAAGATGAAGATGTACAGATTGTTAGCCTATGCCAACACTTCAGACCTCTACCCTCCATCAATGCTAACTTCTCACATTTAACATGCATCACTGCTGGCTGTTCACCTCCAACTGCCCAACAGTACTACCGTCACTGCTGCCGACTAATTTCCATCTGACCACCACTACTGGCGATTAACTTCCAACAACGAGTCCAATTACCCACAGAGTCTCTTACAAAGAAAGCGCAGTCAGAGATCCAATGCAAAGCGCTACACAGGGCTGCCAACACAGAAGCAGCCCACTTACAATACTGTTGACCATAGGGTGGACAGTTCTCGTGACACTCCACGAGCACTGGTACTCCCCGGGGCACATGTGCTGCATGGTCACTTACAGCAACAGAAACCTCGTCAAGAACGTCCACCGGGGTAGGACGCCTTCCTCTTCCAGGCGCCACACCAAGCTCACTCGTGTTTTAGAATTTTCATTATCATATTCCTTAGACCACTAAATGACATCCGATTTCTCCTCAGACCTTTCAGTCGGCTGTACTCTCTCAATGCAGCATTGCAATTGCTGCCGTTCACTCAGAACACTTTCACCAACAGCGTATGCTCGCTCTTCTAGATAGCCATACTGTGCGCTCACGCTATGGCTTGTCAAATGACATTTAAACTGTGTACAGCGCCAGATTTACACCCGGTGGCCACAACTGGAACTAATTTTTCCAGCGTCAATCAGCTCTACACTAAGGCATTAGCGTATCCACCAAGTTTCGCTGCCATGCGATAGTTACAGCCAACAATGGCCTGGTATCATAGAAGCTATTCCCTGATTTTTTAACACAGGGCCTGTACTCCTGTTGCTTCTTCTTATCAGTGTTTTCCACATACTGCTCTCCTCGTCGATTCCGCTAAGAACCTCCTCATTTATTATCAGCCACCTAATTTTCAACATCGTATTGTAGCATCATGTATCAGACGCTTCTTTTCCCGGTTTTCATACAATCCCTGATTCTCTGTTTCTCTTCTATACAACGCTGTGTTCTAGACCTATATTCTCAGAAATATTTTCTTCAAATTAAGGTCAATATTTGCTACAAATCTGTACATGTGTTAGTGTGCTTTTTATGTGTCCCTTGCTTAGTCCGTCGTGTGTGTTCTGTCCATGGTAGAAGAATCCCATCAATTCACCTACTTCGCCATCCCCAGTTTTGATGATAGTGTTATCGCTGATATCATTTCTACTACTCCTCGTTACTTTCGTCTTTCCTCAGTTTACTGTTAACTGATAGTGTGTGTACAGCAGATCGTTCGTTTCTTTCATCAGGCGCTGCTCACTTTCACTGCTGAATCTTGCTTTTATTTACGTCATTTCTTTGATTTATAGATTGAACAGTATTACCTTTTTAATGAAAGTTGTACGTTCTCCATTCACATCTACATCTATAATCCGCACGCCACATTACGGTGTGTGGCGGAGGGTACTTGGTGCACCTCTGCCACTTTCCACCCATTCCTATTCCAGTCGCGAATGGTTTGCCAGAAAAATGATTGTCGGTAAGCCTCCCTGTTGGCTAGAATCTCCCTAATTTTATCTTCGTGGCGTTTTCGCAAGATATACCTAGGAGCAAGCAGTATACACTGTCCAGTCATATTAATGTGAGTGCCTATCGAAAGCCTGAGTAACCACCTTTTTCAGTGTGGACCGCTGCGAAACGTGCGGCAAAAGAATCAATAAGGTTCTAGGAGGTACCGACAGGGATGTGAAGTCATGTCGACTTCAGTGCCGTGGCCATTTCAGTAGGTTTCTCGGTTGAGGATTCGTGGTGTGCCCGATCGAGGCAGTATCATAGATTCTCCATTAGCTTTAAGTCCGGGTAATTAGGTGGACAGGGGAGTACAGTAAACTCATTCTAGTGGTCTTTGAACCACGCACGTACACTGACAGCTTTGCGACTCGTTGCATTGTCCTGCTGGAAGATGCTGAGCCGGTGGGTTTCTGACGCCAGGCGATATCGATTCTTACTTCCATCTTTGATCGTTGTCCCTGTGCCTTGTTCTCTTTGGTCTCTGAGGCAGGCTATTTATGGTAGCGCATGTCGAGGAGAGTGGGTCCGCGCACAAGCCGAGTCAGTCTGTGACGTGACGTGCTTTCGATGTTGTCGTTGTGGGGAGTTGGCGACACCATGTCACGTGGCACGGCCGTATGCCGTAGGTGGGCTGAGTTGCAGCAACGAAGAAGCTTGGGCCGCTGCCGGAAAGTATTAAAGTTGTATTGACGCGGCTGGCCAGTGGCGACCAGGATTTGCTAATACCTCGAGAGCTATGTGGATGGATGGCGTGTGAATTTCACATGAAGAAGAAAACATTAATCGGCAAGCTTTCGTGGTGGGTTCCTCCTTCTATATATAGTGAATATTATTGTGTACATAAGGACTGTTGACTGTTGCAGTTGCTCGTGCTAATGGCCAGAAAAACATTCACTGCAGTGGTGGCGAGGCGAGTTATGTTCTGGAACGGCCATGAAGTTATGTTACTCAAGTGGCTCGCATTTGTAAGTTTGGATTTGGTGCTTAGTGGCACGCCGAAGGTAGCTGCTTCACTTGAACGTCACTTCTTAATTTAGTTAAAAATTTAGAATTTTCTGGTTTTACGAATTCGTAGTAGTTGTTGTTTCTTAATAATTTCGTGTGTATATGGAAGGCAAGTGGCCATGATAAATATAGGTCACATTGTGTTTTATGGCTGGGTAGAGGCCGTGTGTAGTTTGGTCTGTGGCCATGGGGGCCGTGATTATTGCATTAGCGACCTACTGAAGCGACATTAGTTTTCTATTGCAATTTCAAATACCTATCTGAAGGTTGATTGTCACGTTAGGTACTACACGTTTCATTTATGTGGTGCCATCCATTCAGCAAAGACGATTATCTTGTAAGGTGGACCTTAAGTCATTGGGTGTGGACTGACACAACTTTCACGTAGTGTTTGGTTTTTTTTTTTTTTTTTTTTTTTTTTTGATCAAAGGAAACTAGGAAACTAAGCTTCTTAATTCTGTTCATTGATTAACTTGTAATATGTTTATATTAAGGTATTGCTTTTCTATATATATATATTTGTGTAACTTGTATATACTACAGTGTGTCTGCTGCTCATGTTTTCCTGTTTCCAGAAACGTGTATAGTGGTCGACGCGAGCAAACCTCGCCCCGCGAGCTTGCAGTGTGACGCAAATCTCAGGATTTGAACTCGGGGCCGTTCGGACCCCGTTAACGCGCGATTTCTCTATTGCATTCAACGAGAGGCCTGTTTTAGCCAGAAGATTTCCTACTGCCGAAAGTTGAGTATAAGTTCGCCCTTTGGATCGTGTGTTTGTGAAATCGTAATAGATTGATGTTTGCTCGCGTCCATCACATGTTCATCAAATTGACGTTTCGCCTCAAGCTTGCATAAAGTCTAGAATCTTCCGGACGTTGAGTGTAGTAGAATGCTAAGTGTAAACAGAACAATCAATAGTACCCTACAGGTCAGATAGCATCAAATTAATTTTACCTTTTCAGTAAGTGTAAAACTGTATGAGAAAGGCGATAGCCGACATTGTAAACATTTGGTTATCTATTTCATCTATTATTTTGATTGTTGTTACTGGGAAGTAAAGGGGCCGTTGCCACAAGTGTGGCTTGATAGGGCCTTGATATGCAAATGTTGTTACTTGATTATTACTGCTGATGAATTCATGTGTAATCAGTATAGAAGTGTTGCAATTACAAACTGGTTGTGTAACTGGTATACAAGGTTAGAGTGTGCAATCGCCACACCAGATGCCATCATGCCGAAGACAAGAAAACTGCATTTAGAGTGAAGATGGACCCCGGGATAGATGCATACTTGTGTTGATCCATTGTGCCTTCCAGAACGACGAGATCATTCAGAGGATGCCACTAAAACATTCGCCAGACCATAACGCTCCCTCAATTGTTGCAAGGTATTGGCTTTCAGACATCTCACGCCACACAGGGCAACTGCCATCTTTCCGACGGAGCATCTAGGTAAAACATGATTCATCTGAAGAGTTACGTGTGCCCAATCAGTGAACGTCCAGTTGCGATACTGGCGTGCAAATGCTAGCAGCCTTCGTCGCCGATGAACAGCAGTCAGCGTAGGCACATGAACCAGGCGCCTGCTGCACAGGCCCACATCTACATCTACATCTACATCTACATCCATACTCTGCAAGCCACCTGACGGCGTGTGGCGAAGGGTACCTTGAGTACCTCTATCGGTTCTCCCTTCTATTCCAGTCTCGTATTGTTCGTGGAACGAAGGATTGTCTGCATGCATCTGTGTGGGCTCTACTCTCTCTGATTTTATCCTCATGGTCTCTTCGCGAGATATACGCAGGAGGGAGCAATATACTGCTTGACTCCTCGGTGAAGGTATGTTCTCGAAACTTCAGCAAAAGCCCGTACCGAGCTACTGAGCGTCTCTCCTGCAGAGTCTTCCACTGGAGGTTATCATTCCCGTAACGCTTTCGCGATTACTAAATGACCCTGTAACGAAGCGCGCTGCTCTCCGTTGGATCTCCTCTATCTATTAGTCCAAATAAAATATAGTGGCAGTGCATTTTATTTGGACTAATGGAGCTATGCAGATGTTTGTAAAAACGACTATGACATATCACTCCATGTTAATGTAATACTGCCGCCTTCTGAAGAAGATAGATTTAAATCTATCGAAACCTAGGTAAAGATTACTTTATCCTTTGCAACTGGTCGGTTGTTTGTTAATCTTATTATGTCATTTTAATTTTAAAATATTAACCCACCCAATAACATCATCAAAAAATAGCCATCTTACATCACGCTGTATGTGAAATGGGTACACGTTTTCCCACATGTAATGTTCGCCATCCACGTCTTCGTCAGATATTGACACGTGCAGAAAGTAGTCGTGTGCTGGTACCAGGAGTACGCTGCACCGTTTTAACAACGTGTTCATGTTCCTGCACAGGTTGTTGAGCTACACGTTCAGAAGAAAAATGGGAACTTGGAAGAATAGGTGTTTCATGTAGTATGCTAAAAACACTGGTAAACACTCTACGATCAGGAACTGGACGTGTGGGAAAGCGCCGGAGGTATTGTGGAACAGCGGCGGGAGCAGTACCAGCTCGAAAGCCGTAAACATACATCGCACGGTCGATTTGTGGCATTTTATCCAGTGCTCTCAGTTAACTGATGCTGGTCTCCACACCTCGCACTTCTTCACTCACAACACATCATGCTCAAAGAGTTGGTTGAATCGCAGAAAGACATCCCAGAGCAAAGAGGTTGACAACAACGACGTTTCTTGAGCTAGAATGAAACAACAAACAGGACGGGTGGATAACACATACGTGCGTGCCAATAGCCAGAAAACAAATGTAAAATAAATGTGCTCTATCTGGGAATAAATTCGGAATAGGCCATATATCGACACGAAATTTTCTGCTTCAAATGATCGTTCCTGACCATTCCTCCTGAGACGCACTGTACAAACTACACACTGTTTTGTTTAAGTTACCGATTTTTATTTGTTTCTCTTGTTGCAGTAGCTCTCTTTGACGACTATAAACATGTGAATATGTAATTGCAAAATTCAGAAGTGAAAACTAATTGAAGCAAAAATGGGTTATTGTGGATGTGTGGTAAAGAGCTGAAGGTATTCTGGAACAGCGGCGGCAGCACTACCATCTCCAAAAACGTAAACATAACACCGCATGTGCACATTCGTTATTACCGTAGATTTGTGGCACTTTATCCAGCACTTTCAGTTAACTGATGCTGCTGAGAACACCTCGCACTACTTCACTCACAACACATCATACTCAAAGAGTTAGTTTAATTGCAGAAAGACATCCCAGAGCAAAGACGTTGATAACAACGAGGTTTCTTTAGCAAGAATGAAACATCAAACAGGACGGGTGGGTAAGGCACATACGTGCGTGCCACTAGCCAGGAAACAAATGTAAATGTGTTCCATCTGGGAATAAATTCGGAATAGGCCATATATCGACACGAAATTTTCTGCTTCAAATGATCGTTCCTGTCATATCCCCGAATACTGACCATTCCTCCTGAGACGCACTGTACAAACTACACACTGTTTTGTTTAAGTTACCGATTTTTATTTGTTTCTCTTGTTGCAGTAGCTCTCTTTGACGACTATAAACATGTGAATATGTAATTGCAAAATTCAGAAGTGAAAACTAATTGAAGCTAAAATGGTTTATTGTGGTATCCCAGTGATCGGCTTCTGCTGCCACTACCTGCATCTTCAGCCATTACCAAACCGACTAAACCGTTCCTACCCTCCCCACCACCCTCCCCACACGCAGTCGTCCACCGACCAACCGACGAATAGGGAGAAACGCTGCACGCTGGGGAGAAACGGTCGCACTACAATAGCGGGATGCCGCCCAACTCCCACTTTTACGGTTTGGGGGAGGGGCTGGGGTAGACCGTCCTATCTTACAGGGGGTCGTGATGCTGAAGACCGTACGCGAGAGAGGATATCGAAACCGCTTCGGTTTACAAACTGAGGCCGCGGACCTACCTGTTGTGTCTCTCGCTGCCTGCCCTGTTCACATCGTAAACAACATCCCCTTTGCAGACAACCTTTTAGTTAGGGTAACCACAGCAGTGACTAGTAATTTTTGGGAATTAATAACCGCTTCAGCTGTATTTAGTCCTTTATAATTCGATCACTACCGGTTTCGTGTCACTAAAAGCCACATCTTCAGGTGACCATATTGAGCGGGAGGGTTTCTGGCGCCAGGCGATATCGATTCTTACTTCCATCTTTGATCGTTGTCCCTGTGCCTTGTTCTCTTTGCGTCTTTGAGGAAGGCTATTTATGGTGGCGCACGTGCACATGTCGAGGAGAGTGGGTCCGCGCACGGGCCGAGTCAGTCTGTGACATGACGTGCTTTCGATGTTGTCGTTGTGGGGAGTTGGCGACACCATGTCACGTGGCACGGCCGTATGCCGTAGGTGGGCTGAGTTGCAGCAACGAAAAAGCATGGGCCGCTGCCGGAAAGTTTTAAAGTTGTATTGACACGGCTGGCCAGTGGCAACCAGGATTTGCTAATATCTCGAGAGCTATGTGGATGTATGGCGTGTGAATTTCATATGAAGAAGAAATAATTAATCGACAAGCTTTCGTGATGGGTTATAGTGAATATTATTGTGTACTTAAGGACTGTTGATTGTTGCAGTTGCTCGTGCTAGTGGCCAGCAAAACATTCACTGCAGTGGTGGCGAGGCGAGTTATGTTCTAGAACGGCCATGAAATTATGTTACTAAAGTGGCTAGAAAAAGCCCCTCGCATTTGTAAGTTCGGATTTAGTGCTTAGTGCCACGCTGAAGGTAGCTGGTTCACTTGAACGTCATTTCTTATTTAGTTATAGATTTAGAATTTTCTGGTTTTACGAATCAGTGGCAGTTGTTGTTTCTTAATAATTTCTTGTGTGTATTGAAGTGACATTAGTTGCTTATTGCTATTTCAAATACCTATCTGAAGGTTGATTGTCACGTTAGGTACTGCACGTTTGATTTATTTGGTGTCAGTCATTCAGCAAAGACACATTTCCTTAAGTCATTGGGTGTGGACTGGCACATCTTTTCACGTAGTATCTAGATTTTTTTTTATCAAAGGAAACTAAGCTCCTTAATTCTGTTCATTGGTTAACTTGTAATATGCTTATATTAAGGTATTGCTTATCTATATATATATATATATATATATATATATATATATATATATATATATATATATATATATATATATTTGTGTAGCTTTTATATACTACAGTGTGTCTGCCGCTCATGTTTTCCTGTTTTCAGAACCGTGTATAGTGGTCGACGCGAGCAAACCTCGCCCCGCGAGCTTGCAGGGTGACGGAAATCTCAGGATTTGAACTCATCAGGGCCGTCCGGACCCCGTTAACGCGTGATTTCTCTATTCTATTCATCGTCATCTACATCTACATCCATACTCCGCAAGCCACCTGACGGTGTGTGGCGGAGGGTACTTTGAGTACCTCTATCGGTTCTCCCTTCTATTCCAGTCTCGTATTGTTCGTGGAAAGAAAGATTGTTGGTATGCCTCTGTGTGGGCTCTAATCTCTCTAATTTTATCCTCATGGTCTCTTCGCGAGACATACGTAGGAGGGAGCAATATACTACTTGACTCCTCGGTGAAGGTATGTTCTCGAAACCGTACCGAGCTACTGAGCGTCTCTCCTGCAGAGTCTTCCACTGGAGTTTATCTGCCATCTCCGTAACGCTTTCGCGATTACTAAATGATCCTGTAACGTAGCGCGCTGCTCTCCGTTGGATCTTCTCTATCTCTTCTATCATCCCTGTCTGGTACGGATCCCACACTGGTGAGCAATATTCAAGGAGTGGGCGAACAACGAAAGGTTTGTTTTAGGCACAAGATTTCCTACTGCCCAAAGCTGAGTGTAAGTTCACCCTTTCGATCGTGTGTTTGTGAAATCGTAGTAGATTGCTCGATTCCATCACATGTTCATCAAATTGACGTTTTGCCTTAAGCTTGCATACAGTCTAGAATCTTTCGGACGTTGAGTGTAGTAGAATGCTTACTGTAAACAGAACAATTAATAGTACTCTTCAGGTCAGATAGCATCAAATTAATTCTACATTTTCAGTAAACTGAGTGAGAAAGGCGATAGCCGACATTGTAAACATTTGTTTATCTGTTGTTACCGGCACGTAAAGGGGCCATTGTCACAAGTGTGACGGTTAATATTGTAAATACTAATTGTGGATAGGGGCTTGATATGCAAATGTTGTTAATTGATAATTACTGCTGATGGATTCATGTGTATGTGTAATCAATAAAGAAGTGTTGGAACTACAGACTGGTTGTGTTACTGGTATACTCTATGTGCAATCGCCACACCACATATGACTAAAACATTAGAGCGGAAAAGCCCAAAAATTTTTCACCCAACATTCGTTGACCGTTAGTGGCGTTTTGTTCTGACGGACAACGAATGTTGGGTAAAAAGTTTCCGAGCTTTTCCACTCTAATGTTTGAGTCCTATGTTCACCTGAAGATGTGGGTTTTAGTGTCACGAAACCGGTAATGATGCAATAATAAAAGGAAGAAATGTAGCTGAGGCTGTTATTAATACCGAAGATGAACATCCCCTTTCCTTTTATATTCGACTCCCAGCTATTGCCATAACCTACTTGCCAGTTAGGCATGAATTCCGTATCGATTTCAGAAAGTATGTTACACTTGTCGTTCCACGCTAGTAAGACCACTTGAAGACAAGAGAATCGCACTGTCATTAGAGAGAGTACATGTCCCCGGTTTCCTGCAGACACAATTCTGGTCCGGTACGAGTAACAGGAGTATCACAGTAGCCGAGTGAAATTTCACGGCAACTGGGAACGTGCTCCAGAGTCCAAGTTCTTGGTGCAGTACGAGTCTTGTGGGTAAAACGTCTAAACTGGGAACAGATTCACCGTGAAATTCTGGTGGCATACGGTCCAAACGCAGTGCCACGTCCACAGGTAACAGGTGGCAACAGTTTGACCAAGGCCTCACAGACGATGGAGATGCTGATCGTAAAGGAAGACCATCGACATCCAAACCGCAGATGACCGTGTCCGGGAAGTCTCAGCGACCGGAGACCGATTATCGCAGACGGTGCTCAGTAGATGTGCAGCTCAGTAGCCAGTGCTCACTACATAGTATGAGACGGCCTGCAGTATGGAACTTGTCCGCAACTCGTGGTCTAGTGTCTAGCGTTGCTGCCTCTAGATCACGGGGTCCCGGGTTCGATTCCCGACCGAGTCGGAGGTTTTTGTTCGTCCGGGGACTGGGTGTTTGCGTTGTCCTCATCACCTCATCCTCATTCGGTTAGTGGCGAGACTGGAAATGGAAAGATTGGAACATGTACGGGCGCTGATGACCACGACGTTGAACGCCCCACAAACCAACGTCATTAACGTCATCATCATCGGAACTTGTGCTCAGGCTCGATTTCGCGATAAGTGTCGCCTGCGTACAATGGCGCAATGTTTAGAGCGTCTCTGGGCTTCTCTCAACTTTATTCCGTGAAAGGTAATGATATACTAAGAAGCAGCATTATGGGCAATGAAACGTAGGTTCATCCTTTCACAGCTACCTGCAACAAAGAGAGCACATATGCAATGGAGACACATCTCTTCGCCTCCGTTCCGTCTCTGTAACTCGGTGATCAGCGAGTCTCGCTGCCGTGCGAAGAACACGGGTTCGACTCCCGCTACTAGCACAGCGGCCGTCACCATCTCAAGGTCCTCTCACCAACTTCCAGCATTGCCCGTTAATCATAATTTCCTACCTTAGAAAAAATCCCGAAGAAAACACTGACGGAAAAAATCCCAAAACGTATTATGCAGAATGAAGGAAACCTGGCAGGCGTGTTTCTACATCTCAAAGATAGCTAACTTCTTCTTTCTTTTCAGCGATCACAGGCTCTGTAGACCACGCGCTGCATTTACGACCTGTTTCCATCTTGTTCTGTCTCTCTACACTCTGCGGGGATTCCTGATGCTGCGACGTCCTTCTCTATGCCATTCTCCTACAGAGGTCCCCCAGATTTTTCTCATCACTTTTCTTTCGAAAACATTCAGTTCTTCTCTTTCTTTCTTGGTAAGCGTCTAGCTTTCCGAACCATTTAGTACTCTTGGGAAGATGATGGTGTTATATACGAGGGCTATTCAGGAAGTGGGGAACGTGTCCGACTGACGCCGCTAAGCGCGCACCGATCGCGTATATTTTGGCATGTGCTTGCTCGGCAGCTCAGTCGGCTTCCATCCGTGACAGCGAGAACGCCTCCGCGCGTCTGGTTTTTTCGATATTCGAATTTGAAATGTGCGCTGCAATCGAAAATCCCGCCAGTTATGAGGTGCGGTCTATGATACGGTTTTTGTTGGCAAAAACCTAAAACCTATAGAAATTTATCGTGAACTGTGCGAAGTGTACGCAAATAACGTAATGAGTGAATGTTCCGTCCAGAAATGAAGCATTCGGTTTAAACATGGCCGAACCAACGTTCTTGATGAAGAGAATAGTGGACGCCCGGATATTGTGATCTTGTCGCTAAACTTGATGAAACGATTCGTGAAAACCGTCGCTTCACAATAACGGAGCTTTCGCTTTCTTTTCCACAAGTTTCACGGACTTTCTTGTTTGAAATTGTCACTCAGAAGCTAGGGTACCACAAATTTTGTGTACGATGGGTACCCAACATGCTTACAGAGCACCATAAAGAACAGCGAATGGGGGCAACGTTGACATTTCTGGCGGCCTACCACAAACATGGTGATTCATTACTGGATAGAATCGTAACGGTGACGAGACTTGGGTGAAACACGTCAATTTTGAGAGAAAATTACAGTCCATGAAGTGGGGGCACACAAGGTCCCCCCAGAAACCAAGAAAATGTTTGCAAACCTTATCGGCAAGGAAGTTCATGGCGACAGTGTTTTGGGATAGGCAAGGTGTGCCTCTTATTGATTTTCTCGAACGTGGACAACCATAAATTCTGCCCGGTACTGTCAAACTTTGTACGGCCTTAGAAGAGCAGTTCAAAACAAACGCCGAGGAAAGATGACGTCCAAAATTTTGGTTTTGCACGACAATATCCGACTTCACACGGCAAACCGCACTAAAGAACTCCTTAATTCGTTCAAATGGTAAATTTCCCTGATCCGCCCTACAGCCCCGATCTTGATGCAAGCGACTGCCACTTGTTTCCCAAGATGAAGAACTGGCTTGCAACGCAGCGCTTTGATGACGACGCGGAACTCCAGGCTGGCGTGACTCACTGGCTGAAGTCTCAGGCGGCAGAATTTTACGACGAAGGTCCACTGCTATGATAAGTGCCTCATTGTGTTCGGTGACTATTTGGAAAAGTAGTATGTCAGTCGCTATTTCAGATGTATATAATAAAATGTATTTCTTGCACTTAGGTTTTTTTTTTTTTTTAATGCCAAAACGTTCCCTACTTTCTGAATAGCCCTCGTATCTTCGTCTTAGTGGTGACTGACAAAGCTTTACTTTTGAGTGGGCTGCTTAGAGAGTACAGACATCATGATCCTGCAGTTATTCTCTCATTTACGTCCAGAGCTCTGATATTTTTACTGCTGCGGAGCGATCCAAGGTATTTAAATGCATGAAAATTTCCGAATCTAGAATAGTGGTCAATTTCAAACTGTGGAGTTTGATTTCTGACTCGACCTATTTCCATATATTCTGTTTTTTCATGGTTTATCAAAAGTCCCATTTTTCTGGCACTGTGCCTGAGAAATCTGTACGTGTCCTTCAGCTCTCCTTCTGTATCACTGAGTAACACTATACCATCTGCGTATGCGAGGAGTTTTACTTCACTGTGTTGGAATCGGAGACCACTGAATAGCTGTAAATGACTCTCTCAAACCACTTTCTCTGATGCAAGGTTGAAGAGAACACATGAAAGAGCATCTCCCTGTCGTAAGCCTGTTTCGATTGGAAAGTTGGGGTACATGGATCCTCTGAACTTCACTACTACCTGTGAGCCATCCATGCACAGCCGTATCATCCTAATGATTTTGCAGGTGTCGTGTACATAGTTCCGCGTAGTCAGCGCGTACACAACTTTCCCACTAGAGTGCGCCCCGCTAAGCACAACAGCGCAGGTGCAGCGCTTGTCTGTCTCCGCACTACGAGATGGCGCTGCCTTAGAGACGGACCAAATTTTGCTTCCGCCGATCTGCGTATTAATACGTAACGCAGCCAGTGAGATTGCTGCTAACGTAGAACCTTTTCTCCTCGCGGATCACACTCGCGCAGTGCTACATGAACGCGCGAGGTATTAAAATGAGTGTACAGACCTCCGATCAGTCAGTCTGCATTTGTCTGCACCAGTCTATAGTCAAGTTTCAGTCTGCACCTAAGAAGATTATCGTATTCCTGTACATAGCCATGAAGATAAACGTATAGAAACTTTGTCAAGTATCAGAGATATGTGAGAATAAGATTAACGTAGCAAGACCAAAGGAACTTTAGATTGTCAGTTGTAAACAGCATCCAGAATCAAGTTACGTAATGTCTATGCTTGTTATTATTTTAATAAACGTGTGTGAAAATTAATCAAGTTCTGTTCAAAGTTGGTCACCGTCAATCTGCTACTCTAAGCGTGCAAGTGGCATTTCTATCGTCTGACCTAACGGCAGAAGATAAACACGCCACAATAAGACCACGAGACATATTGCTGACACTCGCCTACTTCGTTAGAGCGACAAGTCAAATAATCTGATGGTGTGTGTACCGAAGGTCTTACAGTACGCACACCACGGCAGGGTATCTTAAATTCTCTCGGTGTGTTGCAGAGGATACCTCTGTCGATGCTGTCATAGGATCGCTCGAAATCAGTGAACAGACAGTGGGTCTTTTTGTTAATTTCCCAGTATTTCTCAAAGATCTGCCATAGAATAAACAGATTATCATTTGTGGAACGGTTTTGGTCGAAATCCGGACTGGTACTATTGAATCATATTTTCTGTATAAGGCTTAAATTAGTCGTGAATGATAATTGACAGAACTTTGTATGTTACGTTCAGCAAACTGATTTCTCTGTAATTTCAAAGTTTCATTTTGTCTCATTTCTTGTGTATGGGGCAAAAGACATAAATAACATCTACTCAAAGTAGCTAGTTGCGCCACTGTGAAGATACAAATCAAGTTTGCTTCAAATACACGCTGTAACGTTCGTGAGCGTTAGTTACCTTTGAGACGGCGTAGTGAGATGATGTTAGTCAAGAATGCTTGTAAGGCCACGAAGACGCCATTATCAGTAGCTCACTGAGTTTGAAGGAGGTCATGTAAAGGCGTACGAAAAGCTGGATGCTCCTGCTGAGGTATTACAGAACGACTTCGTAGTAATGTAGCCACTGTACCGTGATTACTGGCAGCGGTGGTCACGAGAAGATACGAATGGCTCTGAGCACAATGGGACTTAACTTCTAAGGTCATCAGTCCCCTAGAACTTAGAACTACTTAAACCTAACTAACCTAAGGACATCACACACATCCATGTGCGAGGCAGGATTCGAACCTGCGACCGTAGCAGCAGCGCGGCTCCAGACTGTAGCGCCTAGAACCTTTCGGCCACCCCGGCCGGCCGAGAAGATACGTTTGCAAGAAAACCGGACTCCGGACGGCCACGTGACACTACCGAGAAGGAAGACCATAGTGTTCAACGTATAGCTCTGGCGCTCGTACTGCGTCTGCAGCAACAATTAGAGCAGGAGTTGGAAGCACGGCGACACAACGAAGTGTTACTTCAGTTACAGCTCCGACCCAGACGCCGTTTTTAGCGAGCATTCCACTGACCCCAAGCCAACGCCGTTTGAGATTCCAGTGGTGTCAAGCGAGAGCTCATTGGAGGGCGGAGTGAGGTCTTTGAGCGAGTTTTCTGACGAATGCTCGTTCAGCCTCTGTGCTAGTGATGGATTTGTGTAGGTTAGAAGGAAGCCAGGTGAGCATCTGCAACCAACTTTTCTACATTCAAGGCATACTGGAGCAACACGTATAGCTATGGTCTAGGGTGCCGGTCCGTATGACAGCAGGAGAACTCTCGTGGTTATCCCACGCGCCCTGACTGCGAATTTGTACGTCAGTCTGCCGATCCGACCTGTCGTGCTCCCATTCCTGAGCAGTTTCCAGGGGGTGTTTTCCAACAGGATAACGCTCGCCCACATAGTACACATTCTACAGAGTGTCGATATGTTGCCTTGGCTTGCTCTATCGCGAGATCTGTCTCCAGTCAAGCCCATATGGCACATCATCGGACGACAACTCCAGCGTCATCCACAAACAGCATTAACTGTCACTGTATTGGCCGACCAAGTGCAACAGGCATGGAACTCTGTCCCACAAACTGGCATCTGGCACCGGAACAACACAAGCACGTTTGGATGCTTTCATTCAACATTCTGGTGGTTACAAACTTATTAATATTTCAGCATCCCAAGAAGTACTTCTTAGAGCAGTTGAGAAGGCAGCAGTGGCAAGATGATGTAATGCTGTGAGAGGTACCGATGACAGGTTGTTTGTTCGATATGGGTACTTGACTGTTTTCTGTAAATCGCATTAAATGGTTAATTATGTCATTTTATGCTCATAACATGCTTTTTCCCCTCTTGAATTTTAGTATTCATTTTTGAAAACGGAAATGAAATTCAAATATTTGAAAGCGCACTAAGACGCTCCATTCCAGTCATGTGATGCGCATTCTAAATTAATTATTTCTTAGTGTTGCGATTTTTTCCGTCAGTGTCTTAGGCATCTCCAGTTTCAGTCTAAAATATGATGAATTTCTTCCCAAAAGAAAATTCCTCCCAGAGGCTAAGGGAAAAAAAATACAAAAACTATCGTTACAAAAAATTTTGAAGAAA
Source organism: Schistocerca piceifrons (assembly GCF_021461385.2). Lineage (NCBI taxonomy): Eukaryota > Metazoa > Arthropoda > Insecta > Orthoptera > Acrididae > Schistocerca > Schistocerca piceifrons. Next base: position 127,299,000 of record NC_060142.1, on the reverse strand, counting down.
AATAATTTTTTACTCCAACCTGCCGAAACAACAGAGCCACTGACATATTTGGACTGAAGAAAAATATGAACGTTCTCAAAGATGATAAATCCATGTGACAGATATTTTACTGTATAAACATAATACTATTCTGCGATAAGAAATAAAATATCGTAAGAGGTGTGAAACTTTTCCTTTTGTGTAAAGAAAAAGGTCGTCGCTGATGATTTCGTTCTGTGAGAATTCGTAGAAACGTCCAGTGAGACAGTTCTTAAGAAAACTATAAAATTAATTTTGGTAACATGTGAGACGTCATTGGCCGGCCGGTGTGGCCATGCGGTTCTAGGCGCTTCAGTCTGGAACCGCGTGACCGCTACAGTCGCAGGTTCCAATCCTGCCTCGGGCATTGATGTGTGTGATGTCCTTAGGTTAGTTAGGTTTAAGTAGTTCTAAGTTCTAAGGGACTGATGACAACAGATGTTAGGTCCCATAGTGCTCAGAGCCATTTGATTTTGTTCTCCCACACGACAATACAACACCGCACACGGCGCGCGCAACACAAAATTTGCTTCACCGCTTCCGATGGGACATATGGAACCATCCGGCATACAGTCCAGTCCATTCGACTTGCCTCTTTCGGCAAGCTAAAAGAACTAGAGATGGGCAAAGTCGTTCATCCTTGGGACCTAGTTCACTGGTGATCGCTCTTTTTTTGGGAACTGTTCATTTTTCCTTGTTCACTGTTCACTTGTACTTGGTATATGGTTCTTATTAAAAACTGAAAATTAGTAGCATAGGTGACTGAAGATGGAAGGCGCCAAGAGGGGCACTTCCCTCCCCCCTGGAGTACAGAGTTTTTATTCATAACAGAATTCTCACACACTCGTAATTTTCGTGGTTTTGCAATACCTCTCGTTTCGCCACCTGTAGAGTTATGTAGCTCACTGCACTGAAATAATATAAGGTGAGCCGGCCGAAGTGGCCGTGTGGTTAACGGCGCTACAGTCTGGAACCGCAAGACCGCTACGGTCGCAGGTTCGAATCCTGCCTCGGGCATGGATGTTTGTGATGTCCTTAGGTTAGTTAGGTTTAACTAGTTCTAAGTTCTAGGGGACTAATGACCTCAGCAGTTGAGTCCCATAGTGCTCAGAGCCATTTTGAATATAAGGTGACACACGAATAACAGGCCCCGAGTACAGATTGCTCGCCAATTAACGCACGATTTGTTGACCGCTACGAGCAGAATAGATAAACATGTAATAATTAGGCAGTGAAGAAATAACAAATAAGCTAATGCAAACAACTACTTCGAAACAATAGATGACGATTGGTGTGGGCGACAATCAGCAGTCTAGTACTCGGAGCAAATTTTTCGTGCGCCACCCAGTACCACTGAAACAATATAGTAAAAGTTATCATATTCTCGTTACAAAATTTGACACCAGAAAATCGATTATGGAGCACGGGCTTCATTTGGTTGTAAGTCGGTCTGCCTTCCATAACAATGAACATGCTCTTTTACCTTGGATCAAAAAAATACGGAAAATGGCCACTCGTGTGTTCCGTACCGACTTCCTTTGCATGTGTTATAACAAAAAAATCTTGCCTTTTTACAAGTATTTCTTCTGATGTTTATCGAAACAGTGAAGTTCAAAATGGTTCAAATGGCTCTGACCACTATGGGACTCAACATCTGAGGTCATGAGTCCCCTAGAACTTAGAACTACTTTAAACCTAACTAACCTGTGGACATCACACACATCCATACCCAAGGCAAGATTCGAACGTGCGACCGTTGTGGTCGCGCGGTTCCAGACTGAAGCGCCTAGAACCGCACGGCCACACGGGCCGGCAATAGTCAAGTAAGGTGATATGCCGTTTTGTTACCTGAAAAGATGTATGTATTACATAAAACGTAATTTTTATGTAATTTACGCAATTATAAAATACATTTTAAAGACCGGTATTGGACGCTGAATAGATACGATAAGAACCAGAATTTCAAATTTCAAAAAAAGGTTTGGAACAGATCTAGAGTGGGCGTGCGCAGTGAACGACACTAACAACAACAACAACAACAAAGTAGGAGCAGTCGGCAGTGGAACTGCGACGAGTGGCCATGCGAAGAAGGACGAGTCCGGCCGAGGGAAACCGAGACCGAGACGGACGGGAACGGGACCGAGGCGGGAACGAGACCGACCGTTTCCCGTTCCCGGGAACTGTAAGTAGGAAGCCGCGACCGAAGTGAACTACGAAAGTCCGTTCCTTAGAATTCGTTCCTCGCTTGTTCGGTTCATCTTGATGAACCGTTCCTCTGCACCCGTTTGTTCGCGACCCATCTCTATAAAGAACATCTTCGGGTAAAGAGATTTTCCGGAGATGAGGACACAGCGGTTCTCGAATAACTCCGTAATCATGAGGTCCGTTCAAAACGTTCCGGAACTTTGTTCACAGATTTTTTTCTACGGTTACCTTTTACTTTCTGTCCATGGTCTCCTTCGGAATACTGTCATCCACAATCGATCCACTGCTCCCAACACCGTTTCCACTTCCGGAAGCAGTCTTGGTACGCCTCTTGTTGGATCGCGCGAAGCACTGCCTGAGAATTTTCTTTTATCTTGTCCATCGTTGCAAATCTTCGTCCGTTCAACGGTGTTTTCAACTTCTGAAGTAAATGAAGTCCACTGGGGCAGGTCTGACGAGTACGGAGGCAGCACAGTGATTTCGTGATTTGAGCAGTAGCTACCCACCAACAGGGATGAATCTGCGGGTGCGTTATCGTGATGCAAGAGCCATGAATTGCCTCGCCACATTTCAGACCATTTGCTTCTCACATTTTCTCCCAGGCGTCGCAACACGTCCCGGTAATGCCATCAGTTAACAGTTTGTCCCTCTGGCACTAATTCATGATGAACTAATCCTTCAAAGTCAAAGCACTGCTTTGACATTTGACCTGATCTGACATTACTTTGGTCTTGGAGAACCTTTCCCGACCCATTGCGAAGATTGAACCTTAGTGTCATAATCATAACCGTAGACCAGTTACGATTTTCTTAAGGAACATCTCGTTCTCATTTTCGCAATCCAAAAGCTTTCCACGGATTGCGAGGCGAAGGTCTTTCTCGTTTCGACTCATGAGCCGTGAGACGAAAGTATGTGGTATGCAGATAGAATAGCTAAGTCTCAGGATAAAATTAAAACCATATGGTCAGTCGTAAAGGAAGTGGCTGGTCTGCAGAGACAGGTCGAGAATATAGAATCAGTGCGTAGTGGGGATGTCCGTGTTACTGATAAGTCGCATATATGTACAGTACTTAATAATCACTTTCTGAATATAGCAGGTGAACTAAATAGAAACCTAGTCCCAACAGGGAATCATATAGCGCTCTTAGAAAAAAGTGTTCCGAGACTGTTACCTGAAATGCTCCTCCATGATACTGACAAGAGGGAGATTGAGTTAATAATTAAATCACTAAATACCAAGAACTCTCATGGATATGACGGGGTATCTAGCAGAATACTGAAGTATTGTTCCACGTATGTTAGCTCAGTACTTAGCCATATCTGTAACTTTTCCTTTAGGAGTGGTCGGTTTCCTGACCGATTAAAGTACTCGGTAGTGAAGCCACTTTATAAAAAGGGAGACAGGGATAATGTTGACAATTATAGACCTATTTCTATGCCATCGGTGTTTGCTAAAGTTATCGAGAGGGTTGTATATACAAGGTTACTGCAGCATTTAAATTCACATAATTTGCTGTCAAATGTACAGTTTGGTTTTAGAAATGGCTTAACAACTGAAAATGCTATAGTCTCTTTTCTCTGTGAGGTTTTGGACGGATTAAATAAAAGGTTGCGAACGTTAGGTGTTTTCTTTGATTTAACGAAGGCTTTTGACTGTGTTGACCACAAAATATTACTGCAGAAGTTGGAACATTATGGAGTAAGGGGAGTAGCTTACAATTGGTTCGCCTCCTACTTTAAGAACAGAAAGCAGAAGGTAATCCTCCGCAATATTGAGAGTGGTAATGATGTTCAGTCCCAATGGGGCACTGTTAAATGGGGCGTTCCCCAAGGGTCGGTGCTGGGGCCACTGCTGTTTCTTATTTATGTAAATGATATGCCGTCTAGTATTACAGGTGATTCAAAAATATTTCTGTTTGCTGATGACACCACCTTGGTAGTGAAGGATCTTGTGTGTAATATTGAAACATTATCAAATAATGTAGTTCATGATATAAGTTCGTGGCTTGTGGAAAATAATTTGATGCTAAATCACAGTAAGACTCAGTTTTTACAGTTTCTAACCCACAATTCAACAAGAACTGACATTTTAATCAGACAGAATGGGCATGTTATAAGCGAGACGGAACAGTTCAAGTTCCTAGGCGTACGGATAGATAGTAAGCTGTTGTGGAAAGCCCATGTTCAGGATCTTGTTCAGAAACTAAATGCCGCTTTATTTACCATTAGAACAGTATCTGAAATAAGTGACATTTCAACACGAAAAGTAGTATACTTCGCATATTTTCATACGCTTAAGTCATATGGTATTATTTTTTGGGGTAATTCTTCTGATTCAAAAAGGGTATTTTTGACTCAAAAACGGGCTGTTCGAGCTATGTATGGTGTAAGTTCGAAAACCTCTTGTCGACCCCTATTCAATAGTCTGGGAATTTTGACATTGCCCTCACAGTATGTATTTTCTTTAATGTCGTTTGTTGTTAGCAATATTAGCTTATTCCCAAGAGTTAGCAGCTTTCACTCAGTTAATACTAGGCAGAAATCAAATCTGCATGTGGAATGCACTTCCTTGACTCTTGTGCAGAAAGGAGTGCAGTATTCTGCTGCATCCATTTTCAATAAGCTACCACAAGAACTCAAAAATGTTAGCAGTAGCCCAAACACTTTTAAGTCTAAACTGAAGAGTTTCCTCATGGCTCACTCCTTCTATTCTGTCGAGGAGCTCCTGGAAGAGCTGAAAAATTAAGCAAATTCCAGTGTTACATTCTTGATTTTCTTTATTTAAACTAACGACTTGTCGCCTGAATATGTTTCTTATATTTCATTTTATCTGTTTCTACAATCGTGTTATAGTTTCATGTATTGACTCGTTCCATGACCATGGAGACTTCTCCTAAATGTGGTCCCACGGAACAATAAATAAATAAATAAAAATAAAAAATAAACTTGGGGACAACACGGTGCATTTCAAGATGCTGTGTCGCTTGTGGTCTAGTGACTAGCGGTGCTGCCTCTGGATCATGGGCTCCCGGTTTCGATTCCTGGCCGGATTGGGGATTCTCCGCCCGGGGACTGGGTGTTTGTGTTGTCGTCATCATTTCATAACCATCATCATCATTCGTGTCAGTGGCTCGATTACACTGTGTAAAAAAAATGGACTGTGTAAAAATTGGGACTTTGTATAGGCGCTGATGACCGAGCAGTTTGGCGCCCCACAAACCAGACATCATCATCATCATCATCATCATCATCATCATCATCACCATCACCATCATCAACAACATTCTGTGTCAGTATTTAATGACATGATCCAACTGAAATGTTACATTCTTCTGTAATCTCACGGATAGTCAGTCTTTGATTGGCACGCGCAATTTCATTGACTTTCCTGACGAGCGTTGTGGGCATACGTCGAAGGGCGTCCTGAACGAGGGTCATCTTTAACTTCCGTCAGGCCATTTTTAAACCTTGCAAATCATTCGTAACATCGAGTACAGCTTAAACACTCATCACCGTAGGCTTCCTGCAGCGTTTGTTGTGTCTTTGAGATGGTTTTCTGGGTTTCACGCAAAATTTAATGCAGACGCGTTGCTCCCCTGACGCTGCCATCTCGAAATTCGCAAACTGTGCGACACAACGATCTATTCAAATGACACCGAACAGTAACTAACAGACATACAACAATGAAACTTCCGGCAATTACACAGGCGTGTGCAGGGATGCCAACCGCATTTTACTCCAACACGTCATTGTCGCGAAATCACAAATGTTCCGGAATGCCGGTCGCGGTGGTCTCGCGGTTCTAGGCGCGCAGTCCGGAACCGCGCGACTGCTGCGGTCGCAGGTTCGAATCCTGCCTCGGGCATGGATGTGTGTGATGTCCTTAGGTTAGTTAGGTTTAAGTAGTTCTAATTTCTAGGGGACTGATGACCACAGCTGTTAAGTCCCGTAGTGCTCAGAGCCATTTGTTCCGGAATTTTTTTCGACAGACCTCGTATCTCTCGTCATAGAACGTTCAGACCGTTGTTTGGATAGACTTGGTGACTTTGTTGACAAATATTGCCATGTGTCTGTGGCACTTTGATGTGCAGTGCCACATTCAATAAAGGTAACGTGACCTGCCACAAAAATGTGTAGCCTAGTTTTTGAAATTTCGTTGCAGAATGTTTTATGGATGCTAGTTTAGTTCAAATGAAGTATGAAACTAATCGGCATTTCACGAAATCGAACTCGTGTCAAATTGCGAGAATTTCTCTAACCACTGTTTTAAAACTAAACTGTAACGCATTTTACCAGGCGCCACTGGAAATTTAACACAAGGCCGCTTGCAGTGCGAGAGGTGAATACTTATTTGACTCAATAGCATTAAATGACAAGCTGTAGAAGCATGAAGTTGCTAAGGCTTTTCAATCGTGTGGCAAGCTCAGTTCCCAAACATGAATACGTGGAGTTTAATAGCCACCTGATACATGTATTCTAAGTTTCATGCGTCGTGTGGGGAGAAAGAAAGCTCTTACACCGACTACAGGACCAATGATGCGACAGCAGCTGCTAAGACACCGCTGCGATGCGCAGTGACCAGTTAACGTCCAAGGCGCTGGGCGAGTTCATTCGTTTGTTCAGAAGGGGAGGCCGACAAGCGCTTATCACCTATTGGCCGATCGGCGATGACAGAATCGAAGCACACGCCCTGCAATCTTTCTCAAAAGATTTTGCAGTAACTATTCGGCAAAAAATTTTCATTTTTGCTTTACTTGTAGTTTTATATGTCAGGTTCATTATTATGTGCCCATCATTTCGTTGTTGGTCATGGTTATCGTGATATTTACGTGGAAATGAGCGAAATTCGAAAAAGTTTGCAATGAAAAATAGAGGCGTTATGATTTTGCGTCTGGTGCGTATTACCGAATATGTTGATGGGAATAATATTCAGCTAACAAAATCAAGTTTTCTTCAGAGACTGTTGGAGGTCTCTATCTGTCACCAATATCGAGAAAATTGAACTCATTTGCGATCGCAGCGCGCCAGCGATAAATCCAGAGTGAAATATCCACAACATTCCTCATATTTCATAAACTGTTGTTGTTGTTGTTGTTGTTGTTGTTGTTGTGGTCTTCAGTCCTGAGACCGGTTTGATGCAGCTCTTCATGCTACTCTATCCTGTGCAAGCTTCTTCATCTCCCAGTACCTACTGCAGCCTACATCTTTCTGAATCTGCTTAGTGTATTCATCTCTTGGTCTCCCTCTACGATTTTTACCCTCCACGCTGCCCTCCAGTACTAAATTGGTGCTCCCTTGATGCCTCAGAACATGTCCTACCAACCGATCCCTTCTTCTAGTCAAGTTGTGCCACAAACTCCTCTTCTCCCCAATTCTATCCAATACCTCTTCATTAGTTATGTGATCTACCCATCTAATCATCAGCATTCTTCTGTAGCACCACATTTCGAAAGCTTCTATTCTCTTCTTGTCTAAATTATTTATCGTCCATGTTTCACTTCCATACATGGCTACACTCCATACAAATACTTTCAGAAACGACTTCCTGACACTTAAATCAATACTCGATGTTAACAAATTTCTCTTCTTCAGAAATGCTTTCCTTGCCATTGCCAGTCTACATTTTATATCGTCTCTACTTCAACCATCATCAGTTATTTTGTTCCCCAAATAGCAAAACTCCTTTACTACTTGAAGTGTCTCATTTTCTAATCTAATTCCCGCAGCATCACCCGACTTAATTCGACTACATTCCATTATCCTCGTTTTGTTTTTCTGATGAAAGGATGTAATTTTCAAGGATCATCGATAGCTGATGAAACCAGAAATGCTATGGGTTTTGGAACAACACAAGTCAAGTCATTACATGTTTATTTTGTACTGAGGATGAGCTTTCTCATAAGATACTGGCCTTACTCTTCCTCAATTCCTCACAAGATACTTAATAAATCACTATTTCAGAATTATGTTGCAACTGCGTCTGCACAGCATGTTGGTGTAAACTTTGCTGTGTTTTGGGAAAAGAAGCAAATTTTAACATGGCAACGAGAGAAATCTGCAGGTTTTATTCAAAATACCCCACTTGTGACACTTCAGTGAAAGTTACAAATAGTTAACGAACCAGGCGAAAACAAATTGCTGCATTTTCGGTGGAATTCTTCTTAAATACTAACCAAAGAAGAGGTGACAGATCTTTTTGAATGGTCACCATGTTAAGAGTGGGCATGGAGGGTCCCCGCTTAATATTTACAAAATATACGAGTGTAGGCTTCAGTTAAGAACGGCACTTCCCCTCCGGCGCTCGGCATTTTTCCCTACAGTGCTCTGAGCGAACCCCCCACCACTGCCGCTCTCCCCATGGCATACTGTGTGCGCTATACCACCCGCATGAGATTACAGGCAAAAATACACGCTCGTTTCCCAGAACATTTAGATATTTAATATAGTAGTTGCTTTTTGCAGTGTATAAGACCTCTTTATTTTTGAAGAATGAACAACCAGTCACTGTGGCCAAGCGCTTCTAGGCCCTTCAGTCTGGAACCACGCGGCTGCTACGGTCGCAGGTCCGAATCCTGCCTCGGGCATGGATGTGTGTGCTGTCCTTAGGTTAGTTAGGTTTAAGCAGTTCTATGTCTAGGGGACTGATGACCTCAGATGTTAAGTCTCATAGTCTTTACAGCCATTTGGACCATTTTTGAAGAATGAACAGTCGGTTTCTCTATTTCAGCTCACATAAACCTGGGAAGACACACGAATGTTAAATAGTTTTCCTAAGCTCTTTTTGATACGCTACATTCTAGCCTATGTCGTATCTCCATATACAACATTCGTAGCCTCGGGCATGGATGTGTGTGATGTCCTTAGGTTGGTTAGGTTTAAGTAGTTCTAAGTTCTAGGGGACTGATGACCACAGATGTTAAGTCCCATAGTGCTCAGAGCCATTTGAACCAACATTCGTAGGTGTGAACCTGCATCTAGATCGTAAGCTGTTTCGAGGGGAAATAAAGCTTTATTCTCGTAGTGCCGGCCTAACTTACGCTATACGACTATGCTGCCTGCTTAGAGACGCCTGTTTGGTGGTGTTTGCACTGCAAATGCTGTTTTCAGCCACCGTGCTCCCACATTCTAGGACATTTCTCGAATTTTTATGACGGGTTTCAATGTCAACATTAACAAACGCTGTATCACGGTAACTATCTTCTTATGAGCTATCAAATGCAGTTATGAGAAGTCTACGGTTCCATTTAAAAAAAGAAACGCACTTAATTCAATATCTCAGTTGATACTAGAGCTACAAACATTAACATTAACCAAATAAAAACATACGTACCTCTCGACGCTCTAACATGTGCCGAACGCCGCGTTTCGATATGTATAATCATTCACGAAATAAAATGCGTGTTACGTCTTACGTGACTGACCAAGTATTGCACTTATTCACATTTTTATAAAATTCGTGAAAAGGGAATGCGATGTAAATTTTGGGGTTGCAAATAGATTTTGAGGAAAGTCTTGTAAGCTGTACCGACAACTTTGCACATAAAATTAGATACTTTTATTATCTTACAGTTGATGATTCATTCGTGCTGGGTGATACTTATCGTATAGAAAGGGGAAGGGGTCATTTTCTCGGCATTGCAAACTTTATGAACACCGCATTTTTTTAATTACGCGATTGTTTTAAAGTCTCTATAGAAAAACAAAATCGTGCTGCATCGATAAAAGGTTCGTTCTCATCGCATAGATTGGCAGCAAATGACGCAACTCGAGATATTCGCGAGGGCAGCTGGTGGTATAAAGATGCAGTCTTCTAGGGAGGTGATTTCTTTTTCTCTCTGCATGAGATAAGAGCAGTTTTCAAGTTTCCTGACGAGATTCTTTACCTGGCAATAAAAATAGACATCGCAGGGTCGCACTAACGGAGCGTATTTTGGGAAATCACTTGATACTGTGCGATGGCGGTGCTTCTTAATTTTGAAGAATCTCGTCGTGAAATCGTGGATTTGTTTAATCTCCGCAAGAGTAATTTAGGAGAAGAAATTCTTCTCTTGCACGTAGGGCTTCATCGCATCAGCCAAAAGTTTTATGTACAGGGTGACAATTATTGAACTATATGAAATAAAATCATCATAACTTCTGAACTGTTTGCATTAGGACGTTCAAACTGCATGGTTGGGCGCGGGAAATGATGGGAAATAGAATGCGCATGTTGGTTTGGTTTAGCGACGAAACCCACTTCCATTTGGATGGGTTCGTCAATAAGCAAAATTGGCGGACTTGGGAGACTGAGAATCCGCATCGAGAAGTCTCTTCACCCTCAACAGGTGACTGTGTGGTGTGCAGTGTCCAGTCACGGAATAATCGGTACGATATTCCTTGATGGCACGATGACTGCCGAACGGTGCGTGAAGGTTTTGGAAGATGTTTTCATCCTGGTTATCCAAAGTGACCCTGATTTCGACAAGATGTGGTTCATGCAAGACGGAGCTCGACCCCATCGAAGCAGGAGACTGTCTCATGGCCTGGAGGAGCAATTCGGGGACCGCATTCTGGCTCTGGAGTACCCAGAGGCCACTGGCATGGGCCTCGATTGGCCGCCATATTCTCCGGATCCAAACACACGCGACACCTTTTTGTTGAGCTATATTAAAGACAAGCTGTACAGCAAAAGCCCCAAACCCACTGCTGAGCCGAAAACAGCCATTCAGGAGTCCATCGACAGCATCGATGTTCCGACGCTTTAGCGGTTGATGCATATTTTCGCTATTCGCCTGCGTCACATCATCGCCAATGATGGCAGGCATATCGAACATGTCATGACCTAAATCCGAATATCTGTAGTGACATCTACGTGTTGAATAAAGTGTGTGCGCGCTGTAGTTCATAACTAATTCACGTTTTTTTCATATAGTTCAGTAATTGTTACCTTGTATAAGGCTGTTGTAATTTTCCCCGATGACAACATTCCTGTTGTTGTTGTTGTTGTTGTGGTCTTCAGTCCAGAGACTAGTTTGATGCAGCTCTCCATGCTACTCTATTCTCTGCAAGCTTCTTTATCTCCCAGTACCTACTGCAACCTACATCCTTCTGAATCTGTTTCGTGTATTCATCCCTTGGTCTCCCTCTACGATTTTTACTCTGCACGCTGCCCTCGAAATTGGCGATCCCTTGATGCCTCTGAATATGCCCTACCAACTTATCCCTTCTTCTAGCCAAATTGTGCCACAAATTTCTCTTCTCTCCAAATCTGTTCAATACCTCCTCGTTAGTTATGTGATCTACCCATCGAATCTTCAGCATTCTTCTGTAACACCACATTTCGAAAGATTCTATTCTCTTCTTGTCTTCCTTTTGCCTTTTTCTCACGCGTTTTATGAAAACATGATTAATTGCGATGCGTAGAACATTAGATCGGTTTATTTGTAGTGTAACTAACATAAAAGTTGAAAATAAAATACAAAAAGCCGTTTCCACATACCGACCCGACCTCGTGAGCCTCTGACCTTCGGATTACCGCCCAGTACTTCTTCTGCTGCGCCATGCGTTGCGTGGCAACAGCGTTAACATGGAAGACTTGGGTCGGCCGCTGTGACCGAGCGGTTAAAGGTGCTTCAACCCGGAACCACGCGGCTGCTACGGTCGCAGGTTCGAATCCTGCCTCGGGAATGGATGTGTGTGATGTCGTTAAGTTAGTTAGGTTTACGTAGTTCTAAGTCTAGGGGACTGATGACCTCAGATGTTAAGTCCCTTAGTGCTTAGAGCCATTTGAATCATTTTTGAAAGGCTCGTCCGACCCGCGCCCGAAGTACTGTTTTTTTCTCTCTCTCTCTCTCTCTCTCTCTCTAAACGCTCTGCCGTCTGCAGCTTCTATTTCTGTCACTTTCATTTCTAGCCAAGTTGTGCATATACGATGGATTTGGACGAAATCTATTATGTCGAACAGGCGCGGTCGCGTTGTGAGAAGGAAACATTTCACAAAAACGTGTGTCGTGTGCGACTCAAGACACAAGATAAGTGAAAGGGCTAGGCAGCATAAAAAGTGTGTTGTTACTCTGCATTAAAGTAACTGTTCTGAGATCTACTATACCCAATAATCACTCTAGCTGATGTGTAGCTGATGCGTATTAAATCTAAATCTACATCTACATATATACTCCGCTACTCACCAAGCGGTATGTGACGGAGGGCACAATTCGCGACAACGTCATATTCCCCCAACGACTGTCTGAGCGCCTCCGTACGAGCTCTAATTTCCCTTATCTTTCAATGGTGATCATTGCGCGATTTGAAAGTTGGTGGTAATAATATATGCTCTACATCCTCTACATTAATGGGGATTTTCGCCTTGTTATACACAATAGGTTACACTTACTAATATTGAGAGATGACTGCCAGTCATTACATCAAGCATTTGTTGTTGTTGTCGTTGTTATGGTCTTCAGTCCTGAGACTGGTTTGATGCAGCTCTCCATGCTACTCTATCCTGTGCAAGCTTCTTCATCTCTCAGTACCTACGGCAGCCTACATCCTTCTGAATCTGCTTAGTGTATTCATCTCTTGGTCTCCTTCTACGATTTTTACCCTCCACACTGCCCTTCAGTACTAAATTGGTGATCCCTTGATGCCTCAGAACATGTCCTACCAACCTATCTTCTCTACTTCGACCATCATCAGTTATTTTGCTCCCCAAATAGCAAGACTCCTATACTACTTTAAGTGTCTCATTTCCTAATCTAATTCCTTCAGCATCACCCGACTTAATTCGACTACATTCCATTATCCTCGTTTTGCTTTTGTTGATGTTCATCTTATATCCTCCTTTCAAGACACTGTCCATTCCGTTCAACTGCTCTTCCAAGTCCTTTGCTGTCTCTGACAGAATTACAGTCATCGGCGAACCTCAGAGTTTATTTTCTGCAAATCCTCATTGATTTGTTCACAACTTTCGTGTCATACTACTTGCCTGTAGACTACAGCATCATCGGCAAACAGTCTAATGCCGCTGTCAATGCCATCAACCAGATCGTTTATGTCAATCGTAAAAAGCAGCGGACCTATTACACTGACCTGGGGCACACGTGAAGTTACGCTTGTTTCTGTTTAAGTCACCCCCTTCAGGACGACATACTGCTCCCTGTCTGTTAGAAAACTAGCTATCTAACCGCATATGTCATCGCATAGGCCGTAAGTGCGCATTTTTTGGAGCAAGCGACAGTGCGGAACTGAGTCGAACACCTTTCGAAAGTCGAGAAATATGGTATCAACCCGGGAGCCGGTATCTAGAGCTTGTTTGTATATCATGCACAAAGAGGGCCAGCTGTGTCTTGCATGTTTCCTAAAACCGTGCTGGTTTCTGCAGATGTGCTTCTCAGAGTCTAGAAAGGTCATTACGTCTGAATACAAAATATGTTCAATGATTCTACAACAAATCGATGTCAGAGAAACTGGGCGATAATTATGTGCATCCGATTTTCTACCATTTTTATAGATTGCTATGACCTGGGCCTTCTTCCAATCCCGTGGAACTTTCGCTGTTCCAATGATCTCTGATAGATGATGGATAAGAATAGTGCCATATTTGTAGCATAGTCAACATAAAATGTTACGGGGATACCGTCTGGGCCAGATGCCTTCCTGGCGTCTAAGGATCTTAACTGTTTTACAATCCCAGATACACTAAACACTGATGTGTCGACGGAAGTGCCGACACAGTGTGGTTTGAGGAGACCGAAATGCACGCTATAAGCTCACGCAGGATGGCGTGAGGTCTGAAACAAGATACGTAATGAATGCTATAAAGAAAAGCACGTAGCTGCTGGAATACTTAACTTTAATCCATCATTTGTATACAGCGTTCTTGATGATTCAAGTGAGACTCTCTCTAGATAAATGCAATATAATGCTAATGGCGCCTTGCTAGGTCGTAGCCATGGACTTAGCTGAAGGCTATTCTAACTATCTCTCGGCAAATGAGAGAAAGGCTTCGTCAGTGTAGTCGCTAGCAAAGTCGTCCGTACAACTGGGGCGAGTGCTAGTCCGTCTCTCGAGACCTGCCGTGTGGTGGCGCTCGGTCTGCGATCACTGACAGTGGCGACACGCGGGTCCGACATGTACTAATGGACCGCGGCCGATTTAAAGCTACCACCTAGCAAGTGTGGTGGCTGGCGGTGACACCACAAACACTATGTTAGCCATCCTTGCGTTTGTTTGATAATTGAAAGGGGGAATGGTGCTGCAGTCCTCTACCGTAAAAGAGTTTTTGAAAGCTAGGTTTAGAATTTCGGCCTTCTGTTTATCATCAACAGTTACATTACACGTGCTGTCAGCAAGAGAAGGTATTGAATTATTTGTGGCGTTCATAGATTTTACGTAAGACCAAAATTTTTTGGGGTTATTTTTAGAATCTGCAGATAAAATATTGCTTTCAAATTCGTTAAAAGAATCTCTCATTGACCTCTATGTTTGTCTATCTATATCACAGCAACCGACAGGGTATTCAAATACGAGGTCACTGGGTTGATTTACATCAGCTGTCGATTGAAAGAGTCCAGTAGGGTCATACAGAGTAATTACGTCTACGATTGTAAGAGAGCACGTACCACTGTGTTAAACCAAAGCCTTTTGTTTATTTTAATGTAGCTGTTCCCGACCAGGCATTGCTGTGGCTGTCTGTTTGAGCCGGCCGGAGTGGCCGTGAGGTTCTGGGCGCTACAGTGCGGAACCGAGCGACCGCTACGGTCGCAGGTTCGAATCCTGCCTCGGGCATGGATGTGTGTGATGTCCTTAGGTTAGTCAGGTTTAATTAGTTCTAAGTTCTAGGGGACTGATAACCTCAGAAGTTAAGTCCCATAGTGCTCAGAGCCATTTTGTCTGTTTCAATGGAAAAGAAAGAAAAGAGAAAGTGTGTGTGGGAATTGGATATACGTTCTAGTAGCCTTCTCTCTGTTCATCTCCGCCTCCCTCTCTCATTGTTAATCTCCTCCCCCTTTCCCCTCTCTCTGTTCATCAGCCCTGCCCTCGTCTCTCTGTCCACCTTCCCCTCCTCCATCTCTCTCCATCTCCTCCTGCACCCTCTCTCTATCGCTCGTCCTTCCATCGCATCCTCCCACCTTTCTATGTTCATCTTCTGCCCCTCCATCTCTCCATCTCCTCTGGCGCGCTCCCTCTCTGTCCATCTCGTCCTTTCGCTTTTCATGTCTGTTTCCTCCCACTCATCTTTCCATCTGCTCTTTCCCTTTCTGTGCGATCTTCAGCATTGCTTATTGTTGTTGCATATTCAGATTCTGTAACACAATTCTAATGAAAGATAGGTTGATAAGCCATAAATACAACCTTCCTGTTTGGTGATGACGTTTCACTGCTGTAAGTGTCCAAACGTTTATTGCACTAACATGTTAAAAAAATTTCACGTAAATCGGTCGAGTACTCCCCGACATTTTTGATAACAACGTTTCCCCGTTTAGGTATTACATATTTAGTTATATACAATATATATTTAAAAACTGGTATATGAAAACATGCACGTTCGAAGGCGTGGCGTCAAAATTTCGATGCAGTCGATGAAGAACGTCCGGAGACACAAGATATTGAACAGACAAAGGATAAAATTTTTATTTTCACAGATTTTAGTGGCGCGTGCCCAGCGTAGATAGCAAGCCAGCCGAACTGCGGTCCGTGGCCGCGCCAATCTCTGAATAGCTGACGAGGTGACTCACGCAGGAGAGACTCGCGCGGCGCGTAACAGTCCGCGTAATCGTTATCAGTCGGCTGGCCACTCCCCGCGTGCCGCCAGCTCAGCCGATGAGAGATAAGCGGTGGGCGGGGAACTGATAGCAGGCAGTTGTGGCCGCAGCTTCCGCGAGTTCCGCCGGCTGACACCCAAATTTCCTGGTGTCAGACTCCAAACGTTGTATGGCGATAGAGTATTAACCAAAAAAGTCCGTCTCCGTATCGTAGCGGTAGCGTTACTGCCTTCCACGCAGGGGGCCCGGGTTCGATTCCCGGCAGGGGACTGGGTGTTGTGCGTCCATCATCATTTTCCTCAACATTGTAAGTCGCCGATGTGGCGTCAACTAAAAAGGACTTGCAATACGGCGGCCGAACTCCCCGAATGGGGTCTCCCGGCCAACAATGCCATGCGATCATTTCAGTTTTTCATCAACCAAAACTGCAGCCTGGTTCGTACAACATACTGTCGTCCATCAGAATTAAATTAAATTAATTTAAACTGCCACCAGAACTACAGAGCACAGGAATAATGTGAGTAACGAATACGTATAGCTTCCGTGAGGAAGTTGGTAGAGCGTTAGATCGTAGTTCAAAAAAATGGCCATGACCTCTATGGGACTTAACATCTGAGGTCATCAGTCCCCTAGAACTTAGAACTACTTAAACCTAACTAACCTAAGGACAACGCACACATCCATGCCCGAGGCAGGATTCGGACCTGCGACCGTAGCGGTCACGCAGTTCCACGCTGAAGCGCCTAGAACCGCTTGGCCACTGTGGCCGGCGTTAGATCGTAGTATCAAGGGTCATGCCTTCATACACTGATGATGACATTTTTTAAATTATGTATTATGCATGAATGTATCATATAGGACTATTTACAGGGTGTTTCAAAAATGACCGGTATATTTGAAACGGCAATAAAAACTAAACGAGCAGCGATAGAAATACACCGTTTGTTGCAATATGCTTGGGACAACAGTACATTTTCAGGCAGACAAACTTTCGAAATTACAGTCTGGGAAACTCTATAGTACGATATTTTCCACATATCCACCATGCGTAGCAATAATATGGCGTAGTCTCTGAATGAAATTACCCGAAACCTTTGACAACGTGTCTGGCGGAATGGCTTCACATGCAGATGAGATGTACTGCTTCAGCTGTTCAATTGTTTCTGGATTCTGGCGGTACACCTGGTCTTTCAAGTGTCCCCACAGAAAGAAGTCACAGGGGTTCATGTCTGGCGAATAGGGAGGCCAATCCACGCCGCCTCCTGTATGTTTCGGATAGCCCAAAGCAATCACACGATCATCGAAATATTCATTCAGGAAATTAAAGACGTCGGCCGTGCGATGCGGCCGGGCAGCATCTTGCATAAACCACGTGGTGTTCGCAGTGTCGTCTAAGGCACTTTGTACCGCCACAAATTCACGAAGAATGTCCAGATAGCGTGATGCAGTAATCGTTTCGGATCTGAAAAATGGGCCAATGATTCCTTTGGAAGAAATGGCGGCCCAGACCAGTACTTTTTGAGGATGCAGGGACGATGGGACTGCAACATGGGGCTTTTCGGTTCCCCATATGCGCCAGTTCTGTTTATTGACGAAGCCGTCCAGGTAAAAATAAGCTTCGTCAGTAAACCAAATGCTGCCCACATGCATATCGCCGTCATCAATCCTGTGCACTATATCGTTAGCGAATGTCTCTCGTGCAGCAATGGTAGCGGCGCTGAGGGGTTGCCGCGTTTGAATTTTGTTTGGATAGAGGTGTAAACTCTGGCGCATGAGACGATACGTTGACGTTGGCGTCATTTGGACCGCAACTGCAACACGGCGAACGGAAACCCGAGGCCGCTGTCGGATCACCTGCTGCACTAGCTGCGCGTTGCCCTCTGTGGTTGCCGTACGCGGTCGCCCTACCTTTCCAGCACGTTCATCCGTCACGTTCCCAGTCCGTTGAAATTTTTCAAACAGATCCTTTATTGTATCGCTTTTCGGTCCTTTGGTTACATTAAACCTCCGTTGAAAACTTCGTCTTGTTGCAACAACACTGTGTTCTAGGCGGTGGAATTCCAACACCAGAAAAATCCTCTGTTCTAAGGAATAAACCATGTTGTCTACAGCACACTTGCACGTTGTGAACAGCACACACTTACAGCAGAAAGACGACGTACAGAATGGCGCACCTACAGACTGCGTTGTCTTCTATATCTTTCACATCACGTGCAGCGCCATCTGTTGTTGAAAATTGTAACTACTGTAATTTCGAAAGTTTGTCCGCCCGAAAATGTACTGTTGTCCCAAGCATATTGCAACAAACGGTGTATTTCTATCGCTGCTCGTTTAGTTTTTATTGCCGTTTCAAATATACCGGTCATTTTTGAAGCACCCTGTACATCGGCACGTGTGATGCATTTGTTTCTTTGTTCTACCGTTCCGATTGTTTATGTTTATTCTGTGAAACTACAGATGCACTATCTGCTTCATCACGAATGGTGTCTGACGGAACACCACACCTATCTATACAGATGTACTCTATAGGTTTGGCACTTTCAACCAAAGAAACGAAAGCACACTCCCAGAAGAACATTACAACAAACTCTGAAAAGTGCATTTACATGTCAGGAAAACGTTCTCCCACATATCAGTTTCACGCGTAAACTGTCAAAACAAATTGTCATCAGTGTGGTTTGAACGTGGGACAGCCGGCCGAAGTGGCCGTGCGGTTCTAGGCGCTACAGTCTGGAACCGCGCGACCGCTGCGGTCGCAGGTTCGAATCCTGCCTCGGGCATGGGTGTTTGCGATGTCCTTAGGTTAGTTAGGTTTAAGTAGTTCAAAGTTCTAGGGGACTGATGACCACAGCAGTTAAGTCCCATAGTGCTCAGAGCCATTTTTGAGCGCGGGACAACTTACCAAGGACGAATCTACAAAGCTATTATTCACAGATACGCCTTTCAAGTGCTCCGTAGTCTGGTGTTACTTATAATTACGATTCCCGCGTCTTCCACTCAACGACAGCACACAGCACGAATTAAATCAGTGTTTTAGTTGAAATTCTATCCATATGCAACGTTTGATAACGAACTGAGTGTCTGACATCTCGCGGTTTGGGTATAAAACTGCTGACCGTAGCGGATGACGTCACTAGCCGGTTATCTGCTGCTGAACGGCCGTGGCGAAGCGGGAATGCAGAGAGAGAGAGGTGGGGAGGGGGGGGGGGGGGAGAGAGACTGGCAGCCGATTACGTCACCATTAAGAATTCCGCATCAGACACGGGCCGTGATGCAATACCACCTCACTTACGTCACTTGTGCAATTACGACACTGCGTTGTCAGCAGAACTTGCAAAAACACTTTATGGTGTCACCGCCAGACACCACACTTGCTAGGTGGTAGCCTTTAAATCGGCCGCGGTCCGGTAGTATACGTCGGACCCGCGTGTCGCCACTATCAGTGATTGCAGACCGAGCGCCGCCACACGGCGGGTCTAGAGAGACTTCCTGGCACTCGCCCAGTTGCAGAACCGACTTTGCTAGCGATGGTTCACTGACAAAATACGCTCTCAATTGCCGAGACGATAGTTTAACAAAGCCTTCAGCTACGTCATTTGCTACGACCTATTAAGGCGCCATTATCAGTTACCTTTGATATTGTGAATCATGTACCGGCAAGACCGACGTTCTTCATTAACGGATTAAAGTTAAGTATTCCACCAGCTACGTCCGTTTTTCTAAATTCTAATTTCCTTGTCCTGTTCCAGACCTCATGCCAGCCTGCGTGAGCTAAAACGCGTGCCTTTCGGCCTCCTCCTAGTAACACGGTGTTGGCTCTCCCGCCAACCAAAACACACTTAATCCTACTGTTCCTCTCTTGCCGGAGTGGTAACAGCAGCTCCCATCAGATCACCGAAGTTAAGCTTTCCCATGATCAAACAAACCAGTGACCATTCGTGTTGCCCTTCTCTGCATACGTTCAATCTTCCCTGTTAGTCTCATTTGGTACGGGTCCCACACACGGGACCAATATTATAGAACCGGCCGCACAGATGATTTGTAAGCAATCTTCTTTGAAGACTAATTGCAGCTCCCCAGTATTCTACGAACAAGGCGAACTCTACCACCTGCTTTGCCCACTTCTGAGCCTATGTGATAATTATATTTCATATCCCTACAGAGCGTCACACCGATATTTGTGTGAGTCAGCTGAATCCAACAGCGACTCATTCGTATTATAGTCGTAGGATACTGCTTTTTTTTCGTTTAGTGAAGTGCACAATTTTACGTTACTGAATATTTGAAGTAAGTTGCCAATCTTTGCACTACTTTAAAACCTTTATCACGATCTGATTGATTATTTATGCATCTTCTTTCAGACAGTACATCGTCATAGATAACTGCGTCATCTGCAAAAAGTCTGAGGTTACTGCTAATATTGTGTGCAACGTCATTGATAGGCGAGGGCTATCCACAAAGTACATTACATTTTGGAATTAAAAATAAATAAATTATTGGAAATTTTTTTTATTATATACAGATGAAAGCCACACTTAAATGCTACTTTTCTACATAGTTGCCATTTAAATTAAGGCACTTATCGTAGCGATGGACGAGCTTGGAAATTCCTTCGTCGTAAAATTCGGCCGCCTGCGCCTTCAACCACGTGGTTAACTCTTCCTTTGGGACAGAAAAGGTGTGATTTTTGTGGATTTCCTGGAAAGAGGCACTACAATAAACTCTCAAAGGTATTGCCAAACTCTGCACAACCTCAGAAGAGCAATACAAAACAAGCGCAGGGGAAAGTTGGGCTCAAAGATCTTGCTGATTCACGACAACGCCCGGGCCTACACGGCAAATGCCACTCGTGAAGTTCTCGAACCTTTTAAGTGGGAGTTGTTTCCTCATCCGCCGTACAGTCCCGACCTGGCACCGAGCGACTTCCACTTATTCCCAGCAATGAAGAAGTGGATGGCTATGCAGCGTTTTGATGACGACGCACAGCTTCAAGAAGAGGTAACCACGTGGTTGAAGGCGCAGGTGGCCGAATTTTACGACGAAGGAATTTCCAAGCTCGTTCATCGCTACGATAAGTGCCTTAATTTAAATGGCAACTATGTAGAAAAGTAGTATTTAAGTGTGGCTTTCATCTGTATATAATTTAAAAAATTTCTAATACTTTATTTATTTTTAATTCCAAAACGTAATGTACTTTGTGGATAGCCCTCGTACAATATGAACAACAAGCGTCCCAACACGCCTCCCTGTGGCACACTCGAAGTTACTTCTATATCTGACGATGACTCTCCATCCAGGATAACATGCTGTGTCCTCCCTCCCTACCAAAAACTCCTCAACCCAGTCACAAATTTCACTTGGTGTCCCATATGATCGTACTTTACAAAAACGTCTAGGTGTGGTACTGAGTCAAATGCTTCTGTGTTCCACAGCTCTGGTCTTCTAAGTACGTGTCATATTTATGAAACTCACGATTGTCTTGATCTCCAACTTCTGTATTCATGTTTATCTCAAAAAATCGAGGGCACAGCATCTTTCAAACTGAAGTGAAATGGTACTGTCTCACTGCACACGAGGGCACCGCTCCTACACGTCATCACCGATTTCAAATGTTTTTTATTCTAGTCTTTGATCACAATGTCAATTCTTTAGACGATGACCGGTTTCAGTCCTTAATGACCATCCTCAGATCTAAAATATGCAAATACACCTAGTGAGCACTGTGGCTCTAAACATTGTGCAGCAATACGTACCACAATATACTTTAATACAACCAGGAAAATGTACAGATAAAATACGGTAAAACGCACCTTTTTTAAACCATGTCCTAAAGTGATAAGGCCATAAAGGCATCGTCAAAACATGTAAATATAATCAGCACCGCATCGTCACAAAGATCTAAAATAAGGTGTAGAATAGGCCACATCGTCCACACAGTCATTATTGCAACTGGCTACTGAAGTACAGTAGCAACCAGAAATCTGTTTGCCTATACCCTCCCTAGATGTTGCTAGTGTGGGCTTAGATGTAGTCACCATTTATGCAAAAAACATAATCTGATAAAAACACATTAGGTAAAGTACATGTAGCAGACTTTTAAAATCGATAACTATCATAGAAACCAATTGTGATACATTAAAAGACGAATACAACTACCCATATAAAATTATTAAAAGGAAATATATGAAGAGAATACGACCAATCCCTTTTATGGTGAATTTACGGTCAACAATTGATATACGTACTACATTGCCTGTAGCAACCTATAAATTGCCTATGAAATATAAAATGTCTATACGACCGCTGAAAAAAGACAGTTCAACGATCAGCGCCCTCTGTTGGGTCGGTCGCCAGGATGTTATGTAGGCACGCACCGATCTTAAGAACTTAACCACTAGAGGGCTTTACATACAACGTGATATGTCTCCCACAGAAAACGTTTAAACAACATATTAACAGTCAATAAATAAAACTATATAGTCTGGCTACACATTCCGTGAATAGGTGGGACATAATCAGTTACTTTACCTAATGTGTTTTTATCAGATTATGTTTTTTGCGTAAACGATGACTACATCTAAGCCCACAGTAGCGACAACTAGGGAGGATGTAGGTAAACAGATTTCTGGTTGCTACTGTACTTCAGTAGCCAGTTGCAATAATGACTGTGTGGCCGACGTGGCCTATTCTACACCTTATTTTAGATGGTTCAAATGGCTCTGAGCACTATGGGACTTAACATCTGTGGTCATCAGTCCCCTAGAACTTAGAACTACTTAAACCTAACTAACCTAAGGACATCACACACATCCATGCCCGAGGCAGGATTCGAACCTGCGACCGTAGCAGTCGCGCGGCTCCGGACTGAGCGCCTAGAACCGCCTTATTTTAGATCTATGTGACGATGCCGTGCTGATTATATTTACATGTTTTCACGACGCCATTATGGACTTATCACTTTAGGACGTGGCGTAAAAAAGGTGCGTTTTACCGTATTTTATCTGTACATTTCCCTGGTTGTATGATAGTATATTGTGGTACGTATTGCTGTATCATGTTTAGAAACACACTGCTCACTAGCTATATATATTTGAGTATTGTAGATCAGAGGATGGTCATTACGGACTGAAACCGATCATCGTCTAAAGAATTGACATTGTGATCAAAGACTGGAATAAAAAATATTTGACAGTATTGGATCATTGTTTATATACGCGACCATGTCGCAGTTGGTGGTATCATCGATTTCATTCAAATTTAGGGTAAGTTACGTGCTTGGCCAGAAATGAAAGTAACACATGTGGGCACCCAGATGTCCTTGCATTAAAAAAATAACGTTTTTGGCATGGTTCGCTCCAGGGAATGAGCCATTTATGTTAGCGCAGTTTTCAGGCAGCGCACAGTAGGCCCAAATTACGAAAACCTGGCCAAACTTCCAGGTTCATTGATGGCGGACCCAATACGGCGAAAAGAATGTAGAAAAAATTAAGTAAGTGCTTAAAAAATGTTTTCGGTGAACATTTATAATTTTAGTGTTGAACTTCCCCTTTTTCCGTCTTTAGTACAGAAAATATACAATAATGACGAAAATTTAAAGTTTTATAAATTTTCCTTGAATGAACGTGAAAAAGAACTGCAGATGTGTTGAGTGGAATGAACAGTCTAATGAGTATAGAATATAAATTGAGAGTAAACCGAAGAAAGACGAAAGTAATGAGAAGTAGCTGAAATGAGAACAGCATGAAACCTAACATCAGACTTGAACATCACGAAGCAGACGAAGTTCAGGAATTCTGCTACCTGGGCAAAAAATTACCCATGATGGACGCAGCAAAGACATAAAATGGAGACTAGAACTGCACAAGGGTATTTCTGGCCAAGAGAATTCTACTAGTACCAAATATAGCCTTAGTTTGAAGAAGAAATTTTTGAGAATGTACATATGTGTGGTAGTGAAACTTGGACTGGGGGAAAATCGGAACAGAAGAGAACGAAGCAACTGAGATGTTGTGCTACAAAAGAATGTTGAGAATTAGGTGGACTGATGAAGTAAGGAATGAGGAGGTTCTCTGTAGAATCAGCGAGGAAAGAAACATATAGAGAGAACACTGGCTAAATGGTTCAAATGGCTCTGAGCACTATGGGACTCAACTGCTGAGGTCATTAGTCCCCTAGAACTTAGAACTAGTTGAACCTAACTAACCTAAGGACATCACAAACATCCATGCCCGAGGCAGGATTCGAACCTGCGACCGTAGCGGTCTTGCGGTTCCAGACTGCAGCGCCTTTAACCGCACGGCCACTTCGGCCGGCAGAGAGAACACTGATAGGCCGTGGTACTAGAGCGAGCTGTGGAGGGTAACAACTGTAGAGGAAGACAGAGATTGGACTAAATCCAGCAGATAATTGAGGACGTAGGTTGCAAGTGCTGCTCTGAGATGAAGTTAGCACAGGAGAGGAATTCGTGGTGGGCCATGTCAGACCAGTCAGATGACTGATGACTTTAAAAAAAAATCTTGCTCTTGTGCTTCTTGTTCTGTATCTTCATGTTCTTCCTCACCGACATTTGTATCCCCTTCAGTATCCTCCGCAGCTGGTACCAAGAGGGCAACAGCTTCCGACGATAAAGTTTTCACTTTTCTCGGAGATGGTTTCGGCAAAGAAGGAATCGGTTGTTGCCAGAAGTCTTTGGAACGCATCGTCTATATTTTTCACGCGAGGAGACTTTCGGGCAAAACTCAGGCGATATTGCCTTATTAACATGTTTGTCCATTCCTGCGCATCTTCCGATAGCCGATCGATTGGTAAAATTATAGTAGTTATGTTTTTATTTTGTAATAGTGTACTAGCCATGTTGCGGAAATATCAATATGTGTCCATATGTTCTTTATTCGTATTTTAGTAAAATTTTCGACTCTATTTTCTCAGTGTAAATAACGGCATTTTGCAACTGTCGCTTAAGAAATGGTTCAAAGCCGCTGTTGCCCCTTGTAGCTGGGTTTTAAGAGTGATTTGCGGAGAAGATAATAGTACATGCTTAAGGACGGAATGATATAGAAGGCGGAATGTCGAGGAATTTAAAACTTAATCTTTCTCTCGTTCGCGCATTACACTTTCTTTAGTTGCATTCCGGTAATAATTTAATTAACAAAGCTTATTGTAAATTAATGCTTAAATAATGAAATAAACGTTAGTAATTAAGCGCGTATCTTCTCGATTAGCCTTCATTCAAAAAAAATATTGTCCTGATTTCGTTGAACAGAAATATTTCACCCGAACGACGCAGAACTTTTCAAGCCCAACTAGATCGGCGCGCGACTCACAAGTGAATGCCGCGTTCGACCTGAAATTCAACCTTCCGAATAAAGAACTGGCCGCTCCTAAGACCGGCATTCAATAGTCTCAACATTACTCTAGCCAACGTATTAAACGAAACTACTTAACTCGGAATTTTTTTATTTGTGGCCACTTTTTCAGGATTCTGGCCCACTGTGCAGCGGAAGGTTCACTCTCATCACGATTTGGCAGCAGTCACGGGCAACGCATCGTTGCGCAAACATTGGTGATGATAGCTGGCGATATGCAGTGGAATGTATTTTGATGCAGTCTTCTCGGGATATGATGTCTTTTTCCACCTTGATGAGAAACAGCAGTTCTGAAGCTGTGTGATCAAATTCCTTACCTGACGATAAAAATAGACAACTCCGTGTTGCACTAGCGTAGTGCATTTTCGTGGAATCAGTTTACTACGGCACGATGGCATTTGCCTCCCCCACGACTCAGTTAACAGAAGAAATTTGTTCTCCTGCACGTAGTGATTCAACATATCAACAATTTTTTATTTATTTATTTATTTTTTGTATAAGCATGTTGTATAAGTTTCCCAGATTTTGACGAAGTAAAGACGACATTTTTATATTTTGCCGCGTGCTCATCCGCCTTTTCTTGAATCCTCGGCCCAAAAGAGCCAGTACACTCGTGTAGGCATACGTAGACCGTTGGCAAAAATTTTCCGGGTAGAGTTATAGCACATTGTGGTGTGTACGAATGCATTATTTTGTTCATATTTCGGCTCATTTTCAGTGTAAGTAACGTAAAAATTGAAAATAAAAAGTTTCTATATAGGGACTCGACGCCACAATCCTCGGATTAGCGAGCTGTATTCTTACCACATAGCCCTTCGTTGCCTAGGAAGCAGACTTCCATTAATGGCTCATCACTTGCCCGACCCGCGTCAAAAATACTATTTTCTCTAAATCCTGGGTGATCTGGAGCTCCCATCACAGTCATTTTCATTTCTGGCCAAGCCCTGACCATAAATCTGAACGATATTCGTGATGACGAATAAATGAGGACACCTTGTCGGATTACGTAACTTGGCACTGCAGCGATGTGGGATGAGAAAGAACGTGAAACTGCATTTGCAAAAGGAAACAGTCTTACAAGCGAATTATTTTATTTTAAAATTTATTTCATATTTGTATTGCTTTTTATCACAAGGCTTTCGTATTACTCTCGCAGTAGTCGTTAGACTCGCATTCGATAATGCAAATGGAGTATTACAGAATATCGTTGAGTGAAGTGTTGTTGTTGCATATCGCTGCCATCTTTTGGCTGCGATGTGCAACTGCCCCGCCAGAACAAAGAACGTCGGCTTGCTACGGGCTTGTACCCTGCCATCTGTGGGGCGAATGTAGAACTACTTCCACGAAGCCCCGCCTATATTGACTCCGCCTACCACGCTCTTGTAGGTCTTCCAATATCGTGCACCTCATTTTCCAAAATTACTGGCACACACTGCCAGAGGCTGAATATTGTTTGAAACGGTTCTGTGTTAGCAAATGCCAGAATGATGTTTATCTTTTGTAATGCAATTGGGAAATTTTGAAAGGAATGTACAAACCATATTGCATTCAGCGTGTTTTCCTCTGTGTCCGTCGCCATGTTTCTCAAAGTGGATAAGATGACGCCGAGTAGAGAAAGGATGAGGCAGCATTCAGGATGCTAGAAGTCGACATTTCACGGAAGAACCTCCACAAGCAAAATATTTCCAAAAATCTAGCTAATGTACGTAAAGTGTAAATCATAGTTATTAAGACCGCAGTTTGTTAAAAGTCCGAATCGTTCGAATCGAGACATCGAGGATTCCGATAGCAATTTAGTTCGACAGCGAAATGATCGACTTTCGTACAGCAGGTGCAAGTAACACGAACTTATGCGAAGTCTGAAACATTAATAACGTTACGTTAATTTCTCACAGCGTCATGATCTGAAGAAAAGTTCGAACAACAACGCAAATGACTGGATTAGCATCATTTATTAAGAAGAAAAATACAATCTCACACGAAATGAAGCACATATTTACGTGAAGGGTGGAAACAACTAGCAGCTACTTCAGATGGACCAGTTGGGCTATTAAAAACAGAAAATAATAGTTGGTCCTAATTGTAAAAAAGCACTCAACAACAACCACGATCGCATAAAATATTTCTTTGTTTAAGACAACTGGTTTTAACATACTTTACTGTCATCTTCAGGTCTTAAAATCTTTTGTTGTAAAACATGTTCATTTTGCGCTGAACCTCACGCACAAGATGTCAAGTGGATAAAAATCAGCCCATTACAAAAGGTTATAATGGGCTGCTATTTATCCACTTGAAATCCTGTGGGTGAGCCCGCTCTCTCTTTGACACAACAGTACTACCCACGTAATCACGTAACATTCGAGATCCTGCGTGTGGAGTGTTGTTCAATTCTGCATCCACTCATGGTTACGTTGCCATCATACACAACACAACATTTCACATGGTTCTCTACTTATAATTAAGATACGTAAGTCGAATACTAACTGGTCTTAGTAACGTTGGTTCTGTTGTATTTGATATAATCAAAATACAGTGGACTCTCGCCTATCCGGCTCGTGACTATCTGCCATCCAGTCTATCCGAACCTACTTAATTAATATCACAATAATATTTCTCCGCGATAAAGTGAGGTTTAATTTATTGTACGTACTGTACTTTCCCAAAACTTTAGCATGCAGGCGCCGGTTACAACGCTGCGTGGCCTTTAAAAAGTCTTATAAACCTTTTGTGCTTCTAACACATCTAGAGTCACAATTATAATATAAATAAATTACGGGAACCATTCTTCAAAAAACGATACTTAGAAGCGCTAGCAAACAACAATGAACACATGTAAAGAGCAACTGTCTTGGCAACCCAGTGTTCTATGATTCTTCAGCTGCATATCAGACGGCCAAAGTGCTTGCGTTGTTAAATTGTTGTTTTGTGCGGTCTTTTGCGTTTGAATTCAAGAGTCCGAAATGGATGACAAACGAAAAAAAAACTTGTAGTGATTATGGAAGTCAGAAAATGTTAATAAATTGGGTTTCGGTATGAAGAAGGGTGTTTTTAGTAGTGGGGTAAATGTTCCTAGGAGTGCGTAGTTCTGACAGTGGACTACACTGATCAGCTCGCCAGTGACGTATTTGTGTTCAGAGTGGTATCAGAAATACCTCCTAGACGTTGTGTGAAGAAATCCTGTGTTTCTGAAGTGAAACATTTAAGAATCATTTTTCAGCTTTCCTCACGCACAAGATGTCAAGTGGATAAAAATCAGCCCATTACAGAAGGTTATAATGGTCTGTTGCATAATTTATACACGGAATACACGAGCAATAGCGGTTAATTCTTGACTGCATTTTGAAAGGCTTGCTTGCAATCTACCATAGTGCATCCACATGTTTTGCAAACGTGTGTTGCCATCTGTTGACTTCGCTTAGAATCATTGTATCAGTACGAAAGAGCGCTCATATAACGTCCCCAGAGTGTGCATACGTTCCCTTTAGGGTTGGTTAGTTGCTTGGTTGATTTGGCGGAGGTTCAAATGGTTCAAATGGCTCTGAGCACTATGGGACTTAACATCTGTGGTCATCAGTCCCCTAGAACTTAGAACTACTTAAACCTAACTAACCTAAAGACATCACATACATCCATGCCCGAGGCAGGATTCGAACCTGCGGCCGTAGCAGTCGCGCGGTTCCGGACTGAGCGCCTAGAACCGCTAGACCACCGCGGCCGGCATTTGGCGGAGGGGTCCAGATAGAGAGGTCATTGGTCCCATCGGATTAGTGAAGGATAGGGAAGGAAGTCGGCCGTGCCCTTTCAAACGAACCATTCCGGCATTTGCCTGAAGTGATTTAGGGGAATCATGGAATATCTAAATCAGGATGACCGGACTCGGCTTTGAACCGTCGTCCTCCCGAATGCGAGTCCAGTGTGCTAACCGCTGAGCCACCTCGCTCCGTCTCTCTTTAGGGCACAACTGCAAATTTGCGATGCGGAGTCCGAAGGATAGGTTTTGCTTCTGAATGAGTTCAAATTAAGTACGAAAATCGGACAGGAAGCTCATCTAAACTGAAGAGCTGTTCAATGAGGTCAGACAACGAAGTGAAAATGGAGAAAGCGAACAAAGATTGCCGCTGCCCTTGGTACGAAGGAGTCTGCTTTAAGGAAAAGACTGAAAGCTGTGAGTAGAGAGCATAGATTTTAGCGTTTCTAGGACACTGGATCCATCGCATTAACTGTGGGAAATGGCGGCACAAACAGTGCTCTTCATCTGACGGTGAAATTACGTTCATTAGTGACGTTTGCCAAATGCGTACTCTTTTGGCATGTTTTACGTACTCTTAAGCGCAGGTGAACGAAAGAGTGCGCATTTCCCGTTTTTTCTATTTTTGAAAAGTTCGATAAAAATATTACCTCTCTGCTGTTGCAGTTTTCTGAACATGTAGATTTTGTATTAATAGATATAAACCAAAAATGACTTTGGTTTCGTATTGATAATAGCCCAGATAAGTACGGCTCTTCCCCTACTGCTGTGGTCGGAAGAAAGCATTTGTAAAACTCCGGCCTTCCTGGTTTTGGTGTTGTCAAACTCGCCCCTTCGCCACATTAGGTCGGATAGTCGGAACCATATTCTATGTTCAGTTTCCAATTACATTGCAGACTTTTTTTTCTTAGTAAACGGTAGCGGTATGGATGGACGACGTAGGTTAAGTGGTGCTGCATATGGAAAAAAGCTGAAGAAAAAAGACAGAGGGATTGTAAACTTTAACAGAAAATTGTGCGACTGGACTGATACTTTAAAATGAAAGTGAACCGTGTGACTCTGAACATTCAGATGAAGTTGTGGTTCAGGCGGTAAAAATGAACAGTGTAGCTCTGTAAGTGCAGACAAAATTAAGAGTTGCAAACGGTAAACAGAATGCAGAAGTTCTAACTTTCGGAGTTCCGGGAGGATGTCAAGAATCTACAGACTCTAAAGCAGAGGATGTTCCTGTTCCCAGCAATGACCAATTTTGTTGGAAAAACAATGACCAGAACTGGATTATTTAGTTAAAATGGTATTAATCAAAACAAAAATGCTGAGTTTTCTATGTCTTCAAGGTGGTACGCGACAGATTTCAACGATTTTGGGTCACAAAATTATTGCAGGGGGTTTTGGGGAATGGGGAAATTATTAATCGTGAATACCTTGTATATTCTCCTAACCACGGGTCAGTTTTCTGCACATGTTGTAGATTATCTGATGCTGCATCACATTTTCCAACATCTGGTTCCAGTGATTGGAGCCATGCTGGAGTAGAATGAATAGAACTGACAAACGGCTGCTCATGCAGCCCCACATATTGAAGCAATGTGCTAAAAAGAGCTGTGTCAGTAGCCACGAATCTAGCTTTTTAGGCGTCTAGCGTTTCGTGGGGACAAAGAGGTGTTTGGTTCTGTGAAAATGGAAATTTAATGATGCGTCTGGAATTAAATGCGGAGTACGATTTCTTTCTGGTTCACCATATAGCATCTTTGGTAACCCTGGAACAGAATTTACTTCATACGTCTCACCAGCAACTTATAAAGATTTAGTACGTCTTATCTTTCAAATTCTGAAGGTGTCTGGGGTAAAATACAGGGAGCGAAAGGCTACTTACAATTTGTACAGAAACAAGATGACAGTTATAAGAGTCGAGGGACATGAAAGGGAAGCAGTGGTTCGGAAGGGAGTGAGACAAGGTTGTAGCGTATCCCTGATGTTATTCAATCTGTATATAGAGCAATCAGTAAAGGAAACAAAAGAAAAATTCGGAGTAGGTATTAAAATCCATGGAGAAGAAATAAAAACTTTGAGGTTCGTCGATGACATTGTAATTCTGTCAGAGACAGCAAAGGACCTGGAAGAGCAGCTGAACGGAATGGACAGTGTCTTGAAAGGAGGATATAAGATGAACATCAACAACAGCAAAAAGAGGGCAATGGAATGTAGTCGAATTAAGTCGGGTGATGCTGCGGGAATTAGATTAGGGAATGAGACACTTAAAGTAGTAAAGGAGTTTTGCTATTTGTGGAGCAAAACAACTGATGATGGTTGAAGTAGAGAGGATATAAAATGTAGACTGGCAATGGCAAGGAAAGCGTTTCTGAAGAAGAGAAATTTGTTAACATCGAGTATAGATTTAAGTGTCAGGAAGTCGTTTCTGAAAGTATTTGTATGGAGTGTGGCCATGTATGGTAGTGAAACGTGGACAATAAATAGTTTGAACAAGAAGAGAATAGAAGCATTCTAAATGTGGTGCTACAGAAGAATTCTGAAGATTAGATGGGTAGATCATATAACTAATGAGGAGGTATTGAATAGGATTGGGGAGAAGAGGAATTTGTGCCACAACTTGACTAGAAGAAGGGATCGGTTGGTAGGACATGTCCTGAGGCATCAAGGGATCACCAATTTAGTATTGGGGGGCAGCGTGGAGGGTAAAAATCGTAGAGGGAGACCAAGAGGTGAATACACTAAACAGATTCAGAAGGATGTAGGTTGCAGTAGGTACTGGGAGATGAAGAAGCTTACACAGGATAGAGTAGCATGGAAAGCTGCATCAAACCAGTCTCGGGACTGAAAGCCACAACAACAACAACAATGGGGAGATCAGTAGCCCAAAAAATATGTACTGAAGTTATTTCTTCTAAATATTTTTCAGTCGTAGTAGATTCTCCACCTGATATATCCCATAATGATCAGTTCAGTATAATATTTAGATACGTAACTAAAGATAGGCTCTCCGTTGAAAGATTCCTGTGTATTATAAAAATGGTGGTCACACTAGACAGTAAATCTGTGAAGCAGCTTTAGAGGTGAATCATAAGATAATGCAGCATATTCAAGCTTGCAAGCGCAAGACTCAAGGCTCGAAATTCTCTAATTTTCTTCATTCCACTTTCGGCTCACTCGGTGAATCTAGCTGCCTCGCAAACTGCATAGCGCTGTACAGCTGCGTGTTTTGAGTTGATTCAGGGATTATACAACTTCTTTGCAGATTTTACAGAAAGATGGAACGTCATGGAAACATTCTATGATTCTGCGCATATGACACTGAGGTCACTGTCTACAATGAGATGGTGTGCATGCTTCTAAAGAGTTGTAGTGTCTCGAGAACTTCGGGGTGAATTCTAGAGACATTCGTATTCCCACCGTCTCGAAAAGCGTTATTTTAAAGATGAGTGTGTGAAAGTAGAACTGTGTCTACTGCGCCACGATTATGTGTGTGCAGGATTGGCGAGTATCGGGCGGTTGATCGGCGCGGGCAGCTATCCGCAGCGATCGCCTCAGAAGTTCCACGCCCAGCGCAGGGAGTAAGTGCGCTGTAGTCTGTGATGGTGCAACGTCAGTCATTATTGAGAACAGTTAAATGTTGTTGGAATAAAAAGAAAAGACACTTATCTTAATTATTCACTTACTTTCGTGAGGTCCGGATGGTAGACTAACTAGAACTTTGAAAGATTTTTAGTACTGTATTTATGGTAAAGAATATGTAAGAGTATCTGACGGACCGGAAATTGTTGAACTACGAAAAATGATTCCTGTAAGTGAAAACTGTTATATGTTGTGAAAATATAGTGGGATTGAGTTCAAAGTATCTCGAGTGTGCAGAGTTATTTTAAGAGTAGAGGAAGTTCCTCCAAACCAAAACAGCGTCTTATCTTCGGAGAAGTGGGGAAGACCATCGCAGCCGGCTATCCTGAAAAGAAGATCGGCAAAGCAACTTCGCGTAAGTTCAGTAATCAAGGGGGAGTGTGAGTCTAGCACACCAACACCACACTGTTCCCTCCAGTCACCGGAAGCCGCCAGAGAATGTGACTGCAGATTGAAAAGCTGTGTTTTCTGTAGTAAGAACAGACAGTGAGAATGGTAGAGTTAGATGTGAAGCTGAAGGTTTTGTTAGAATGTTAATTAGTACTGAGGTAGCTTTCTTGACATCGGTGTGGGGTCACATTCTTCAACGATTCGGCAAAGCAATGAAAAAACTAGTAGTTGAGGATGTAGACATTTCTACTTCTGTTGATGACTCTCTTGTAGTGTTTATAACTGAGCTTCAGATGTCTTATCCAATTCACGAGGATTTAGCTGAAAAGAAACTTATGAAGATCAGGAATTCGAAATCAGTTCCACCTCCTCCAGCTGCTGAGTATCAAAAAAGGAAAAGTCAAATGAAACATAAGAGATTCTTGTATGAATCATCTGACTCAGAAGACGAACACAAATATCCTGAAAAGAAACAATCAGATTGGGTTGAGATATGAAGCAGAATGAAAATGTCATATTCTAAGATTATATTCTCTGTAGATATTAACTATCTTCTGTAACTCATCCTAAAGAGTTTATGTAACTTAAGATTTTCATGTCTCTCAAATGTCACCGAACTAGAAGCTGTTCAAATTTATGATGCTGCAGAAACTTAGAGCCATCTATAATTCTAACACAGAGAACAACTTTGGTGAAGAACATAAACACTTTAAAAGCAACCTGTTGTCTATGAAGAAAGAAGACGGTGACAAGTTGTCCTATCTCCCACATCTCTGTACAATGCTACTTTTTTTAAAAATAAAAAATAAAATAAAACAAATTGGTGATGTGTCTCCAAATGTGTTCACAGCACTCACAATTTACGAGTATACTCCAGCAACAAACTGTTCAGCAGAAAAATCCTTTTCTGTTTTAAAATGGTTTAAGAACTGCCTACGGACATTAGGAAGTCAAAAATGGCTAGTCAGTCTTGGAGTACGAGCCACAGAATCAGGCATGACTTTCAGTCTGGATTTTCAGGAAGTGATACATGAAATCACAAATACAAAATAGAGAAGGAAGTCATTTCTCTAAGAAGCTCACTATATTTTGGAAAACGTTAGTTAAATGGTGTTATGTCATGTATTTGAGAGTGACTACTTTTCACATTTAAGTGAAGTAATTTTGGTTTAAGGTATTTAACTGTAATGATTTTCTTTGTATTTGTACCATATATTGTATCCAAGTTTGATGTTTCTCTGGTGATTTTTCAGTAAATGGGGCTATTGATCTGTAGTACTTATTTTATTATATTTGAATATTTAACTTTCATATGTTGTTTAAATACTTCAGTAAAGTTTAGAACTGAAGTTAATGATTACGCAGGTTTATTGTTGGTAGTGTGTAAACCAATTGCAATTCTAGAGTTTAGATATGGGGAGCGTTAAAAATGGTTCAAATGGCTCTGAGCACTATGGGACTTAACTGCCTAGGTCATCAGTCCCCTAGAACTTAGAACTACTTGAACCTAACTAACCTATGGACATCACACAAATCCATCGGGAGCGTAAAATAAATTATTGCACAGGGACGCCACACACCCTAAATACGGCCCTAGATATACGACATTAAAGCAAATCGTCGACGCTTTTGTGTGATAAAACGTTTACCTACAATCCTCAGAACTCAGCAAACAGTGTGTGTTCCTCCCTGTGCAAAGACAATCTTCATATGCAAGACTCAAATAGAACGTTCTTTTGTATATTTTGCAACATAAATCCTAACACTTGTAATGTTGATTACAGTTGTAACTTATTGTACTCACTTCTTTGTAACATTTTTTTTAATTCATTCTCCTTGCCTTACCAGAGCTAAGACAATCTGTGTGAATTTTTTTTTTTTCTGGGGAGAGGGGCAGGGGATAATGTAAGGTTCTCATATGATTTCTGCTATCGTAAGTAATTCTCTTTTACTGTACTGTGACAGAGACGAATGAGCGCACTATAGTTAGACTTGGCCACTGTTTCTATGTTTCTATACAGTGTATCGATTCGTGGAACTGTTTCAGTGTTTCGAAAATGCTATGGGTTCACTGTTTCGAAACAGTGGTGTTTCATTCCGCACTGTCTCGGATAACGGGACCAGATTCGATCTCGAGCCAGACACAGCAACTGTATCGTTGTTTCAAAATAACGCTGTTTCAGTCCACTTGTGCTTGGAACGGACTAATTATATCGAAGCCATAGGTACTGAAACACATTTAACGTACCACTTCATGAAACGCTTTCAAAAGTGTTGAAATCTTTTTGACAAAGAATAGCATGAAGCTTTAGATTTCCGAAAACAAACCTTCGCTTCTAGTTGACTGCCCTATTCCGAAATGGCGTAATATCTGCTTTATAACCACTAACCAAACAATAAAATAACGCACACCATTCACATTCAAAATGATGAATGTGTGAAAATCATTCAGTTAAGTTACACATCTTTTATAACATAGGCTTCTCTGTTCATCTACAGTAATCATATTAGAAATCGCAAGTGAGCCTATGACATTTTGAATAAAAAAGGCTTAGAGTGGTGTAATGATGAATGGGAAGGGCTGGGAAGCGTGGTGAATTTATAGTAATGGTTCGAAACACCTTGAGGGATAAAAACTTTTTTCTGTTATATTTTGTTATTTCTTCGAATTACGTGGCATTATTTGTGAGGCTATGGTCAATGTGCCTATTCTCTACAATGATTTCTTTTGTATGCATGGAAATTAGCAGGATGGGTATATTACATGTACTAAGGGAATGTGTGAATCCCAGGAGCGTATCCGTTGTTTCTGCAGTTTCCTCCCGCCACCAGTTCCGTTCGTGGTGGTTCTTCTGTCTGCAGCTATGGCGTTACGAAGCACGGCGTGGGATTATTTTATGAAGATGAATCCCGAGAAAATTAAGTGTAATTTGTGCTCCAGAGTGCTGTCGTTTAAAAGTAGTTCAACCTCTTGCTTAAACAGACATTTGCGACGTAAGCATCCAACAGTTAATTTAAGTGAAACTCGTTCGAAACCAGTTTTTATGAATCTGGGCAGTGACGAAACCAGTTCAACTTCCACAGTAACTGTTCAGGAATCTGTCGGTTCAATTCTGGGTAGGTGCGGTAGACAAAGATTACTGGATTTGCATCAAGACCAGCGCCTTCATCCTAACGAGCCAAAATAGACGAACAGATTTTAAGGGTTTTTGTTAAAGAATATCTTCAGTTTAATGTAGTTCAGAGTTTAGAGTTTAGAAAAATGACTTGTACAGAGGGGCTCAAAAAATGTATCGACTGTTTAAAAGTCCACAACTGACAAACTAATCGACGGAGTTGTCTCACCTTTGGTAGTGTAGTAGTTTGTATTTCCGGCAATCGTCACATAAGCGTTGTACTGCGTTGTTTTGTTTTGTCAGATGACAGTCGCCAGATAATGTTTTGTTCTCACTTGCACCTAGTTACTCGAGTAAACATGGCTGGCGCAAGGCTTACATTCGATGAAAGGAAGTCAGTTTTGAAGTGGTATTTTAATACGAAAACATTAATGAGGTTCAACGGCAATGGCGAAGTGAGTATCAAACAGAGCCACTGACACGTTTAACGATTCGTCGCATTTGAGACAAATTTGAAGCCAAAGGCTGTGTTAAAGATGTACACAAACAACGATCTGGACGACCTGTAACAGTAACAAGTCCAGCTAACTCCCGTCGTGTGATAAACAATTCACTCGCTCACCACAGAAGTCTGTGAGACAGTGTGCCCGTGAAACAGGAGTGACTCGCTCATGTGTTCGGCGAATTTTGAAGACAGCAAAGTGGAAGTGCTACATCCCACGATTGCTACACGCAATGAACGAGGACGACCCAGATCGTAGAATGTAGTACTGCGAGTGGTTTACTAACATGGTGCGCAACGATGAAGAGTTTGCAGAGATGATTGTGTAGTCTGATGAGACACAGTTCAAACTCAATGGTACAGTAAATCGCCACAATTGCATCTACTGGGCCGCCGAAAATCCGAAAGTCCATGTAGTCAAAACCGTGAATTTGCCAGGAGTAAATGTGTGGTGTGGGTTGTCTTACCGGGACTTGATTGGGCCATTCTTCTTTGACAGCACAGTTACCGGCGAGGTATACATTCAGAAGCTTCAGGCATCCATTTTACCTGCCATCCGAGACTTGTATGGAGAAGGAAGAGTTTACTTTCAACAAGATGATGGACCAGCCAACAAAATCGTGTTAGGGCGTATATCGACGAAAATCTAGCAGGAAGATGGATAGGCCGTAGAGGTGCTGTGGAGTATCCACCACGTTCCCCGGACCTAACTCCTCTGGGCTTTTACCTGTGGGGAACACTAAAGGACATCGTTTATCGACAAAAGCCACGCACATTGGATGAACTTCGAGAATCCATCGTACATTCATGTGCAAATATCCAACTGAACACGTTGCAGTCAGTAGTTCGTGCTGCAGTTCGGCGGCATCGTTTGTGTGTGGATGTTAATGGTGACCATTTCGAACACCTACATTGATATCTTTAAGTTGGACTTTAAGGTACACAGTCACCAAAAATGAGACGACTCCGTCTATTAGTTTGAAAGTTATGGACCTTTAAACAATGGATACATTTTTTGGACCCCTCTGTATATTAAATGAAAACTATGCACCCCCCCCCCCCCCCTCCCCAGTAGAAAAAACCATCTCCAACAGTTTCCTCTCTCAGGTGTTCGACAATTCGACAACATGATCTGCAGTGCAAAACTGCATCCTACATCTGCATTACGACTGACATCTGTGAAAAATGAGAATTATATTGAAGTAACTGCTCACTTTATTGATGAAAACTGCAATCTGAAGTAATATTTGCTATCTGATTTTAATTTCACTGACAAACATACAGCTGAAAACATTTCCAGTGAATTACAAAATCTGACTTCAACTTGGGGTATCACCAATAAAATTGTAACTCGCATTACAGATAATGCACCTAATATGGTGAAGGCAGTGATGATGTGCAAATGGTGGCATGCACCTTGTTTTGCACATACACTGAATTTAATTGTGCAAGCAAGCCTTGAACCAATTTCAGAGACAAGGGCAAAAGTGAAGTCAACAGTGGAATTTTTCAAAAGAAGTCCTCAAGCATTGGAGAAATTACACAATATTCAGAAGCAAATGGCTTCCCCGTTTTAACGTCGAAAGAAGATTGCCCTACGAGATGGAATTCCATGTATGAAATGTTTGACAGGCTTTTGGAATTCAAAGAGCCTTTGCACCCTCGCCACCCTCAGTGTGGATTCACAAACAAAACTGTCCAGTGAAGACTGGTCAGTATTGAAAAATCTTGTGAAATACTATCTTCTTTTGAGCACGTCACAACAGAAATAGTAGTGAAAGAAATGTAATCTTGTCAAAAGTTGTCTTATTAAACAGAGGTTTACAAAGTCATTGTCTGATAATGAAAAACTCAGATTACAGCAATGAAGCCATTAATACAGTGATTGCTAAACTTGAGGATGGAATCTGTACCCGCCTCGTTCAAAAGTTTGCAGATAAAGCAACTGCTTGTGGAGCAACATTACTGGATCCTCGTTTCAGGAAGCATGGATTTCCAAAAACTGGGCATCGATTAAAAGAAACGTAAGATGCCATAATTAACAAGTGCTGTTTAATACGACAGAATCCCTCTCGGTGTTCTACAGACAATCCACCACCAGCCAAACCAGCTGTGGTGAGGGCATTCAACTCTAGCAGTGGCAACATTTGGCAAGATTTTGACCAGGCTGTAGGAGGGTGGATCCAAAGTGTAGACAGTCCATGTGCTGCAAGTATAGCCGAGCTTGGTAAGTGCCAGATAACAAGATCCATTGCTGTGTTGTTTCCTTTGCTGTTTGAAATAATGAAACGACGTCTTTGTATTATGGCCACCTCTGTTCTACGTGAGTGCATATTTTCAAAGCAGGAACAAACAATAACAGACAGACGATCCCGTCTTTTGAGAGGAAAAGTATCAGAAATGATATTTTTAAACTAAAACTTAGAATAGGCACAGTAGATCTCAGAAATGAAACAGTAAAATTTCAATTGACTTTGTTCTTCTCTGGACAATGTGCACTGAATTTGTGTTTGACTGTATTTTGTTTAGCCCACTAAATTTTACATGTAGCTACCTTACGAGAACATTTTTCTCAAATTAGTTGCACACAGGAGACACGCTTTTGTTCACCATTAAGTGAATTTAATTTTTTGAGTACGTTTATTTATGTGTTTGAGAATAATTATCTGATTTATGCATGTGTATGTTTGTGTGTTTATTTTTGTAAATGTGCTGTTTGGTTATAACACGATATAGGCGTGTTGATACTTGGTCATAAATAATTCTCAGGCAAATCAACAATGGTACTTTCATACTTCTGTTTTTGGCGTTCAGGTGTTGTGATAAAAATAGCATTCCAACAGCAACTTAACTTCATCTCTCATTCTCAGGGGAAGTTTATAATAAAATAATAATACATATGCTTGCTCTGAATACTTGAGGGAACTCCGTATGCCAGTACATCAAACAAACTTCTTGAGCAAGAACTGTAAGTGGTGTAGTGCAGATCTGCCATGATTTAGGTGTCACAAAGGCATGAATTGTTTTAAATTGTAGTCTGGATTTTATACTTCAAGGAAACATACCGATCTCTGCATTTCAGCTACCTTGAAATGTTCTAACATGTTTTCCAGTTCTATCAAGTGTTCATATTATGAGCTGTATCCAGCTGATTTGTGAATGTTGGATGAAAAACTGCCATACTTGACCATTGCGTCATATGCTCCAGTCTGTTATGGTAATTTTTTGATCTGTGTGCGTCAGTCACTTTGCAGGCCTGCTCTATGTGACAAACAATGGAAAATGTAACTGTAAGAAAGGTGTGTGCCACTCATAAATGTTAATTCAGTGCCTCGCTTCCCAGAATGCTATCTCAATAAATTACATTTTTTTGATATGTCTTTTCAAGAGCACACAGAGATTTTCACTCATGAAACCTATCAAAATTAGGAGCTAGAATACAGGGAAACGAGTTTGACAAAGTCTGTTATGTCAAACATACAAACTCTGTCCTCAGCCAATTGAAAAGTATGAAAGTCACATGACACGAAAGCAACGCATTTGCTGCAGGGAATACGAAACTGCCATGACACCTAAGTGAAAGTTTCATGCTTTCTGGGATACGCTTGGCGCTCTCGCGTATCGAAACATTGTTGCATCATTTGTTTTGAAACAGTTAGGTGTTTCAGTTTGTCGGTCTCTAGTTGTAGTGAATAAGATGTGTTAAGTTGTATCAGTGGTTGACTTGCTAGTCAGTCAGTGGGTTGAGTATACTGTACACTACTCATTGCAGTCGTGAAATCACTAGTGGACTTTCGACTAAAGATTTTTGCGAGCGCGTGTGAACGATCCCAAAGTGAACTCTGTGCATTTTGATTATTCATTTCCTTTTTAGTGTCTGTTTGAGTGTGTGATTGTGTGTGTGTGTGTGTGTGTGTGTGTGTGTGTGTGTGTGTGTGTGTGTGTGCGTCAGAGCAGCGGCGCAATGAAAATGTATCACAGACACGTCACCCTTATCGTTAGAAGTCAGTTAATGGCGCAGCAACGATACAGGGCTTCAAGAAATTTTATGAT
Organism: Schistocerca piceifrons; assembly: GCF_021461385.2. Classification (NCBI taxonomy): domain Eukaryota; kingdom Metazoa; phylum Arthropoda; class Insecta; order Orthoptera; family Acrididae; genus Schistocerca; species Schistocerca piceifrons. Next base: position 127,258,228 of record NC_060142.1, on the reverse strand, counting down.
AACGAAGACACGAGACAAAATTTATACGACTGATCTGTAGCGTACTGAATACGTCGTAATAAACTGAGATAGAGGTGATACAGGTTCGCCTCCTGCCACATGCTCTTATTTTTTTCCATCTTAGCGTTGTTAACACATTCTGGGACTTCGTTATGAATGTAATACAAGTTTGGTGTACAATATTCGATGTTATTTAACATTTCCACTTGATTAGAGAACAAAGAATGAAATAAATATTTGACTCTCTACTTCCTGATATGTGGTGATTTTCGAGTGTGTGGTTAGGCAGGAACTTACAGATTACAGATTACAGCTTATTCGTATTCTTTCTTCTCACATATATCTGGCTCTTTGTTTCTGAATATGTGACGATTTACGCGTATATGAGTTGGCAGGAATCTAACAGGGCAGATTAAATTGCTTCAAATGAAATGATGAGCAATAACATTCATATTCTTCCTTGTCACAGATATTTCGCACGTTACGCAACCACAAACACATTCCAATAAAGAGTTCTCGCTACAAATGAGATTCTTTTGTCACTAACTCACTAAGTTTACATGTGACACATCTTCCAGAAGACGAAAATCGAATTTCGGAAACCATTTTCCAGTGTCATGTTTTTATGTTGTGCATTTATATGCTCCCAAAACCGTATTTAGTAAACTGATTTCCGAATACCGCTTTTGGTTGGTCATGGGAACACTCCAAAATCGATACTGGGAATACGGTTCTTCCTGCCGATTTTCCTCTTCCACAATCGATTTTCTCTGCTACGTAAACACGCAACCGTTTTTGAAACATGCTTTGGCTATCAGGTTACGATACGTTTTAAAAAATATCGACTAATATGTACGGAATGAATTTAGCACATTGTAGGAGAAGTGTAAATATTGCACTGTGAATAAAGCTGTCTGCTTATAATGTTTAACTGAAGAGAAATACCAATTGTGCTGACTGAATCAGAAAGTGGAACAGCTGATTTCCAGACGCCATATGTGCCTGGCATAGCGCTCTTCAGACCTTAACGTGTATAATTCGCGCATTAAGTTGACACAAGGCGCGGTGGCCGATGGGAGCGACTGTAAATGGGAAATATGTTTACGGTCGCTTCCATCAGCCAGCGTGCCGAGTGTCAACTTCGTTTGCGCGATTAGTAAACACTCTAGGGAAAACGGTTTCCGAAATTCGGCTTTCGTCTTCCGGAAGATGTGTCACATGTAAACGTAGTGTTGTTGTTGTGATCTGCAGTCCAGAGACTGGTTTGATGCAGTTGTCCATGCTACTCTATCCTGTGCAAGCTTCTTCGTCTCCCAGTACCTACTGCAACCTACATCCTTCTGAATCTGCTTAGTGTATTCATCTCTTGGTCTCCCTCTACGTTTTTTACCCTCCACGCTGCCCTCCAATACTAAATTTGTGAGCCCTTGATGCCTCTGAACATGCACCACCAACCGATCCCTTCTTCTAGTCAAGCTGTGCCACAAATTTCTCTTCTCCTCAATTCTATTCAGTACCTCCTCATTATCTCCCTTCTTCAGAAACGCTTTCCTTGCCATTGCCAGTCTACATTTTATATCGTTTCTACTTCGACCATCATCAGTTATTTTGCTCCCCAAACAGCAAAACTCCTTTACTACTTCAAATGTCTCATTTCCTAATCTAATTCCCTCAGCATCACCCGAGTTAACTCGACTACATTCCATTATCCTCGTTTTGCTTTGGTTGATGTTCATCTTACTTCTTCCTTTCAAGACACTGTCCATTCCGTTCAACTGCTGTTCCAAGTCCTTTGCTGTCTCTAACAGAATTACAATGTCATCGGCAAACCTCAGAGTTTTTATTTCTTCTCCATGGATTTTAATACCTACTCTGAATTTTTCTTTTGTTTCCTTTACTGCTTGCTCTATATACAGATTGAATAACATCGGGGATAGGCTACAACCCTTCCTCACTCCTTGCCAACCACTGCTTCCCTTTCATGCCCCTCTTATAACCGCCATCTGGTTTCTGTACAAATTGTAAACAGCCTTTCGCTCCCTGTATTTTACCCCTGCCACCTTTAGAATTTGAAAGAGAGTATTCCAGTCAACATTGTCAAAAGCTTTCTCTAAGTCTACAAATGCTAGAAACGTAGGTTCGCCTTTCCTTAATCTATCTTCTAAGATAAGTTGTAGGGTCAGTATTGCCTCACGTGTTCCATCATTTCTACGGAATCCAAACTGATCTTCCCCATGGATAGCTTCTACTAGTTTTTCCATTCGTCTCTAAAGAATATGTGGCAGTGTTTTTCAGCTGTGACTCATTAAGCTGATAGTTCGGTAATTTTCACATCTTTCAACACCTGCTTTCTTTGGGATTGGAATTATTATATTCTTCTTGAAGTCTGAGGGTATTTCGCCTGTCTCATACGTCTTGCTCACCAGATGGTAGAATTTTGTCAGGGCTGTCTCTCCCAAGGCTTTCAATAGTTCTAATGGAATGTTGTCTACTCCCTGGGCCTAGTTTCGATTTAGGTCTTTCAGTGATCTGTCAAACTCTTCACGCAGTATCATATCTCCCATTTAATCTTCATCGACATCCTCTTTCATTTCCATAATACTGTTCTCAGGTACATCACCCTTGTATAGACTCTCTATATACTCCTTCCACCTTTCTGCTTTCCCTTCTTTGCTTAGAACTGGTTTTCCATCTGAGCTCTTGATGACAGCGAAAATCGATTGTAGAAGAGGAAAACCGGCAGCATGAGGCGTATTTCCAGAGTCGATTTTGGAGAGTATACACGACCAACAAAAAGTGGTATTGGGAAATCGGTTTACGAAATCCGGTTTTGTTAGCCGGTGTAAACATACTGATTAACATAATCATAAACATCAGCTTGGCGCAATGGCGATCAACAAATCGATATCCTCGTTTCTGGTCGCCTTCACAGTGCCACAACGTCTTGATTATGTCAGTTCCTGTAAAACGTAGTGCGACACGTACTCGACCCTCAGTCATCTGGGCAGTGCTGAGACATTCCTACTTGAGACATAGTAGTGTGCAGTTGAGTTTTCCAGAGAATGAGATCTGTTACTGTGAATTTGGGAGATGGAAATTCATTTAATATTTTGTTACTTATACGAGGGGCGTTTGAAAAGTCTGTGCAAAAATAAAAACTATTTACGTATTTAAATTAAACCTTTTTTATTTTTCGACATAGTCTCCTTTTAGACTTATACACTTCGTCCAACGCTGCTCTAATTTGTTGATGCCTTCCGAATAATAGGAATTGTCCAAGTCTGCAAAAAAGCTATTAGATGCTACAATCACCTCCTCGTTTGAATACAATCTTTGTCCTGCCAGCCATTTCTTCAAATTGGGGAACAAATAGTAGTCCACAGGAGCAAGTCTGGAAAATAGGGGGAATGTCAAACGAGTTGGCGTTCTATTTCCGATCATTTTGCGACCACATCTGCTGAGGTGTGAGCTGATCCATTGTCGTGATGGAAAAAGACTTTTTTGCGATCCAATTGCCGGCGTTTTTCTTGCAGCTCGGTTTTCAAACGGGCCAATAACGATGAATAACATGCACCTGTAATAGTTTTAACCTTTTCCAGATAGTGGATGAGGATTATCCCTTGCGAATGCCAAAAGACAGTCGCCATCACCTTTCCGGCCAAAGGAATGGTCTTCCCCTTTTTTGAAGCAGATTCCCCCTTGGTGACCCATTGTTTAGACTGTTGTTTGGTCTCAGGAGCATAGTAATGTATCTATGTTTCGTCCACAGTGACGAAACGACGCTTAAACTCCTGCGGATTTTTCCTCAACAGCTGCAAACCATCCTTGCAACATTTCACACGATTCCGCTTTTGGTCAAGCGTGAGCAATCGCGGAAACCATCTTGTGGATAGCTTTCTCATGTCCAAATGTTTATGCCAAATATTATGTACCCATTCATTCGAGATGCCCACATCACTAGCAATCTCACACACCTTAACTGTTCTGTCGTCCATCACCATATCATGGATTTTATCAATGATTTCTGGGTCGTAACCTCCACAGCGCGTCCAGAACATTCAGCATCACTTATGCCCATATGGCCACTCCGAAAATTTTGAAACCACTTATAAACTGTTTTCATCGAAGGTACAGAGTCACCATAATGTTTATCAAGCTTCTCTTTAGTCTAGTTTATGTTTTGTCTTTCATAAAGTAATGTTTAATCACCACACGAAATTCTTTTGCGTCCATTTCTTGACAATCACTGGACTTCCTTGATTCACACTAATGCCAAGCACAAAGAAATAGACCAATATGGCTGAAACTTGGTGTGCGTTCTTTTCAAAGATGCTACTAACTGAACATGACCTCGATACGCGCCGGTGGTGCCATCTTTCGGACTTTGCACGGACTTTTCAAACGCCCCTCATATTAATGGAGAAGATTTGTGGAGGAATTCTAAAGGTGTGTCTGTGTGTCTGTGCTGCAGTCTGCTTTTACACGGGACATGGTAATGGCCGCTTCCCAACTGTGATCTTTAGTATGAGGTTTGTGATGTTATATACCACTGGATGATGGGTTCGTTCATTTGTCTTAGTAACTCAGGAGCTGATCTGGACCAGGAGAAGACGGCGAACCGATGGTCCACCCACTTCTCGGTCTGTGGAAGCGCTTGCTGTAGAACCATAAACTCAGTTGGCACTAGTATTACTTCCTCAGGTAGCAATTCCTTGTCAGCATTGTCAGATTGACGAAATAAAGTACACGGTCTCAGATTGGCAAATTGCTGTTTTGGTGGATTCACTCTGAGAAGGAGCAGGAGAGAAAATTATCAGACACGTCTTCCTCAGGACTCGTAGTAGACATTTCCTCGCTGAGTGCCATAGTAAGCACTTCTTCACCGGGAGCCGTAGTAGGCGGATATGATCGTCGAGTGAACAGTCTCCTTCACCGCGGTAGCAGAAGGCAGTTCAAAAAAATGGCTCTGAGCACTATGGGACTTAACATCTGAGGTCATCGGTCCCCTAGAACTTAGAACTACTCAAACCTAACTAACCTGAGGACGTCACACACATCCATGCCCAAGGCAGGATTCAAACCTGCGGCCGTAGCGGACGCGCGGTTCCAGACTGAAGCACCTAGAACCGCTCGGACACACCGGCCGGCCCTCGCGTGCACTGCAGTCTTAGTACAGGTGAGATCAGTGACACGTCATGTGTGATAACACATACGCGCGTAAATATCACCCCCTCTCTAACACAGCCTCTTTTTCAACTTACCGTACCCTATGGCACATCGCCATTCACCAAGATTCCGAGTCCCGGCCTATCAAACTGCATCGCGCCGAAAACTTTTCGTAACTTTGTGCTCTCGTTTTTTACGCTCAAGGCATCATTGGCCCCCCGGCACTAGACAAAACACTCTCCTTTTGGTTCCCATACAGTACTGCGATGTCATTGCACGGTACGCGCCACTTGCGTGGGTGGTCGGAGAAACCTCTGTGTTCATATCCGCCAATTGGCGAGGACAGGGCGAGTTCGCTGAGCTAAGCACGCTAGTGCATTCTTTCTCGAGCGTGACGCTACTTCTGTGATGCCGCCCTCTGCCGCGGCGAGCTGGCCGGTGTGGCCGTGCGGTTAAAGGCGCTTCAGTCTGGAACCGCGTGACCGCTACGGTCCCAGGTTCGAATCCTGCCTCGGGCATGGATGTGTGTGATGTCCTTAGGTTAGTTAGGTTTAACTAGTTCTAAGTTCTAGGCGACTGATGACCTCAGAAGTTAAGTCGCATAGTGCTCAGAGCCATTTTGCCGCGGCGAGGGGGCGACCACGCAGTGAGTCCGTAACCCTGTACCGCGCGAGCGGTCAGCCGCCTCGTCTGCTGAAGGCAGGTCAGCGCTGGCGGAAACTGTAAAAGAGCCACGCTTCCACTCCCCGCTAACTACCAGAGTGAATTAGACTTGCGGTTTAGAATTTGGAGAAACTGAAGGAAATTCTCTGCAATCATCACCCACTGTCACGGATAATACCGCTCTTTTGCATGTACACGAACCGTGATTTATTTTCCAAGAATATTCTTAAGAATTTATTTCGTATACTAACGATTCATCAAGAACATTAACACATTGAATCGCACTATGTAAGCATGGAAGTAGTTGCCAGGGAGTAACTGATGAAATCATAACCAAATTCCTTTTAACAAATGGGAATTTCATTCCCCTTAATAGTGCCTAAAATCATTTTTTTTAAAAAAAAGAAACAGATTAAAAATTATAATCAGAAAGCACCCTCTAAATATCAAAGTTACAATTTATTCAGAGACAGAAAGAAACAAGTTTTGACTGTATGAGCTTTCGGGCAGAGAACCTTGCCGCTCCCTTTTGACACGGCCGTAGTTACGACCGCTCACAACAGCCTCTGAAAGACTACACTGGTGCAAATCTGCAACACACCAGAAAATCTTAAACTAAGAGTTTCAACAATTTACACAAGCACACAAACTATGCACCCCTCGTAGGTGGAATGGAAATGGTACAAAACACTAACAATTAAAATATTAACCTTGCCACCGAAGGTGCAACTTGACTTTAACTTCTAAGAAAAGTCTTACTGTCAAAGGGTGGCAACTTTATATACTAAAATGATCATTTAAATAAAAGCCCATGAAATGCAATCTTATATAAAATTCTACAAGGTTGGCCAAACAATTGTTAAGATGCTCTACAGTACACAGATACCGCCTCTCAAGATCATAGGCAATAATATCAAAGTTTCCGAAGATCAAAACATTTTTCAGGTATTAAGCCGTTACACTCCAAGCAATAAATTCGTAAACACACCAAATCCGACAAAAATGACAGAGGCAGCCACTAACGTACGTTAGATTGATAGGGAGATTACCGAACAACCCGAACTGCAGGTTGCTCTAACCCGCCCCTACTCCACAAGGGAAAACGGACCACCCAATTTATAAACAACCACCTTCCCACAGGTGGGCAAATGGAGAAGAATTGGGGGGCGACCCCAAAGCAAAACGGCTGGTGACCTCACCAAGAAAACAAGTAGAATTTAACAAGGGTAAATCAAACAACACATCGCCAATCACTTAACTTCTAATAAACTGCGATTTCTCGAGAAGACCTGGCGCAGCACCCCCCAAATCGCTCTCCCGAACCGTCCGCTGCCAGCCGCTTCAACGGACGCAGGAAGGCGCGCCGATCTCCCGTCTCACGGCGTCGCAGCTCGCACCGTCCAGACTGATGTCGTGGGTTGACTCCTGTTGCTCTCGTGTCGACCGCGAAGTCACTACCCCTCGCCATACGCCGCGGCCCACTGGACTCACGTGGCGACCTCACATGCGCCGACGCTCAAGACGGACAAGTCATGTTGTGTCTCAGTGCGCGACCGACCAACCTATCCATGCAACCGCCAATGACCATAGCCTGAGCAAACGCGAGGAGACTGGCGGCCTCAGATGCGGGAACTAAGCCCTGACCGGGCGACCATTCGCTGAGTTCTCTTACTGGCGGAGTGGAAAGACTCTCATTTTGCCGGCTTTAAAGGTTGATCCGAACGACAGACATACTAGCACTCCGAACGACAGACAGACACTAACTAACTGCCGAACAAATGCGGACGAGAGACAGACTAGCAAGCTGGGGACGAGAGACTGACCCAGACTGACTGACTGGCGAGTTTCTTTTTTTTTTTTTTTTTTTTCTTTATTGTAATTTTAGCACCTCATACAGGCGGGCTGTCAGCAGCATAGTATGCCGCTCTTCAGCCTTAAGTGGTACAATCATATGACAAAGAGGCGACATAGACAATACAATGAAAATGGCGGGCAAAAATAGTAGAGACAAAAAACAATAAACATGAAGCCGTCCACGCTGGACGATAAAAACACTAACACTTGTTGACACGGCGCACAGAACACGGAGGACGGCGACGGCACACGTGAACAGTGGAGGTGTAACTGCGAAAGAACGCGAAACACAAAACGAAGCACACACACGAGACACTGATGGCGATGATCTCCGGCGCGCGAATGTTCACTGTGCGTGTGCGAGTCCGGGGACCTGCCAAGAGAGGAGGAGGAGGAAGGGGAGTGGGAGAGCGAGAGGGGAGAGCAGAGATGCCACGGGCAGGGGAGATAGGGAGGAGGGTGGAAGGGGGAGGGGAAGCCCGGGGGAAGAGGGGTGGAGGGAGGGGACGGGGGAAAAGGAAAGAGAAGGGAAGGGAAGAGAAGGGAGGGAGGGTGCCTAAAGGAAAGGACACCGGAGGTGGGGGGTGGGGCAGGGTCAAAGTTGATAGGAGGGGTAGATGGAGGGGAGGAGGACATCATCAGGGAGGGGAAGCTGGCGGAAGCCACCTTGGGAGAGGGTAAGGAGGGTGGAGAGATTGAGACCGGGTGGGACGTGGGAATACAGGCGCGGCAGCAGGCGGGGTTGGGAGAGGATCGGGGAGACGAGTGGGTGAGGAGGATCGAGTTTATGGGAGGTGTACAGGGTCTGTATCCTTTCAAGGAAAAGGAGGAGGTGGGGGAAGGGGATGAGATCGTACAGGATCCGCGTAGGGGAGGGGAGACGGATGCGATAGGCGAGCCGGAGAGCATGGCGTTCAAGGATTTGGAGGGATTTGTAAAAAGTAGGGGGGCGGAGATCCAAGCCGGATGGGCATAACAAGGGATAGGGCGGATGAGGGATTTATAGGTGTGGAGAATGGTGGAGGGGTCCAGACCCCATGTACGGCCGGAGAGGAGCTTGAGGAGACTGAGTCGGGAGTGTGCCTTGGCTTGGATTGTCCGGAGGTGGGGAGTCTAGGAGAGGCGACGGTCGAGGGTGACGCCAAGGTACTTAAGGGTGGGAGTGAGGGCGATAGGACGGCCATAGATGGTGATGTAGAAATCAAGGAGGTGGAAGGAAGGGGTGGTTTTGCCTACAATGATCGCCTGGGTTTTGGAGGGATTGACCTTGAGCAACCACTGGTTGCACCAAGCGGTGAACCGGTCAAGATGGGATTGGAGAAGGTGTTGGGAGCGCTGTAGGGTAGGGGCAAGGGCAAGGAAGGCGGTGTCATCGGCAAACTGGAGAAGGTGGACGGGGTCTGACGGCGTCGGCATGTCCGCTGTGTACAAAAGGTACAGAAGGGGGGAGAGGACGGAGCCTTGGGGTACACCGGCAGAGGGGAAAAAGGTGTAGGAATCTGTGTTATGGACGGTGACATAGGAAGGACGGCGGGAGAGAAAGGAGCCGATCAGACGGACGTAGTTAATGGGAAGGGCGAAGGTTTGGAGCTTGAAGAGGACACCGGAATGCCATACGTGGTCATAAGCACGTTCGAGGTCCAGGGAGAGGAAGATTGCGGAGCGACGGGAATTAAGCTGTTCGGAAAGGAGATGAGTGAGGTGAAGGAGAAGATCGTCGGAAGAGAAGGACGGCCGAAAGCCACACTGGGTAACGGGAAGGAGGCGGTGCTGGCGGAGATGCAGTTGGATGCGTCGGGTGAGGATAGATTCCAGGACCTTGCTGAAGACCGAGGTAAGGCTGATGGGACGGTAGGAGGAGACGGCGGACGGCGGTTTGCCAGGTATAAGGAACATGAGGATACGGGAGGTTTTCCACAGGTCGGGGTAGTAACCGGTGGACAGGACTACATTGTAGAGCCTGGCCAGGGTGGAGAGGAAAGAGACAGGAGCTTCACGAAGGTGACGGTAGGTGACACGATCGTGAACAGGAGCGGTGGTGCGTTTTGTGCGAAGTGTAGCAATGAGATCCTGTGTAGTGATAGGGGCATTGAGTTCCGCATGTGCAATGTTGTCCAAGTACTGGAAACCAGGAGCAAGGGGAGGGACAGAGGTGTCAGTTCGATCGCGGATATCCGGGAAGAGGGAGTAATCGAACTGGGGATCATCGGGGATGGAAAATACATCGGAGAGGTAGGAGGCAAAGTGATTGGCCTTACTAAGGGTGACAGGGAAAGGGTAATCATCATGGAGAAGAGGATAATAGGGGGAGGGTTTAGTTCCGGTAAGGCAACGGAAGGCCGACCAGAACTTGGACGAGTTGATTGGTAGGGTAGCATTTAAACGGGTGCATGTCTGTCGCCAGCCCTGGCGTTTCTTAGCTGCGAGCAAATTACCAATGTGTCGCTGGAGTTGCCGGTGGCGTCGTAGTGTGTCCGGGTCACACATGCGGAGGAAGGCACGGTAGAGACGACAGGATTCACAGAGGAGGAGGACGGCCTGTGGGGGTAAGGTAGGACGGTGGGGGTGAATGGCGACAGTAGGGACGTGGGCCTCCACGGCCTCAGACAAGGTCTGCTGGAGAAAGGAGGCGGCATGGGTGACATCGTCAGGTTGGTGGTAGGTGATGGGGTGGCTATCGACCTGGGTGGAAAGGGTATCCCGGTAGGCATTCCAGTCGGCACGGGAATAGTCATGGACGTACTTAGGGGGAGGGTCATTACGAGGGTCGGGGCGGGGGCGACGACCGTCTGAAATGGTGAGGAGGACAGGGAGATGGTCGCTACCAATAGGCTCCAGGACATCCACCGTTATGAGGCCAAGGAGGCTGGGGGGAGGAGAGGATAACATCAGGAGTGGAGTAGGATTTGGGACGGGTGTGATGGTGGATGGGGATGAGGTCGCTTTGAAGGGAGGAGAGGAACCGATGCCACCGCCGTAACTGGGCGGCAGAACGACTATGGATGTTGAGGTCGGTGGCGATCATGTAGGAGGAGAAGGTACGGTCGATGTGGGAGAGGAAGTCGAAGGGAATAGGGGCGTTAGGGCGGACATAGATGGTGGCACAGGTAACGGTAAGACCGGGGAAGAAGAGACTAAGGATCAGGTGTTCGGTGGGGTCGGGAAGGAGAGGTTGGAGCCGAACGGGGATCTGGCGGTGGTGACCAATGGTAACTCCGCCACGCGCAATTGGGAGGGGATTATCGGAGCGGTGGAGGAGATAGGGTGAGGTGTGGATGGAGTGGTGAGGTTGGAGGAAGGTTTCATTGAGGAGGAAGGCATCCACGCGGTGGGTGGCAAGGGTGTACAGGAAGAGGTTCTTGTTGGCAGGAAGGGAGCGGATATTGTTGAAAAGGATACGTTGCTGTCGCGCCATGACAGGGATTTAGACGAGGGTGTCAAGACGGGAGAAGGTGAAATGGGCCTGGTTGTTGGAGTAGGTGGCGTACATCTTGAGTTGGAATATGGAACGGGCGGCGAGGGAGATCTGCTGGAGGTTGTGGGGGCGCTGAAAGGGATGAACATTTTGAAGGACGATGGTGAGGAGCCTGATGATGTCCTCAGTGGTGGGGGGGGGGACGAAGGGAATTGCCAGGAGGGTTGGGGGCGGCGTCCAGGGGACGGACAGGGACGGTGAGTTCAGGAGTGGTCGGAGGGGGTCGGGCTTTACACTTTGGGAGTAGGTGGGATGGGGGAGATTGCAGGTATTGCAGGACGGAGGGGATTGAAGGTTAGGGCACTGCCAGAGGAAGTGCGCTTGCCTACAATGCGGGCAGGTGGGGGCCTCGCAGCACTCAGCTGTTGGGTGTGCATTATAGCGCAGACACCTCTGGCAGCGCAGGGATTGAGGAGGGGAATGGGAGGGGTCGACCTTGTAGTGGTGGTTGAAGAGGAGGGCACCCTCCTTCAGGAGATGGTCAACGGAGGGGGCGTCCTCAGAGAAAACCGGCATAAGGCGAGTGGGGCCAGCTGAGTTGAAAATGCGGCGGACCGCCCGCACCTCCAGCGTGGGATGCGCCTTGAGCTCCGCCAATACCTCCTCCTCCGTGATCGGCGGACTGAGCCGAGTGATCACGGCGGTGAGGGTTGGCAGGTGACGCGGGGGTTGGTGTTGGCGGGTAGGAGATGGAGAAGGAGCAGGGGTGAGGGAGGCGTTGGGGGCAAAACGGGTGATGGGGAGGCGGGAGAGGATGTCAGTATGGAGGGTTGGGCTGGGGGAGGAGATGAGAACAGAATCCCGTCTGGGAGTGAGGAGAGAGATGGGGGCACCAGGGAAGTGTTGGCGGAGGAGGAGGGAGAGATTCCGGGCTTCGAGAGGGGAAGGATCGGGACGGGAGAGGAGGTATTTGTATAAAGAGGGGGGGGGAGGAGGAGGAGGAGGAGGTGGAGGGAGCAGGGCCAGGTGGGGAGACATCCATGGCACCCTGGGGGGGGGGGGGAAGGAGGACGGGGCGGGGCCTTTTTGGGAGCGGAGAAAGTGGTGGTGCCACTAGGGCGTTTTATGGCGGCAGAAGGGCGGGTGGTGATATGAGGGACGGGAGCTATAGGGAGGTGGTGGGAAGGGACAGGTCCCGGCGTGGACGCAGCAGTCGGCGCTGGAGATGGTGACGGTGAAGGTGACGGCGATGGCGACGGCGACGGTGGTGGTGGCGGTGGCGGTAGTGATGGTGAAGGCGAAGGCGAAGGGGAGAGCTGGGCATGGACAGTGGCCCGACGGGCCACCACCCTAGCTGGAGCTGCAGTGACAGGCTGGGGGAGTGGGGGGAAAGGATCAGATCGAGAGGAGTGGGAGGAAGAAGCTGGAGAGGGGGCGAAAAAGAGCGAGGGCGAAGGGAGAGTGAGAAGAGGTGGGATGGAAGGAGGGGAGTGTGATGGGGCACACCATGTTATAGTGGTGGAGGCGGCGGAAGGGGAAGTATAAACTATGGCGGTGGTGGTAGTGGTGGCGGTGGTGGTGGGGGCGGACATACTGGCGAGCTGATAGCGCCCCTTAAATGCACATGAACAGGCAACCTTTCCCCTTTCCCACCAGAGGGAGACACCAAAGCTGCGATTGCCACAGCGGCGCCACCGCCAGAAACGGAGGGCGACTGCTTCACACTACACGCTGCGGCGCGCTCTTCAAAACAGCAATTTTTACTACGGCTCAGTACATAGTAATTTATTAATCAGACCTAACTTATCGATGGAGTAAGTGTGCAGAGTAAAAAGAAGAGTGAAGCACGAGACTGGCCACAGTCCGTCGCATTTCACCACCCGCCAACACGGATGAAAAAGTTGCGCCGAGGTTGCCGTATTGTGCAACTACGTCCCTAACTTGTTGTAGGAGGTTCGTGGGATGAGAAGTGCTGAACAGCGCCTTACCGCTTTATTTTGTTTGTTACTGTTTTTGCCTTACGCGCTGGCCAAACCTTCTCCCTTTGTCATTCGATGTTGCTACAGTTTTAATTTTACGTACAGTCTGAGCAAGGTACCAACACAACGACACACATGCCTTGCCCTTGCAGCTGGTTTCACAATAGACTCAACTGTGACACACACACGCACACACACACACACACACACACACACACACACACACACACACATACATATTTACTCCATCTCACACTCGCTCATTCACACTGTAGACAGTTTTCTCAAATAAGGACTCAATTCTTCATAAGATCAAAAAACATACAACAACAAGGAAGTACCATCCACACTTGAATACGTACAAAGTGCTCATTCTTTGACACATTCACATCAGCGATGCAAGTGGGCGTCCACATTAACAAGAAGTGTACAAACAGCGGTAAAATACAACAAATATAGAAAAGTACGCAGCGTCAATCGTTGAAGGCGACGACCGAAATTACTGATTTACTTCAGGTGAGACATCGATAAATCATCATAATATAATACGCTAAACTATCCCACGTTAATCGCAGAAGGCGATGAGCAAAATCATTGACTTTAAAGAAGAACAATGGCAAGACTCATAAAAAAAGACAATCTTTAAGTTTCTTATTGTATATGGCGTAGAATGACACTTAATCAGCGGCCATAACCGGAAGACAAACTCTTAACGAAGATAGAACAGATACTATCTTCATATAGATAAGACTTACCGGCCAATGATCTTCTTCAGTGCGGATGCACTCACATTGCTCAAACTCCTACGGGAATCGGTAGATTGACTGGCGCGAGTAATGAGTATAGTGAGCAGGGACACTACAAATGTAGCGTGTGGACTGTAAGTTGGAAGTGTGGATCTCACGGGGAGCGTACCTACAGTCGCACTATCCGCCGTGTCCTCGGTGGCTGTTTGCATTCGCGCGTCGGGCGACTAGATTGTGCTATTAGTACCGCCTCTGCCGTGGCGCTGCGTGTTTTCCTCGCGTCCGTGTAGTGTCGTGTTGATCTCCGTGCGCGTCGCATCGCTGGTTGTCGGCTGGTGTTTGGGGCTCGTGCAACGCTTCCTGTCGCGGCATCGTCTCGCGCCGTCATGTCCACCATGGTTCCCACGACAATTCCGCGTACAGTTACTGTCTTCTTCACCTTCAACAAATCCACACGTCACGTCCAGCCCGGTTCTTTGGAGATACATGACTGGTTAGTCGATACAATTAAAGTCACTAATGATCTACATCTACAACTACATCTGCACCCATACTCCGTAAGCCACCTGACGGTGTGTGGCGGAGCGTAGCTTGAGTACCTCTATCGGTTCTCCCTTCCAGTCTCGTATTGTTCGTGGAAAGAAGGATTGTCGGTATGCTTCTGTGTGGGCTCTAATCTCTCTGATTTTATCCTCATGGTCTCTTCGCGAGATTTACGTAGGAGGGAGCAATATACTGCTTGACTCCTCGGTGAAGGTATGTTCTCGAAACTTTAACAAAAGCCCGTACCGAGCTACTGAGCGTCTCTCTTGCAGGGTCTTCCACTGGAGTTTATTTATCATCTCCGTAACGCTTTCGCGATTACTAAATGATCCTGTAACGAAGCGCGCTGCTCTCCGTTGGACCTTCTCTATCTCTTCTGTCAACGCTATCTGGTACAGATCCCACAACGGTGAGCAGTATTCAAGCAGTGGGCGAACAAGTGTACTGTAACCTACTTCCTTTGTTTTCGTACTGAAATTCCTTAGGACTCTTCCAATGAATCTCAGTCTGGCATCTGCTTTACCGATGATTAATTTTATGTGGTCATTCCATTCTAAATCTCTCCTAATGCCTACTCCCAGATAATTTATGGAATTAACTGCTTCCACTTGCTGACCTGCTATATTATAGCTAAATGATATAGGATCTTTCTTTCTATGTATTCGCAGCACATTACACTTGTGTACATTGAGATTCAATTGCTATTCCTTGCACAATGCGTCAATTCGTTGCAAATCCTCCTGCATCTCAGTACAATTTTCCATTGTTACAACCTCTCGATATACTACTACACAATTGCTCTGATAGTCCATATGCTCTTACTTTATTCATTAAACGTCTGCGGGGAACTGTATCGAACGCCTTGCGGTAGACAAGAAACACAGCATCTATCTGGGAACAAGTGTCTATGGCCCTCTGAGTCTGGTGGATGAATAGCGCGAGCTGGGTTTCACCCGATCTTTTTCGAAACCCATGCTGATTCCTACAGAGTAGTTTTCTAGTCTCCAGAAAAGTAATTACACTCGAACATAATACATGTTCCAAAATTCTACAACTGATCGACGTTAGAGATATAGGTCTATAGTTCTGCACATCTGTTCGACGTCCCTTGTTGAAAACGGGTATGACCTGTGCCCTTTTCTAATCCTTTGGTACGCTACGCTCTTCTAGAGACCTACGGTACACCGCTGCAAGAAGTGGGGTAAGTTCCTTCGCCTACTCTGTGTAAAATGGAACTGGTATTCCTTCAGGTCCAACGGATGTTCCTCATCTGAGCGATTTTAATTCTTTTTCTATCCCTCTGTCATCTATTTCGATTTTGTCGTCTGTGCGACAATCTAGAGAGGAACTACAGTGCAGTCTTCCTCTGTGAAACAGCTTTGGAAAAAGACATTTAGTATTTCGGCCTTTAGTGTGTCATCCTCTGTTTCAGTACCATTTTGGTCACAGAGTGTCTAGACATTTTGTTTTGATCCACCTACCGCTTTGACATTAGACGAAAATTTCTTAGGATTTTCTGCCAACTCACTACATAGAAGTTTACTTTCGAATTCGTTGATCGCCTCTCGCTTAGCCCTTCTCACACTACATTTCGCTTCGTGTAATTTTTTTTTTTTTTTTTCTGCAAGCTTTGGCTATGTTTATGTTTGCTGTGAAGTTCCCTTTGCTTCCATAGCAGTTTTCTAACTCGGTTGTTGTACCACGGTGGCTCTTTTCCGTCTCTTATGATCTTGCTTGGCACAGTGATCAGCTGCACACTGCTTATTTTGACAGCGAATTATATGTGTTTTCTGTTAAGTTTCTTGACCCGCTCCGGGTTGATAGGATACTTCCTCGTCACGGTTCTCAGGTACCCTTTACGCACCGTGATGGTTCTACTAGTATGGTTCTCTTGCCATATGCAGAAGTGATATATAGAATGTCCGGGTGTTTAACCTTCCGCTCGTGGTAGACGACTATTTTCTGAGGCCCGTTTGGTTCCTTATGGGAAAATACGTCATATTCGAAAGGAACGCTGGTCTGCTCAGCACAGCTTACAGGTCTGTAGTGGTGTTCGGTCAGTGGAAATGGTGGTCAAAAAACATATTCCTTCTCATCTACAGATACGTGGTTATAGGGTCCATATTACGTACAGTGGCCAAGAAGGAACATGTTATTATTGTAATCAAACCTGTCATTTCCGTACTAACTGCCCTCGGCGTGTGGTGGTATTAGAACCTACATACGAACAGCGTAAAAAATTGACTTTAGCTGACCTTCTCCCGCAGGGATCTCAGACTGAATCGCTCCCTGTTACTGAGGGACGCATTGATCCGTTGACCGACACCGCCCGTGATTTTCCCCCGCTGTCCTTGCGTAGGAATGTTGATGCCGTTAATTCCGATGTGCCCGCCATGATTTTTCTCACAACAAGCGTCGCCGAACACAGGATGATGCGGCTGATGAACCTTCCCCATTGGCTCGCCCTTCCGATGGGCCTCTAGGAAAAGACCCTCCTTCTCAATCTGAAATCGTGGATGACGACGCCATAGGAGCTTTCACGCCTGTGCAGAAGCTCCCTGACACCTTATCTGGCGTTGTTCCTGTTGTAGAGGCCGCCCCTTCGGAGACGCCCATGAAGGAACCTGTTTCCGGCTCCCATGTGTCTTCTCCTGTTCTCTCGGACACTTCTCCTGTAGTCTCTGTTTCCCATCCCCCTTCTGCAACTTGTCGCCCCCTCTGGGTCACAGCCTTTTCCCATAAAACAACTGATTGATTCTCAAGAGCCAGTGGATCCCGTTGTTATTCACCAACCGTCCCTCCCTCCATGAACCCATGTCTGCGGACGAGTGGGATGTAGAGGCCTGTCCCTCGCAATGTGAAACGGAATACCTACATGATGCTCCCAGGCGACCGAACGCGACAGCGTCGGCGACGCGGAACCGCAGTAGACTCCGTAAACAGCCACAGAGAGCCGCGTCACGGCCGAAGAAAAAGCAGTGGGAAGATGAGGGTTCTGTTTCGTAGTTCTTCTCTCTCTGGTTCAGCGATTGCTTCTGGTATGGTTACTTGTATGTTGCTCCGTCAACTGACGGATCTCTACCGTTCTTTGTTCTTTTTTCTGGGTTGACGTTCCATGCAAGCATACACATTTCTTACTCTGAATGTTAACAGAATATTTTCTGAGCTTTGCGACAGTTTTTATATCAATCTGGGGCAGATGTTTTTTTTTACAGGAAGTTTTCCATTCCTGGGTTCTCTACCTTTTTTAATGTATCTTCCGATCTTTCTACGGGCACTGCCTTGTTTCATAGGGGAGGCATTCCGTTGATGGATTTCGAAGTACTCGACAGTGGAAAAGGGATCGGGTGCACGTTTCGTGATCTCAGTTCACTCCTTCTTTATGCCCCTTCTGGCACAGGTCGTACTACAGCACGTTCGAGTTTCTATAAAGAAGAAATCATTTACCTGCTTCGTAAATCCCCGACGAAAGTTGTTTTAAGGGGGGACTTCAATTGTGTTTTACGGCCGGTGGATCAGTCTCCCAATTTTAATTTCAGTCAAGAACTCAACGACCTGGTGCGCTATCCCACACTTGTGCGACATACATACTTTACTCCCACGTCTAGCAGTCACCTCGATCGCTTTTACCTTTTAGATTCCTTGTGTGGGCAACTTCTGGATGTTGATGTGATATCAGTCTGTTTTACTGGTCACTGCGTCGTAGCCGTCACGTTTAATTACGAGCAGCAACTGGTGAAATTGTTTCGTCCTCCCTGGATGCTCAGTATAGCCTATTTGCAAGATACCTCTCTTTGTGTCGTCCTGGAGGACGTGTGGGTTCGTTGTTGTCGTAATTTGTGACCGGCACTCGTTTATTGTGGCATGGTGGACACTGCATGCTAAGCCACAAATCCGTAGGGTTCCCATGCGTTCTGGAGCTGCGAAGATAGCACACGATCGACGAGCGCAAGAATTTTACTACTCAATCTCGCGTCAACTATACGATAGTGCTACACATGCTCCCCTACGGGTTACTGATATACAACGCATCAAAGCCAAATTGCTGCAGCTCAATCGCATTCAAATGAAGGGACTGCAGACGAGGTCTCAATCACGTTCCCATTTTCAATACGATTTGACGTCCCTATACCATCTGGTCCGTTTACGGGCGTACCGGAAACATGTGTGCCTTGCCTCCCTCACAACCGCTGACGGCCGCATGTTCACCTCTCACCGTGAGATTTCCAACTTTATTTACACCTAGTTTACTGATCTGTTCGATAGTCATGTCCCGGCTGAAAACTCTCTTGCTGCATCGCGTCGTCACTCCTCAGTTAAATGACGCCTTTATGAGTCCCTTTCACAAGTGTGATATGTAGGATATTCTTACAGGATCTCAGTCCCGCAAGTCGCATGGATTGGACGGTATTCCTAAGGAGTTTTATGTTCAATTTCGGCCACTCATTGGTGACACCTTAACGTCATTGATAAATGAAGTGACGTAGGGAGTCTCACTTCCTGCTGCTTTTCAGGAAGGTAAACTGGTCCTCCTCCCGAAATCAACAGGTGAACCTGCAATTTATTCTCTCCATCCTATTACTCTCCTTAACTTCGATTATAAAACTGTCGCTCGAGCAATTAATATCCGTCTCTCTAAGCTGCTCGATACCATTATTGCCACCCTTCAAAGCTGTGTGCCTGGACGCACGATACTGACTTCTGTTCTCGAATGTCGCGATGCAATTTCAGTGTGGCGGCTGCCACTAATATCCCAGAGGCTTTGTGAAACGCCCTGCATAAGTCCGCAGGACAAAACAGGTAGTTGGAATTGTGGAAAGGGGCCAGAAGGGGGCTGTCAGTTACACTCAAACACATATACTTTGTTTAGTTGTCCAAACAATACAGCAAAAATTTTTGAACTTAGTTATCGGCTGAATAAGCCACACTAGCTTATCCCTTAAGGGCACAACCACTTAAATTTAAAAACGGCTGAAAGCTATAACTTAAAATTGAGACTCAAAAGAGAATATTTAGAAGGTAGAAGGCCTCACGTAAGTAAATTCTATAACTTGGGTGAATGCCCAACACATCTAACACTTGAAAAGCAAACAAGTTTAATTTAAAGACGGCTGAAGACTCATGATTTAAAACTGCAGGCAAAATTATTAAAAAAAAACACAAGGCAGAAGGTCTTATCTTCAATTTGGCTAAAGGCCCCACACAGTCTGATATTTGAAAGACAAGAACTTTAATTTAAAAACGGCTAAAGGCTGATTCCTTAAAACAATTAAAATAACTTTTAGTAGGCATAAGGCCCAAAGCTTTATCTTTAAACAATATTTTACACAGGCTGAAAGCCCAAACAATCTAAGATTTAACAAGTAAGGAATTTAAATTTTAAAGCGGATGAAGGCCTATTATTTAAAATCGAACTAAAAGCATACAAATCCAAACCATCGACTGTAAGCCGTTAAAATACACAATCAAACACCAATAAGAAAAGGCAGTATAGCCAGCGGCGCTCAGAAGTTCCCGGGGGTCTGTCTGCACTTGAAATATTAACGTTCGCTTACGGGGGACAGGTAGTCGGCCCAACTATATCCGATCCGCCGACAACCCAACCAAGAGACAGTCAACGGACCCACCGACAAGACGACTTGCTTTCCACCCGACCAGTGCCCAAGGAACTCCAAAGCCGAAACGTATAGGCGTAGCCGCCCACAACCAAGTATGCATAAGCCGTCAAAACTACACACGTGAGGAAAGGACACTGCCTGAATTTTACGTCAGCAGCCAGGGCAGGTAACCGGAACGCTAACGGCCACAAGGCAGAAAATTCCGCTGGTGCACTTGGACTTCAAATAACCAAAATACAGTTAAACTCCACCAGATGCTGGCCAAACTTTCGCCCACTCGAACACTCGCTGTTGCTCACGGGAATACCACCAACAGTCAACCATGAAAACCAACGGCACAATGTGAACAGTCTGGCTTCGGTAATTAAATCACCACTCAACTTTGATGTCCTGGGTCGGTGAGCCACGAACCTCGTAGCAATCGGAACACCTCCCACACACTCCGACACTGCGTAGAGACCGCCAGCGAGCCCGGCCCACTGCGCTAAGCGGAGATTTCCTGGCTGATCCACACCAACCGACCGACTGCTCAGAGCCAGTACGCCGACAACATTTAAAGTAATTTGTCTTTCAAAATCACACAAACTCCACACAGTTTCACGAACACTTGCACGAAGAACTAGACAAAGCTAACGGCAGTGACTGTACAATAACAGGGATGAATCAAGCGTTGGCACACACAGCCAACCCATAAGCGATCGCCGGCCAAATACACGTCGAACGGCAAGACGACCGACTGACGACCAGCCAAAGTCGTCGCCACTGCAATCATGTGCGTCGGCAACCGTCGGGTGAGTCACGGCGGTCCGGACCTCACTGCTGCCGCGCCCCGACTGAACTTGTGCCGCGTGCCAGCACCAACACTGCCAGGTCCGAACTAACTGCTGGCACGTTCCAGCTTACTGGGCGACACACGACCACCAGGAAGTAATAGCAGTCCAGCAAAGATAATACGGCAGGGCCTATATCGATAAACGCTACTGCTGCCGCTCACGGGCAGGCAAGGCAGCAACTCAGTAACACCAGTAGTTGAAAATTAAGATAACGAGGCGGCAGTACGGTAAAAACAGGGTGTTAAATAGGAGATGGCACCAACACGAGCCATGCATGGCTCACTTTGCTTTTTCTTGATTTCCAAAAAGCGTTTGATCGTGTCAGCCATTACTTTTTAACGAGACTGCTCACCCCTGTCATCTTTAATAATGATGCTCGACAGATCTTAACTCGCCTTTCTATCAGTATCAGTATCTCGGTGATTGTGAATGGTCACCATACCTCCCGGATATCGATCCGTGGTGGTTTACCCCAGGGAAGCCCCTTATCTATGTCACTCTTTGTCTTGTTCTTAGAGCCGTTACTTCGCCGCCTCGCCATGCAATTACGTGGCTGGGCTATATTGGGCGAACTTCTTTCGGTCCGTGCATACGCCGATGACGTCATGGTTTTAGTACGACATGTCGAGGACATACTGAGGCTTAAGGATACCTTGGATTCATTTTTTCGTCTTGCTGGTGCTCGCTTTAATGATCGTAAATGCACGTTTCTACCGTTGCGAGGCTTCGATCATGTCGTCATTCCTTGGGCGACGGTCGTCAACCACCATAGGACCTTAGGGATCTTAGTGGATCGCAATCCGATCAAAATGGCGACACTAAATTGGCGTGAGGTTACGAGTCATGTTTACGGGGCGATCCTTGAACATGAACGCCGTTCCCTTAGCCTTCTTCACTAAGTACGGGGTTTAGAGACCTATGTCTTCAGTAAAGTATATTACGTTGCGCAGGTCTTCCCGCGATGATGGCCCACAGACTGAAACAGCTGTCTGGTCGATTCCTGTATCGCCGCCATATCTTTCGTGTCCGGTGTGAAGTCGTGGCCAGGCCTCTAAAGCTTGGAGGATTAGGTCTTTCCGATAGCAAAGTGAAGACATCCATTATATTTGCCCGCCGCACGCGGGCACCTCATTCAATTACCTCTCGTTTATTTTCCCGCCCCGGCCGGTCGGTCTGACCCATCTACACCTACATCTTCATCCACACTCCGCAAGCCACCTGACGGTGTGTGGCGGAGGGTACCTTGAGTTTGCCGCAAGGGATTAGCCGAGCGGTCTAAGGCGCTGCAGTCATGGACTGTGCGGCTGGTCCCGGCGGAGGTTCGAGTCCTCCCTCGGGCATGGGTGTGTGTGTTTGTCCTTAGGATAATTTAGGTCTAGTAGTGTGTAAGCTTAGGGACTGATGACCTTAGCAGTTAAGTCCCATAAGATTTCACACACATTTGAACATTTTTGGTACCTTGAGTACCTCTATCGGTTCTCCCTCGTATTCCAGTCTCGTATTGTTCGTGGAAAGAAAGATTGGCGGTATGCCTCTGTGTGAGCTCTAATCTCTCTGATTTTATCCTCATGGTCTCTTCGCGAGATATACGCAGGAGGGAGTAATATACTACTTGACTCCTTGGTGAAGGTATGTTCTCGAAACTTCAGCAAAAGCCCGTACCGAGCTACTGAGCGTCTCTCTTGCAGAGTCTTCCACTGGAGTTTATCTATCATTTCCGTAACGCTTTCGCGATTACTAATTGATCCTGTAACGAAGCGCGCTGCTCTCCGATGGATCTTCTCTATCTCTTCTATCAACCCTATCTGGTACGGATCCCACACCGGTTAGCAGTATTCAAGCAGTGGGCGAACAAGTGTACTGTAACCTACTTCCTTTGTTTTCGGGCTGCATTTACTTAGGATTCTTCCAATGAATCTCAGTCTGGCATCTGCTCTACCGACGATTAATTTTTATTTGATCATTCCATTTTAAATCACTCCTAATGCCTACTCCCAGATAATTTATGGAATTAACTGCTTCCAGTTGCTGACCTGCCATATTGTAGCTAAATGATAAAGGATCTTTCTTTCTGTGTATTCGCAGCACATTACCCTTGTGTATACTGAGATTCAATTGCCATTCCCTGCACCATGCGTCAATTCGTTGCAGATCCTCCTGCATTTCAGTACAATTTTCCATTGTTACAACCTCTCGATATACTACAGCATCATGCACAAAAAGCCTCAGTGAACTTCCGATGTTATTCACAAGGTCATTTATATATATATTGTGAACAGCAACGGTCCTACGACACTCCCCTGCGGCACACCTGAAATCACTCTTACTTCGGAAGACTTCTCTCCTTCAATCCAATCACACAATTGCTCTGTTAGTCCGTATGCTCTTACTTTGTTCATTAAACGATTGTGTGGAACTGTATCTAACGCCTTGCGGAAGTCGAGAAACACGGCATCTACCTGGGAACCCGTGTCTATGGCCCTCTGAGTCTGGTGGATGAATAGCGCGAGCTGGGTTTCACACGATAGTCTTTTTCGAAACCCATGCTGATTACTACAGGGTAGATTTCAGTCTCCAGAAAAGTCATTATACTCTAACATAATACGCGTTCCAAGATCCTACAACTGATCGACGTTAGAGATATAGGTATATAGTTCTGCACATCTGTTCGGCGTCCCTTCTTGATAACGGGGATGACCTGTGCCCTTTTCCGATCCTTTGGAACGCTACGCTCTTCTAGAGACTTACCGCTGCAAGAATGGGGGCAAGTTCCTTCGCGTACTCTGTGTAAAATCGAACTTGTATCCCATCAGGTCCAGCGGCCTTTACTCTTTTGATCGATTTTAATTGTTTTTCTATCCCTCTGTCATCTATTTCGATATCTATCAGTTTGTTATCTGTGCGACAATCTATAGAAGGAAGTACAGAGCAGTCTTCCTCTGTGAAACAGCTTTGGAAAAAGACATTAGTATTTCGACCTTTAGTCTGTCATCCTCTGTTTCAGTACCATTTTGGTCACAGAGTGTCTGGACATTTTGTTTTGATCCACCTTCCGCTTTGACATAAGACCAAAATTTCTTAGGATTTTCTGCCAAGTCAGTATATAGAACTTTACTTTCGAATTCATTGAACGCCTCTCGCATAGGCCTCCTCACACCACATTTCGCTTCGTGTAATTTTTGTTTGTCTGCAAGGCTTTGGCTATGTTTGTGTTTTCTGTGAAGTTCCCTTTGCTTCCGTAGCAGTTTTCTAACTCGGTTGTTGTACCACGGTGGCTCTTTTCCATCTCTTACGATCTTGCTTGGCACATACTCATCTAATGCATATTGTACGATGGTTTTGAACTTTGTCCACTGATCCTCAACACTATCTGTACTTGTGATAAAACTTCTGTGTTGAGCCGTCAAGTACTCTGTAATCTGCTTTTTGTCACTTTTGCTAAACAGAAAAATCTTCCTACCTTATTTAATATTTCTATTTACGGCTGAAAACACCGATGCTGTAACCGCTCTATGATCGCTGATTCCGTGTTCTGTGTTAACTGTTTCTAATAGTTCGGGTCTGTTTGTCACCAGAAGGTGTAATATGTTATCGCCACGAGTCGGTTCACTGTTTAACTGCTCAAGGTAGTTTTCAGATAATGCACTTAAAAAAATTTCACTGTACTCTTTGTCCTTGCCACACATTATAAACGTTTGAGTCTCCCAGTCTATATCTGGTAAACTAAAATCTCCACCCAAAACTATAACATGGTCGGGAAATCTATTCGAAATATTTTCCAAATTTTCCTTCAGGTGTTGTGCCACAACAGCTGCTGAGCCAGGGGGCCTATAGAGACAACCAATTACCATGTTTGAGCCTGCTTCAACCGTGACCGCCACCCAAATTATTTCACATTTCGGATATCTGTCAATTTCCTTCGATACT
Source organism: Schistocerca piceifrons (assembly GCF_021461385.2). Lineage (NCBI taxonomy): Eukaryota > Metazoa > Arthropoda > Insecta > Orthoptera > Acrididae > Schistocerca > Schistocerca piceifrons. The sequence goes on along the minus strand of NC_060142.1, from coordinate 127,233,484 downwards.
ATTGCGCTTTTTATCGCTATAAACACGCCTCCCCCTTCACTGTCCAGGCTGTCTCTGCGGTATACGTTCCAATCTGAGTTTAGAATTTCATCGCTGTTTACATCTGGTTTCAGCCATCTTTCCGTCCCTAGTACTATGTGGGCATTGTGACCGTTTATTAAGGAGAGCAGTTCTGGGACCTTCTTATAGAGGCTCCTGCAGTTTACTGTTACCACATTAATATTGTCATTCCCTGTTGCGTTTTGCCTACTGCTACCTTGTCGCGTCTCAGGAGGCGTCTTGTCAGGCCCACATGTGCACTCCACATGTACTCCGTTATCCTTGTAGCCTCCTGTTGATGTTGGATGGATTAACCCTAAATTGCTGCACATTCGTGAATACTTTCTAATTATTGGTATCCTGTGTGCTGATACACTTTCTATGACGCATATTACTACCAACATGTTATCACCCCCTTTGTGGAGCACCATGTCCCCTTTCTTCTGTTGAACTTGCTTCCCCGTCAACGTCTTGGAAGATGGTCTGGTCTCATCTTAGTCTTCCTGTATTGCTGATGGAGATTGTTTCAACGTGGTATAAGATCATTCACCGTCTGATACCTACTGGTGATCGTCTTTTTCGTATCGGCCTTCGTCCGACTGATCAGTGTGCGGAATGTTATCAAACTGACACCTTACTTCACAGACTTGTTGCTTGCGGACGGGATCATTGGCTCTGGGTCCGCCGTCAATTAGCTTTTCTTACTCGAGGGTCTGGAACCACTTTCCCAGACGACATTTTCCTATATCCGGACATATCCTTTTTTCCCCAGACGAAAACGAACACAATTGTCTGGCTCTTGGGTTACTATGTTCACTATGTCGTTGAAAGCGGGAATGACTCAGATCCCCGCGTTTTTCACCATTGTCTGACTACTGCGCATTGGAAATGGCAGCGGTTGCTATGATACCGAACGCTTTTTGCGAATATGCTTTTTCTTGTGTTTAACCGTCAGAGTGTTGGTTAAGTTCCCCTGTGATCCCTGTTTCTTCCGTGAGCTTGAGTCCCCTCCCTTGTAGCTTTGTTTTGCCACTTTTTCTCTTCCACATGTATCTAAAAAAAATGACAAGAAGGGGGGGATAATGGGTTGGTCTTCTCTTTCAGAATTTAATAATTGTTTGTGCTTGAACTAATTTGTTGATTTTCTTTTTGCTGGTGATATTAAATGATGATTTGACTTTGGTTGTTTGATTTTCATGAAAATACCAAGTCAGTCTGATGATAAAAAAAGTCGGATAGAGCATCTGCCACGTAAGCAGGAGATCCTCGGTTGGAGTCCCAGATGGGGCACACATTTTCAAGTGTCCAACGCCTAGAAGGAGCTAATGGTCTGAATTTCATTTAACTCTTACTATTGCTACAACTACCAAATGAAATATAGAACTTCTATAATTTATAGGAAATATCATTAACATGATTAGAGGCAAAATACAATGTTATATCACGTGATAAGCGTGTTCACAAATTGAGAAATTAATTATTGTTTAAGAAAAGTGTAGCTGAATATGAAGCTCAGTTAAATTACAAAGGACAATAAGACATTATGTAATAGTTGTTGCATGTTGTGTATTAACCGGGGACCTAGAAACGACGGAGAGGCTCTGTGCCCATCGCAGCCGCAGTGGTCCACAACCCCACGACAACTACCGCAGTCCACTTCACCCCTCCGCCGCCCCACACCGAACCCAGGGTTATGATGTGCAAGCTAGGCAGAGCAGAACAAGAGGTCGAAATGGGAAAGGCTGTGAGTGGAATTCAAAAAGAATGTAGGTGCTCCAGTGTTAAGGCAGTGAGGTTGAGTTGATAGAGGTCAGACAAGAGGGAACCTCTCAGACAGGTTCTCGAAGGGCCCTAAGTAACCAAGCAGCAAAAGGGGGTGAGGTAGCTGACCAGTAAGCTGGAGTAAGTCTGCCCTGGTGACAATGAATGACAAAGGGATGTAGACTTTACATAGAGAAAAGGACAATGCGACTGCAGTGGCTTGCAGCAGCTGAGATGGTCTGGCTTTGGATGTCATCCTGAATGAGCAGCATGACTCCCCAATGAATGCTGTCTCCAAGGAGGAAACTCAAAGCTCACTGGAAGGAAACCTGAGAGTCAAAGCAGTCCAAAGGATGCAATTTCATTTCATGCAGGCAGAAAACAACTAGATGCTGTAATTCCAAAAGCAGCAGTAATTCCTCCTTGTTGGATCTCATGCCACAAATGTTCTACTGGAGAAGATTCCCAATGGGGAATAGGGAGGAGGGTACAAATGGAGGGCAGTCATCTCAGTAACTGCTGAGTGCCAGTCTTCAAAGAGTCACTGCTACAAAGGATCCTCTTCCACTAAATGTACAGAGGCATCAACATTCTCCCTGGATCATTCTGCAGATTCCAGGGCACAAAAATGTTAGACAGTGCAGACCAGCAAAATGAATGTCAGCCGGGCGAGGGTATTATGGGCGACACTATTAAAGAGGATGTCCAAGTTGAGAAAGGTGAAGACCATTTGTCTTTGTTCGATTTCTTAGAGCCTTTACACTTGGCAGACAAAAACCCAGACATTTGTTGGCTGGAGGGAAGCCTTCACAGCCATGTTACTTTTGTCTTTTCCTGCCTGCAGATGATGTAGTGGGCAGGGCCATCTTTAACCTGTTGGAGGCCCTGGGCACATTAGGATTATGGGGACCCTAAGACCATGACAGAGCACTATTTTGTTAGAGACAAAGAAAAGAGATAAGCAAGGTTCTAGATATATTTTTATTTCTTTACTGTCACATTAAATGAATAGATAATATAATATAATCCAAAAAAAAGTAATTCTTTTAGCATCCACAGGTTAGTGCTTAAAAATCTATGTTGATTGAAGAAGTACCGTTCTAGATTTGAGATGGGCAAAATAGTGAATCACTTCTTCAAAATCTATGTTTCTAATCATCACACAGTCAATGGACATCAGTGACAAACTGGTTAATCTCTCTTGAAGCATTGTACTTCTTAATTCATTTTTTATTCTTTTCAATTTGGAGAAGGAGCATTCCGCACTGCAGTTGATTACTATCATACTTAAAAAGATTCTCAATGTGATTTCTACATTTGGAAATGTATCTTCAGTTTTGTTTTGTTTCAGAAGGTGATACATTTCCAATATAGTATTAGTTCCCCCATTTTTACTATGAACAATTTTTAAGTATTCTGTTAAATGTAGACATACTGGCTCCAACACCTGCTCATTAACATATTCATAATAAATTTCATCAAATTCTTTGTGTCTTTATGTCAACTCTTTGGAATTCAGAATTTAGCGAAAAAATAAACCAAAACATTGACTAATGTTCTCATACGAACTTAATCACTGTTTTAGATGAACGCACATGGTATCAGTTATGGAAAGAAAGGTTTCTACTTTGAATTTCTCTTTTCCATTCGGTTGGACTGGCAGTGCAGAGCCATCAAAAAAAATTCTACATTTTGTTTTTTAGATAGGTCCTTGTAATCAGATTCCAGGTTTCATTCTTTGGCAGATGATTCGAAGTCATCAAATGTATCCCTGAGGTTAATGACAAAATCATCAAGTGAAGTGAACAAATTAGTTGCAACATGGAGTGTTACTCCAGAATGAGATTTTCACTCTGCAGCGGAGTGTGCGCTGAAATGAAACTTCCTGGCAGATTAAAACTGTGTGCCCAACCGAGACTCGAACTCGGGACCTTTGCCTTTCGCGGGCAAGTGCTCTACCATCTGAGCTACCGAAGCACGACTCACGCCCGGTACTCACAGCTTTACTTCTGCCAGTATCTCGTCTCCTACCTTCCAAACTTTACAGAAGCTCTCCTGTGAGATACTGGCAGAAGTAAAGCTGTGAGTACCGGGCGTGAGTCGTGCTTCGGTAGCTCAGATGGTAGAGCACTTGCCCGCGAAAGGCAAAGGTCCCGAGTTCGAGTCTCGGTCGGGCACATAGTTTTAATCTGCCGGGAAGTTTCATGGAGTGTTATTGTTTATTTTTGAAGCTAATTACTTGTTTTGTCTATTATTTCCAATATAAGGCTCCAAATTTCCATTAGCATAATAAAGTCTAGCTTTCTTTTTTCTGGACAGACTAAGGGCTTTGTCTCTTGTTTCTCTTGCCTGTTCTGTGTCTTCCACGATGGACGTCTAAGTTTCTGTAATTTGTTTATGACCTTCATGCAAGGCACTTACTGCATCAGCTGGGCTGACCATCTGGTTTGTTAAAGACTTTTAACAATTTATTTTGAACCTAAATTTTCCTGTCAATGTATTCCATCAGTGGATAGAGCTAGACAAAAAGTTATACACTTTCTGAATCATTTCGAAAAACTTTGTTGCCTCTGATATGCACCCAGCAGCTTCAACACCTGCTACATTTAGTGAATGTCCCACACATGGGACAAAGGTGGCAAATTTAAATTTCTCCTTGATTCTTGCTTGTAGACCAGTATACTTCCCTGACACATTTGAAGCATTCTCATAGCTTTTTCCTCTGCAATCTTTTATGGGAATGTCATAAGTCTCTAAAAATTTCAAGGTGTTTTCTGCTAAAAACTCAGATCTATGGTCATCAATAGGTATAAATTTCGGAAACCTTTCAACAGGAACATGGTCTTTTATGGATTGAATTATGAAAGTTAGCTGGTCAACATGAAACAGATCAGGCATATTGTCAACGCTAATGGAAAAATATTTTGTTACTCTAACTTCATTTACAATTTTTTAGGACCTGTTTTCCCATTACGTTAATTAACTCATTACAGATATTCACTGATAAATAAGAAGTGTTACCTTCTCAAGGATTCGCAAATTTTTGTAACTGATCTGCAAGAAATGGATCAAATTCACTCAATAATTCCACACATCCCAAATAAATTCCACTGTTGGGAGATCCTAGGATTTCATTGTCACTGCAAAATGGAAGCCCTCTTAATGCCAAAAAATTTACAACAGCTACACTCTATTTAAGTACATTTCTGCAGTAATGCACTTCTTTTTGATGTTGAGATAATAAGTCTATATCTATTCTGCCAACTGCTTTACTTCGTGTCAGATAAGTCATCATAAATTGCCTATGTGCCCTGCTATTTCTGTGTGTTAAAATAACGTGATTAATGTGCTTCCAATCATTACATCCACTTGGAGAGCATAGATTTACATCAGAAGAGTTAAACAGGCAGCATGAAAAACAAAATACAGAGTTTTTGGAAGGTGCATACAACAACCATTTTCTTTCCACACTTTCATTGTTCTTTAATTTGTGAATAAATATTGCTTTTTTGAAATACCTAGTTACTGATTTATTATCATCTTTGTAGGATCTCAACGCTTCAGAAAAGTCAGAAACTTTATTTTGAAAATATACATGTCCCTAATGAAACAAAATTTCATTATTTCTTTCTGTAAAATTTTCTTGAAAATAATGAGTGGGGTCATGTAATATTTCTTCTGGGTTGGAAAACTGTTGTTCAGCTGACACAGTTGTTGGTGTTCGTGAAGTCACCAAAGTTGTTGCACTTTCATCATAGGGATGGTGACTTTCTGATTCAACCTCTTTTCCTAAATTGGTAGAAATCTGAAATTGGTGTAGAACATGACATTCAGAAATTCCTGCAATTTGTGTTCAACACAACTCATCATGTGGAAGATTTACTATTTGATTGCTCCTTACAGAGTTGCTCCAGTAGTAGTAGTAGTAGTAGTAGTAGTAAATTATACTGTTAATGTTAGTAACTTTGCAATTATTTCCTTCTGCTCTACAGCTTTTTTACTTTTTGCAGATCAACTTGGGTATGACCATTTAGACATTTTATATTACAATTCGGTACTTATTTTTACACCAAAAATAGTCACTATCACAAAACAAAACAGGCAAATGATGATTTAATCAAAGAATGTCTCAGAGCACACTCAGTAACAGCTACAAACAAAACAAATGCCACAACATCACATAAAATACAGGGGAATTTCTGATCATTAAGTCGGCTTATTTAAGTTGGTTGGACATGTTTAATTTTACTTCACTATTCACTCCATGCAGAACTGTCGACTGCGCAAAGCCAATAAGCAAGAGGGTATTGTAGTCAGTCATTATCATTTTTTTTAAATAAATTTGGTTTTTTAGTAGGGTGCCCCTATCGATCATGGGGCCCTGGGCATATGTCCAGGGTGCACAGTGGGAAAGAGGGGCCTGGTAGTGGACGATTTCGCTGCCAGGGACAAAGATTTGGTGACTTGTTGTTCAGTTGTATGAGAAGGAGATGGGGCTGCTACCATGATACTGGCCGATTTCAAAACTACAGTACTGAATTGGAGATCACAAGTCTGCATGGCCATGTCCTTCCTGGACTGACGCTTGCTGGATGGTAAAATGCATATTTTCGACTAGACAACAATTTGCCATCACAGGATGAGGTACTTTTCCTTCACCCACATCTCATGGATGGTCCACACTGAGATACATGGGACATTCATGGAATGAGATAGCACTGTCTCCATTACAGTTGATACAGTAGAGAGAAGGAGCCGGGCAACGCCGTCATGAGCATCTCTACCAGAAGTAATGCATTTGTCCATGTTTTGACAGGGCACCCAAGTGTGGTTATAATGTAGTCACTGGCAGCAACACATCATGCTTGTAACATTTGATAGAAGCACTACTCAATCAAATGTGAGGAAGGAAAGTGTGTATAGGCACTAAGTTAGCATTAACCTCTCTCGTTACCTGATGGTCTGCAGTGACACCCTGATCAGAGAGATAATGCTGGATTTCCTCCTTGGTTGGAACACCAAGCAGCCGAGTGTAAATAACACCACGTGAAGAATTCAGCATACAATTGGCCTCAACATGAACAGTATAGTTGTGGAGGATTGAAGCAGTAAGCAGTTGTTGGGCTTGAAAGTAACAACTTGTCTCCAGAAGCAAAGTCCCAATACGTAAGCGAGAGCAGTATTTCTTGCATCTCCAATGGCACACTCCTTCTGATTGGGGACTCACCCACCTTAGGTGATTGTTCACATTGCTGGTCAAACCTCCAAAACTGCAGACAGAGAGACTAATTGGCAGTTGGAAAGGTAACAGCTTAATCAATCACTCCTCCCTGGATGTAGCCTGTATTAGAGGGTATGTGCAAACCCTACCTGTCGATCTGGGGCTGGGAATTACACGTTACCCAGTCACCTGTTACGTGCCAGTTGCATGGGCCAACCTTCAGAAGCACACAAGGAGGAAAAAGAAATGAAGAGAGATCCCAAACACCTGAAGTGGATGAAGGGAGGAGATGAAGAATGAAGAAAGATGGAAAAAAACAGAGGAGGCACTCTTCCAACACCAGGCTACTGAAACTTCATAACACATTCCCAAAAATATCCAAGACATGTTCCCCAAGTGAGCGGAAAAAGAATAGCATGAGCATAGACATGCAGCACAGAATGGAGAGAGGTGCTGCAAAGGCTGAAGCCACATGGTAGCCAAGCACAAACTCACTGAAGAGTAGTGAGCACATTGGGAGAGCATGTGCTTTTGTTTTCTTGTTTTGAACCATTGGAGTGTGTGTTACATACCATCCCCTATTTTCCATAGTTTAAAAAATGACTACATGTTCTTGTTTGTGTATTAGACACCATGTACATTTATTTGTCATTATTGTTTGGCAGTGTTACCCCAAATGTTGCTGATGTAAGGATTCCCCCCTGCATTATACTGATAACTTAGGAAATACTATCAATCAATGCATCATCAGATGCCAGGTAAGACACATTTTTTTCAACAGGACAATACATAAAATTGAAGGTGCAAATGCAGATTTTGGAGCTGCTCCAGATTGAAAGGAAAAATTCCGATTCCTTTGACACAGCAGTCAGATCAGCTGGTGTCATTGCTCTCAATTAGACACTTTTGAATGGTTCACCAATTGTCCATTCTCACTACTTTAGTTGTCCAATAATTTTGATCAGCCTAATGCCAAAAATTAAATTTTTTTTTGTTTTTTTGTTTTTTTGTTTTTTTTCCCCCCAGCAGCATCAACAATATTAGCATCCAAATGTAATTTAGCTCTGTCAAGAATGAGGAGGGCCATGCCAGGACTATTATCTTCGAAAAAATGCATAGCACAATCTACAAACTTACTGGCTGTCATTGAATCATTTTGCATTGTTTTTAAATATGTGCTGTCAGCTGCAATGTTACCCTTTTCATCCTTATGCCTCTTTCATTTGAACAGAATCATAGGAGGGATACTCTGACTTATAGCAGTTCCACATTCAACTATTGTTACACACTCAGCATGTTCACAAACAATAATATGAAATCTTTTTGCTCACCTCTGGGCTAACACTTGCTTTTGTCCATTGGAAAGAGCCATGTGGCAACCCCCTCCTCCTCACTGTCTATATTTTGAGGTTTACCCAATGAAGTCACTTTCAATCATTTGCTTCCTGAACTTTCCAATTAATCAGATATAAAAAATTCGTTTAATTTGGAAGTTTTGCCTTGTTTTTGCAACCATCTGGATAAGAAGCCATCTCAGTCATGTCCTGCCAGGTAACTTATTTATCTTTTTAAAGGACATTTAAATATTGTTCTTTTAACAAAAACTAAACAATATTCTTCAAAAAAGTTTGCTTGTCCAGCTGTGAGCAAGCATAAATATTCTGAAAAAAGTGCTGTTTTCTTGTTCTAAAGTTAATATGGTGGGTCGACCTGTTTTGTGTTCACAGCTACAGCTTTGGCTGTGCTTGCATCTTACTCATTCCATCTGTGATTCCATCTAACACTGTCCCTAGAACATTTTGTACCCACTGTCCATGCTTTTTTGACTTTTGTTATCATCGTCCATGAGTTTTTTCTGACAGAACAACTGTTCTTTAGTTTATGCTTAACATAAATTGAAATCATTAACTTTACTTTTTGTAATAACCTGCCCAACAGAAGGGTGCTCACAGGTGCCAAGTCTCATGTAAACCACAATTATTTATAGTGGCGTTGTCTAGAGATGAGGTCTCGTGGCAAGGTTGGTACTTCACAACAAAATCACAAGTAATCACAACTGCTGCCAGATGCAAGGACAAATGAAAGACATCTGCATAGATGCACCCTCAAGATTTCAGTATGCAACTGCAGCAGAATGCTCACTTATGTCAGAGCAGAGTGCAACTCACTCCATTCTGCAATCATTGCCAAAGACAACAGTATTGTCTCACTACAGAGCCAGCAGCACAAGAGTTTTTTTAGAAGTAACAATGTAGAAAAAGTTATGGTTCTAAAAGCTTGTAATGCTTGAACATTTTTGTGTGTGTCTCCTCCTGCTGCCACTTGGTGAGTGGATTTTTTTACCTATCCACTTACATTATATTGTCAATAATTGATTATTTTCATTGTTATATTATGTAACGGATGGATAAAAATCCTACTCACCAAGCAGCAGTAGAACACACATAAGGAAAGATTTTATGTATGGAAGGTTTCAGAGCCAATGGATCTTTCTTCCAGCAGAAAAATTAAAGGGGAAGGGAGAGGGATTAAGGAAAAGGAACAGAGAGGTTTAGGAAAATGGGTAGAGTTGAGAAAAGTCACCCAGTACCTCAGGTCAGGGGAGACCTACTGGATGAGATGAGAGTGAAAGACTGATTGATGGGGACTGCATCAGATGAGATTTGAAAACCTGAGAACTAAAAGGAGGAAGACACAGTAACATGCAAGACAGATATTACTGTTACAATATCATGCATGAATTAATAAGAGTGAAATGCTAAGGGCATTGTATGTAATAGAGATGGAGGGGCACAGCAAAAAATAGACGGGTCAGAAAATGATAGTTACTGTGAAGAAATGCTGAGACAGAAGCTGTTAATGTAAATTATGGCCAGGTGGGTGGCATGATCTGAGGACATGTTCTAGTGCTAGTTCCCACCTGTGAAGTTCTGAGAAACTGATGTCTCGGGGAGGAATCCAGATGGTGCATGTTTTGCCAATTACAGGGCTAGTATAGGATGTGGTAGGAGGGTGCATTGGGCAAGTCTTGCAGCGAGGATGTTCACAGGGATAGGAGCCATAGGCTCTGACAAAGATGCTGTGGAGATTGGGAGGGCAACAAAAGCTATTCCAGATGTAGTGGGATAAATCTCAGACAGAATGGATTTATTTCAGGGTATGATTTTAGGAAGTCATGGCCTTGTAGAAGTAGCTTATTAATACATTCAAGACCAGGATAATACTGAGTGACAAGTGGTGTGCTCTGAAGTTGTTTTTTCAAGGGATCAGCAGTGCCAGGATTGGATGTGATGGCCCAAGAAATTTGCTTTACAATTAGGCTGGTGGGGTAATTACGTCCAGTGAAGGCTGAGATGAGAATGGTAGTGTATTGCTGTAAAGAGTCTGCAGCTGAACAAATACATTCACACTGAATGCCAAGGCTGTGTGGGAGGGAACACTTGATATGAAACGGATGGCAACTATCAAAATGTAAGTAGTGTTGTTTGTTAGTAGGTTCAGTGTTGTCAGAAGTGTGTAGCTGACCAATGTTGATGATATGATCAACATCATGGAAAGTGGTATGGGATTTGGAATAGGACCATGTGAAATTTAATTGGAAAAAGGTATTTATAGAGATTCCAGAAATTTCAACAGGTCAGCTTCACCATGAGTCCACAGGGCAAAGATGTCATCAAAGTATCTCAACCAAATCAGGGGCTGAAGGCTTATGGATCCAAGGAAAGCCTCTTCCAAGCTACCCATGAAAATGTTGCATTCCTTCCTGGTTCCCAAGGCCATACCTATGATCTGTTTGTGTGTCTGATGCTCAAAGGTGTAGAAGTTGTTAGTTAGTATAAAGTTGATTAAGGTGAGCTGGAAGGATGTCTTCATTCTGTCAGATTTTGCACACCACATGTAGAATAGCTTTTCGTCACCCTCTGCACGATATCATTGTCAGACGATATGGTCCTTCTTGCACCCATCTCCCTACCCTATGGCTCTTACCCTTTTGACAGTCCCAGCTGCAAGATTTGCCCTATGCACCCTCCTACCACTACATATACCGGCCCTGTAATTGGCAAAACATATACTATCAAAGGGAGAGCCACATGTGAAATGACACGTCATATACCAGCTGTTGTGTAAACAGTGTTTGATCTTTCACATCAGCATGAATACCACAAAGTTTCTCAGAACTCTGCAGGTGGGAACAAGTGCTACAACATGCCCTTGGTTCTCACCACCCACTTGGCCTTAATTTATGAAAATTTCTTCTGTCTCAGTGTTTCTTCACAGTAACTGCTACTTTCTTCACTTCATTTTAGTTTTCTACACCTTTCTTTTTCTAACCCGTATTTTTTGCTGTTTCCCTCCCACCTCTATTACATACAAACCACTTGACATTTCCCTCTTACTAATTCATGAATGAGGTTTTAACGGTAATCTCTGTCTTGTATATTATATATTACCCTGTCGTCCAACTTTAAGCTCTCAGGTTTTCAAGTCTCGTGTGCTGCAGCCCCCAACAATCAGCCTGTCCTTCTCATCTTGGCCAGTAAGTCTCCCCTGAGCTGCTGTTCTGGGTAGCTATTCTGAACTCTACCTCTTTTCCTATACTGCTCCAATCCTTTTCTTTAGCCCTCTTCCTTCCATTTAAATTCTTCTGCTGGAAGAAGGAACCACTGGCTCTGGAAGCTTGCATACGTAAAATTTTTCTTTAAATGTGTGTTCTCTTGTCGCCACTTAGTAAGTAGATATTTTATCTATCCAATTACATTATATTGTTAAAAGTTATAGTCAGTTGTACTTCATACTGTATCAGCTGATACATTAGTGCTCAGTTATAGTAACAAACACACTACATAACTGTGGACAAAGGTATGAGCATATGGAGTAAATTCACAGATTTGTGAGTGGCTCGAGGACTTCTTAATTAATAGAACCCAGCATGTTGTCACAGATGGTGAGTGTTGTTCAGAGGTAAAGCTCTCATCAGGAGTGTACCAGGGAAGTGTGATAGATAGAACTGCTGTTGTTCTGTATATACAAAAATGATTTGGTGGACAGGGTGGGCAGCAATCTGCAATTGTTTACTGATGATAGTGTGGTGTATGGAAGAGTGTCAAACTTGAGTGACTGTAAGAAGATGCACAATGACTTAATGTGGTGTGCATACTGTAAGACCTCTAGTGAAGTAGGCGAGTGTCAGCAATATGTCTCGTGGTCTTATTGTGGCGTGTTCATCTTCTGCCGTTAGGTCAGACGATAGAAGTGCCACTTGCACGCTTAGAGTAGCAGATTGACGGTGGCCAACTTTAAACAGAACTTGATTAATTTTCACACTCATTTATTAAAATAATAACAATCATAAACCTTACTTAACTTGATTCTGGATGCTATTTACAATTGACAATCTGAAGTGCCTTTGGTCTTGGTATGTTAATCTTATTCTCACATATCTCCGATACTTGACAAAGTGTCCATACATTTATCTTCATGACTATGTACAGGAATATGATAATCTTATTAGGTGCAGACTGAAACTTGACTATAGACTAATGCAGACTAATGCAGACTGACTAATCGTTATAATGCCTCGCACGTTCAGGTATCACTGCGAAACTGTGATCTGCAAGGAGAAAAGGTTCTACGTTAGCAGCAATCTCATTACCTGCGTTACATATTAATATGCGGATCGGCGGAAGCAGACTTCGGTCCGTCTCTAAGACAGCACCTTCTCGTAGGGCAGAGATGGATGAGCGCTGCACCTGCGCTATTGTGCTTAGCGGGACACACTCTAGTGGGAAAGTTGTGTACGCGCTGACTACACGGAACTATGTAAACAACACTTAGACAAAATTTCTAGTTGGTGTGATGAATGGCAGCTAACTCTAATTGTGGAAAAAGTAAGTCAATGCACATGGGTAGGAAGAACAAACCTGTAACGTACAGATACAATGTTAATAGTGTCCTGCCTGACACAGTGAAGTCATTTATATATCTGGGTGCAGCATTGTGAAGTAATATGAAATGGAATGAACACGTGAGAACTTTGATAGGGAAGGTGAATGGTCAACGTCAGTTTATTGGGACAATTTTAGGGAAGTGTTGTTCACACTTCAAGAAGGTAACTTGCAGGACACTGATGAAAAAGTAGAGTTAAAGGGTTATAAGTCACTTGGTATCATCTGACTCAATGATGCAAAGGTAACTTCTATGGCCATTACATTTTGTCACTACAATTTGTGTCCCTTTGCCCCTTAACTGTGCCATATTTTCTCTAAACTTTTAAAAATATGGCACTTCTCAATAAAAACTGATATCAACAGACATTGAAACGTCCATGCAGTTGCCTAGCTTCCATACTAAAAAATTTCATAACAGATGCTGGATTTGAGTATGTGAAGCAGTTTGTAATATATCACCACACTGGCAACATTTATATTGAGAAAGTGTTGAGAGGCGATTGGAAAGCATTCATCTTTCTACACCAACAGCAATTATTGTAGCAATACCTCACCCAGCAATACATTTGTAATGAATAGTTCACCTGTATTGCTGTCTGTGACCAAGGGAGACTTACAAGAACTACAAACATAATAAAATACTGTAGCCAAAGAAATGCTGGAGAAATGTTCTAAGAAGTTTCAAATGATGTCATTTAAAAGTTAAGAGAAAATATGGCACAGTTAAGGGGAAAAGTTATTCTGAATCTGTTGTGGGAACTGAAACTAACATGGAATCACAACAAAGTTATTTGCCAAAAACTACAGCAGAATTGTTGACATTTCAATTTTTGCTGAAGAATACCAAGATTCACAAGTCTTATATCAACATCCTGAAATAAAAGACTATTTCAGGAAATTTAACATGCTGATATCCTCTTTACATATGTAGACCGCATTTTCTTTATTGTGTCACAATGGCCAATCTTCGAAAATTATATATTCTTTCTCATAATGCATGTTTTCAGAAAAACATTTCTTTTTCAAATCTAAAAGTAACAAAAGTGCATTTCTTTAAAACATGATGATGAATTGGAGCAATAAATGTCACTCCATTTCTAATTCATTGATTATTTGTAAAGTGTCTTTTCTTTTTATGTCTCTCACTGAAAACACGTAAATATGTGTGTGTAAATGAATAATCCTTTGAATAAATAATATTCAGGAATAGCACACAATTTTTTTATCCAATTTCTTTATCCACCAACCAAATAAATTCTGCCCAGCTCTGATGGTAAGAGCAGCTCATTTTGCACACACACACCTGCAAATTTGCAGCCTATGGGCAGCAATGGGGGCAGCTCTAATTTGAAATACCATGGTTAAAAAGTGGTCAGTCAGAAGTATCATGGTACCTGCACCACACATAGAAGAGCCAGAACACCACAGTTGCAAAGGCCAAGGAGCTACCTACACGGCTGGGACGGCTCATTCTTAAGGTTGAGCAGGGGCCCTGCCCCACCAGAAATTTTCTGATATAACGATTTTATTCAGTTTATTTTTTCAGCATTATATCAAACAGTTTGAATATGATACATAGTATGGGTAACAGAGACCAAAGGTAATCAGGCAGAGTTTTGACTGCTCCGCTGCAGACATGCAGTATCAGGACTGGGACACATGTGAGAGTTCTTTGTTCTCTTATCAGTTTGGTGCACTCTCATAGTACATGCGGGATTGTTTACATTAGAGGTGAATTTTCACTCATTGTTACTGTCTGATAATTCCTTGAGAAGACGTTCTGGAAGTGTCATAGGTCTTGCAAGAGCAGATGTCAGAAGCGTTTACACGCAACAGAGTGAGGCTGTCTGTGAGAGATGAGAGATCACTCTCGGTGAGATTTTTCTGTCCTAGTGCTGTGCATGAAGGAAGAAGTCGCCATGGAACAGTGTTGGGCTGCAGCTGCAGTTTTAATACCTTTAGTGGCAAAGAAAAATCGTGAATGACCTTCTTCCTGATGGATAAGAGGGCAGATTAGGCAGCAATATTGTTTTGAAGTGTGCAGGAATCGCATTTAAATCTTGTGACAAAGTCCACAACATTATCATAATCTTACAATAATGACAGTGATGCAGATGGAAGAAGTCTGTATATATAGAAGGCAATGTCCCAACAGACTGACTCACTGATTCGTCATCACTCAGCCCAAACCACTAAAGACAGGAACTTGAAACTTGCAGTGGGTGTTGACTGTAGGCATAATTTGTGAAGTGATTTTTTGAAATTCCACCAATACAATGATGAAACATGGAATGAAAGATTTTATGAAAATATATTGCTATTAATGTGAAACTAGAACTACAAAAAGTATATTTGGTTTCTCAGTCAGATATAAAGAAATATATGTTTCAGCATTTTTCGAAATTTTACACCCATGGGAGTGAAATAGCAGTGAATGTTTTTTTTTTTTTTTTTTTTTTTTTTTTTTTTTTTTTTTTTTTTTTTTTTTTTTTTTTTTTTTTTTTTAAAGAAAAACCTTTTTGAAGTCCCGTTTCTGAAAACTGGTATTTGACTTCTCAGTTCTAAATTTAGAAAAAATACATTTTTTGAAATCCAACCCCTAAGGTGGTGAAATGCATGGTTAAATATTTTGTGAAAATATTGCATTATGTAATCATTTTTAAACTATATCTTTGAAAATTGGTATTTTGCTTATCAGTTAGAAATGAAAAAAATAAATGTTAAAATTTTTGGGAAATTCCCTCTCTATGTGAGTAAAATAGAGTGAGATTTATTCAGACACTCATCATCACCCAGACAAAACTGCCAGACCTTGGTGATGATGTGGATGTTATACTGTAGACATTGTTTAAGAAAGGATTGTTCGAAATTCCACTCCTAAGAGGGTGAAATAAGGGATGAATGGCATTTTGAAGCTAGAACTACAGAAATTGATATTCAGTTTCTCATTAAGACATTGAAAAGTATGCTTTCTGGCATTTTTTAAAATTCAACTTCTAAGGATGTGAAACAGGGAAAGAAAATTTTCAAGAAAATATTTCATTAAATTAAAAATATTTTAAAGCTATATCTTTTAAACACGGTATTTCACATTGGTATTAGATATAAAGAAATATATGTTCAGGGATGAAAGTGCCTGTGGAAGTATCACCAAGAGAAAGAAAAAGGCATGATTAGAAACCTAGGATTTCAAATACCAGAACTGCTTTTTGGTAAGAAGTACATTCAGAAAAGATCTTACTTGCACAGTCTTAATCAGCATGAGAAGTTTAGGCACTGGAATTTGTGAACAACATAAAACTTTGATTAAAGAAAATTTTAAAAAATCTGTGCAGACCATATAGTCTACATTAGTGAAGCAACATGTGCTAAGCTAGGACTCTATAATTGGATCGAAAATTGTCACCCTAAATACTGTTGTTGTTCGTGTGATCTCCAGTCAAAAGACTGGTCTGATATAGCTCTCCATACTACTCATCCTGTGCAAGCCTCTTCACCTCCTAACAATGCATCCTTCTGAATCTGCTTACTGCATAAATCTCTTGGTCTCAATCTACAATTTTTACCTACCCACATCACTTCCCTCTAATACTAAATCGCTGATTCCTTGATGTCTCAGAATGTCTCAGAACATGTCCTAATAACTGATCCCGTCTTCTAGTCAGGATGTGCCACAAATTTCTTTTCTCCCCGTTGTATTCAGCGCCTCCTCATTACTTACTTGATCTACTTTTCTAACCTTCAGCATTCTTCTGTAGTGTCATATTTCAAAAGTTTATAGCCTCTTCTTGTTGAAACTGCTTATTGTCCATGTTTCACTTCCATACATGGTTACACTCCACACAAATACTTTCAGGAAAGAGTTCTTAATACTTAAAATCTATTTCCTATGTTAAAAAAATTCTCTTCATTAGAAAAGCTTTTCTTGCCATTGCTTGTCTGTATTTTATATCCTCTCTACTTTGGCCATCATCAGTTATTTTGCTGCCTCAACAGCAAAACCTATCTACTGCATTGTCTCCCCTAATGTAATTCCCTCAGGATTACGCTTGTCTTGCTTTTGTTGATGTTCATCTTTCATCATCCTTTCAAGGCATTGTCCATTCAATTCAGCTGTTCTTCTAAATCCTTTCCTATTGCTATCTATGACAGAATTATGTCATTAGCAAACATCAAGGTTTTTATTTCTTTTCCCTGAGACTTAATTCCTATTCCAAATTTTTCGTAGTTTCCTTTATTGCTTGCACAATGTACAGACTGAATAACATTGGAGATAGCATTGTAGCCTATCTAAATCCCTTCTCGATCACTGCATACCTTTCACACATCTCAACTCTTAGAACTCCGGTCTGGTTACTGTACGAGTTGTTAAATAGCCTTTCGCTCCCTTTATTTTACCCCCGCTACCTTCAGAATTTCAAAGAGAATATTTTACCCCTACTACCTCCAGAATTTCAAATAGAATAATGCAGTCAAAATTGTGAAAAAGCTTTCTCTAAATCTACAAATGCTATGAACATACATAACAGTATTTCATATGTACATGTATAAATTCTATAAACATAGGTTGTCTTTCCTTAGTGTTTGTTTGTTTTGTTTTGGGGTGCAAAAACAACTAGGGTCATGTGTGTCCATCTCAGAACTTGTAGAACATGCCCATGTCAAAACTGTAGAACACGAAGACAAAGGGAGGAGTTAAAAACGAGAACACACAAATCCCAAACTACGCAAGACAAGACAGCTAGAAACAGGGACATGGAGAAAGGTCTTTAAAATATACCATAGACAAACAGAGGTCCAGAACTAAAAATTATATGCCCTTCACCATATTGCTACAATGGATGAAAAGTAAAATGTGGTGAACAGCCAGCACATCATTCGCTAAAATGTCCGGGAACTCAGACGGCAAATGCAAATGGGAACGTAAGCAGTTATAAAAGGGGCATTCTGTCAGGAAATAGTGAACAGTCAAAATTTGGGTGCAATGGGGATGAAGTGGTGGGGGAGCACAACTTAATAAATGGTGGCGGCTAAAGAGACTGAGTCCAATACGCAACCTAGTTAAAATGATCTCCTCATGGTGAGAGGGCCGAGAGGTGGTCATCCAAGCCACCGGGAGAGGCTTAATAGCCTGGAGCTTTTTCCCATGAAGGGAGGACCAGTGTTGATGCCAAAGTGACACCACCTGCTGACAGACGGCCACACAGAGATCATTGGAAGGAATATAAGAACCAGTGGGTTGAGGTACAAGGACTGCAGCCTTGGCAGCAGCGTCAGCAGCCTCATTTCTTGTCAGACCAATGTGACGAGGAACCCAAATAAACATGACAATGGTACCATAAAGAGTGAGTATGTCTTCTATGATAAATTTTAGGAGGAATCCAAACTGATCTACACCGAGATTGGCCTCTGCGAGTTTTTCCATCTACATACTATTATGCATAAATCCAATAGTGTTAAAGACAGGCTACTTGTGATACTATTATTATTTTATTCTCTTTACTGTTTGATTAACATAGCAATTACAATGAAATAATATTACACCAATTTCATCTTTATACGCATACACACTCAAAAGCCAAAATGGGCAGATACCCGATAAATGACATTGCAGCGTTCTGCGTGCTATCTTCCAAGCATGTTACTTAAGAGGTAAACCTAACACTTTATTTTACTAATCACATATGTAATAATCAGGGACAGAACATTCTGAGCATGTGCCCACACTATGTACACTATGTTTATCGAGCTGTTTGCACTACAATGCCCTTGTATGTGGGACAATAATTCTTTTCAGGCAACAATGACAGGGAAATACCTCAAATTTTATAGGCACTGATGCTCCAATGACCAACAGCATAATTATGTTTGCTCTTATTTATTCCATCTGTTCAATACAGAGCAGGAACATTATAAACACAACACAAATTACAGCACTGTCCACACATAAAGCCATTAAAACTTAGAGAATCTAGCATTAATCCATGTTGTTGGTTTCTTTTTGTCTCCCCACTGATAGTTGGTGGTCCTTGTGCTGCTCCCACCTCCAATTCATGAGAAGAATCTTGGTCTCTCAGACCTTCTGTCTCCACACTGACAGCCTGTGGTCCTTGTGATGCTCCTGATTGAGAGAAAACAAAGAATTTTGAGTTATTATAAAAAAGTAGAAGTAACCAACAAAGAGATTGATTGATTGATTAATTGAGAGAGTATGGGATCAAATGGTGAGCTCATCAGTCCTGCAGTTCCAGAGGGGGTTACATAAGAAAGAAAGTCTGCTAAAAGTGAACAGATTTAGTCAGAGGAGTCAAATTATAGAAGAATGAACATTAAACACACACAGTATACGCATAAAAGGTGAGATCACATCTAAAAACTGGAAAAGGGGGGGGGGAGATGGTCATGGGGTTACAGACTGTGAAGACTGCAAAAGGAGTCTCAATCACAACCAACCCGCTCCTGTTCCAAGGCAAAAGCAGAACCTTATATCTGGAAATAAAAACCACTTTCACGGAGGAAACTGAGGACCATGTTTACCATCCATGGATCGTCCACTAACATTAAATTTGAGGAAACAGGAAGACTATACTTGGCACGAACAGTTGAAAGAAGGGGACATGCCACCAATATGTGAGATATCATCAGTCTGGCACCACAACCACATTGTGGGGGTGGGTTGTTACATAGGAGAAAACAATGGGTGAGCCGGGTATGGCCAATGAGTAAACGACATAAAACAGTGGAGTCCTTCCGAGAGAGGTGGAAAGAAGTGCCCCAAGCTGGAGTAGACTTCTTCATTGTGTGGAGTTTACTACTATGAGCAGTAGTGCTCCAGATGGCATTCCACTGTTGGGCAAAGAGAGATTTGACATAGATCCGCATATCCGCAGCTGGAATCGTCAAAGGAAAAGGGGGTAAGTATTCACTTCTGTAGCCAAATGGTCAGCCAATTCATTCCCTGGGTTTCCCACATGACTCGGGACCCAGAGAAAGATGACTGAAAAGGAGGCAGGCTCA
Source organism: Schistocerca piceifrons (assembly GCF_021461385.2). NCBI lineage: Eukaryota > Metazoa > Arthropoda > Insecta > Orthoptera > Acrididae > Schistocerca > Schistocerca piceifrons. The sequence continues at coordinate 127,213,498 of NC_060142.1, read as the reverse complement.
AGGGCAGAGAGAAGGTCATGGATGGCAGAGACCAAGGGGTGACGAAAGTAGCATCAATCGACAGCCTGAAGGCTGCTGATGGAGTCAGAACAAATTAAAACACTATGGAGGGAGGCCTGAGAAACAAAACGGAGGGCCCTGTAAATGGGTAGAAGCTCTGCTGTAAATATACTACATGATCCTGGCAACAAATGGTGCTCGAAGCCGGTAGGAGATGTGAAAACGTATCCTACATTCTCAGTAGTCTTAGAACCATCAGTGTAAAAGATGGTGGCTCCCTGGAACTCTGCAAAGATGGCACATACAAGACGCCAGTAAACCAAGGAGCAACAGAGACCTTAGGACTCTGGAAGAGATCTGTTCTAATCCGTGGTCTAGGCACTATCCAAGGGGGGAGGGGGGGGGGGGTTACAGGAGGAAAGACACGGGGCAAACTCCAGTGAGTGCAGATGGAGATCCCGGCAGAGGGTAGGGAGATGCATGCCAACTGGCAATCCCATCCATGGGTGGGTGTTAGGAGGGCGACTTCCCTCATTGGTGGAGAGCACAGGGTATACAGGATGGTCGGGGAATTGGCGAATGGTGACTGCGTAAGAAACAAGGAGTCATCTCCATCAGATGTGTAGAGGGGGAATCCCTGCTTCTGTGAGGAGACTATCAACAGGACTAGTGCGAAAGGCACCAAGAGCCAGACGCACCCTACAGTGATGGACAGGGTCAAGGAGTTTCAAAGTGGAAGGAGCTGCTAAGCCATAAACCTGGCTACCATAATTGATTCTAGACAAAACCAGACCACAGTAAAGATGGAAAAGAGTGGAATGGTCTGCACCCCAAGATTTATAGGCCAGGAGGCGAAGAGCATTAAGCTTCTGCATGTATGTAGTCTTTAGGTGATGAATGTGGAACAGCCATGTCAGCTTGTTATCAAAAATAAGGCCCAAGAAACGTGACTGTGTTACAACATCAAGGAGCTGGTTGCCTAAATAATGTTCTGGATCAGGGTGTACTGTGGGCCAATGACAAAAATGCATAACGCACATTTTGCAGGAGGTAAACTGGAAGCCATGGGTGGTGGCCCACGTAGAGACCCACTGGATGGTCAGCAGACGCCATTGAGTGGAATCTGCACCAGATGTAAAAAATGTCAACGTACAACTCCGGGGTAACCAGAGGCCCAAGAGACGTCACAAGTCCATTTATGCCAATGAGGAAGAGCATGACACTTAGCACAGAACCTTATGGGATACCATTCTCCTGAATGTGAGAGGTGCTGAGTGAAGTGCCAACTCGAACTTGGAAGGGCCGGTAAGATAAAAGCTCGTGGATAAAGATCGGAAGGGGACCACGGAAGCCCCAGTCATGGAGGATAACTGAAATATGATGGTGCCAAGCCATGTCATACACCTTATGTAGGTCAAAGAACACTGCGACAAGGTGCTGGCAGTGAGTATAAGCTTGTCCGATGGCTGATTCCAGTCAGAGTAAATGGTCAGTTGGAGATCGCCCAGCCCAAAAGCCACGCTGATTTGGTGACAAAAGGGCCTGAGATTCGAGTATCCAACATAATCTTGAGTTGACCGTTCTTTCAATCAGTTTACAAAGCACATTCATAGGGCTAATTGGGTGGTAACTGTCAAGAGACATTGAGATTTTCCCGGGCTTAAGGATGGGGATAACTATACTGTCTCACCATTGTGACAGAAAAGCACCCATGAGAGAGATGTGATTGAATACCTGAAGGAGCTGTTGCCTCTGGGGAATGTCCAAGTGTTGAATCATCTGATTGTGAATGGAGTATGGCCCTGTGGCTGTGTCTCATGAAGAGCTAAGAGCCTGCACCAATTCCCATTCAGTGAAAGGAGCATTGTGGGGCTCAAGATGGTGTGGGATGAAATGGAGGGGGTCTGTGCAACACTGCATTTGTGCTAGAGAAAGGCAGGAGGATAGGAAGCGGACAATGATGCCATCACAAAGTGTGTTCTGCAAGGACCTATGAATCAGTGTACAGAGCTCCTGGGATGTTCAGATCCTGAACAGTTGACTGTTGCTGGCATCCCAGAACACTACGGACCTTTGACCAGACCTGTGGTAAAGAGGAATATGTCTCCAGGAAGGAAACATAATGCTCCCAGCATTCCTTTTTGTTCCAATTAATAATGTAATGAGCTTTAGCTAAAAGATGCTTAAAAGTGAGGAGGCTGGTCTGGGAGCAGTCTCGCTTAAATCACTGCAGCACCCGTCAGCAGTCCTGAACAGCAACTGCGACGTCCTTAGTCCACCACGGTACCGGCTGATGACGGGACCCTGTGGGTAGGGGGACAGCAGTGCCAGCACCATGAAGAAGAGCGGCAGAGATGCCTTGCATGACTACATCAATGGAATTCAAGAGGGGGTGTCAAAGCGAACAGCAGACAGCTATAAAGGCCAATTGGCCCTGCGGAATGCCCAACATGGGGGCCTGTCTGCCTGGAGGCAGCAGGGGAATGATAGTGTCACTGGGAAGTGGTCACTGTCACAAAGGTCATCATGGGATGACCAATGCAGGGAAGCCACGAAGGCAGGGGAGGAGATCACAAGATTGATAGCAGAGAAGGTGCCATGAGCAGCACTAAAGTGGGCAGGGCAATCATCGTTGAGGAGACACAAATCAAAGTCCATGATAAGTTGGTCGATTAGGATACCCTGAGCCGTTGGTGTAACACTCCCCCACAATGGATGGTAGGCATTGACATCCCCAAGGAAGAGAAATGGGGGTGGGAGTTGCTGAGGTAAGGTAAATAGTGCAACATAAGAAAGTGGCCTACCTGGAGGGAGGTAGACATTGCAAATGGTGATTGTCAGAGTCGTTTGCCCTCTAACTGGTAGCACCTCCAAAGTGGTACATAGGGGGATCCAGTCACTAAGGATATCGGAGTAAACCAAAGTGCAGACCCCACCAGATGCTATCCCAGGGCCAGCATGGTTCTGACAGAAAGCACGATAACCACTTAAAGTGGGAGAGTGGTCGTCATGGAAATACGTTTCTTGGAGAACAAGACAGAATGCAGAACAAGAGGAGACAAGATGTTGCATTTCCAGTAGGTGATGATAGCAGCCGTTGCAGTTCCACTGGATGATTGTGTGGTATGAGTCCAAGGTAGGCATGAAGGAGCCGAGGAGGAGGTCAGGTCACTTGGTCAGTAGTTGTCACCAGCAACGATGGGGTGACATCCATAAATAAGATGTCAGACTCAGGTTGTGAGAGGGGAGTTGGCACCTCCGGGGGCACCGGAGACACCTTCTCTTGGGATTCATGCTTCTTCTTCTTCTCTTTCTGAGGTGGAGGAGGACATGACACAGGGTGAGTACAGATGTCTGTAAGATCAGGAACCGAAAGAGAGCGGGTAGCCTTGAGGCCCACAGATGGTGCACCTCATGGCTGAGTGGTGGTCTTCTGGCCTGAGAGACACTGGGGAGAGGGTTCCAAAGAGGGAGCCCAGTCACCGGCAGATGCCGAAGAAGGGGAGCACTTCTTCAGCCAGGGTGGGGAGCGTGACTCCCTGACAGGAGGTCATGGGAATGGCAGGGGAGTTGGAGGGGAGAATGGGGTGGGGCTGGGGTAAGGATGAGGCTGTAGGAGGAGGAGGAGGAAAGAAAGTAACAGAGGGAAAAGTTGAAGATAGTGACACCAAATGGAGTCTCTCATGTTTTGGGTGAGCCTCAGTTAAGACAGGCGATCCAGGGACTTATATCCTTGTTCTCCTTTTCTCTCTTGTATGCCGGGCAATCCAGTGAGTGAGGGGAGTGGCAGTCAACACAATTCACACACACAGGTGGCAGAACACAAGGGGTTCCCTCATGGATGGGGTGGCCACAGTCACCACACAAAGGGTCCGCCGTACAGTGGGAAGACATACGCCCAAAATGCAAGCACTGAAAGCACTGCATAGGTGGAGGGATGTACGGCTTCATGTCACATCTGTAGCACATAACTTTGACCTTCTCTGGGAGTGGATACCCCTCAAAAGCCAGGATGAAAGCGCCAGTATTGGTGCGGTTGTCTTTGCAACCCTTCTGCACACGTCGAACAAAATGAACGCCACACCACTCCAGATTAGCCCGGAGTTCCTCATCAGTTTGCAGGGTGAGATCCCTATGAAAAATGACTCCCTGGACCATATTCAGATATTGATGAGGAGTGATAGATACTGGGATGTTGCCAAGACGATCACAGGCATGAAGAGCTGCTGATTGGGTGGCAGAGGAAGCTTTGGTCAATAGGGAGCCCGATTGCATCTTACTAATAGACTCCACTTCCCCAAACTTTTCCTCGATATTTTCCATGAAAAACAATGACTTTGTGGCAGTGAATGTGTCTCCATCTATCATAGTACAAATGAGGTAATGGGTAAAAGGTTTCAGCCCAAGACGGTGGGCCTGTCCCTCCTCCCATGGAGTAGCCAGGGAAGGGAAGGCTGCCGGGTCATATGAGACAGCATTTAAGGATCCTCCACCATTTGAAGAGATGGCCATGTGAGAACAGCCGGATTTTTGCGCCTTGATATGCTTCGTGTGCCAAGCATTTGCCCTGATACCACCCATTCTGACCAGGGGTCTCCGCAAGGGCACAACCCAGCCACAGGAAGGGCCGTCTGGCACAGCGGCCATTGCCAGGAGTTCTGATGCTCCAAGAAGACAAGCAACCACTCCTTGGCATACATGGCGAGGGAGGTGGGGGAGGGGGGAGGGGGGGGGGGGGGACAGCTCAGGTATCAGTAGTGTGACCCCTTTGTTGTCAGGTGGCTCAGCCATATGGGTATGTAACAGCCCCAGCACACAGACTGGCTACATGTGTTGGTGATCTAGCAGGGTGGAAGGGGGCTACAGTGGGTAAGGGAGAGGGGAAGGAAGAGGGGAGACGAATCCATACTGTAGATGCTAGGGAGGGAGTTCTTCCCCATATGGCTCACACTAAAAACAGGAAATTTTGAAGTGGAGGTCAAACCTCAAGCGAGGAGCAAATCGCCAAAAGGGTGAAAGAACTGGCAAAAGGAACAAAATTGCAACCTTATACAGGAAACCAGGGGAATAGCCAGGTCAACATAAAGCAGAAAACCAAGAGAAGGGAAGGAGGTGGCAACAGAGAAGGAGTGGGGATAGGGAAGGAGGGGGCAGGGAGAAGTAAAAGCAACTAAGGAATGAAGAATGAGCTGCAATAGCTTGAGGTCCTATGTGTGCCACGCACAAACTCACGGAAGAACTGTGAGCCCCCTGGGGCGCAACAAAGAGAATAACCAACAAGAAAGAATAGCCAAAAATGAAACAGTGTTGGATGGGCCCTTTCAAGACTTCCTCTGTGTGGTGAGTAGCAATCCATCCTTTTCATACTGTCACTCCTTCCTGCACTTTCTGTTGCTTGAAAAGGGTAACTAAAGATGTTTCAACACTGAATGAAAAATAGTAATTATTAATTATTTCAGTCTTTAACAGTCTATGCAGATCAGTGTATAATGTCTCAACAGTTGTGTATAAGAATCAAATGATAAACAAGGAACTCTCTGAATATACAACAGACAATTGGTAACAATAAATCAAGCAAGGGAGATTAAAGCTAACTGCAATAAAATCTCAAAGTGAGAACAGAAGTTTCTGCAAAAAAGCTTACGGTCCAGTATGTGCCACAAGAGCAGCAACTAATTTGCAAAACATAAGGTATCTTTAACTTGTACTTAATCTATGGAAGGAAGCAAATAGCTTACCTGTATCATTCCTTTTTCTAAAAAAAATGGTTCAAATGGCTCTGAGCACTATGGGACTTAACATCTATGGTCATCAGTCCCCTAGAACTTAGAACTACTTAAACCTAACTAACCTAAGGACAGCACACAACACCCAGTCATCACAATTCCTTTTTCTTTTCCTATTGTCAGGTGCACCAGTCATCCTCTTTTCATCATAATAACTGGAGAGAATGATTGAGAAAATTAGTGTAAAAAGTAAAAATAAACTCTAAATAAATGTTAACCAACTGAAATGAATCAATAACTATAAAAAGTTATGCATTTTTAAAAAGAAAAATACAGGCAGGAAAAGCTTTTACTTAAAGTTAGTTTTTTTCACTTGGTATGAGGGAAGACAAACTTTTCATACAAATGAGGAGTTGAACAGTGGACAGATGTGTAAGAGCTACAGTCACTGGAGCTAACGCAGTGTTTGACCAGCACACACAGACTACATCCCTGTTATTTCTACCTTTCACCTGCCTCAGCCTTCTTGTTACATTTACCATTTGCATTTTGAGAACACAACTGGTACTCTACTTCAAAGACACAGTAAGACTTTTTTACATGTTTGTAAATATCAAGTGTGTTTTCCCACATTCCACAGTTCAGTACTGTGGGTTGAATCTCATCTAGCCACCTAGAATTGAAAAAAAAGTATTATCTACCCTTTTCATGGTAGGAACTTTCAAGAGAATGTTCACAGAGCTACACTGATACACTAGGTAAATGCAGTATTGAATTTTCGTTAGTAGCTGATCAACTAAAGTGAAAGTATTTCAGGTTTGCATCAGAAGAGTTATGTTGGCACCCCTGTTGTTTATGTTATCTTAATGAGCTAACTAATATAATAGCAACCTCAGACTTTTCGCAGATGAGACTTATCAATAACAAAGTATTGCCAGGAAAAAGCTACAGAGATGATCAGTCAGACTGAGAAAAGATTTCAATGGCTTGCAAAGGCTGCAAACCTGCTTTGATGTACATAAATATAATAATTAGCACTTCTCACAATGAAAAATCTTAGTACCCTAATGCTACAGTATCAACATTCACAATCACAATTCATTCAATTAAGACAAAAATTTGTAGAGAGATGAAATGGAATGGTTGTGTAAGCTCAGTCACATGGGAGTGACATAGTATCACTTGGAGGATACTAACAGGTCTGTCTGACTGATGGGAGTGATACAATATTCACATGAAAGCTGGCTTACAAAATTACATGAACCAGTATTATGGGAAGGAAATAGAAATAATATTCTTCAGCTTCCTACGTACTGCCGCCATAAGGACTGTGAAGACGGAATTAGACTAATTACAACATGCATCGAGGTATTTGCACATTCATCCTTCCATACAGGATTGCAATGAAAACCCTAACCTGCAGTACCATGCCAATAACTCTCTTCCAAGCACTTGTCAGTATTCTGAACACTATGTATGTATACTTAGATGTGGAAGTCTTCCATCCTCAGTACTCTACTGCATTTTGTTCAGAACAATAATTATACAGCAGGGGACACAGGTGGGCAATCACCCACATGAGCATTTCTAACACAAGTTATACATTTGGCCATGTTTTGACAGGACACTCAAGTGCAGTTATAAAGTTGACACTGGCAGTAGTGCATCATGTTTGGAATGTTTGATCAGTCTGTGATGACGTCATAGCTTGCCTTAAACTTTGATCAAATGTGGGAAAAAGAGTGTGTGTAGGAACTAAGTTTGCATCAACCTTTTTCATTGCCTAATGGCTCGCAGTGATGCCCTGATGAGAGACATAACACTGGATTTCCCACTCAGGCAGACCATCAAACAGGTGAGTGGAAATAACAACACACAAAGAATTCAGCTTATGATGGGCCTTTATACCATTAGGATAGCCATGGAGGAGCAAAGTAGTAAGCCATTGTTGTGCTTGAAAATCACAACTGGTCTACAGAAGCAAAGTCCCATTACATATCTGAGAGCAAGATTTATGCAGAGCCTGCAATTCCATCAAAACCTTTCTGAGTAATGAACCAATTAACTGTAGCACAATACTGACCTTTTTTGGTGCCCAACATTATGAGGAACCAAGGTGTAGCTGGGAGAGTCATTGAATCTTTAGTCTCATTCTGTTTGCATTTAGTAGGTGTAGACTGAGAGGAAATTGACTAGCCCATTGCAAAAAAAATCACCTATGATTGCCAGGGTCTCCAATGGCATGCTCCTTCTAACTGGGGGTCCACTCAGAGGAGGCTCACCTGCCTTAGGTGATTGTTCACACCTTAAGTCATACCTGCCAAACTCCAGACAGACGGACCAACTCACAATTGGGAAGGTAAGAGCTCAGGCAATCACCCCTCCCTAGGCCTAGCCTGTACTAGAGGGCACGTATGAACCCTATCTGTTGACACTCAGCTGACAATTACATGTTACCCTGTCATCTACAACATGTCAAATGTGTGGGCACCCTTCAGGACCACACAGGGAGAAACTAAGAGAAACCTCAAACACCAAAGCAGAGGAAGGGTAGGAGAAAGAAAATGAAAAAGGAAGGAAAAATCAGATGAGGGACTGTTCCAGTGGTGGGCTATCGAAACTTCAAAACACTTTCCCGAGAATACCCAAGACATGTTCCTCAAGGGAGGGGAAAAAGAATAGTGGGAGGATAGACATGCAGCACAGAAAGGGAAGAGGTGCTTCTAAGGCTGAGGTCCCATGGTACCCAAGAATGATCTCACCAAAGTGTAGTGAGCCCACTGGGAGAGCATGTGCTTTTGTTTTCTTGTTTTGAACCACTAGAGTGTGTGTATTCCTTTATCTGCAAACAAAGACCTTAAAATAATATTTTCCTCGGTATTTAGAGCCTGGTGGTGTGATGGTATTTTTTGTCACAGTTTCAGAGTAGATAAAAAATTATTACCGCACTCCCCCCCCCCCTAACCTGTTACCCCACCCCCTCCCCACCCTAGCCTCCTCTTTACCCCCACCACCCAGTGGCCTCTGCTGGCAGAAACTGTGTTTGAGGGAGAGAGAGAGAGAGAGAGAGAGAGAGTGTGTGTGTGTGTGTGTGTGTGTGTGTGTGTGTGTGTGTGTGTGTGTGTGTGAGTGCACGCGCGCGCGCACACATGCGTGTGATGGCCTTGTTGGCCAAAAGCTCACTTTCTGTCAGTCTTTTTGCTGTGCCTATCTACGACTCAGAATCTCTGCTATACGTTGAACAGCAACTATTCTTTTCATAATATTGTTACATACCATCCCCTATTTTCCATAGTTTAAAAAATGACTACATGTTCTAGTTTGTGTATTAGATACCATGGACATTTATCTGGTATTATTCTTTGGCAGTATTACCCCCAAATGTTGCTGATGTAAGGATTCCCCTCTACATTAGGCTGATGACTTAGGGAATATTATCAATCAATGCATCATCAGATGCTAGATAAGACACATTTGTTTCAACAGGACAATACATAAAATTGAAGTTGCAAATGCAGATTTCGGAGCTGCTCCAGATTGAAAGGAATAATTCCTATTCCTTTGACACAGCAATCAGATCAGCTGGTGTCATTGCTCTCAGTTAGACACTTCTGAATGGTTCACCAATTGTCTATTCTCACTTCTACAATTGTCCGGTAATTTTGGTCAGCATAATACCAAAAATTCAGATGATTTGAAAATGCTTGTCAATGAGCTGAGGCTAATGTGTACAAATGGTTGGTAGCTAAGAGAGGATTGTGTTTCTTTTTTTTCTTTTTCTTTTTTTTTTCCAGCATCAACAGTATTAGCATCCAAATGTAATTTAGCTCTGTCATTAATGAGGAAGGGCCTTGCCAGGACTATTATCTTCAAAAAATGCATAACCCAATTTACTAACTTACTGGCTATCGTTGAACCATTTTCCATCAGTTCCAAATGTGTGTTGTCAGGTGAAATGATACCCTTTTCATCCTTATGCCTCGTTTGTTTGAACAGAATCATGGGAGGGATATTCTGACCAACAGCAATTCCACATTCAACTATTGTTACATACTCAGCATGTAACCAAACAATAATATGAAATCTTTTTGCTCACTTCTGGGCTAACACTTGCTTTTGTCCATTGGAAAGAGCCATGTGGCAACCCTCCTCCTCCACACTGTATATATTTTGAAGTTTGCCTAATGAAGTCATTTTCAATTATTTGCTTCCTGAACTTTCCAATTAATCTGAAACAAAAAATTCATTTAATTTGGAAGTTTTGCCTTGTTTTTAGAACCATCTGCGTAAGAAGCCATCTCAGTCATGTCCTGCCAGGTAATTTATTTATCTTTTTAAAGGACATTTAAATATTGTTCTTTTAACAAAAATTAAACAATATTCTTCAAAAAAGTTTGCTTGTCAGCTGTGAGCAAGTATAAGTATTCTGAAAAAACTGCTGTTTTCTTGTTCAAAAGTTAATATGGTGGGTCGATCTGTTTTGTGTTCACAGCTACAACTTTGACTGTACTTGCAGTGGTTGTCACACTCATTTCATTGGAGATCCCATTTAATTCTGTCCCTAGAACATCTTGTGTCCACTGTCCATTCTTTTTTGGCTTTGTTATTATCACCCATAAGTTTTTTCTGACTGAAGGGACAACTGTTCCTTAGTTTATGCTTAACATAAATTGAAATCATTAACTTTACTTTTTGTAATAACCTGCCCAACAGAAGGGTGTTCACAGGTGTCAAGTCTCATATAAACCACAATTACTTAGAGTGGTGTCATCTGGAGAATGTCTCATGGCAAGGTTGGTACTTCGCAACAAAACCAGAAGTAGTCACAACTGCTGCCAGATGCAAGGACAAATGAAAGACATCTGCATAGATGCACCCTCAAGAGTTCAGTATGTCTCTGGAGCAGAATGCTTACTTATGTCAGAGCAGAGTGTGACTCACTCCATTCTGCAATCATTGCCAAAGACAACCGTATTGTCTCACTACAGAGTCAGCAGTGCAAGAATTATATTAGAAGATATGTGACATTTGTGTTGACATGGGTATTTTTTAACATTAGATATTCATCTTATTTAAGTTATAGTAAAGTGATACAATGTTTCACGTGTGTTGTTGTATCCACTCGGCCTTCTGCAAAAAAAAGTACCATCATAATAAGAAACCAAAATAGTACTGTCAAGTGTGTTTTGTCCAGCACAATAATTATGACAGATGACAGTATGATAAGTTTCTCTGGGAAGAAAACAAGTGCTGTATCTACACTGTTTATTGACAAGCACTACATACACAAAAATTATGTTGGCTAATAACTGCATGCCGTATTATGACAAGATCAGAAGAACATTAACACAACTATTAATGGACCTTGTAGAGTCCTGTCACTAACAACTGAATGCACACTGACACGGCCAGACTCAAGAATATTTGTATACAGCAGAGAAGATGGAACTGGATGAGGCCCCACTGGGAGTGGCCTGAAGTGCTCATATTTGCCAGCTGGGGCACCAGTTACGGGCAGCAGTGGAGCACTTGCTTTGCCCGAGCACTGCTGGACCAAATACAAACACTATGGGGGCAATTTTCATGGGCACACCACTGCAACAAGGACCATCACAGCCTTATTAGAGACCTTTTACTTTTCCTATTTTAATTATTGGCTACTTCCACACCACCAATAATTTCACAAATTTAATTGTAGAGTTTTATAGATAAACAGTCAAACTTTTAAGACATATGTAATACATAAATGACTTCTCACAAATTACTTCGAATAGCTGAACAAGTCATGTTCTCTGAAGCTCATCAAAATAGCACTCTAAAACAATAATACAGGAAGGACAGAAGCAAATGGTAGCCAAAACACATTACTAGTGCCTTGAAGTTCATACTAGAAGATAGTTCAAAGCTGAAACCTTACAAACATTGTTCATATTTTCAAAATTACAAGCAGTGGCCCTTATTTAAAACTGGAACTATGATACATTGTCCTTACTTCTCTATACCAAACATCTTATGTGTGGACATCTGCAACTGAAAAACATGTTTGTAATTTAAGAACCTGCTTCAGTTGTAATGAGAATTTATTTATTTAATGCTCAACTCGTTTCAGAGCATTCCTCAGGTGCTAACAGTTGTTTGCACCTGAGGATGGAGCTGTAATACCCTGAAAGAGGTCATGCACCTAATAAATTCTCATTACAACTAAAGTGAATTCTTACATTACAAATTATGTATACCACATTTATTCATTATAAACAATATGTATGATTTTCTTCATAGAATACCTATTATACTCCCTGGAATCTAACACGCACCATCCCAAAGCATATGAAACACTGATTTTCAACTACTTTAAATAAAGTATCTTCAAACATACTAACTAACCCTTATAAATATCTTACGACCTGTGCAGGAGAGACAGCCCTCAGCAGTGTACCAGCAGTAACTCTAGAATTATTGTTTCACATCAGTAACAATAATGGAAGATGTTTAAAGAATCAGATAAAATATGAAAGATCAGAGGTGAATAAGAAGCTGGTAGAAGAAACTGAAACAAACAAATGAGGTTGCATTTCATTTCAATTGACTAGATGCAGGCTCAAATATTTAAGAGTGACGAAGTTACACATTTAATTGAATACAGTATTCACACAGCATATCGCAGAATTGTATTTTTATATGATTTCAATCTACAACAGTATCACTTGCAACCCAAATAGATCAACACTCTATATACACAACAAGACATGACAGCAGATTCATAGGTGAATATCTGCTATATTAACAGTGCCTGCTGCTACTGCTCATGCGTGGTGATCATCATTGTGGATTTATGTGGCCTTGACTACACAGTCACCAGCTCCTCCCATTTAGTATAAACAATTGTTGCAGCAATAGCTTACCCATGATTTAAAAATAAATAGTTCACCTGTATTGCTGTCCATGACCAAGAGAGACTTACAAAAAATACAGATGTCAAAGAAATATTGCAAGAAGTTTCAAATGGTGTTATGAGGTAAAAACAAAATATATTCTCAATGTATTCTCGAAACTGAAACTAACGTGGAATCATAACAAATATATTTGCCAAAATCAACAACAGTACTGATGACTTCTCAACATTTGATGAAGAAGACTGAAATTTGAAAGTCTTATATTGTTACTGTGAAATAAAGACTATTTCAGGAGATTTAACACATTGATGTCTTCTTAGCACATGTAGGTTACATTTTCTTTAGTGTGTCACAATGGCCAGTCTTTGAGAAGTAAATAATCTTTCTCATAATGTTTGTTTTCAGAAAAACATTTCTTTTTCAAATTTAAAAGTAACAATAGTTCATTTCTTTAATACATGACAAAGAATTGGAGCAATAAATGTCACTGCATTTCTAATTCGTTTATTATTAGTGAAGTTTTCTTTTTTTTGTCTCTCACTGATAACAGATAAATGATGGTGAATAAATGAATAATACTTTGAATAAATAATATTCAGGAATAGCACACAAATTTTTATCCATTTTCTTTATCCACCAATCAAATAAATTCTACCTAACTCTGGTGGTAAGAGAAGCTCATCTTGAATGCACACACCTGCAAATTTGCAGCAAATGGGCAACAATGGGGGCAACTCTCATTGGAAATACCATGGTTGGTTGGAAGTGCTATGGTACTTACACCACCTATGGAAGAGCCAGAACAGCATAGTTGCAAAGGCCAAAGAGCTGCCTACACAGCAAGGATGGCTCATTCTTAAGAGCAAGAGGGGGCACTGCCCCAACAGAAATTTTCTAATGTAAATTTTATTGTTTATTTTTTCAGCATTATATCAAACAGTTTGAATATGACATGACCGATGTAGTAAGGGTAACAGAGACCAAAGGTAATCAGGCAGAGTTTTGACTGTTCTGTTGCAGACATGTGGTATCAGGACTGGGATACATGTGAGAGCTCTTTGCTCTCTATCAGTTTCGTGCGCTCTGAGAGTACTAGCGGGATTGTTTACACTAGGGATGAATTTTCGCCTATAGTTACTGTCTGATAATTCCAGAAGATGTTCTGGAAGTGTCATAGGTCTTGTGAGCGCAGATGTCAGAAGCATTTACACACAACAGGCTGATACCGTCTGCGAGAGCTGAGTGATCACTCTTGGAGAGATTTTTCTGTCCTAGTGCTATGCATGAAAGTAGAAGTTCTGATGGAACAGTGTTGTGCTGCAGCTGCACTTTTAATACCTTTAATGGCAAAGAAAAAACACAAATGACCTTCTTACAGATGGATAAAAGAGTGGATTAGGCTGTGGGATTGTTTTGAAGCGTGCAGGAATCTCACTGTAGAGCTTGTGACAAAATCCACAACCATATCAAAATCTTACGAAAATGACATTGAGGGAAGAAATAGATATATGACTGACTGACTGACTCACTCACTCACTCATGACTGACTCACTCACTCACTCACTCATGACTGACTCACTCACTCACTCATGACTAACTCACTCATGACTGACTCACTCACTCGTGACTGACTGACTCACTCACTCATGACTGACTGACTCACTCACTCATGACTGACTCACTCATGACTGATTCACTCACTCATGACTGACTGACTCACTCATGACTCACTCACTCACTCACTCATGACTCACTCACTCGCTCACTCACTCACTCATGACTCACTCACTCGCTCGCTCATCATTGCCTGGCCCAAACCACTGAGTGTAGAAGCTTGAAATTTGCAGAGGGTGCTGATCTTATACTGTAGGCATCATTTGACAAGGGATTTTTCGAAATTCTGCAACTAAAACAATGGAACAGGGAATGAAAGATTTTTGAAACATCTTGCTATTAAGGGAAAGCAAGAGCTACAAAAACTGGTATTTGGTTTCTTATTCAGAAATTAAAAAGTACATGTTCTGGCATTTTGAAAATTCAACCCCTAAGAAGATGAAATAGGGGAAGAAAATTTTTAAGGAAATGTTTCATTGCATTAAAAATATTTTAAGGCTAAATCTTTGAAAACTCATAAAGAGATATGCTTATGTGTTAGGGGATGGAAGTGTATGTGGAAATACCGCCACAAGAAAGAAAAATCCATTATTAACAAAAACCTTGAATTTCAAATACCAGAAGCACTTTTTGGTCAGAAGTACATTCAAAAAAGATCATGCTTGTGTGGCCATAATCAGTGTGAAAAGTTAAGGTGTTGAAATTTGTGAACATAAAAATTCGATTAAGGAAAATAATAAAAAATTTGTGCAGACTACATAGTCTACATCAGTGAAGCAGCAGGCACTACGCTAGTACTCTTTATAACTGGATCCAAAATTGTCACTAAATACTACTGTTGTTCTTGTTGTCTCCAGTCATAAGACTGGTCTGATGCAGCTCATCCTGTGCAAGCCTTTTCCCCTAGTATCACATCCTTCTGAATCTGCTTACTGCATACATCTCTTCATCCACAAGTTTTATCTATCCAACCCAACTTTCCCCTGATACTAAACTGATGATCTCTTGACATCTCAGAATATATCCTACCAACCTATCATTACTTCTAGTCAGGTTGCACCACAAATTTCTTTTATCCCCAATTATATTTAGTACTTCCTCATTACTCACATGATCTACCCTTCTAACCTTCAACATTCTTATGTAGTACCACATTTCAAAAGCATAAGGTCTCTTCTTGTCGAAACTATTTATCGTCCATTTTTCACATCCATACATGGTTGCACTCCACACTTTCAAAAAGAGCTTCCTAACACTTAAAATCTATTTTCTATATTAACAAATTTCTCTTCTTTAGAAACGCTTTTCTTGCCATTTTATTTCCTTTCTACTTCGGCCATCATCAGTTATTTTGCTGCCCAAACAGCAAAACTTGTCTACTGCATTGTCTCCTCTAATGTAATTCCCTCAGCATCATCCGACTTATTTCATCTACATTGTGTTATGCTTGTCTTCCTTTTGTTGATGTTCATCATACCATCCTTTCAAGGCATTGTCCATTCGGTTCAGCTGCTCTTTTAGGTCCTTTGTTGCCTGTGACAGAATTACAAGCTCATCAGCAAACATCAAGGTTTTTATCTCTTTTCCCTGAACCTTAATTCCTATTCCAAATTTTTCTTTGATTTCCTTTACTGCTTGCACAATGTGCAGATTGAATATAATCAGAGATAGGGCTGTAGCCTATCTCACTCCCTTCTCAACCACTGCATCCCTTTCATGCCCCTCAACTCCTATAACTGACATCTGGTTACTGTACAAGTTGTAAATAGCCTTTTGCTACCTATATTTAACCCCTCCTACCTTCAGGATTTCAAAGAGAATAATACAGTTAAAACTGTGAAAAAGCTTTCTCTAAATCTACAAATGCTATGAACATACACAACAGTATTTCATCTGCAAGTCTACAAATGCTATAAACGTAGGTTTGTCTTTCATTAGCATCTCCTCTAAGGTAAGTTGTAGGACCAGTACCACCTCAGGTTTTCCTACATTTCTCTGGAATTCAAACTGATCTTCTTGTATGTTGAGTGCTGGCAGTTTTTCCATCTAGATATTGTTAAGCATTAATCCAATAGTGTTAAAGACAGGCTGCTTGTGACAATATTTTATTCTCTTTAATACGTGGTTAATGTAACAATAACATTGCACCAATTTCATCTTGATACCCATAGACTCTCAAAAGCCAAACAGGGCAAATATCTGATAAATGAAACATTTCTGGACACACATTTGAACTTTTTTCCTTTTATTGACATAAGCAACCACCAGTAAATTCCTGAACATCTGTTCTATCAACAATCAATATAGTAATATAGTCAAGAAACACCACGCCATAGGTACAGCTACAATACCTTACATTAAATGGCAATTTTCCGGGTTCCAAAACAATCAGTTTCAAACATAACTTCACTTGTTTTCCTATGTTAATTAATTTATGATATAAAACTACATTGTCTGATTCCCTGAATTGTTGATATTCTGGTAATTTTTTTCTGTGGAGGTGTTAAAAACTTTAGGCATTTTAGCCAACAAACTTCGCTTCTTATCCATTTCCTGTAGCCCAGTAACTGCACATTCCATTAAGCTGGACCTTCCTCATACAAACTAATTAACTGCACAACTTCCTCCTGAGTCCACTTCCTGGCAGCTTTCTTCATTACTTTTCTGTTGACACACTGCTGACATTTAGGCACAGTGCGTACCCAATTTGACAGTAGTTGCGATGATCTCAACAGTGCCACTATGTTTATATTGGGCAATTTCATCATTCAGAAACATGAAAAGACCACATATCATGGCTCAAAACATACAGTTTTGCAGGTACTTATATTTAATGTGTGCACAAGTGCAGCTAAATGTAGTACCAAGATTAAAATTGTGTGCCAGACCGAAACGAACTCAGGACCTTTGCCTTTCGCGGGCAAGTGCTCTACCAACTGCACTACCTGAGCACAACTCATGACACATCCTCACAGCTTCTCTTCCACCAGTATCTCATCTCCCGCCTTCCAAAATTCACAGATGTTCTGCTGCAAATGATCCCCAAGGCTGTGGCTAAGCCAATTCTCTGCAGTGTCCTTTCTTTCAGGAGTGCTAGTTCCAAAAATTTTACATGAGAATTCTTATGAAGTTTGGATGATAGGAGATGAGGTAAAGGCAGAAGTAAAACTGTGAGGATATGTCATGATTCATGCTTGGGTAGCTTAGTTGGTAGAGCATTTGCCACGAAAGGCAGAAAAGGTCCCGAGTTCGAGTGTCAGTCCAGGGCACAGTTTTAATCTGCCAGGAATTTCATATCATTGCGCACATTGCTGTGGAGATGAAAAATTCATTCTCGTATTATCAAAATGTGAAATGTGGCACAATTCTGGGACACAATATATTCTCCAAGTACCCATGGCTCTCCCAGCAATTTTCAGTATGACTTTTCTGGCCTGAGAGCTACAGCGAGCACCTCTCGAAAGATGACATTTCTGTCTACATGTAGAATCGCCAGGTTCAAAAATAGAACAGTTAGACTTGATGTTATACTTTGCTGCAGATTCTGCCCTAGAAGCCTGACTAGTTTAAGTAAATATGTAATCCATTGAGTATTATCACTCATTTATTAACAGTGAAGTATTGTAAGTTTTTTGTTTGTTGTGAGATGAGTCTTAAACAAAAAAACATTTAGTAAACAGCATTATAATTTGGCTACTATGGTGGGGACAAAGTCCTCTTTCTTCTGAATTGCTGTCTTCTTCCTTAGATAATCTTATATCAAAGTAATGTAAAACTTCTTCAATAAAAATAAATCTATTCTTCTGCTATGCGAAATGAGAAGTAACTGAATAAATTAGGTCATTTCAATTACACATATAAAGAAATAACAGAGATCTGTTGCTATATGTGAGTATTTCTCATCTGAACCTACTTCATCAAAAATGTTCTCTCTTGGCCATAATTCCATGGAACTCTTGACAAAAATTTTAAATTACACAACAACAACATCTTTGTGATTGTCTCGGTCTCTGTCCATCGGGTATCTGTGAAAGAGAACACCATTTTGACACTGGCACTATAGCCTGGCATTGTGAAGTAATATTCCACCAATTTCAATTTAATGCACAACACACTTTTTGGACGAAGGTACAGCACAGATTGACTCTCATTTGCACTTGAGTGACAGGCAAGAGCAGTGGGATGGGAGGGGTCGGCATCAGCCAATCGGCATATTCTACTTAGTCTCGCTCACTCTGCAAGTAGCATGATTTTCACACTGTGTTTTAGGCTCATTTGGATTACAAAGAAAAATGTACACACGTCAAAAAAGTTTTGGATCACCCCAGTTCTCAGAACTCCTGAAGTTAGACATTGACTGAGGATATTGTATCACAAACACAGTTCCTTTGACTGTTCAGAGACTCACTAAACCCGTCCAAAGATGTAAACAACCATTCATGAGCAGTGCCTATTAGATGGAGGGGGTCTGACAGCTGATCAGTTCCATTCCTTCCTCTAGGAAAGATGTACATGGCTCGTGTTGTCTGTAGTTCAACCATGTCTAGACGGTCAGTACTACGGTTTGATCATGTCTGCATTGTTACTTTGTGCCAGGAAGGGCTATCAACAAGGGAAGTGTCCAGGCATCTCTGAGTGAATCAGTTGTTCAGACATGAAGGAGATACAGAGAGACAGGAACTGCCAATGAAATGCCTCGTTCAGGCTCCCCAAGGGCAGTGGATGACCGCTACCTATGGATTATGACTCAGAGGAACCCTGTCACAAATGCCACCATTTTCAATAATGTTTTTAGTGCAGCCATAGGACATCATGTTACGACTCTAACTGTGTGCAATAGGCTGCATGATGTGCAGCTTCACTCCAGATGTTCATGGTGAGGTCCATCTATGCAACCACGACACCAAGCAGTGTGGTACAGATGGGCCCAACAACATGCCAAATGGACCGCTCAGAATCGGCATCATGTTCTCTTCACTGATGAGTGTCGCATATGCCTTCAACCAGACAATCGTCAGAGATGTGTTTGGAGGCAACCCGGTCAGGCTGAAAGCCTTAGACACATTGTCCAGCAACTGCAGCAATGTGGAGGTTCCCTGTTGTTTTGGGGTGCATTACATGGGGCTGACGTACACCACTGGTGGTCATGGAAGGTGCCGTAATGGCTGTACAATACGTGAATGCCATCCTCCGACCAATAGTGCAACTAATTTGGCAACATATTGACGAGGCATTTGTCCTCATGGATGACAATTTGCGCCTCCATCATGCATATCTTGTGAATGACTTCTTTGAGAATAACAACATCACTCAACTGTAGGTGGTTAGCATGTTCACCAGACATGAACCCTATTGAACTTGCCTGGGATGGATTGAAAAGGGCTGTTTATCGACGATGTGACCCATCAACCACTCTGAGGGATCTACGCCAAATTGCCATTGAGGAGTGGGGCAATCTGGTCCAACAGTGTCTTGATGAACTTGTGGATAGTATGCTGCAACGAATACAGCCATGCATCAATGCAAGAGGATGTACTACTGGGTATTAGAGGTACCGGTGTGTGGCCAGTCTACCCCGTTCAGGGGATTTATTCTCATGACCCTTCACCAGAGCCGTATCACCTTCTCTTTCGTTATATATGATTGTATCTCATGAGTAGTCTCGTGGAGCAGTATGCATGTCAGTGCAATGAGCATTTCGTCGAGCGTCGCCACATCTGGCATCTTCTGCATACTGATTCACAAACACCTTTATCTCTGCCTGACTTGTCACAGCTGTCGGGACAAGTTTCCTTTTGTGTCACCTTTTTTCACCTATTACTTGGCGCATGGAGCGTGGTTCATGTGCGCTTCTATATCTCTACTTTTCGTTTCAGGCAGGGTGAAAGATGCATCTCATTGTGGAAATAATGGTTGAAGCAAGAAGTCACATGTTTCTGGAACACCAATACAGTTATATATGCAGATATATTGGCTTGGGTGAATTCTTGGGAATCAATTAACAGTTTGAGAAAGATTAATAAGCCTATGGTGTGTTTAAAAATTGAATGAGTAAGCATATCGAGACAACAGATGGAACAGAATCTGTAAACAAACTTATTTAGAATTGTTTTGTTTGGTTTCTCATCAAGTATTTTGATTTTGGAAAATAAGAATGTAAACACACTTCAAAATTTAAATTGTAAATCTGAATGTGACACAATGATTTAGTCTTTGATATATAACCACATTATATGTATAGTGTAATGTACCTAGTATATAGGAATTTCTGTTTATATTATTTTTTTACTCACCGCTGCTTGCATAGCTGAAACATTCGCAGTACGTTACCTCTGCAACTTCTGCGTTGACAGTATCTTTGTGCAGTCCTTCCATCCACCTGCAGTGGTCACGGGCGCCCCCTAAATTGTTTCAGCACCTCGCAGATACCATTTCATGCTTCTCCTTAGTGTAGGTCTCCTACAAAAGAAAAAGACAGTCAGATTAATTCAGAATTACTTTCCCCGTCAGTAAAACATATACCTATCCTAACAAAGGTGTTTCATCATATCTATGCAAAAGAAAACCGATTTCCCATTCTTCTGTTATTTATCTCGTCTACACTTCCACACTGAAACAAATGAAGACATTGCAATCAGTATAGTGTTAACGATATGATAGATCCATTTATATTGTAGTTTTTCTCTGTGCTGAGTATTAGATCATTGTTGTAAATGGTGGCATGAATGAAGAACGCACAGAGAATGTGAGCCATTCAGGGTTGGTCCGTGATGATGTTGCAAAGTTCCAGGGGTGATGGAGCAGAATAAATATATCAGTCTGACGCATGGGACTCTCGTCCAGCAATGACAGAGTCTAAATTTGCAAGCGAAAATAGATTTGATACCTCTGACACCGGATCACTTCTACTGCAAATTCTTTGCTTTTCGTACTTTGAGACTAGTTGTTCAGTAGAAGAGATGTATTCCGCAGTAGCAAAAGTTAACAACTGCCCATAGCTCTTCAGGTATACACTTTAGAGTCCATATTTACTGAACCATTTTGCTTTCTTCGATGCATTCTAATTTCTCCCCAAGTGCGGACAACGAAGGGCCTGCACCAGAAAGACCACTGTCAGAGTAACCGGAGAAATTTTCGCTTATAACTTTCGACTAGCTCGTTTCCTGGCCATGGCCCCTTACCTCACATTGATACATTTAGCCTTTGCTATCAAACCTGAGATTTTGTAGCATCATTATGGAATCACCTTATAGACTGTTTATTATCCTACGATTAAAATATTACCGATAAGTGCAATTTGTGTACTGCTTGGCGACAGTGTTATGGACTTAGTTTGTAATTCAGCACTTATAGTAGCATCTATGCTTCTGATTGCTAATATACGAAGTGTTGAATGACAAACAATGTACATTTATTTTAACGCATCTTCTTGCATCTGTAACTAATTGAGATGGACGGTACTCACACACTATTTATTATCATATGTTCATCTACAATGTGTGTATCAACGTGTCAGGTAAAGTGATAAAGGCATGACACTTGCGAGATTTTATGTTGACTACGCATCTCTCATTATCATTTGATGACTGTTATGTATGTGTCAATGTGCGATATAGAGGAATAAAGACAGGAATTTTTCAGATTGTATCCTGGTATGTAACATCCCAGTCCGTCATGTGCAAGAAATAGTAACATCTAACTGAAGTCCTTCTGTTCTAAAAGTGTAGCATTTCTGGTTGACGTATGAGAATACATCAGTTTGAACGTTACCAGCCAACATCTAACGCGTGTACAATTTGACCTATGTGATACCCCGTGGGTTTAATGTGTCCAGGGAGCTCCCCATTTTGGAATAACGGAGAGGTGATTGCAATAGCTTACAACGAAGGTAAACCTCCGAAAACAGTGGACAGAACCGGAAAATTGTAGCATTTTAATTTTCATTGGATATGGACATGCCCCAGCAAGAAATATGAAGGGCATACTCCTAAGCATGTCTAATAGGACATAGTGCTGATTTTATTGACGACTGTTAGAGGTAATCTGCACCTGGTGAGAAGATCATGAAGTTTACAGAGTCACAAAAATAAGGGTACAAAATTTTTTCTACGAAAATGTCATATTCGGTAAAAATAATTTAAAAATTATTTCTATTCCCCAGTTGAAAACAAGTATTTCGAAAAGCTGACCTTAATTTAAAAGCATATCCCAATTTGGAATCTGATTGAAATGGCTCAAATGGCTCTGAGCACTATGGGACTTAACTTCTGAGGTCATCAGTCCCCTAGAACTTAGAACTACTTAAACCTAACTAACCTAAGGACATCACACACATCCATGCCCAAGGCAGGATTCGAACCTGCGACCGGAGAGGTCTCGCGGCTCCAGACTGTAGCGTCTAGAACCGCACGGCCACCACGGCCGGCAAAATCTGATTCACTACCAAGTTAGCTGCCATTTGACTGAAAAATTCTGGGTTGTGGATCCTACCTCAGACTATCCACACTGCTCCCTGTGGCAGTGAATGAAAAGTATAAAACGATAATAATTTCAAATTTTCAAAAATGGTTCAAATGACTGTAAGCACTATGGGACATAACATCTGAGGTCACCAGTCCCCTAGAACTTAGAACTACTTAAACCTAACTAACCTAAGGACATCATAGACATCCATGCCCGAGGCAAGATTCGAACCTGCGACCGTAGCAGCAGCACGGTTCCGGATCGAAGTGCCTAGAACTGCTCGGCTACATCAGTCGGCTTCAAATTTTCTCTTTGTACCATTTCCTTAATCACAGAGTATCATTTCTTACACACGTGGAGCCAAGGTTACATTGTGACTCATAGATTATACAGCATAGACCGATTTAGTTATTTTTTACTTCTAGTCTTATTTAAATTAAGCTTTGCTAGGCTGTTGTGATGAGTACAATTAACCGTATATTACAATTTTCCTGCAGGTCAGAAATGATGCCGAATACTCTCTATCATTACTCAGTTAACTACTAATCAAACTGATGAAATGGCTAATGGGACAAGTAGTAGCATCTTACATGTCTTTACAAAGATTTCGTAAGTTTTGTACAAATTTCTTTCAATACATACCGGGATTTTGGATACAGGGCTCACTTCCTTAGCCTGACTGCCAGGTATCAGTATTTCTTCAGGATGAACTCTGTAATAAATTAAGTATTTTTAGTTTTATTTATTCATAAATTTAAAATCATTTTTACACGAATCACTCATACAGAAAATTATGCATGTAGCCGCCATGCAAAACTGTTATATAGCTATGATTTCTTTAATTTTTTTAAAACACATACGTGATTATCTCATATAAGTAATACAAACTCTTTGGAACATGAGTTACTGTTACGATTTGGATTTTCCACATTGTCCCATAGAAAAAATTCGTTGATACATTCTTCGTACTTGATTGAGCTATTTCCCTACAGTCAGACTACTGAAGAATGATAACGAATACTCAAGTCCTATCACACTGCTTCAGAACATATATCTGAATAAGCTCAAACGCCCCTCCCCTTTTCCCTCCTACATTAGAGATCAATTATGGAACGGTAATGACAGCATACCCACGAATTCAGCTGCGCTACATGTTAAGTTCCAGGCTGAAGAATTCTGTGCACACGGCACAACAGGCCGGACTTACCTGCTGGTCCTCCTGGACCGGCGGCCTCGTGGCAGCCTAATGTAGAGGCGGGCCAGCAGCCGTCGCAGCAGGCCGCGCCTGGTCTTGGCCTCCCTCACCTCCTCCTCCTCATCCTCCTCCTCTTCTTCTCCCCTCTGCCTCAATACCCTCGCGGAGCTGCTGCTGGGCCTCTCTTGCACCTTACCTGCTGTCACGTTTGGTACTACGTACGTGAGCGCAGGTCTCGGGGACGGCTTAGACTGCACGTCGTGGCGGTAGAAGTGGCCTGTAAAATAAAAGGTCACCACCAGTCCAAACAACATCTATCCGCAAATGCTCACTGCTACAGACTAATAATGTGTCATCATTGCAGTATGTACATAGACAGCTATAATACTTAATATTACCGCTCTTGCGTGTCAGAAAAGGTGAATACATCATATAGTACTTACTGCTACCCAACGTTGTTGACACAGTTAGCGGACAAATAATAATGAAGTTAGAACCCTCTGCAAACAGAAATTTATTTGATATGATAAATAATTATGAACTTATCTTGTTTTAAAAAGTATGAAACACTAGTGATGACCGCCACAGAGTTCTGCCCATTACCAGTACAGTATTTATTGGAAATATGACACATACTACTGTGGTTCTAAAACGGAGAGTTATTACGCTTTCCTCAGCGTTTTCCCTAACTCTGTTTCCGGCCGGTGTGGCCGAGCGGTTCTAGGCGCTTCAGTCTGGAACTGCGCGACCGCTACGGTCGCAGGTTCGCATCCTGCCTCAGGCATGGATGTGTGTGATGTCCTTAGGTTAGTCAGGTTTAAGTAGTTCTAAGTTCTAGGGGACTGATGACCTCAGATGTTAAGTCCCGTAGTGCTCAGAGCCATTTGAACCATTTGAACCTAATTCTGTTG
This sequence comes from Schistocerca piceifrons, assembly GCF_021461385.2. Taxonomy (NCBI): domain Eukaryota; kingdom Metazoa; phylum Arthropoda; class Insecta; order Orthoptera; family Acrididae; genus Schistocerca; species Schistocerca piceifrons. Next base: position 127,188,696 of record NC_060142.1, on the reverse strand, counting down.
CTACCACATGGATCTAGTTGAAAATTAAATTGGGAAGGATGCACTCACTGACAGACGCAGTTCACGCGCTTTGTCCTAGCTACTCAGCTATCAGGTTAATGAAGAGAACATGACCTATAAAAAATTTATACCCTAAACGTGACCTGACATCACACCTATACAAATGATCGGTACAGTGCTTTTTGCTGTAAGAATAGCAGAACTGAATATCCTTCCCATATCAAAAGTTACAGAATTCCCAGATCTACATCTACATCCATACTCCGCAAGCCACCTGACGGTGTGTGGCGGAGGGTACCTTGAGTACCTCCATCGGTTCTCCCTTCTATTCCAGTCTCGTATTGTTCGTGGAAAGAAAGATTGTCGGTATGCCTCTGTGTGGGCTCTAATCTCTCTGATTTTATCCTCATGGTCTCTTCGCGAGATACACCTGGGTGGGAGCAATATACTGCTTGACTCCTCCGTGAAGGTATGTTCCCGAAACTTCAACAAAAGCCCATACCGAGCTACTGAGCGTCTCTCTTGCAGAGTCTTTCACTCGAGTTTATCTATCACTTCCGTAACGCTTTCGCGATTACTAAATGATCCTGTAACGAAGCGCACTGCTCTTCGTTGGATCTTCTCTATCTCTTCTATCAACCCTATCTGGTACGGATCCCACACCAGTGAGCAGTGTTCAAACAGTTGCCGAACAGGTGTACTATAACCTACTTCCTTTGTTTTCGGACTGCATTTCCTTAGGATTCTTCCAATGAATCTCAGTCTGGCATCTGCTTTACCGACGATTAATTTTTATATGGTCATTCCATTTTAAATCACTCCTAATGCCTACTCCCAGATAATTTATGGAATTAACTGCTTCCAGTTGCTGACCTGCTATATTGTAGCTAAATGATAATTGATCTTTCTTTCTCTGTATTCGCAGCACATTACACTTGCCTACATTGAGATTCAATTCCCATTCCCTGCACCATGCGTCAATTCGTTGCAGGTCCTCCTGCATTTCAGTACAATTTTCCATTGTTACAGCCTCTCGATATACTACAGCATCATCCGCAAATAGCCTCAGTGAACTTCCTATGTTATCCACAAGATCATTTACATATATTGTGAATAGCAACGGTCCTACGACACTCCCCTGCGGCACACCTGAAATCACCCTCACTTCGGAAGACTTCTCTCCACTGAGAATGACATGTTGCGTTCTGTTCTCTAGGAACTCTTCAATCCAATCACACAATTGGTCTGATAGTCCATACGCTCTTACTTTGTTCGTTAAACGACTGTGGAGAACTGTATCAAAAGCCTTGCGGAAGTCTAGAAACACGGCATGTACCTGGGACGTTACACGTAAAGCAAACTACAACTAACTAACAAAAACGTTGCAACACTACATTCATTTCATTTTTGTTACACCAGACGCAGATGATATGCGGAAACAACTTACTGATATCAAACGTAAGCTCTATAAGAAAGTCACTTCATCGAAACCACTACACTACTTGAATCCTTACAACTTGTGTCCTCAGTACGTCAAAAGGTACTCACGGTATTGGAACAAGACCTCCACGTCTTGCTCCCGTACAGGCCATAGAGGTGGAACGGCATCACTGCTCATCACCTGTAACAGAGTTACGGAATGCAGTGCGTAGTGGGTGTTACTCTAAATCAGAAGACACGGAATTTTACGAATAACAGTAAATGTTTGTAAAACCCCCCAGCAAAAACTTATGATCGATATTCAATCTAGTAATCACTCCAATACAGTGATATTAGGTATTATTAATGTAAAAAAAAAGAAAAAACGCCTGCTTGCATCGATCTACAAAGGAATTCTTTTAGCCATATGTAAATCATGACGTTAGTTTCCGTGTAGGGCATGTCGTTGGAATGGACCTACATTCGGCATGGCCTGGAACAGAGACTCAGAATTCAATGAGTGTGGGGTATTACGCTGTATCAAAAGCGACAGTATTTTCTCAAAAGCAGGTAACGTATTGCAAAACTCAAATCAAAATTTTTATTCACTTTCAGTTCAATAATTATTATAACAAAAGTCTTATTTCAACGTGCACCATCATTAATAAGGACAAGATAAAGCTTTCTTCCACTGATTTGCTAAGAAATACTTTTAAGATTATTCTGTAAATTACGTAGAAAACCGTCGGGAAAAATCTGTGGAATCACATACGTAGAAAGCACTTCTATCGAATGATTATTAGTCATATACCAAGTCATTTCCCTACCTCCTTTTGGTTTACTAATTAATATCGGGGAGACGATTTCCTGAAGTAACATCATATATTTTTATTTATATGCCAGCAGAGCTGCAAATTATGTATCAGTGTCCAAGGTGCATAAAGTAACAGGACCGCAAAACTATTCGAAGAATCATGTGTTAATTGCGGTCGAGTATTAAAATGCGGTTTGCAAAACCAAACATCTACTACGAGACTACTCTTCATTTGAATTACTGTACGAATCAAATTTCGAAAAATCGTATCTCACAATCACCCACACTCAGTAATATGAATTAAATTCTTCTGCTTTTCTAAGTGTATCAACACAATTAAAGACAGATAATTGTTTTATTGAAAGTGACCAGCAGAAGAGGAGGCCGGTCCAAACGGGGAACCTCAGTCGTCGTGCTGGTCTTTCACTGTGTTACAGATTAAATGGCGAGAAGACAAATAATATCAAGTTACGTGTCATACCCTGCCATTACCATTAATCGAGATTTATTGTCACCTTCGGTGAATTTTCTTACGTTTTGAGCTACAAAAGTATTTTAACACTCAAACGAAGTAAACGTTTCTAATCGAGATTTGTTTACCTACACCATTTTGTGTGGTGCGTCACAAAATTTGTGAGTTTCTAACCTGTGCTACCTGAAAAGGAATATTCTTTTCGATAAACAAAAATGGAATCGACAGTGTCTTGAAAGAAGGATACAAAATGAACATCAACAAAAGCAAAACGAGGGTAATGGAATATAGTCGAATTAAATCAGGTGACGCCGAGGGAATTAAATTAGAAAATGAGACATTTGAAGTAGTAGATGAGTTTTGCTATTTGGGCAGCAAAATACCTGATGATGGTCGAAATAGAGAGGATATAAAATGTAGACTGCAATTCCAAGGAAAGCGTTTCTGAAGAAGAGAAATTTGTTACCATGGAGTATAGATTTAAGCGTCAGGAAGTCTTTTCTGAAAGTATTTGTATGGAGTGTAGCCATGTATGGAAGTGAAACATGGACGATAAAAAGTTTAGACAGGAAGAGAATAGAACCCTTTGAAATGTGGTGCTACAGAAGAATGCTGAAGATTAGATGGGTAGATCACATAACTAATGAGGAGGTATTGAATAGAATTGGGGAGAAGAGGAGTTTGTGGCACAACTTGACTAGAAGAAGGGATCGTTTGGTAGGATATATTCTGAGGCATCAAGGGATCCCCAATTTAATACTGGAGGGAAGCATGAGGGGTAAAAATCGTAAAGGAGACCGAGAGATGAATTCCCTTAGCAGATTCAGAAGAATGTAGGTTGCAGTAGTTACTCAGAGATGAAGAGACTTGCACAGGATAGAGTAGCATGGTGAGCTGCATCAAAGCAGTCTTTGGACGGAAGACCACAACAACAACAAACAAAAATGTTCACTACTTGGCTTAGCATTCCGACAAACAATTTAATATTTAACATATATTATACAGACACTTACCATGTGCTTCTAACAATTTATTGTTCGCTGTCTAACTGAACGCAGAAACTACAGGGTAATAATTCATACTGATAGAAATAAAATCATACTGATTGCACCTTCTACAAAAATCTGTAGAAACTTTGTCGCAAAACTGTGACTGTTTCCTGTATCACTTAAACGTAAGAAAAAAAAAGTGTTATGTTGAGATTCATACTGAGAAAACGAGACACTTAAATTGAATGTAACGACGCACATACACACATCAAAAAAGTTTTTGTCACCCCGGTTTCCAGAACTCCTGAAAGTGGACGTTGACTGTGGATATTGTATCACAGACACACTCCCTTTGACTGTTCAGTGATGTTACTAAACCCGCAAAAGATGTAAACAACCATTTATGAGCAGCGTCTATTAGACGGAGGGTGTCCGGCAGCCTATCGGGTTCCAGTCATTCCACCAGGAAGGAGGTACACGGCTCGTGTTGTCTGTAGTTCAACCATGCCTAGACGGCCAATACTGCGGTTCGATCGCGTTCGCTTTGTTACTTTGTCCCAGGAAGGGCTCTCAGCAAGGGAAGTGTCCAGGCGTCTCGGAGTGAACCGAAGTGATGTTGTTCGGACATGGAGGAGATACAGACAGGAACTGTCGATGAGATGCCTCGCTCAGGCAGTCCAAGGTCTACTGCTGCAATGTATGACCGCTACCTACGGATTATGGCTCGGAGGAACCCTGACAGCAACGCCACCATGTTGAATAATGCTTTTCGTGCAGCCACAGGACGTCGTGTTACGACTCAATCTGTGCGCAATAGGCTGCATGACGCGCAAATTCACTCCCAACGTCCATGGCGACATCCATCTTTGCAACCGCGACATCATGCAGCGCGGTACAGATCAGCCCAACAACATGCCGAATGTACCGCTCAGGATTGGCATCACGTTCTCTTCATCGATGAGTGTCGCATATGCCTTCAACCAATCGTCGGAGACGTGTTTGGAGGCAACCCGGTCCGGCTGAACGCCTTAGATACACTGTCCAATGAGGGCAGCAAGGTGGAGGCTCCCTGCTGTTTTGGGTGGGATTATGTAGGGACGACGTACGCCGCTGGTGGTCATGGAAGGCGCCGTAATGACTGTACGATACGTAAATGCTATCCTCCGACCGATAGTGCAACCATATCGACAGGATATTGGCGAGGCATTCGTCTTCATGGACGACAATTCGCGCCCCCATCGTGCATATCTTGTGAATGACTTTCTCCAGGATGACGACATCGCTCGACTAAAGTGGTCAGCATGTTCTCCAGACATTAACTCTATCGAACATGCCTGGGATGGATTGAAAAGGGCTTTTTATGGACGACGTGACCCATCAACTACTCTGAGGGATCTACGGCGAATCGCCGTTGAGGAGTGGCACAATCTGGGCCAACAGCGCCTTGATGAACTTGTGGATAGTATGCCACGACGAATACAGGCATGTATCAATGCAAGAGGATGTGCTACTGGGTATTAGAGGTAACGGCGTGTACAGCAGTCTGGACCACCACTTCTGAAGGTGGAAAAACATGCAATGTGTGGTTTTCATGAGCAATAAAAAGGGCGTAAATAATGTTTATGTCGATCTCTATTTCATATTTCTATACAGGTTCCGCAACTCTCGGAACCGAGGTGAAACAAAACTTTTTTTTATGTGTGTAAATATGAATCATAATTCGCGTAACGATAATAAACGCAAACCCATCATCTGCTGACAAGAAAAGCAGATACAGATTCCGGTAAGGTGGCGGGACTTTAATACGATTAATCGAGTCACAATAAAGTATTAATGTTAGCTGGGAAGACCTTTAGAGCTACTGTATTTTTAGGTCGGTTACCTGAACAGTAAGTACGAAATTGTTGGATGCCGGTCAGGAAGAACACGAACTCGCACTACCTGCTACACGCATTTTCACTCTAGACACACAAACGCACGTAATGCATCGATTTTCACCACAAGCAGAGAGGCTTACTATAGCAAGCGCAATTCTGCATCTTTGCATAGGTCTTGCAATAAATAACATCACTGCTTACGACGCTGAATGTCACTTACAGCGTTACGCCCATAGCAACTCGAATTGAGTTTCATTGTGTGCGAAACGACACGAACTTTTATAGTTCTATAACTTCTGATACAAGTGATCACTGCAGCTACGAACTTTATGTATAACTGCATGAGGCGTGTTCGTTACCTTTACATACTGACTCCTGCTTCTTCACATCTGGAAAAGCAGTTGGAACACTGCTACTTCGCTCAGACATTGTGAACCAACTGAATAGAGGTGTTTCTGCAGCTACGAACTTGGCGGTCGTCAAAGGTAATCAATTTTGTTGCACGTGATATGGCTTCTGGACGACTGTTCCCACTGTCTTGTTGAAAAGATGTAAAACCTTGGTACTACACTCGTCTTGCAAATATGAAAGTGGCTAATCACTCCCACCTTTAAGCCATCGTTACATGACGCTCATGTTGTTTTGTTCAGCTGCTCGTATGTAGACTGTCGTCTCTGTCATCGACGTATGAGAAAAATCTTTTAACTGGGACGAGCTTTAGCTTCAATAATATTTCTACGATATTGCAGTGCCTGTGATCTTATGAAGAACGATGCAATGTTCCTTCGATGCATGTCCGAAGGAATATTGCATCGTTCTCCGATACTAGGAAGCGACTTTCAATTAAAATGTTCGCCTTGTACCGGAATTATATGCTGTGCGTACGGGTGGAGGATGTGAGGCAAGAGTTCCGGTCCGGCACAAATTTTCGCTCTCAAAAAATGGTTCAAATGGCTCTGAGCATTATGGGACTTAACATCTGAGGTCATCAGTCCCCTAGAACTTAGAACTACTTAAACCTAACTAACCTAAGGACATCACACACATCCATGCCCGAGGCAGGATTCGAACCTGCGACCGTAGCGGTCGCGCGGCTCCTGACTGAAGCGCCTAGAACCGCTCGGACTAGTGGCCGGCTTTTCGCTCTCGTCAGTCCCCTATATAACTGATTTATGTTCGTATTCGCAGCTCCGAATAGATTCTGTGTGATAAAATTTCTGTTTTCAATAGAAATTCATGTTGTAATATATCGAGATGAGGAAACGAAGTGCGTCTTTATAGGAACGCAAGCATTCTGGCTTCGTGATGGCTCTTTTCATAGCTGTTGGATAACAGTTGCAAGAGCTGTATTATAGCTTTTGCAATAGTGTTAGATGTAACTTCATAGTGATACACAGCAGTGTATACAAGTGCACTGACGAACAGGCCGACTTTCCTCTCGTGTTTATACTGGCTGAGTGCGATGGCAGACTGCTACAACGACTCTGTGCCGAGTGTTCCCGCAGCCACAGGAGACGTCACTGTACTCTAGCGCCGTCTGAGGGTTTTGCGTAACACTGTTGTGTTTCAAATCTTTTGTTGATTGCCTGTCACACGATTTTTTACTGTTGTGAAGGTACTTTCAAAGAAACGTAGGTAAATGTGGCAAAAAGTTGAATAAATCATCATTACATTATTATTCTATAGCGAAAGGCTAATGATCACGAAACCCTTATTGTGGAATACTCATAAACTGCACACGGAGAACGTCACGAGTTCGGATTCAGGAGCTCGTCTTTTGGGTCTCCTTTCTTAACTACTTCACCTTCTACGGAGATAATTCAAATTGCTGCTGACAGGAAACTAAAATGTATTCGTATTGTCACCTTAGTCCATATCATCTATAAAAAGCTTGCTTTGTAACTTTGTAACTTATCTTAGTTGATGTTGAGTACAAGTGTTCGCTTCCACACGTTGACTCAAAACAGTCACTATTATACAACAGATAAAAGATCCTAAAATTGATATTATGTGGTACGAAACTAATAGTCGATAATTCGACAAACGCGTTGACGTCACTTTAAACTCAGTTAATGATTTGTGGATCTGCCTTAATGCAAACGTATTCGCTTAATACTCCCAAATTTGTTTCAGCGGTAACTCATAAACAATTGCGGTATTTCTATTTCTGTACGTTTTCTAATCCTTCCATGTTAATAGTTTGTTAAATTGTTGAGCTCTCCTTAGCAACATAGCTTGTCTTGGGACTACGTACAAGTTTGGGGCGCTGAAGCAAAGATGCCAGCAACATTGAGGAGTGTTTCAGCACTATATATGTTTAAGATCGGTTATCCCATAGCATTATCCTCCGTATTGTGCAAAATAATTGTCACAAAAACGAGCAATAAGTGTAACATTAGACACTCGAAATGCACAGAAAAGTTGTTATTAATTACGTTAACAACGCTAATGACGATGTAATTACAGTGAATAAGATAGTTTCCTAGCCAAATCCACGCCGTAACTGCATAAATGTAAGAGAGATAAGAATAATGAGAAAACTTCTGGACAAGAGCCGAAATCAGGGGATTATGTACACCACCTGTTTGTATGTAACTAATTCCTCGAAGTGCAGAAAAAGAATATTAGCCTTGTCTTTGTTAAAAGAAGATAGGGTTAAAAAGGAAATAAATTTCAATTGATCATATATGCTATCCTCTCGCTTGCATGTAATTACTCATTTCTCTTCATGTATACGAAATTTCCCACAAGGTACCCAAAATATAACATTCCATAAACATCACAAGTGATATACAACTGCTATAAACACCTAACGAAATGCTTCTTTTGTCAAGATTGGTTCCTTCTAAACAAAACAACCATTTTATAAAATATTTAGACTTATTTTCAGGGTTTACATCATACGCAGCATAATTGCTAAGAAAGGTAATTTACACAAATCAGACAACGCCCGATTCGTGTAGAGAAAATACTGACAGGAGAGCCAAAAACAAAAGAGGCTGAACACTCTTTTCTGTTACTTCTAGAAAGTGAACGTGTTCCGCCTCCTGACTTTAGATTTATACCTCAGCTTATGTATGACTTACATGTGTATTCTGTATCAGAGCTGAAACTTCCTGGCAGGTTAAAACTGTGTGCCCGACCGAGACTCGAACTCGGGACCTTTGCCTTTCGCGGGCAAGTGCTCTACCATCTGAGCTTCCGAAGCACGACTTACGCCCGCTCCTCACAACTTTACTTCTGCCAATATCTCGTCTCCTACCTTCCAAACTTTACAGAAGCTCTCCTGCGAACCAGAAGAGCTTTCTGTTAGGTTTGGAAGGTAGGAGACGAGATACTGGCAGAAGTAAAGCTGTGAGGACCGGGCGTGAGTCGTGCTTCGGAAGCTCAGATGGTAGAGCACTTGCCCGCGAAAGGCAAAGGTCCGAGTTCGAGTCTCGGTCGGGCACACAGTTTTAATCTGCCAGGAAGTTTCATATCAGCGCACACTACGCTGCAGAGTGAAAATCTCATTCTGTATCAGAGCTGTTTGTGAGGTTGCAGTTTAAAAGTTTCTAGCTACACACCGAAAATAATGGCATTTAGAGGAAAATATCTAGTCAGACAAAAAATTGTTTTAGATAATTGACTTTTAAACAAGTCTTTCAGATCTGGTACTTAGGCGGCGATACTGAAAATGATATTGAAAATAAAATAAATATTCGAACCGTCTGTAACAGAACATTAGCCCCTAACGTGCAAATCGATACCACTACGAAATTTTACACAATGATGATGGTTACTTTGTTACTTTATGAAAGTGAAATTCGGTTACCACGAAACGAAACAACTGACGCGTGATTGGAAATGAAGATCCTCGAACAGAATTAAATATTTTCAACATGTAAATCAGGTAACGTGAAAAATCGACGAAAAACCTCATCAAAATGCAAGATCGTAGAATTCCATAGAAAACCGTAAACTACAATCCGAATGGGAAAAGAGTTATTGGAAGACTTCGGAAAAGATTGAAATGATTCTGTCTGTAAGTTTGGAACGGGTAGTTTCCCAGTTCTCGAAAGGAAGATGATGATGACGATGATGTGTATCCATTAGTGTAACACATTTTTGTTTAGTTTTTATTGGGTAGAGGGGATGGGAACCCTGACTGTGGTTACCAATTTAATATTAAGTGTGTGGTCATGGATACCCATTACGTTCAGATCTGATCGTATTACGAATTTGGGAAGTATCACGTTCTTGACTTTAACTATAAAACTGAAGTTGAGAAATATTTTTTAGGGTTTCGCTTGTTTCTAGCTCATATTTGCTGCGAACATTGATACTACTGATGTTAGGCAAATGATATTACATACAACCAACGTTTGCTGATATAAACATAAACAAAGATTACAAGTCAACCATATATACAACGGTAGTGTGACGTGTGAGATGCACAACAAAAGATAAAGGTGCACTTACCCCGTCCACGGCCTTTTTATTGGTAAGGGTTTCCGTGATGAATGATAGAAAGTGGACACGACGAATAATTAATCGGATGTGGATAAAGAACCACATTGGTTCTTCGTGAATTCCTGTGCTTCACAAATGAAGTTCGCGGCTATTTTCTTTCACTCGCAGTAGTTTTTTATGCAGAATCTCGGAAATTAAAATATTGTCGGAAAAAACCTACATCAGATTAATTTTCAATTGATACCGCATACTATCACCACGCTTGCTACGACGCACGGCAACGAATTACCAACAGGAACATCCAACGAGTAAGTCGCACACCTGGAAGGTCACGTCAGCTCAACAAATTCTTAATGAAACGCAAAATAGATACAAAATGGTAGGTAAAGTGATTAAACCGTTGCACTTCGAAATGTGTATCAGTCATAAAGGAATTTTGATAATGACAAGTCACGTCTAATTCATTTCGTCTATTTGCGAACTGCGTAGCATACAAAACCACACAATATCGACCCTCATTTCAAGCAAAGAAATAATAACTAACTTGTGTGTGTCAGCATCTTTGCATGCCTCTCATAATAAGTAATATTTGTGATGGCTAAAAAGTTTGTATGCTAGAAGCCAATAAAAAGGAAAAAAATAATAAGTATTGTCGCTGAATGTAAGTTTCAAACTCGCTGAGTCCATATTAAAGGCGTTTTATGACAGCGGAGCGGCGCACACTGCATCCGAATTCTGTAGCTTCTAAACTTTGAGCTTTCCACTGCTATGTAACTTAACTAAAACCGTATGCAACATATCACTTACCTTTCGTACTCGTGCCACGGCGCGTAGTACGGCTTCCTATTCAGCTCGGGCACAGCGACAGGATCACTTCCGACACGCTCGTCATCGTGAATCAACTGAAGGGATGCGTTTCCGAACTTAGCGATCGTCAACTGTCTTTCATTGTTGCGTGTGCCGTGCCTTCTGCAATATAAATAAATGACTTTCTATTCGATCTTTACATGTAATCAAGAAGGCTTTAGATGTCAGAAGCTGGTCATTCAAAAACTTATTTTTTGTGTGGTAACCACGTGTTTCATCTCACTTACTTGATGTGCTTCCTTTGAGAATGCTATACGCCTACATCAAACATAGGAGCAGACGTCACGGCTTAGAAATAGTGTGAGGCAAAGTCATCAAACCTAAAATTTTTGTTCAGAAGTTTATGTGATTCGAAATCAGTCAGAAATACATTTTAAATATATTGCAATTTCTGATTAAAAAGCAACAATAATTCCAATTTTCCTTTCATGTAAAAAACGTACCGTAGTCCAAAATTTGTACTAATCATTCCACAAACGACGACCTAGGAGTGAAGATAGCCTTAATTAGAGCTATTTCCATTAGAATTTGCATTTCAGAAATATTAAGCTGAATGCTTGTAACAAACGCATAAGAGAGTCGGCACAAGGGACTGTATTGTCTTTTGACTATATAACGGCAAAATACTTTACTGCGGTTTCCAGGGAAAACATCAAGTGCAAAATTTTCATAACAATTTCTGCTGTCGCCCTGCAGGAGAACAAGTGGAAGGTATACAAATGAAACGGTAATCTTTTATCATTGGTGTTTCATGTCGCACCAAGAAACGTAGAAGTTCCTAAAGAGCACTGCGTGTGTCGAGTTATGAAAAATGATGTAGTAAAATTTATGTAGTAATCTTGCCACAAGTTTCGTAGCAGATTAGAATACAGAAAAGTGTTGGTAACTGTACAGCGCCACTTCTTGTTGATATGATTCACTTAAATTGCAGCTGAACTATAACGGTGATAGTATTGTTGGCCACCCACTTTTTGTTACTGAATGCGCATCCTGTGAATTTGTCCACGTGATTAGTAGCTTTCATACACTACCGAGACGTCGCTTACATTCTACCAATTAATGGCTTTCAGTTATTTATGATTAGATCTATAGTGATTATGCAATACTTGGGTAATAAAAATAAACTGGTTTCACTCAGTTTCTTTTTCATTCTGATGCCGATTTTTTACTATACGCTGAAGCCGTCAGGGTAACTTTTTATATGAATTCTCTAGGAACGCCATCATTTACATTGAACGTATCGCTACGTGTTTTCTGTTGTTATTGTCGCCAGTTGCGTAATTAACTGAATCACCATGCTCTGTAAGAGCAGTTCTACTAAAAAAAATTGAAAAAAGGAAAACAAGAATGACCATTAGACTTAGTGCTTTATAACGCACCCATGTTAAGTAAGAGACGGTAGCGGGCAGACAGCTTCAGACCATGAGTCACGACCGCATGACAGATACACTCTGATGCAGTAGCTAGATGTAAGTGGTTACGACTGTCGCCGAAAAGTGTCAGTTTCTTATGGACTACGAAATTAGCAAATAGTTTAAACATATTTTGGAAACAAAACTGTAGTTATTGTGCTTATTACGACTGTCATTAATTATTGTTAATTTGTTTATTAATTTGAATGATTGTGTGAATGGGAAGTAAGACATTAAATTATAAGTACACGTTAGTGTGAGAACTGTGATTTACAGAAAAGGTGAATTATACTCTCAAGGGAATTTAGTAGTGTACAACTAGCTAGGTTATGGGACTGTGAAAACAAGAAACACAGTCCGATAATTCTGTTATTTTGCCCTCCGTTAGAAAGGTGAATCCTACAACACAAACAGAAAAGGAGGACGCAGTACATCTCGATGCCTGCAACCGTCCTGCCTCACTGATTTTCCGTGCAAGAACTCTACTACCCTTTTGTTTTACGTTTCGTTTCTTGTTCACACCTTATTACAGCTTTAGAACATTTTACAATTAAAATACACTACTGGCCATTAAAATTGCTACACCAAGAAGAAATGCAGATGATAAACGGGTATTCAATGGACAAATATATTATACTAGAACTGACATGTGATTACATTTTCACGCCATTTGGGTGCATAGAACATGAGAAATCAGTACCCAGAACAACCACCTCCCCGGCCTTGATACCCCTGGACATTGAGTCAAACAGAGCTTGGATGGCGTGTACAGGTACAGCTGCCCATACAGCTTCAACACGATAACACAGTTCATCAAGAGTAGTGACTGACGTATTGTGACGAGCCAGTTATTTGGCCACCATTGACCAGACGTTTCAATTGCTGAGAGATCTGGAGAATGTGCTGGCCAGGGCAGCAGTCGAACAATTTCTGTATCCAGAAAGGCCCGTACACGACTTGCAACATGCGGTCGTGCATTATCCTGCTGAAATGTAGGGTTTCGCAGGAATCGAATGAAGGGTAGAGCTACGGGTCGTAACACATCTGAAATGTAACGTCCACTCTCCAAACTGCCGTCAATGCGAACAAGAGAGGTGACCGAGATGTGTAACCAATGGCACCCCATACCATCACGCCGGGTGATACGCCAGTGTCGCGATGACGAATACACGCTTCGAATGTGCGTTCATCGCAATGTCGCCAAACACGGATGCGACCATCATGATGCTGTAAACAGAACCTGGATTCATCTGAAAATATGTTTTGCCATTCGTGCACCCAGGGTCGTCGTGGAGTACACCATCGCAGGCGCTCATGAATGTGATGCAGCGTCAAGGGTAACCATAGCCATGGTCTCCGAGCTGATAGTCCATGCTGCTGCAAACGTCGTCGAACTAGTCGTGCAGATGGTTGTCGTCTTGCAAACGTCCCCATCTGTTGACTCAGGGATCGAGACGTGGCTGCACGATCCGTTACAGCCATGCCGATAAGATGCATGTCATCTCGACTGCTAGTTATGCGAGGCCGTTGGGATCCAGCACGGCGTTCCGTATTGCCCTCCTGAACCCACCGATTCCATATTCTCCTAACAGCATTGGATCTCGACCAACGCGAGCAGCAGTGTCGCGATACGATAAACCGCAATCGCGATAGGCTACAATCCGACCTTTATCAAAGTCGGAAACGTGATGATACGCATTTCTCCTCCTTACACGAGGCATCACAACAACGTTTCACCAGGCAACGCCGGTCAACTGCTGTTTGTATATGAGAAATCGATTGGAAACTTTCGTCATGTCAGCACGTTGTAGGTGTTACCACCGGTGCCAACCTTGTGTGAATGCTCTGCAAAGCTAATCATTTGCATATCACAGCAATTTCTTCCTGTCGGTTAAATTTCGCGTCTGTAGCACGTCATCTTCGTGGTGTAGCAATTTTAATGGCCAGTAGTGTATTTCGTATCTTGGTAACATTTTACAATGAACAAGGGCGAGGGCGATGATTTTGAGGAACTGTCTCCATGTAAGGATTGCCTGATGCTAGTTGCAGAAGTGGATCACTTGCTACGTTGAGTAGCGATGAGAAGATCGTAAGTGGCCATCTTCTTTCTGCACGTTCAGCTCACGTCGAAAGTTCCGCACAACTGAATCACTGTGTCGTCACCGCCTGGCCTTATTGTAGCTGGTAATCACTTCTTTTTGTCCACAGTCATTCGTCTATATGATAATAGCGGTGAAAGGTGGAGAGAAGAATCACAACCCTCTTCTTTTTTGGAGCGTAGGACGCCAAGGTGGTCTGGTCACTGAATCCGATCATACAGCTGGAGACTGGGCGGCCAGTGGTCTCAGTGAATGCCTAAGGATTACTTTTTTGTTTTTCCTAACCGTTCCAACCAGTGTCATCTCGTGATTGTGTAGGAGCGTAGCGGCCAGTGGAACGCTAATGTACCAGTTGTCCGTCGTTAGGTTTCTTCCCGATCCACATATCTTTGCTAAGAGCAGTTCAGTCACATCAGATGGAGAGTTGCTCTCGTAGGAAGCTCAGTCAGGATGCTTTCCAGCGTACAACTCCATGCAGGAGGGTGGAGCACCTCGGAGTAGTACATGGCGAAGATCTTTATACAGTTATTGGCCGGCTTTGTCGGAATGTATTGAATGAAAGAGCATCGCCCACGGAAACTCTACAGTTTCTCGTCGATCGTACCGTTGCTGCCGAGGATGTAACTGTCCTGGCAGTTCTTCACTGAGACCTAACTGACCCCCAATTCAGGTAGGGAGAGGGTAGCAATGTTGCTCCCCATCACGGCAAATCATCCCGGTGAGGCACCAAACAAAGAGGTGGTTTCATTGACGCCTTTATGCAACCCACTGGGGCCTTTTTGTGTGGATTCTGAGTGTCGGTGTGTCTGAAATATTTTGCCGGCTACGCGTTAGGAAACCACTGGATTTCAGCTCCGGGTGTCGCGGTTCTGACTCCGTGGCAGACTCGCCAATAGGAGAACATTTGTCAGTGGACAGTTGTGGATAAGAGAGGGTGTGTCACTCTGCTCACGGTGGCATTGGGCAGAATTGTGATGAAATTTGGTGCCAACGCGACATCATTAATCCGACTGACAACTCTCTGGAACTTCTGAGCTGTGGCCTTCTTCCTGCATGTGTCAACACTTTACTCTTTGAAGCACCGCCGAACCCGAGGATGACGTCATAGGGCAACGCGCTTTTGCACCATTACAGAGCAAGTTTGTATCCACATCATCATCATCATCATCATCATCATTCTGGAGCATAGCCCCCTTATAAAATTCCTCCATGATCCCCTATTCAGTGCTAACATTGGTGCCTCTTCTGATGTTAAACCTATTACTTCAAAATCATTCTTAACCGAATCCAGGTACCTTCTCCTTGGTCTGCCCCGACTCCTCCTACCCTCTACTGCTGAACCCATGAGTCTCTTGGGTAACCTTGCTTCTCCCATGCGTGTAACATGACCCCACCATCTAAGCCTGTTCGCCCTGACTGCTACATCTATAGTATTCATTCCCAGTTTTTCTTTGATTTCCTCATTGTGGACACCCTCCTGCCATTGTTCCCATCTACTAGTACCTGCAATAATCCTAGCTACTTTCATATCCGTAACCTCAACCTTGTTGATAAGGTAACCCGAATCCATCCAGCTTTCGCTCCCATACAACAAAGTTGGTCGAAAGATTGAACGGTGCACAGATAACTTAGTCTTGGTACTGACTTCCTTCTTGCAGAAGAGAGTAGATCGTAGCTGAGCGCTCACTGCATTGGCTTTGCTACATCTCGCTTCCAGTTCTTTCACTATGTTGCCATCCTGTGAGAATATGCATCCTAAGTACTTGAAACCGTCCACCGGTTCTAACTTTGTTCCTCGCATTTGGCACTCAATCCGTTTATATTTCTTTCCCACTGACATTACTTTCGTTTTGGAGATGCTAATCTTCATACCATAGTCCTTACATTTCTGATCTGGCTCTGAAATATTACTTTGCAAACTTTCAATCGAATCTGCCATCACAACTAAGTTATCTGCATGTGCAAGACTGCTTATTTTGTGTTCACATATCTTAATCTCACCCAGCCAGTCTATTGTTTTCAACATAAGATCCATAAATAATATGAACAACAGTGGACACAGGTTGCAGCCTTGTCTTACCCCTGAAACTACTCTGAACCATGAGCTCAATTTACCGTCAACTCTAACTGCTGCCTGACTATCTATGTAAAGACCTTTAATTGCTTGCAAAAGTTTGCCTCCTATTCCATAATCTCGTAAAACAGACAATAACCTCCTCCTAGGACCCCGGTCATATGCCTTTTCTAGATCTATAAAGCATAGATACAATTCTCTGTCCCACTCATAACACTTCTCCATTATTTGCCGTAAGCTAAAGATCTGGTCCTGACAACCTCTAACAGGCCTAAACCCACACTGATTTTCATCCAATTGGTCCTCAACTAATACTCGCACTTTCCTTTCAACAATGCCTGAGAAGATTTTACCCACAACGCTGATTAAAGAGATACCTTTGTAGTTGTTACAATCTTTTCTGTCTCCACGTTTAAAGATTGGTGTGATTACTGCTTTTGTCCAGTCTGATGGAACCTGTCCCGACTCCCAGGCCATTTCAATTATCCTGTGTAGCCATTTAAGACCTGACATTCCACTGTATTTGATGAGTTCCGACTTAATTTCATCCACCCCAGCTGCTTTATTGCACTGCAATTTATTGACCATTTTCTCCACTTCCTCAAATGTGATCCTATTCCCATCATCATTCCTATCCCATTGTACCTCGAAATCTGAAACATTACTGATCGTATTTTCACCTACATTGAGCAACTCTTCAAAATATTCCCTCTATCTGCCCAAAGCATCCACAGGATTCACCAGCAGTTTTCCTGACCTGTCCAAAATACTTGTCATTTCCTTCTTACCTCCCTTTCGAAGATTGCTAATTACACTCCAGAATGGTTTTCCAGCAGCTTGACCCATAGTCTCCAACCTGTTTCCAAAGTCTTCCCAATATTTCTTCTTGGATGCTGCAGTTATCTGTTTGGCTTTGTTTCTTTCTTCAACATATCTTTCTCTGTCTACCTGAGTCCTAGTATGTAGCCATTTTTGATACGCCTTCTTTTTCCTTTTACAGGCTGCCTTGACTGTGTCATTCCACTAAGCTGTTTGCTTCATCCTACTTTTACACACTACTTTTCCAAGACATTCTTTAGCCACTTCTAATACTGTGTCCCTGTACCTTGTCCATTCCTTTTGCAATGACTGTAATTGACTACATTCAACTAACTGGTATCTTTCTGAGATCGCTGTTATGTACTTGTGCCTGATTTCCTTATCCTGAGGTTTCTCCGCTCTTATACTCCTACATACGGACCTGACCTCCTGCACTTTCGGCCTCACAATCCCAATTTCACTGCAGATTAAATAACGATCAGTGTCATCAAAGAATCCCCTGAATACACGTGTGTCCCTAACAGCTTTCCTGAATTCCTGATCTGTTATTATATAGTCAATGACAGATCTGGTTCCCCTGCCTTCCCAAGTATACCGGTGAATGTTCTTATGTTTAAAAAAGGAGTTTGTAATTACTAAGCCCATACTGGCACAGAAGTCGAAGAGTTGTTTCCCGTTCCTGTTGGCCTCCACATCCTCTCCAAATTTACCCATAACCTTTTCATACCCTTCTGTTCGATTTCCAATCCTGGCGTTAAAATCACCCATGAGCAGAACACTGTCCTTGTCCTTCACTCTAACAACTACGTCACTGAGTGCCTCACAAAAACTATCCATCTTATCTTGATCTGTCCCTTCACAATGCGAATATAATGACACAACCCTAATTTTATTGCTAGACACTGTCAAATCTATCCACATCAGTCGTTCGTTTACATACCTTATTGCAACTACCTTTCCTGATATAAAGCCCTACACCCCAATGTGCTATTCCTGCTTGTATCCTATTCCTGCTATTCCTGCCATTCCTGTTTGTATCCACATTTGCGCCTAATTTCAAAATGGTTCAAATGGCTCTGAGCACTATGGGACTTAATTTCTGAGGTCATCAGTCCCCTAGAATTTAGAACTACTTAAACCTAACTAACCTAAGGACTCCACACACATCCATGCTCGAGGCAGGATTCGAGCCTGTAACCGTAGCGGTCACACGGTTCCAGACTGAAGCGCCTAGAACCACGAGGCCACACCGGCCGGCGCCTAATTTCAAACTCAGACGTTGCAATGGGAGACATTTACGCGGTTTCGAAATAGTGATGCTGCAAACTTATTGTGCAGTGTAGTCGCTGGGGAAGTAGGAGATAATTTCGTGTGCGTGAACTGCTTAATGTGATGTAATAGTAACGTTGTCTGAGATATGGCTTGTAGTGTCATCAAGCCGAAAACGTGCTGATCCTAATGATCCTGCTATCGGGGTGAGTGGGTAGAATATTATGTGACTGCATTGACATGTTGTGCAGTGGGACGATCATCTTTGTGGCATTAATAATTAGTGACTTACTCAGCAACGAGCTCAACAGTTTCAAGATTTTGAGGCCTGTCAGTTTATCTATAGCGTCGAAGTTCTTGCCATGAGCCCAGATTTGCGCAAGGTATGTTCCTAATACCTAATCTCCGGCTGTAAAAAACTGAAACACTACCCGGTCACAATCTATGAAAAGTGACCAAGGAGACTGAATACTGTGCTTCTACTGCAGGATACCGCCAGACCGCACACTGCACAGTTGACAGTATAACCTATCTAGATATTTTATTTTATGGCCAAATCTCTCCTCGGTTATTCTCCTGATCTTGCGAAAAGAAATATTTGGTTTTTTGTCTAAAGTTTCGCAACAGTGTTTCACGACAAGAGTCCTTTTTTTACCCTCCAGTCGTTCCCATTTCTATTCACTCACCTCTTGATAGAACGTACCAGTGACCAATCTACAGTATCTCTAAGGCATGGTTGGTATCTTAGACACTTGAGTAGAGCTCAAGAATGGATCACAAAAGTGTTATGTTTGCGGTGTCATATATAAATAATTTAAACAGTCCTACATTTCTCTGAATAAACAGAAGTGGACCATTCGCCTTTCTGCTGCCGACCTCACGTACAAGTTCCATTTCATGTTAGCTCGCAGTATTACGCCTAGGTATTTAATCGACGTGATTGTGACTAGCAACTCAACAGTAATACTGTATTCGAAGAGTACAGGATTTTTATTCCTGCTCATCTGCGTTAACTTACACTTTTCCGCGTGTAGAGCAAGCTGTCAGTCATGACATCAAATAGTATATATGAAGGTAGTATCTGTTAGCGAAAGAACAGATACCATTGATGACCGTGCAGCTTCTTTAGAATAAAATAATAATTAAATCGACACCCTAGCTGCAAACACGCGTTGATATACATCATTGGGGACACGTTGAAAATGTGTGCCACGACATCTATTAGGCACACTACCAATGTAGTCGTGTGGACACGTTGGGAATGTGGGTCTCACGGGGAGCGTGCAAGGGATAAGTCCCTGCAGGCGCGCTATCGTAAGTGCCATCGGTGGCTGAGATGGATAGAGCGTCTGCCATGTAAGTAGGAGATCCCAGGTTCGAGACCGGGTCAGGGCACACATTTTCAACATGTCCCCAATGGTGTAAATCAACGCCTGTTTGCAGCTAGGGTGTCGATTTAATTAGCAGTAGCAGTTTCCCTGGTCCAGCTAGCATGGCCTGTTCTCGCTGTCAAGTTATCCAAAGTGGTTCGTGTCCACACGGCAGTAACAAGGCAACAAACGGCTTTTTCCTTAATGACCCTAGTTGTTTATGTAAGAGAAAATCCACAGGTCTGACTCGTTCAAGCCACTGAGTGCATTCAACAGAGTTCTGACCGTACTACACAGACGTCTGATCGTTTTACAAGGGCAAATACTACAACCTTGCGCTACGTTTTACAATTACGTTTCTGACAGAAGTTTGAATTGATCCTTCCTCATGTTTCAATATTCCCGCCACTGGTTGTAAGACAAATACAGAATCGACACCCAACAGCATCTTAGACCTCCTATGTTGTCAGGACTCATTTCATTCCCCCTGGTTTCTACACAGCATCGCAGTAAGTCCAAAATAGTTCACAGGAAAGGCACATGGACAGATTCGTTCTCAAATCTTTACACAAACAGAATCAAATACCGTCAGATCAAGTTGTTGACTAAGACAGCTTTGTAATTCGAGATACCTACGCTCCTTTCAGTCGAAGCGTTTTTGGGCAGATCATAGTTAAAGTGATTTTCTTGTCGACGCAACAAGTAGTGATGAACTTGTGTTTCAGAGAAGATGTATTAATTAATAATGGACCAATGGGGAGGGGGGGGGGGGACGAGAGGGCACTTTATGCCCACCTTTCCGAAATATTGTTATCCAGTCATTTAAAATTTTGAAAAAAATTGTTGTTTTTAATTAATTGTCCTACCAGATTCCATTTTTTTTTTTTTAAATTTCAGTTAACCCAAAAATTTAAGTTGTAGGTGTGGAAGTCATTTCCCTGAGGAATGTCATACTCAGTATTTTCAGGTCCAGGACATCACTTACGCATCAGTACCTCTTTATATACTAAATTGTCAGTAAAATTCAAATTTGCGTCTCTTAAACACTTTTTTTAAGTGAGCATAAAGTACCCACACGTTACAAGTTACTGCCGGCCGGTGTGGCCGATCGGTTCTAGGCGCTTTAGTCTGGAACCGCGCGACCGCTACGGTCGCAGGTTCGAATTCCGCCTCGGGCATGGATGTGTGATACAAAAGCCTTTTGATAATTAACTGTATTAGTATGAAATGAATTTTAAAACAAAATAATTCTAATTTTATGCAAATACAATTTTACGAAGCAGACTCTAAATTATTCTAAATAAATACCAGTAACTACATCAGTACATGCTCATTCTGTTGCCGTTTCATCTGTGTCAATCTTTTAATTAATCGAGTAATCCGCCTTTTAGATTTTAAATTATGTAACTAAATATAAGTCTTCTTATTATGTCAAACATCCATTTTGTTAACTGCCGCCGGCCGTGGTGGCCGAGCGGTTCTAGGCGCTCAGTTCGGAACCGCGCGACTGCTACGGTCGCAGGTTCGAATCCTGCCTCGGGCATGGATGTGTGTGATGTCCGTAGGCTAGTTAGGTTTAAGTAGTTCTAAGTTCTAGGGGACTGACGACCTCAGATGTTAAGTCCCTTAGTGCTCAGGGCCATTTGAACCACTTTTTGTTAACTGCTAAGACAAATTTTATACCACATACTTCAACAAAAGTTTGGTATAGCATAGAGTTTATTACAATGACTTCTTATTGTACGCCCATTGAGGTTTGTACAATACCATAGTTACGAAGTAAACATAATTCCTTCTGAAAACAAGAACGACTTCGGTTAGTTACAAAAAATCATCGCAAAACAAAGCAGGTTGTTTCCTAAGTGTACATCTTAAAAAAACAGTGAAAATCTTGATCTCTTGATGATCATTATCAGTCTTTGGTAGTGAGTATGTCCTTCCCACACATGGAAGAGTTCTTCCGCTCTGCCGCCGGCCGGTGTGACCGTGCGGTTCTAGGCGCTTCAGTCTGGAACCGCGACCGCTACGGTCGCAGGTTCGAATCCTGCCTCAGGAATGGAAGTGTGTGATGTCCTTAGGTTAGTTAGGTTTAAGTAGTTCTAAGTTCTAGGAGCTGATGACCTCAGATGTTAAGTCCCTTAGTGCTCAGAGCCATTTGAACCATTTTTCTTCCGCTGTGTGAGGCATGTTTTGGATGATTCCATCAAGTTTATGTTGAGGTTTGAGGTTCCACTTCTCAATGGCAACTTCAGTGAGATCCTAAAGACTGTCAGGTGAATTCGGACACTGTATAACACCTACCTTCAACAGGTCCCATGCATGCTCAGTTGCATTCATGTCTGCGGACTGTGTTGGTCAATGCATTCAGTTGGTTTGCATCTTTGAAGATAATCTAGCAAGAACGTGGTGGGATCTTGCATTGTCATCGAATAGGATGAAACTTTCACCAACTTCATGTCTGTAGTGCCTTACTGTCATTTGGAGGACCTCTCTGACGTATCAGTGACCAGTGAAATTGCCGTAGATGGTAATTAGAGGGGTCCATCTTCACATCATTATTGGCGCCCAGAATATTACACTTCCACATGCAAATGGATTGACTTCCTGAATCCGTCGGTGTTCCTCGTGTCGCCTAGCGTTTCTTCAAGCCCTATCACATCTAGTGTATGGTCGCAAACCAATCCTAGTCTCGTCTGTAAACATGACATTACTCCATACTGCAAGGGTCCAACGCTGATGTGGAAGAACCCAGGTCCTTCCATTGCGTCGGCTCTGTTTATTCAATGCAAAACTTCTCATTGGTCGTCTGGAATCAAGCCTACTCTGATGCGATCTGATACGCACTGTTTAGTCTGAGATACGAATCCTTGTTGCCTGGGAGAAGTCCAAATGTTTAAATGTGTGTGAATTCCTAAGGGACCAAACTGCTTAGGCCATCGGTCCCTAGACTTACACACTACTTAAACTAACTTATGCTAAGAACAACACACACACCCATGCCCGAGGCAGGATTCGAACCTCCGGCGGGAGGGGCCGCGCAGTCCGTGACGTGACGCCTCAAACCGCGTGGCTACTCCTCGCGGCTGGGAGAAGTCATTTCCAATATTTCTGGCAGTTGATACTGGGTGCCTGCGAGCCGACAGTTGGACGAAACATTGGTGTCGTCATACGAGAACGACCACGTGAGGTTATCGGTCACATTTCCTGTATCTCTGTACCTTCTCCACACCTTTGACACACCAGTTTGAGTGACATCTAATCAATCGGCAACATCTTGCTGTGTATGGCCTGCTGAAAGTAAAGCCACTATCCCGTCTTTATCAAAGTGTTGTATGCCTCTACATGGCATGTTACTGCAGTGCTGAACACAAACTGAATGAAGCTACTGTTGATATTGGTCTGCTCACGGAATGCCGATGTGGCAGCGATATGTTTACACGACTGGGGAATGGTCGCAAAGCATGCCATTGGTAAATACCGTCCAGTGTATGGGCTCTAACTGGATCATGCATGAAGTGCCTAGGTCAACGAGACCTCTAGCATCGTAGACTACATTTTACGATAGTACTGCAAACTTTTGTTTAACACTTTTTGCTCTCATGTGGCTGTAGAGCGGCGACTTGTATCTGCTGACAGCCCACCCGTCGCCAATACGGGGGCGAAGGGCAGGAAATGACAAGAAAGGAAAGAAAGGATTTGTAAACGCTTCCTTCTCACTCTTCTTCTTCTTCTTCTTCTTCTTCTTGCGTTACGGCCTCTGTAGGAGGATAGCCCCTTTGTGGACTGCATTTTCTTCTCCCAGAACCTCTTCATTCTTTCTCTTCTTCTCTCCCGCTCTTCTTCCGAGATCTTCAGTGTCCTTTTCTCCTGTCGGCCCCACTGGTGACACACTAATCCTTTCCTGTATTCTTCTCTGTCATTGATCTCCGGCATATTGGTCGGTGTATATTTGTTCCTCCAATTTTCCTTTCCTTCGACCTTGATCCCCAATTCCAACCAGTCCTGCCGAAGTTCAACAACCCACTTGGTTCCTGTCTTTCCCCTTGTCCTCCCTGTTGTTTCTCACACTCTCTTCGTCATTCTCTCTATACTCATCCCAACTACATGTCCAGCAAACATTGCCCTTTTGAATCTGATTTCCCCAGATATTGTTCTCATGTTCCGGTACAACTCTTCCATAGGTCTTCGCATCCACCTCTCTCCACCTCTTTTGGGACCTAGTATTTTTCACAGTATTTCTCTCTCTTCTTTCTCTAGTTGTTCTGCCCCATTTCTTCCTAGTGTCATCGTCTCAGCAGCGGATAATACTGCATTCCTCACCTTTGCCTTGTAGTGGCTTATCTTCCCTTCTGTGGATATATTCTTTTTATTGTATATCTCTCTCGTCACACAGAATGCTGGCCTCATCATCTTTATCCTCTCTGTTATCCCCCCCCCCCCCTCACACACACGCTCCTCTTCCTTCCTGTTATAAATTCTCCCAGGTATTTAAATTTGTCCTCCATTTGCACAGTGCCTTCCGGTATTTCCCAGTCTGCAGTGGTATTTAATGTCTTTGTCTTGTTATAGGCGATCCTCAGTCCCAGCTTTCTGGCTACCTTACTTAACTTGTAGAGTTGTGTCTTTGCGTCTTCTTCCGTCTCACTATTGCTATGTCGTCTGCAAAGGCTAGGCAGTCCCTTGAGCCCTGTTGTCCTTTTTGTCCCCCCCCCCCCTCCCCATGGGTCTTTGGTATTCCCATTTCCTCGTTTATTACTCTCCACTGCCTGATCACTTCGTCCAGTGCTATATATAACAACAATGGTGACAATCCAGCTCCCTGTTTAACACCAGTCTTGATCTCAAATTCTTCTGACAGTGCTCCTCTGAATCTCACACTTGCTTTTGTCTCTGTCAGAATTTCTTTCATGGATTGTTGTGTAGTTCCATCAAGTCCTCTGTTCTTCAGGATCCTAACAAGTGTCTGTCTGTCGATGGAGCCATATGCCTTTGTGAAGTCTACTTTTTATTTTCTAAGGGCCTATGTTCTGTCAGTTGCTTCAGGATAAATATCTGTTCTATATAACCTCTTCCCTTCCTAAATCCCGCTTGGTAGTCGCCAACTGTACTTTCTACCTGTTCTTCTACTCTCTTGAGCAATGGTTTTGACAGCACCTTGTATCCTTCTCACTCTGAGACAATCTTCCTCTTTTCCGCGCCTACAGCGCTGCAGTGCCAAGTTACTTGATCAGGCAAGAGCTCATAGCTTACTCGCCAATAAGAGTTTCGTCCAAATTTATGGCAAGAGCGCCCAGACGATAGTTTTCAGGTGGAGGGTGAGGAGGGGGGGGGAGGAGGGGTGAAGCATTTTTAATGTTTTGGACGGCAAATGGCAACTTATAAGTCTGAGGAAGAAAAGCTACTGTCCACAAACTAGCATGGATTTAGAAAGCATCGCCCGTGCAAAACACGGCTTTCTGATTTCTCACATGATCTCCAGCAAACCGTGGATTAAGGGAAACACCTAGAATCCATATTCCTAGATTTTCGGAAACCGTTTGGTACGGTTCCCCACTGCAGACAGATAAAGATAGTCCGAGCATAACGGATTTTTTTCCTCACATATGTGAGTGGCTCAAGGAGTTATTTAATAATAGATCACAACAGGTGTTCGTCAGAGACGAGGGTATAGTCAGGAATGCGCCCCGGAAGTATGACAGGACGGCTCTTCTCTTATTCTCTATATGTGTAAATGATCTGTTGGACAGGGTGGGCAACAGTCTGCGGCTGTCTGCTGGTGATGCTGTAAAGCATCCAAATCGTTAGGCGACTATAGGAGAATACAAGACGACTTGGGCAGAATTTCACGTCAGTGTGACGAATGGCAGCTTGTTCTAAAAATAGAAAAATATAAGTTAATGCGGATGTGTAGGAAATACAATCCTGTAACTTTCAAAAACAGCATCAGCGGTGTGTGTGCGTCGACTAAATGTCTAGGAGTAACTTTGAAAAGCAATGTGAAATGGAACGAACACGTAAGGGCCTTGGTAGGGAATGTGAATGGTAGCCTTCGGGTTATTGGGAGATTTTTAGGAAAATGAAGCTCATTTATGAAGGAGTACTTGAACACTGCTCGACTGTTTGGGATCCCCACCAGGTTCTATTAAAGAAAGAAATAAAAGCAATTCAGACGCGTACTGTTGGATTTGTTTCCAATAGTTTTGATTACCATGGAGGTGTTACGGAGATGCTTTGGGAACTCAAATGTGAATCCGTGGAGGGAAGATCACTTTCTTGTCACGAGGCACCACTGATGAGTTTTAGAGAACCGGAATTTGTAGCTGAGTGGAGAACGATTCTACTGCCGCTGCGTACATTACACGTCAGGATCACGATGGCAAGCTAAGAGAATTGGATTGGATTGTTTGGGGGAGGAGACCAGACAACGAGGTCATCGGTCTCATTGGATTAGGGAAGGACGGGGAAGGAACTCGGCCGTGCCCTTTCAAAGGAACCATCCCGGAATTTGCCTGGAGCGATTTAGGGAAATCACGGAAAACCTAAATCAGGATGGTCGGACGCGGGATTGAACCGTCGTCCTCCCGAATGCGAGTCCAGTGTGCTAGCCACTGCGCCACCTCGCTCGGTAAGCTAAGAGAAACTGCGGGTCCCACGGAGGCATGTAGACAGTCGCTTCTTCCTCCTTCCATTTGCGAGTGGAAAAGCGAAGGAAATGACTACTAGTGGTACAAGGTACCCTCCGCCACGTACTGTACAGTGGCTCGTGGAGTACATACGTGGATGTAGCTCTAGATGTAGACGTTCTGTTAGTTCCAACTTTGCACTTTACTTCTTAACATGCAATGAACACTTTGCAGAACTTCGATTGAAGTGCCATGTGACATTGACACTGAAGTTTCAAATACTGAAAATTTTCAGTTCATGAGACGAAAAATAAAAATACATACATTTCAACACAATTAATACACACACACACGTCAGCTCCACCTAGAGGGAAGCATTTTACAAGCAACAATTTATCATACAACAGCATACCTTTTATTGCGAAAACTAGTCCTCCTTATCTCTTCAAAGTATAAGCTATTACTATAGCATTTCATTATTTACATATTTTCAAAGAACACTGCCTCTTAGTGATACTTTGACAGTGAAAGCCATTTTTAAACATACTTGGAATGAAGTATGCTCACATGAAATATACAGAATTTAGTTCGGAGATTTCATATTAAAAAAAATCGGAAGCATTACTTTTCAGAACATCCTCGAAATTCAGTAACGAAAAACGCAAATGTAACAGACAACTTTCAGGTTTTGGTACGTGGTGCAGGCTACAAGACAGTTTGGTCCTCAGATTCTCCATTTCTAAAGCATTGTGTTACACCATTCACATTGGCAGAATTGGTTCCGCATAAACAAGGAAAATCTGGCGAGGCAGTGAATTTATCTTTTCTGTTAACTTTTGAGATTTCATCAGCATCTTTTGTTACAGTGTGAGTAATCTCAAAGGTCTCTTGAACTTAACGCACTTCTTGAATTTCTTAGCCACCTCCTGAAAATAACCCACCGCATATTTCACTACATTACTGTGCTTTTATTTGGAATCTGCAGGCATTGGAGCAGTCTCCTGAAACGTATGTGGTGGTTAATGTTTTTCATGACAGGTACACGCAGCACCGAGGTAGAGTCATTAGATGATTCATTTATAATGCATTGAAACTGAAGGATACACGAATCCTAAGTCCAATGACAACAACGACAATGTATATAACATATTTTCGCAAAAACTTTCATAATCTGTATCTCTGGGTTTGAAGCAAGATTATATGACAACGTAAAAATTGTTCTGATTTTCCATCTTTACAGTGTCCATTTTCAGATTTGTGACCAAAATCGCGGAGTACTGTGCAAAATGGCCTTTTCAACATGACAAGCTAGTTTTAGAAAATGTTTAACTAAAATTCATATGGCAGACTTGCTAGTGGATTCCCTAAGTGGTGTCAATGACGCATACTTTTACTCCAGTTGTATCGCTACAAAGATATTTGAGAAATGCTTAGTATTACTTGGCAGTGGACCCAATAAATCGACTACAGCGAGCTCCTTCAGATGTTAAGGAATGATCGGAAACACTAGAAAATGCCGGGGTACCGGTAGCAGCTTTGCCTTTCTGATAAGATTTCCGTGAAACTGTGGCTTACAGATTCTATTCTCTACGTTAACGAAGTAGCGTGTATTACAAAGACCGTATAAAAGCAACCTTATACATATTACCAGTATCGTTTCTCATAAAGAAAATGTCATTTTCAACAATCTAGTATTGCCAAAGTCTAATAGTGAAGTGATCAATCCACTTCAGTTTCACTTCCTTTCAGAAAGGATCCTTGTCCCATACCTTACTAATACCGGCAAGTGAACATGTGATAAAAATTTCAAAAAGAAATCGCTACAAATAAAAGAAAATTAATCTGTTCTCATTATAATTCTCCTTGCTGTCATTATTCAGCCCTATAGACTATACCAAGATAGCATTGGCAATAATCCTTCGTTTTTTACAAGAATTGTAGTAACAGTAAAATGAAATCAGTTATAGCACTCATCTGATTAAACATCCATGATTGAACTCATCAAAAAATTGTAATGCTCTGTGGTGCATGGATACCTTGGTCATCTAACCGAACAGATAACAACGAAACTGACAAATCCCTGTGTGACTGTCGATCCTCCAGTACAAAACCTGAACAGTAACATTCACATTTTCTGAGCACTTAGCTAGCAAAAGCAATAGTTATATGACACATAACATCATCAAATTCAAATTCTACAAATAGCCGTACATTAATACCAGTTCTACAACTGTTCAAGTAAAGAGAAAGATCCTTACTCAAATCAAGTTGTGTTAAGCGAGGAGCCTCATGAAAAACCTGTTTCACACCACAAGTCAGTTTCCACCTGGGCATCCCAACTACATGGGGAATTTTTACCAATTTGTGCAAAAACACATGGAGCAGCCAAAATATTTAAGTTCATAAAACGTTTACAATTTGGCAAAACAAGAACTGACAGATCACATCTTGTACAATTTTTTCAGACGTTATGAAGCATTCCCAACCAGTTCAACTTAATTAGCAACGTCTCTTTTGCCGCAGTACAACTTTAACCACTTCAGACAGAAAATTTAGACCATAAAAGCCTGGTTGGAGTAATTAGACTGAATCAGCTACTTCTGAAGATGAGTGCGTCACGTGAGCACTGTGCACTGAATCTCACACACAGAACGTGCTGTGACGGGGCACACATGAAACAAAAACATCAATCAAAATTAAAGAGGGATTGTCAGTGTCCAAAGATTAAATTAAATGCTGCAGATGGCTTAACCAGCAATAACTGCCGTAATATAGTAGTAACATCAAGCAATAGGTAACCGAAATATGTCCAAAATGTTACAAATATTCCGATGTGGGAGAATATAGAAGCCCCACATATTAAAATCTGTTTTCTCTGTGTTACCATGCACTCTACAGTTTTCAGACAGGCTCACAAATCTAGCACATCAATATGCCTGTCCCAACTACTTTCTGCTTTCAAGATGTCACGAAGATATGTTCTACACTCCGCCTTAAATCAGAACGAAAAATAATACTGAAACATCTAATGAAAGTATCCGAACTCATGGTAAGTCTAAATGGCAGTTTGTGAAGTTGATGACAAGAGGCATTATACAAAGATGACGTATATCTTGGACACGACGGGTGCAACCGAGTCTGCCAATAATATTATCTCAAATCAGTGGTCAATAGAACTCTGACTCTTTTCTTTGGGATAATTAACAACGGATTATTATACGAACTAACAGTGGGATCAGTGACAAACTGCTGTAACAGCTTTTCTATTTCTGCCTCTATCATGTATATATAAACCAATGGTGTAGGTTAGGGCTCGACAATGAACTTCCTATGCTCCTGTCGTATAAACTGATGAGAAAAAATTACACTCACCTCTGAGTAATTTGAAAATGCTAATGAATGACACTGCAGTAGATTAAATAAATCTCTTTTGCCCCCTTATGTGCCTTCTCAACAAAAAGAACTCGGTTCTGTACTTCTTGTGACGTACAAACACGTCTTTGGTAATACAACAAAAGTATTACATGAGCATAACTCTCACTTTCAAGTGGCTTCCGATCAAGAGACAACTCACACTTGGTGAGGAATTTGGCAGTATTAATACCAACGAATTTTCATAAAGCTCATTACCAAGGGCGGCGGGTTTGGCGTACTTAACGCCCACCCTAAAATAGAATCGAAAAAATTAATAAATAAATGAAATTCATTATTTATTTTTGACCTGTATCAGCAACATAGTTTTTAAAGGCATACTGGTGTTAAGTAGGCTCCACAACCTGGAAATATCTCTTAGCACACTTAACAATAACAACACGCCTTCAGTAATGTGTACTAAGATGGTTCAAATGGCTCTGAGCACTATTGGACTTAGAACTACTTAAACCTAACTAACCTACGGACATCACACACATCCATGCCCGAGGCAGGATTCGAACCTGCGACCGTAGCAGTCGCGCGGTTCCGGACTGAACGCCTAGAACCGCTCGGCCACCACGGCCGGCGGCAGTTAACAAAATGGATGTTTGACACAATAAGAAGACTTATATTTAGTTACATAATTTAAAATCTAAAAGGCGGATTACTTGATTAATTAAAAGATTGACACAGATGAAACGGCAACAGAATGAGCATGTACTGATGTAGTTACTGGTATTTATTTAGAATAATTTAGAGTCTGCTTCATAAAATTGTATTTGCATAAAATTAGAATTTTTTTGTTTTAAAATTCATTTCATACTAACACAGTTAATTATCAAAAGGCTTTTGTATCGCCGTCGCTATGGTAATTAATTAGCACGCATTCGTTAATGCAAATGAAGTATTACAGAATACCTTTGAGAGAAGTGTTGCTATTGTGTCCTGCTGCCATCTTTTAGCTGCGATGTGCAACTGTCCCGTTAGCACAAAGAACGACGATTTGGCACGTATTTTACGCTGCGATCTGTGGGGCAAATGTAAGACTACATCCAAGAATCCTTGCCCATATGTCTGCCATACCATTTTAAGTCTTCCAGTGCAGTTCATTATCCAATAGCATTGGCACAGTGCCACAGGCTGAATATTGTTTGAGACGATTATAATGGAGCCAATGCCAGGATGATGTTTACCTTTTAGAATGCAGGTCGAAAATTAAAATAAAAAAATGTGTGAACTGTACATTCGCCGTGCTTTCCTCTGTTTCTGTCGCCACATTTCTCAATGTGAATGAGATGACGCGGGTTTGAGAAAGGGTGAAGTACCACTTTTAGGATACCAAAAGTCGACATTTTGCTGAGCAAAATATTTCCAGAATTTCTTAAATTGTAAATTTCGATGGTTACGACACCAGCTCATTAAAAGTTTGAATCGCTCGAATCGAGACATCGAGGATTCCGATAACAATTTAGTTCGACAGGGAAATAATCGACTTATGTACAGTAGGCATCAACAACAATCCCACAAAAGATGTCACTCATATTTACATAAAGAGTGGAAACAACTGGCAGCTACTTCAAATGAACCAGTATGTCTTTGAACTTCACAGTAGTTTGTCTTACTGAGCACTGGTGTAGAGACACAGAGATACAACATGTAGTATTATCATCATATGAAAGGTCAAACACTTACTGAAGAACTGCTTCAAGGAATGGAGGATCATGCTTTTATATCAGAAAAGGAACACAGTTCAAATCAAGACATGACTTCAGTACAGTAAGTGAAGACAAACACTTTGAAATATCACTAAGTGAATTAATGTGGCTTGATATCACCAAGAAATTAATAATTTTGTGTATATAGATTTCCCAATGGTAGTGTTCACACTTGTTTCAATAAATTAACAGAAGTTCTAGATAAAGTCTCAGGCACAAAGGTCAACATAATTCTGTGTGGGGACATTAACATCAGCACTATGTTAATATCATAAATGAATCCAGCAGTACCCTTATAAATATCCTTCAAAGTTTTGGCATGTAACTATTGGTCAACAGTGCAACAAGGGTTACTACAATGACTACATAAGTAATTAACCATGTGGCCACAAATGTGCACAGGGAAAAATGTGATGTCGCTGTAAGAGATCTCAGACTAGCAGACCATCTATGTCAAACACAACAGTAAAATTAGGCATTGAATTATTCCCTACAAATGACATCTATAAGAAATCAAATTAAAGATTTTTCATCAAAACTAGCAGAACAAAGCTGGGATGAAGGGTATAAGGAAAACAATGTGAATATGAAATTCTCTAAATTCTCCACATTATGTAAATTGAACTTTGAAAAGGCATTTCCAAAAGTATGCATGTCTATATCAACATCTCAGAAAAACAGATGGATAATAGTAGGTATTAAGAAGTCCTCCTAAACACTTAAACACCTCAGTTCCATGAAAAAGATCGCAATGATCCAGAACTTTAAATTTTTATCATAGATACAAAAAGATGTATAGGAAGCTGCAAAAAAGTCATTTAATGACAAAATAATATATAATGCAGAGAATAAAAGCAAAGCAGTCTGGGATGTTATAAAAAAGGGAACAGGGAGAGGCGAACAAATGCAGAATAACATACTGCTAAGGGATGGGAATAAGGTAATAAATGATCCTCAACACTTAGCAAACTATGTAAATGAGCATTTTTCAAACATTGCAGAGAAGTTACAGCAAAAATTCTCCAAAACAAGTATTCACCTGTAAATAATGTTGCACTAAATACAATGACGCTACTTCCAACCACAGAGAATGAAGACATAAAACTGTTCAAAAACCAAAAAAATTAAAAGTCAATAGGCTTAGATGAAGTACTAATGTGTGTACTGAAACAGTGCATAGAGATTATACAATGTCCCTCAACATATATAATAAATGAATCCTTCACATCAGGGACATTTCCAGAGTAGTTAAAACAGGAAAGAGTTATACCTTTGCTTAAGAAAGGTAATGCAGAAGACATAGAAAATTACCAGCCCATTTCCCTGCTGTCATCATTCTCAAAAATAATAGAAGCAATTATGAAAGACAGATTAACGAATTACTTGAATAAATACAATCTTTTAAACGAATCACAGTTTGATTTCCTAACTGGCAAAAATACAGAGTCAGCTATAGTAGAATTCACAAAAGTTGTACATGATGCTCTTGACAAAGATGAATGTGTCACAGGCATACTTTTGGATCTTTCTAAGGCCCTTGATACAGTCGACCACAAGATTCTATTAAATAAATTAGAAGCATTAGTAATAAGATGGGTAGCTAATGACTGGTTTCGGTTGTACCTAGCAGATAGGGTATAAAGAGTAGAGATAATACATACTTCAAATAGATCTATACATTTAGTAAAACAATTATCAGAACCAAAATACTACACTAATATAGGGGTTCTGCAAGGTGGCATATTAGAACCAATTCTATTCCTGATATACATCAATGACTTTCCCAGTAGTGTTACTCATGGCGAAAAAGTTCTCTTCGCTGATGACAGCAATATTATACTCTCTGAGAAAACAAGAGAACTTCTTGCAGAGAAAGCAAATGAAACTCTCAAGGAAGTTTACGATTGGTCAGTAAGGAATAAAAAATGAAATAATCGGATGGCACTGTTGGCCGCTTTTGGGGGAGTTCGGCAGCCGTAATGCCAGTCCTTTTTAGTTGACGCAACTTCGACGACTTGCCAGTCAATGATGATCAAAATGATGATGGACACACAACACCGAGTCCCCTGCAAGGAATCGAACCCAGGCCCCATGGGTGGTAGGCTGTAGCGCTACCACTATGCTATGGAGGCAGACAGTACAGAATAAAGTGATACTGAACATAAAGAAAACTGATTCCACGAATTTGAATTTGAAGAGGGAAAATGACAATGTTAAATTAAATGTAGATGGCACCTCTACAGACTGTGTAACAAACGCAGAATTGCTAGGAATGAACATTGATTCTCAGCTGAAGTGGTGTGAACACGCAAAGATACTTGCAAAGAATCCTATAATCAGTGTGTAACATGCAGTGTCTTTTAGTTACATACTATTTATATGTACACTATTCTTAGCTATGGGATACGTTTTTGGTAACAAATGCACAAAATATGAACACAATTTTCAAACTCCAGAAAAGAGCCATAAGGATAATAACCAAAAATAGTAGTCGAGCTCATTGCAAAGATCTGTTCAAAACACTGGGGATTTTAACTGTGCATGTGAATACATTTGCCAGTCAGTTGTACACATCAAAAATAACATTGGTAATTACTGCACAAACAGCTCTGTTCATGACCATGGAACAATAGCTACACTCAACGTACATTTACCAAGAAAATATAAACATAAAACTCAAAACAGCATTTTCTACCAAGGAATAAATTACCAAAAGCGTTTAAAGAAATTCCAAAAATACACTTATTTAAAAAGGCAGCTAAAAATACCTGTTATGCAATACATTTTATACAATGAAGGATTACTTAGATAAAACAGGGTAGAGGTTTGGTAAAAAAATGTTATACAAATAAATAGTAGTCATGATTATAAAATATCCAACATTCCACATAACACATACACACTATGTTTCTTTCTTGTTTTTTTTCCTTTTCTAGAAAAACTTACCCCCAAGCTATGCATAGCACAATACTTACACCTCTTCCTTTTTCTGAGCTCAACATCTCACTCATTATACAGCGATTAATAACTTTCGGCGTGTGCTCCCTTCATTGCGCGAAGGACATCCAGGTGATATTCCAATTCCACCTATGTGTTGGTCAACATTTCGTTAGGAATGGATGTTTTGACGTCATTAATTCTGCGCACTAATGGTGCGATGTCGTTCGCTGGTGTCTGGTAAGACTGGTCCTTGACATAACCCGAAAAGAAGAAATCCAATAGCGTTATGTCCGATCGCAGTGGCCACACCCGATCCGTCTTCCCGGAAATATTTAATCTGAATAGGCACAAACATCTAATCCCAATGGTGGCGCACCATGTTTTTGTAAAACTAAGCCTGGAAATCTCCTTATGCGTGACTTCCGTTTACTAACGACAAAAATAACTTAATAATTTTGAAAACTGGAAGCGCTCGAACATTCAGGATGATTCTCGGTGCAATCATTAGTCGCGGCACACAAACGGAATTTACATTAGCGAGAGAGGTGCTACTGTGTTACTTCCTATTGCTATTATATAAATAAATAATAATAATGATTATAAAACATCCAACATTCCACATAACACCTACACACTGTTTCTTTCCTACTTTTTTCCTTTTCTAGAAAAACTTACCCCCAAGCTATGCATAGCACAATATGATTATGGTTAGTTTTACGATCTAGAAGAAAACTTCCTGTCTCGCTTTAGATCGGTACGCAAGAGGCAGAAGGCTTCACTGATTAGCTGACCTGGAGAAAACTATTTTTCCTTTTATGTTTTGACCGTGAAATTGGAAAGTTGAATACTGCAAGTTTTTGAAAGTGGTGAGAATTATACTCGTCTATTTTGTACTTTCCGCACAGGCGGCCATTTTGACACAGTCCATACCAGCTAGCAATTAATCCGTTTCCACTTACCTCGATTTAGAGCCTCGAAGAACAGCTAAACTCATTCGCTCTCTCTACAGCAAAAGGTGCCACAGGACAATAATAATTGTGTACCACAATTTCTTCGTTTGAATGGTTATTATTAATTAACGAATGGACTTACACCCATCTGCGCGAGCTCTATTCAACGCTGAAAAAGTAAAGATCAACCTTAACATATCTATTGATTTTCTACAGAGATCATAATATTCCATCTGGCAATGATATTATTTGTTGTAACTCTTCAGATGTCCTCATTTTGTGGCACAAAAAATAACTGCAACTTACCAAGATAGGTATTGGCTTTGATTGTCGTTTTACTGAAGAAAAAATGCCCTGTGATTTTATTTTGCATAAGAACACACCACATGTTTAGCTTAGTGCTGTCTCTGCTGGTTCCAAACACGGTGTGGGGATTCTCGGATCCGCAGATCCTAGCATTATATCGACTGACGACATCGTTCAAATGAAACGTAGCCTCATCTGACAAAAGCACATGTTTCAGATAGTCATCTTCCTCTGTCTCAACCAACATGGTAACAGTAAAGTCATAACAAGAACTATAATCCATTAGTTGGTGGGACTGCACGATCTGGTTTTTGTACACCCGGAAAATAAGTTGTTTATGTTAGACGCCGGTCTTCAAAATATGTAACTCACGTGTGGCTGTGCATTCCGCTTCTTGGAACTTCTCACGAAGGTGTTTCTGTAGGGAGATCATTGACGCTCGCTGTTTCCATTACACATTTTGATGCTTTTAACATCTGGTGGCTGTCCACAGTACGCAGTCTGGAATTTTCTTTGAGCCGTTTTTGGTGACCATTTCTCAATCACGAGATATCTAATATTAGTCAGAGGACACATTGGGATTTCTCTTGGTCTCAGTACATGTTGATTGCAAATTGATGTGTACAGACCATCTGGGTAGAACAGCTCACACACGTCGTTGAAGTGTCGAGACAACATGTAATTCCACCTTCTACGCAACGACACAAACTCAGCACAATAGACTGTAGGGTGGTAGGACTGAATCAAAGTACACATCAGGCAATCACCATCGACAGTTGCACCAAACATTTTATTTGGTTCCTTTAAACAAGAGAACTTGACCAATAAAACCATCACATGTTTAAAACTACCACACATATTTATAATTACCATTCAGGTGAAAATAAATTACTTCAAGTTTAAACGTTCATAAAAACGAGGCACTTATGGCCGATTACACATTTACTGAAATGAGTTATATTTTATATACTCTAAATTGTAATCAAGCTGAAGAACAATGTAATAAAATTGATCTAATGTACTCTTTCATTACGTCAGTGATCGTTATTACCAAAATAATTCAGAGTTCAGGTAGCAATCAGATACCATGGCACACAACAGTTACTTAAATGGTAGTCACTAAATAATTTAGCATATAAAATATAACATTTCGTGTGAGCAAACAACCTCGTGAGATTCAACAACTACGCTCAGAAAACGGACGCCCGCCCGCTCAGCAGTTTCCAATACAGGCTCGACAAGGACCCCCAGACGGGAGCAGCAACGGTCACGAATGGGCACGAGAAAATCCCAGAACTAGTGGGTATCTACAACTGACTGACATCTGCCTTAAATAACTAGAAACACAATACCTCAATACAACACATCAGTAAAATTAATTACAATATCGATCTGCTGTCATTGAAGGAATTCTAGTACCACCATCGAATTCTCAAGGAAATAGAAAATTTCATAAAACCATAATAGATAATACATGCATGCAAGAAAATGGATTGTTACGTTCTTTCCACTGATCCTGTGTGGAATGACCCTCATATATGTGGAATAACTCAAAAAATCCGAAATGCATTTTCATTTAAGAGATAATAAAAAACTTGTAGAAAAGATGCAAATGTTTTATACATTTAAGTATATGTGATAAATCTTAGGGTATTCTAGGCACCCATCATCAATGAGAAAATCCGGTTATAACACTTACTCACACCATCACTTTAGTGAAGGTGCGTAGCAGTCAAATTTGAGCAGTTCTGTGGTATCCTCCTCCCAACTGAATTTACTATGAAGCGGTAACTCCAATAATTTGAGACAGTCAACCTTTTGTATCTGCTTGCCGTCATATTTTACGATTATATTGCGGAGAATTGAAGATTGTGGTTTAAGGTCCCGTCGACAACTAGGTCATTAGAGACTGAATACAGGCTCCAACTAGGGAAGCAGATTTGCCGTGTCCTTTTGACAGGAACCATCCAGGCATTTGCGTTAAGCGATTTAGAGAAACAATAGGGATCTGAACCACCGAGCTTCGTACGCCTGTCCAGTGTCACAACGTTGCTCGGTGAGCAGCTAATACTTAATTAACATAAACTCTGCTGAGCCTGTTACAGTTACGTGACGCTTGCTTTAAGCCGCGCGGGATTAGCCGAGCGGTCTAGGCGCTGCAGTCATAGACTGTGTGGCTGGTCCCGGCGGAGGCACGAGTCCTCCCTCGGGCATGGGTGTCTGTGTTTGTCCTTAGGATAATTTAGGTTAAGTAGTGTGTAAGCTTAGGGACTGATGACCTTAGCAGTTAAGTCACACAAGATTTCACACACATTGCATTGCTTGCTTAAAGTTTGTGTTTGCCTGTTGAGAAATGTTCGCTCCAGTCACATATTTGGATACATACTCCACAGAAAATTAGTGTGATGGGTCCTAGATAAACTGAAATAACTATGAGTTGTTGAGAGTTTCAAGGAACCTTTAGGCAAAGATTGGCGGAAACATGGGTAAGGAACACCACAGATGACGAATAGGTAGCCTCGTGAGACGAAATAGTGAAGGCACAAGAGGATCAAACAGTTAAAAAGACAAATCCCAGTAGACTTTCTCTGACAACGCACGAGATATTGACTAAATCTGTAAATATAAAAGTGGAGCAGATGAAGCAGGTGGAAGGGAAGACAGACGTATAAAAAATGAGAATGACAGAAAGTGCAAATCGCTAAGCAGGAACAGCTACACCGAAGCAGCAAAGAAACTGGTATAGGCATGCGCACTCAAATACAGAGATACGGCGCTGCGGTCGGCAACGTTTATACGAAAAGTTGTTAGATCGGTTACTGCTCCTACAATGGCAGGTTATCAAGGTTTAAGTGAGTTTGAACGTGGTGTTATAGTCAGTGCACGAGCGACGGGACACAGCATCTCCGAGGTAGCGATGAAGTGGGGATTTTCCGTATATCATTTCAGGACTGTTCCATGAAGATCAGAAATACGGTAAAACATGAAATCTCCAATATCGCTGCTGCCGCTGCAACATCCTGCAAGAACGGGACCGAGGACTGAAGAGAATCGTTCAACGTAACAGAAGTGCAACCCTTCCGCAAACTGCTGCAGATTTCAATGCTGGGCCATCAACAAATGTTGGCGGGCGAACCATTCAACGAAACATCATCGATATGGGCTTTCGGAGCCGAAGGACCATTCGTGTGCCCTTGATGACTGCACAACACAAAGCTTTACGCCTCACCTGGGCCCCTCAACACCGAAATTTAACTGTTGATGACTGGAAACATGTTGCCTGGTCGGACGAGTTTCGTTCCAAATTCTATCGAGAAGAAACTGGTATAGCCATTCATATTCAAATACAGAGGCATATAAACAGGCAGAGTACGGCACTGATGTCGGCATTGCCTATACAGGGTGTTACAAAACGGTACGGCCAAACTTTCAGGAAACATCCCTCACACACAAAGAAAGAAAATATGTTATATGGACATGTGTCCGGAAACGCTTACTTTCCATGTTAGAGCTCGTTTTATTACTTCTCTTCAAATCACATTAATCATGGAATGGAAACACACAGCAACAGAACGTACCAGCGTGACTTCAAACACTTTGTTACAGGAAATGTTCAAAATGTCCTCCGTTAGCGAGGATACATGCATCCACCCTCCGTCGCATGGAATCCCTGATGCGCTGATGCAGCCCTGGAGAATGGCGTATTGTATCACAGCCGTCCACAATACGAGCACGAAGAGTCTCTACATTTGGTACCGGGGTCGCGTAGGCAAGAGCTTTCAAATGCCCCCATAAATGAAAGTCAAGAGGGTTGAGGGCAGGAGAGCGTGGATGCCATGGAATTGGTCCGCCTCTACCAATCCATCGGTCACCGAATCTGTTGTTGAGAAGCGTACGAACACTTCGACTGAAATGTGCAGGAGCTCCATCGTGCATGAACCACATGTTGTGTCGCACTTGTAAAGGCACATGTTCTAGTAGCACAGGTAGAGTATCCCGTATGAAATCATGATAACGTGCTCCATTGAGCGTAGGTGGAAGAACATGGGGCCCAATCAAGACATCACCAACATTGCCTGCTCAAACGTTCACAGAAAATCTGTGTTGATGACGTGATTGCACAATTGCGTGCGGATTCTCGTGAGCCCACACATGCTGATTGTGAAAATTTACAATTTGATCACGTTGGAATGAAGCCTCATCCGTAAAGAGAACATTTGCACTGAAATGAGGATTGACACATAGTTGGATGAACCATTTGCAGAAGTGCACCCGTGGAGGGCAATCAGTTGCTGATAGTGCCTGCACACGCTGTACATGGTACGGAAACAACTGGTTCTCCCGTAGCACTCTCCATACAGTGACGTGGTCAACGTTACCTTGTACAGCAGCACCTTCTCTGACGCTGACATTAGGGTTATCATCTACTGCACGAAGGATTGCCTCGTCCATTGCAGGCGTCCTCGTCGTTCTAGGTCTTCCCCAGTCGCGAGTCATAGGCTGGAATGTTCCGTGCTCCCTAAGACGCCGATCAATTGCTTCGAACGTCTTCCTGTCGGGACACCTTCGTTCTGAAAATCTGTCTCGATACAAACGTACCGCGCCACGGCTATTGCCCCGTGCTAATCCGTACATCAAATGGGCATCTGCCAATTCCGCATTTGTAAACATTGCACTGACTGCAAAACCACGTTCGTGATGAACACTAACCTGTTGATGCTACGTTCAAATGGTTCAAATGGCTCAGAGCACTATGCGACTTAACTAGAACTTAGAACTAATTAAACCTAACTAACCTAAGTACATCACACACATCCATGCCCGAGGCAGGATTCG
The DNA here is from genome assembly GCF_021461385.2 of Schistocerca piceifrons. Lineage (NCBI taxonomy): Eukaryota > Metazoa > Arthropoda > Insecta > Orthoptera > Acrididae > Schistocerca > Schistocerca piceifrons. Next base: position 127,147,979 of record NC_060142.1, on the reverse strand, counting down.
AACCTGCGACCGTAGCGGTAGCTCGGTTCCAGACTGTAGCGCCTAGAACCGCACGTACTGATGTGCTTGATGCTAGTACTGTAGAGCAATGAGTCGCATGTCAACACAAGCACCGAAGTCAACATTACCTTCCTTCAATTGGGCCAACTGTAGGTGAATCGAGGAAGTACAGTACATACTGACGAAACTAAAATGAGTTCTAACATGGAAATTAAGCGTTTCCGGACACATGTCCACATAACATATTTTCTTTATTTGTGTGTGAGGAATGTTTCCTGAAAGTTTGGCCGTACCTTTATGTATCACCCTGTATAAGACGACAAGTGTCTGGCGCAGTTGTTAGATTGGTTACTGCTGCTACGGTGGCAGGTTATCAAGATTTAAGTGTGTTTGAACATGGTGTTATAGTCAGTGCATGAGCGATGAGGCACAGCATCTCTGAAGTAGTGTTCCGTGAATATCAGGAATCCGGTAAAACGTCAAATCTCCGACATCGCTGCAGCCAGAAAAAGATCCTGCAAGAATGGGAGCAACGATGACGAAGAGAATCTTTCAGTGTGACAGTAGTGCAACCCTTCCCCACATTGCTGCAGATTTCAGTGTTGGGCCATCAACAAGTGTCAGCGTGCAAACCATTAAATGAAACATCATTGATATGGGCTTTTGGAGCCGAAGTTCCTCTCATGTACCCTTGATAACTGCACAATACAAAGCATTATGCCTCACATGGGCCGTCAACACTGACATTGGAGTGTTGATGACTGGAAACATGTTGCCTGGTCGGACGAGTCTCGTTTCAAATTTTACTGAGCCGATTGACGTCTACGGGTATGGAGACAACTCAAAGAAACCATGGACTCTGCATGTCAGCAGGGGACTGTTCAAGCTGGTGGTGGCTGTGTAATGGTGTGGAGCGTGTGCAGTTGGAGTGATATGGGACCCTGACACGTCTAGATAATACACTAACAGCTGACACATACGTAGGAATCCTGTCTGATCACCTCCATCCATTCATGTCCATTGTGCATTCCGACGTACTTGGATTAATTCCAGCAGCACAATGCGACACCCTACACGTTCGTATTGGTTACAGAGTGGCTCCAGGAACACTCTTCTGAATTTAAACACTTTCGCTGACCGCCAGACACCCCAGACACGAACATTATTGAGAATATCGTGGATGCCTTGCAACGTTCTGTTCAGAAGAGATCTCCACCCCCTCGTACTCTTACGGGATTATGTACACCCCTGCATGATTCATGGTGCTAATTTCCTCCAGTAATATTTCAGACATTAATAGAGTCCATGCCACGTCGTGTTGCGGCATTTCTGCGTGCTCGCGGGGGCCCTACACGATATTAGGTAATTGTACCAGTTTTTTGGCTCTTCAGTGTAGATGGCAAATGCAAGGCTGAAGGAGCATGCACAAGTAGGGGAAAGATAAACACCGCGTGCAGGAATATTAACGAGACCTTTGAACAAAAGAGAAGCACTTCTGTGAATACTAAGCACTCTGAGTATTAGGTGCTGTGTGAATACTAAGCAAAGAAGAGAAAAGTGAAAGATGTAAGGAACTTCTAGAAGGGTTCAACAAGGAAAATGAATCTGAAGACAGTATTATAGAAAAGGAAGACGAAGTAGATAAATATGAGACGCAAGATATTATACTATGAGGAGAATTTGACAGATCACTGAAAGATCTAAGTCGAAAGAAGGCCCCTGATGTAAACGACATTCCTCCAAAATACTGTGGTCATTGGTCGAGTCAGCCATGACGAAACTATACTATCTGGTGTGTAAGATATGTGAGACATATGAGATGCCCTCAGACTTTACAATAAGTGTAATGATTCCAGTGCCAATAAGAGGCAGCTGCTGATTTGCGTGAATGTTACCGAAGTGTTAGCTGGCCCTACAGTAAGTCATACTTGCAAAATATTGAAACAAAAGGGAAAAGCTAGAAGAATCAGACCTCGGGGTAGATAAGTTTTGGTTACGGAGAAGCGCAGGAATATGGAAGGCAGTACTCACCCTACAACTTATCCTGACGAAAACTGAGTCTAATCTAATCTCTCGAACATAGACTGAAGAAAGGCGAAAGTATATTTATAGTAATTGTGGATGTAAACTTCTGTAAACGTTGATTGGAAGACACACTTTGAAATGATGGCGGTAGCAGCGATAAAATACAGGGGACGAAAAGTTATTTACAACCTGTACAGAAACCACACTGCACCTGTAAGAATCGAACGGCATGAAAGGGAATCAGTGAGTGAGCACGGAATGAGATATGGTTGTAGCCTGTCCCACTCCCTACACTGAGCAAACAGTAAAGGAAACGAAGAAGAAATTTGGAGAGAGAATTACATTTCAGGGAGAAAAAGAAAAAAAGGTTGAGGTTTGCTGGTGACATTGCAACTTGAAGAACAGATGAATAGAATGGATAGTCTCTTGAAACGAGGTCATAAGATGAACGTCAACGAAAGTAAAACAGGAGTAAAGGAATGTATTAGGTTGGTATCTAAGATCGTAGCGTTTTTGTTTTTCATGTTGGTATTTCGGTTGCTTCGGGTTTATTTATCGATTGTCATTTTTTATTTCTAGTTCACTGTTGCTTTTTAAGTCTACATGATGTCATTTTCTCATTTGGAGATAGTGATTGGAGCTGTGGACGCTAGAAAATGGAGCGTCAAGCGGAGAATTGGGAACATTTTCGACGTGTTTTTCTGTCTGAGTTCAGTACAGGGGTGACAGCAGCGAGACAGCCAGAAACATTTGCGCAGTGTTTGGGAATAATGTCATTGGACAGAGCACTGAAAGAAAATGGTTTTTTCGTTTCAAGGATCATCATTTTGACATTATTGAATCTCCACGTTCAGGAAGTGCAAATGTTCAGATGTGTGTGAAATCTTATGGGACTTGACTGCTAAGGTCATCAGTCCCGAAGCTTACACACTACTTAACCTAAATTATCCTAAGGACAAACACACACACCCATGCCAGAGGGAGGACTCGAACCTCCGCCAGGACCAGCCGCACAGTCAATGACTGCAGCTCCACAGACCGCTCGGCTAATCCCACGCAGCGTTCAGGAAGTCCTTCAGGACTTGATGAAGATCGTTTAAACGCATTAATCCGCAATGATCCGCGTCGGTGTACTCAAGAAACGGCAAATGTGTTGAACTGTTATCATTCGACCATCGTGCGACTTTTGCATGCAATGAGGAAGGTTCAAAAATCGGGGTGCCGCAAGCTCTAAGCCAAAATCCAAAAATCAGCGGATTGTGCATCTCTGCTTGCTCGTTATCAATTGGCTTGTGAAAACACCGACCATTCCTATCCTGTATCGTTACTAATGACGAGAAATGATGTCTTTATGTTACCAAAAGGAAAAGAAAGGAAAAGTTGACGCCAAATAGAGAAGCAACTTCCCATTCAAAGACCTGCGCGCACCCACAAAAGATAATGTTATGCTTCTAGTGGAACAGCGACGGCGTGGCGTTCTGCCAATTGCATTCCCGAGGTGTAAACGTCACTACTGACGTTTATTGTCAACAACTGAGACGTCTTGCAGACGCAGTTCAAGAACGACGACCAGGAAAACTGCGTGAAGTGATGCTAATCCACGATAGCGACTCTGCTAGACTGACAAAAAACGCTGTACCGGAGTTTGGTTGGGAAGTCATTTCGCACCCATCTTACTCACCTGATCTTGACCCTCAGATTTTCAGCATTTTAGCTATCTATCGAACAACTTTCAAGGAACTTTCTTTCCGGATGAAAATGCGCTCCGAAAGTGGCTGGATGAGTTCCCCGCCTAAAAACCACGTGACTTCTACAGATGCGGAATCGAAAACGAAGCCCAGCGTTAACAGACTGTCGTAAATAGTGATGGAGAATGTATTACTGATGACTAAAGTATCTGTTATGCGTATCTGTTGTGTTTATTAATCTTATGGGAAAACGCTACGAACTTAACGCGCCAAAACAATAGTTAGGTTAAATCAAATGATGTTGTAGGAATTAGACTGGGAAATGAGATACTAAAAGTAGCAAATGAGTTTTGCTGTTTAGCTAGTAAAATAACTGGCGATGGCAGAAGTAGAGGGTACATAGAATTTTGCCTCTCTATAGCAAGAAGATCAGTTCTGAAAAAGAGAATTGATTAACATCATTTATAAATTTAAATTTTTGGGGAGTCCTCTCCTAAGATAATTGTTTGGAATGTAGCCTTGTAGGGATATGAAACGTGGACGGTAAGCATATGATACAGGAAAAGGGCACAGCTTATAAAATATGGTGCTACAGAAGAATTCAGAAGATTACATGGGTAGATGGAATAATTAATGAGGAGATACTAAACAGAATTGGGGGAAAAACAAATTAATGACACAATTTGACTAAAAGAAGTCATCAATTGATAGGACACATCCTGAGACTTGAAGCAGTAGTCAATTTGGTGATGAGGGGGGGGGGGGGAGAGTTTTGGGGGGAGCTGGGGAGGATCGGTTAATAACTGTAGAGTAAGAGCAAGAGATGAATACAGCAAGCTGGTTCAAATGAATGTAGGTTGTAGTAGTTATCCAGAGATAAAGAGGCTTGCACAGGATACAGTAGCTTGAAGAGCTGCATTAAACAGTCTTAGGACTGAAGACCGCAACAACAATAGCAACAACAATCCCACATACATGATTCGTTGCAAGTAGACGTCGCTTCAGTATTCAATTAAATGCTTTTCAAATTCGAAGAATTGCTAGTGGTTAAGTAACAGATTGCTTATTGTGAAAATGCGGTTTCAAATCCTCTCTTGCTGATCTAATTAAGATTTTTCAGATGAAGTTTTCACTTTGCGGCGGTGTGTGTGCTGATATGAAACTTGCTGGCTAACTAAATCTGTGTGCCAGATCGAGTCCCGGCCTCTGGACCTTTGCCTTCCGCCGACAAGTGCTCTCGCAATGAGCTACTCTCCTCACATCCGTCATCATCTCATCTCCTACCTTCCAAACTTCACAGAAGTTTTCCTGCGAAACTAATCTGACAGGAAGTTTCATATCAGTCCTCACTCCGCTACAGAGTGAAAATTTCGTTTCCGGAATATCCCACAGCCTGTGGCTAAGTTATATCTTTGCAATGTCATTTCTTTCAGAAGTGTTAGTCCCACAAGTTTTGCAGGGGAACTTCTATGAATTGTGAAGGCAGGAGATGAGATACTGGCTGAAGTACAGTTGGCGTGTTCATGCTTGGGTAGCCCCGCTGCGAGAGCATTTGCCCGCGAAAGCCAAAAGTCCTGAGTTCGAATCCCCATCCAGCACAGAGTTTTAATCTGCCAGGAAGTTTCAAGATTTTACATGTCTCCTCCGTACTATATCATGCAACGATTATTTCCAGTCTCCTTCCCCGTTCATCACGAGTGACTCCACTATAATTGTCGAGAACCCGTTGTAGACTATTTATTAGAGTATGGCACTACCTAGATGCTATGATTTTTCCAAAATAAATAATTTTCATATGTTTCTTCCAGCAATAAACAGAGAACCCCCCCTGAAACAGAATGCACACGTATTTCGCAGACGAATACAAACATCGCTGAACAGAGTAATGTCCGAGTGATATCTCTGGTTACCACAGTCACAGACAAAATGTTCAGCAAAATCCAGCAGTCAAAAGTGTGGTAGCGTACACAGATCACAGTTAAAATGCAGATCTTCAGCAAAATTAAGGGTATACTCTGTGCAATTGGGAAAGAAAGCTTTGAATTATGTAAGGATGTCACGAAATATGATGCAATTTCTCAAAGTGTTAGCAAAATCGGAAATGACGGACAAGAAATTTGCAAGAGCATCATGTGTAAAATTAAGAACGATACATTAAATCCAAGACGCCGGGCGCTGGCGAAAACATGGTAAGTTTTGGCATTGATACTTAAGGGCCTGTTTATGCATCGTAGACAGCAACACGTAGGTCATCTTGGTGCAATTTAAATTTTGAACAGCTCCGATACGCTACAGCCGGCCGGAGTGGCCGAGCGGTTCTAGGCGCTACAGTCTGGAACCGCGCGACCGTTACGGTCGTACGTTCGAATCCTGCCTCGGGTATGGGTGTGTGTGATGTCCTTAGGTTAGTTAGGTTTAAGTAGTTCTAAGTTCTAGGGGACTAATGACCTCAGAAGTTAAGTCCCATAGTGCTCAGAGCCATTTGAACCATTTGACACGCTACACATCATGAGAAATGGAACTCAGCTTCATTATCCGGGTCTAGTGCAGCAGGGGATACAACCCGTCGGCTTTGAACAATGACGTCATTCCTTAGTCATAGATAGTAATGTCTTCACTTCGAGGCATAGATAATAAAGCAGTTCTGTGTTCTAATACGCGCTATCATTAAAATAATTGAATGTGAATCTAAAAGCGATCGCTTGATATTAGATACAGATGCTTCGGGTCTAGTGCAGCAGGGGATATAACCCGTCGGCTTTGAACATTTGAACAATGACGTCATTCCTTAGTCATAGATAGTAATGTCTTCACTTCGAGGCATAGATAATAAAGCAGTTCTGTGTTCTAATAAGCGCTATCATTAGAATAATTGAATGTGAATCTAAAAGCGATCGCTTGATATTAGATACAGATGCTTCAGTAGCTGATAAGTGTTTTTTGGCTTAAAAAAAAATCTCACGAGATAGAATAAACTGATCCTAAGATACAGATGCTTCAGTAGCTGATAAGTGTTTTTTGACTTTAAAAAAAATCTCACGAGATAGAATAAACTGATCCTAAGATACAGATGCTTCAGTAGCTGATAAGTGTTTTTTGGCTTTAAAAAAAAAAATCTCACGAGATAGAATAAACTGATACTACTTTATGTTAGTAATAGCGGAGACGAAATAAACAGAACATCTACAATTTGTATCCCGTGTTCCACTTAGGGGTTACTGAAGCGGAGGACACATCGTTCAGGTGAAGAACAGGACAGTAATGCTAGTGAAAACGAAGAAATCGCCTTACGACAAACTCGTATTCCGGACTGTACTTAAGCAACACACTTCGAATGAGCTTTTAATTTGTATCGGGTTTCATTTGCGGTTTAGTGAAGCAGGGGATACATAGTTCAAGTGAACAACAGGTCAGCAATGCTAGTTGAAACTAAGAAATCGACTACGCTGAACTTGTATCCCGTACTGCACTTACGCAATACAGTTCGAAAGACTTTCGAGATACAACTGACATACATGTAACGTGATGTATTCTTTGCTAGTAATTTCATTCATTTCTTTCCATTGTATTTTGCGGAGAAATACTAAGATACAAACACGCGATATCGTTAACGTGAAAATACTACTGACCCTTACATATGTGAAATTAAGTTTATCTCTCTCGCATTCCTTTGTTTCTCAACATTCTCCTCAGCTCTTTCGTCTTTGTAATACATGTTCTCTGGCGACTTGTGACGTCATTGTTCAAAGCCGACGGGTTTTATCCTCTGCTACACTAGATCCCATTATCCTCATTACTACTACACTTACCACCATCACTTATTATGGAGGCATGCACCTGTTGCGGTTAGCGTCGTTTCCACGATCAGCTCAAAATTCTCCCTCCTCTTGCATTACTGCTTTTAACCGGTAATGTTGTCATTCCAGTGCCTTTTGTTGGGTTAGATGTTAGATTTACCTCGTCGAGCTGTGCATAATCCGACCTTTTCTAATATAATTGTTTGTGGGTCTGTATGCATCCTTTAAAAGTCCCGCTGAAACTGATTTTTGAAACTTTTTTACGCATTTAACGTTAATTTGTTTATACATGTTACAACTTAACGTCCCCCGACACATTTTTCTGTCTTAATGTGAAGGCCAATCTCAGGAACTAATGTCTTCGTCTATACTACATGACTACTCTGCAGTTAACACCTAAGTGCTTGGCAGAGGATTCAGCGAATCGCCTCCCACACTGCTTATCCATCGCTGCGCTCTCGAACAGGACGTAGGAAAAACTACGTTATCATTAATACATAGGCTGCTTCAGATTAACGTTTAGCCGGCCGAAGTGGCCGTGCGGTTAAAGGCGCTGCAGTCTGGAACCGCAAGACCGCTAAGGTCGCAGGTTCGAATCCTGCCTCGGGCATGGATGTTTGTGATGTCCTTAGGTTAGTTAGGTTTAACTAGTTCTAAGTTCTAGGGGACTAATGACCTCAGCAGTTGAGTCCCATAGTGCTCAGAGCCATTTGAACCATTTGAACCATTTACGTTTATGTATACAGGGTGTTCGGAAATTCCCGTTACAAACTTCTATGACTTTAAGAGGGGAATGAGTGCATAACATGTTTAATAGGAACTGATGTCCATAAAAGTACTGTTTCTGTGCTATGGCCGTTTGAAAACATGTTTGCTAGGTGAATATGCAACGGTCATGTTGGGGGTGCTTACGTCGGGACCGGCTGATGTCATTTGACGTCCATCCTACATCTCTGGTCCGGTTCGTGCCTCATTCTGTGAGTGTCAGAATAACATGGTAGGGTACGTTTTTGCAGAATACACGGACGTGATACTTCCGTATGGCGTTATCCACAATGTCCAACTCCGTCACATACGCTTTACGCCACAATTAATCAACGGCTTCGAGAAAGGGCTACCTGAAGGAAGTCAGTTGGCCTGTTGGACATAGGTTCCCGTTCAAAATATTATGTACTCAGTCCTCTCTACAAGCCTAGAAGTCTGTAACGGGAATTTCCACACACCCTGTTTAATTGATTACCGCTGGAGCTACGCGGGACATATCCGGTTCAATTCTGAATGAATACCGTTGAAACGGTAACATATACGAAAAAAAACTTCAAAAAAAGTTCTATGGTTTTTAATGAACGTAACCAGGGTGCATCCAGAATTGCCGAAAAAATCATTTTTTTCGAAATCCTCTCTTACCCACTATCTTGTTTTTCATTACGATATTTAACTAATGCCAACGTTTATCATATATGATAAAGTGGTATACCAAATACGCATTTCTCAGAATTAAGCTGGAAATATCTCTACCAAAGTACATTCAGCGTATTTCGGCCCCAACTTTCCAATTATTCTATAGATTTACAATACTCTTACAACAACAATGTAGAAAAAGTTTCAAATATAACATAATTAAATCTGAAGAGGTTGCAACTTGAAAATAAAAAAAATACGCCAAATGAAAAAGAAATCACACAACACAAGATATTTTGTATTTCATAAAATTAAAAGAAAATATATGTACACAACAATATATGCAGAGTATACGATATATTTATCTGGGAAAGACTGAGTCAGATATCTGGCACACATAATGCGATACAAAGATATTTATAGCTTATTAGTTTAATTCTTATGATTGCATCATATACGGTTGAATTTAGTATTAACGATGCTATATGTTTTGTTATTAGTAACTGTCAAAATGAAAAACAAAGTAGTGATGAGGAGGGAATTTCGAAAAAAATGACTTTTTTGAAAAAATCTGGATGCACTGTTGCAGCATACATTAAAAACCATAGAACTTTTATTTGGATTTTTGTGACATCTGTCACTGTTTCGAGGATATTCATTCAAAAAATTAAACTCAATTTTTTTCATGGGGTGTTCCACCGCCTTAATGGCCGTAGGGGCAGCTATAAAAATATGTGTCTCTTATTTTGCTCTTCACTACAACATATTCAAAGCCGATCAAACTTGAAGTGTATTCCTTGGGTAGGTTTACTTGTGCGAATCTGTGGCGAGTCTCTAGTACTATGGCGAGTCTCTAGTACCATACCATCCGTTCACGCAGTATTGTGTTAGAACAGATTTTGCTTCATAGAAGAGAATTTTGGCCTTCTTTTTCTTAAGTACCTATTTCTCGTTGCACATGTGCTCTTAAATTTTGACGTTATTTCATCATTAAATACAAATTTAAGTCTTTTGGAATCTGTTCCACAATTTTTGTGTTATTCTTGATTGTTTTAAGCCACATGAACTACAAATTTATTTCATAAGATAAAATTGTTATTGTAGCTCGTCTTCATTTTATGACAACGGCATTATATCTACATAACACAAATTATTTACCACATGGTTCTTTTTGTTGTTGTGGTCTTCAGTCCTGAGACTGGTTTGATGCAGCTCTCCATGCTACTCTATCCTGTGCAAGCTTCTTCATCTCCCAGTACCTACTGCAACCTACATACTTTTGAATCTGCTTAGTGTATTCATCTCTTGGTCTCCCTCTACGATTTTTACCCTCCACGCTGCCCTTCAATGCTAAATTTGTGATCCCCTGATGCCTCAGAACATGTTCTTCCAAACGGTCCCTTCTTCTTGTCAAGTTGTGCCACAAACTCCTCTTCTCCCCAATTCTATTCAATACCTCCTCATTAGTTATGTGATCTACCCATCTAATCTTCAGCATTCTTCTGTAGCACCACATTTCGAAAGCTTCTATTCTCTTCTTGTGCAAACTATTTGACGTCCATGTTTCACTTCCATACATGGCTACACACCATACAAATACTTTCAGAAACCACTTCCTGACACTTAAATCTATACTCGATGTTAACAAATTTCTCTTCTTTAGAAACGCTTTCCTTGCCATTGCCAGTCTACATTTTATATCCTCCCAACTTCGAGCATCATCTGTTATTTTGCTCCGCAAATAGCAAAACTCCTTTACTACTTTAAGTGTCTCATTTCCTAATCTAATTCCCTCAGCATCACCCGATTTAATTCGACTACATTCCATTATCCTCGTTTTGCTTTTATTGATGTTCATCTTATATCCTCCTTTCAAGACACTATCCATTCCGTTCAACTGCTCTTCCAAGTCCTTTGCTGTCTCTGACAGAATTACAATGTCATCGACAAATCTCAAAGTTTTTTTTATCAGCCAGTAAAAAGAATGGAGCTGAATGATTATGACAACTTTCTCCCCTTTCGTAAGATGTTTTTTCCTTTTTTGTTTTTTTAAGCGACTTCTTTACGCCATTTATCTACAGAAAATTATTTAGCATATTTTATGTATCGTCACATTAAAAGCTTGACTTCGATAATAATTTTTGGTGTACAAAAGGTGCAGATGATTAGTTTTTTTATGCTACATGCAGTACAAATAAATCCGTACGAAAACAGATCCCATGTCGCTAAACAAGAGGATCATAATGTATCCACATTAGAAACTAGGTTACACTCAAAGCAGTGTTGTATGCAGACTTTTTAAACTTAACCGAAAACCTGACATGAGTGAAATTCGCTCCAAACCATAGAAGTCGAGTTGCATATAACAAAAACTTTTTTGTAATTAAAATGTGACCAGCATTAAACACAAATTAAATAACTATAATAGCACAATAAAACTGTTACAGCAGAAAACGAACACGACATCAATAAAAAAATTATGAAATCTGTGGACAGATAGTACAAGAAGTTATTGCCCAGTTTCTCACATTATAGGGCCACGACAGCCCATTTCTATCTCCCTTGATCTCCACAGTCCGGAACACGTTTATTTTTACTTGCAAACACTTTTGGTTAAGCTCGCCAACCAAGTCAGTTTTCTGCAGTTTTATATCTACATTTGTACTCTGCAAACCACTGTGGAGCACATGGCGGAGGATACTACTTCAAGCGTCCGCCAGTTCAGGGAAGTTCACCATCTCAGCGACGCTCTTATGCGGACCAAATAAAACCATGCAGTCGTTCTTTCTATATGTCCAGTATGCCCTGTTAGTTCTGTATGGGAATGCGTCCCACACAGTTCAGCAACATTATAGGACGGGTGGCCCGAGTGTTTTGTAGGCAGTCTCCTTTGTAACTGATTGCACTTCCCAAGTATTCTACGATTGAGCCGAAATTTGCCATCTGTTTTACCTATGACTGAGCCTGTGGTTACTCCGTTTCATATTCCTACAGATTGATGTACATCCAGGTATTGACGATTTCGAACTGTGACTCGTTGATATTGCGGTTTTGGAATTAATGAAGTTCGAAATATTTAATTTCTGGGTATTTAAAGGACGTACTTTTTACTCTTCCATGGTCTAACTGAATGATCTTGCAGCCTTTTTTTCAGACAGTATTTAATTACAGTACAGTATGTTTAAAATCTCCGAACTTATTAATTTTTTCTGTCAGGCCATTAAAATACAACCATAACAAAAACAGTCGCAATACACTTTCCTCGAACACGCATGAATGTCTTCTACATCTAAACGTAACTCTCCACCTAAGATAGCATACTGCATCCTCCCTGCCCTGAAAATACTTAATTCCATTTTGTTTGCTCGTTACTTTTTTGCACACCGGTCGCTAATTTAGCCCATATTTCGTAAACACCGCGTATTGCACCATAACAATTGCCAGAGCAATGAAAATCAGGGGACACACGCACCTACAGCAGCGGTAATACACATAACTGTACACTCTGATGTCACTTGTATAATTTTCCGCCACTTACTCCTTTTATTTTCAGCTGGTATTACCAGTTCAGGTTACAGCTGCTGTTTCAGCTGGGCACGCTGCGAATTGTTGACGTGTGCTACTATTGGTTGTTTTGGACGACGCACGAACGATAAAACTGCGCTCAAAGAAAATGTAACACTGTTCGTGAACTGTATTTGGTATACGTGCAGCAGATAAAACACATATACATTAAAACAAATATACATTCTGTTAATACAGTCTTGTACAGAAAATCTAAATGAACAATAATAATACAAAACTGTTGTTTTACGATCGAATAATACAGCTGCGCGTGCGTTTGTGAACTGTATTTGGTATACGTGCAGCAGATAAAACAAATATACATTAAAACAAATATACGTTCTGTTAATACAGTCTTGTACAGAAAATCTAAATGAACAATAATAATACAAAACTGTTGTTTTACGATCGAATAATACAGCTGCGCGTGCGTTTAGGAGATAACGGTACGTTCGCTTTTAATACATTCGTCGACAAGCAAACGTAGGAAATGAAAAAAAAGAAAGAAAACGCTGTCGGGTATCGAGCTAATAACTGAAGCCAACGTGTAATAGATTTGCTAGTAACACATTCTTCTACAGAGAATCGCACGAAATTAAAATAAAACTGATGTTTTCGGATCAAATAACTTGAGTTGGACGTGCAGCAGATAAAAATACATTCGCTATTAATGCATTATTCTACAGGAAAGCATAGGAAATGAAAATGAAATAGACATTTTGGTGTACGATCTAATAACTAACAAAGAGAGGTCTCCGGCTGGAGAGAGGGCGGAGAGACCGTGGGAAGACGTTTCAAATCATACACACGGTGGAGTTGATTAGGGTCTTAGATATCACATCCTGGAACGATTCACCCTAGTGAGCCTCGTTTGCAAGTAATGGAGCAAAAAAAAAAAAAATAAAAATAAAAATAAAAAAAATTTAAAAAATCGGGATTTCGTGCCCGAGTCTGTACCAGTAAAATATAGATCACGATCTGTCAGCTGAAGTAGTGTACTGGACATCGCGTCTGCTTACTCTATATGATGTTGTGGGTTCAAATTTTGTCAGAAGCTGTAACTTTTTATTTTATTTTCAAACCTTTATCGAAATGACTTTGGTCGCTATATTATTAAATCTTGCAGCGAAAAATACATTTTTGACCACATTGCGCAACCAGTAGAAACAGGTTATTCTACTTTTGTTTTTTTAATCAATACATCAGCATTTTCGAACATTTAAATGTTATGACAGATAAATAAAAATAATTAAAATCACATACACAAGTATTCAAAATGAAAAAAGGAAGAGAGGAACAAAAAGTGTGACCTAGTAAAAAAAGTTGATATAAGGTACGTTTACACTGGGATACATGTATCGAGACATGTATGAGCGACATGTCAATTTGACATGTCGCGATACATCACCTCATACAAAAATTCACGGAACTTGTATGCGGACCCTCGAGCTCATACATGTCGCGTATACATTTTGTATATCGCTTTTTGGCCATATACGCGACATGTATGAGCGACATTTTAAGAACTCGCGCATGCGCAGTACTATCATTTCCTGTCGTCTTGTCGCCTGCCGCTTATTTTGAAGTTTAGCGCATGCGTAGTACCAGGCTCTTTGGCGGCTGTTTTGAGTTTTGGAGCTGCCGACTGTCGTTTGTTGTGTAGTTATTTGTGTATTTTGTCGTGTGTTGTGCCCGCGTGTTTTAAAATTTGCGATGACTTCTTGGTCCAAACAAAATACATTGCATTTTATAGAGGCAGTGCGCAGGCATCCCTGTATATGGGATGTGAAAATACGAGACTATAAGAACACTCACAAAAGGTACGACGAGTGGGAGGAAATTGCCACGGCATTTAACGTGTCGAGGAAGGAATGTGAGGACAAGTGGCATGATTTAAAAAGCCAATATAGTCGCGAGTTAGCGAAACGGAAGAGCAGCAAAGGAAGTGGAAGTGCTACAAGCAATGTGTACCACACTTCATGGTATGCTTTTGAAAGTATGCAGTTCATAAGAGACAATTACAAACCACTCTCTCATAGGAGCACACATGAAGTAGTACCAGTAAGTAAATTTGTTATATTATTTTATTAATCATATATTTGGCAACATTTTTTCGTGCTAATGCTTTACATAATGTGAATATTTACAATTTCACTGAAAAACATGATTCTCCATACTGCTATGGTTTGAAGTCCTGAATACTGCAGAAGAATAGAGCATATTACTTTATGTCATCATTTAACAATGATGTGCAACTTATTTTCCATACTGCCATGGGATGGAGCCCTGAATACTGCAGAAGTATTCAGCATATTCTCTTCTGTTGTCATTCAGCAATGAAGTTCTTCGGCCAGTTCTGGGCAGTGGCTCCAGCACAGTAGGGGTTTCCCTCCAGGACCCAGGTATTACGTTGCCATCATCTCCCTCTCTGTCGTATGTTCCTGCTGGACAATAACTTTGAGATTTTCTGTTTTGAAGAAAATTATGTAAATAAACACAGGCTAGTGCCACCACTGTAGCTTTCCCCGGACTGAGAAGCATTTGCTTCCTCAGCACTCTGTAAACAGCACTTATAATCCCAAATACATTTTCTATTACTCTTCTTGCCCTGCATGCTCTATAGTTAAAAATACGTTGCCAACTATTTTTTTCATGCAGACCTGGAAATGGTTTCACAATATTTTCCTCTAGGCCAAAGGCTTCGTCAGCGACGAAAACATATGGAACAGGCTTGCTCCTACCAGGAAGAGGAGTTGGTGGTGGTATATTTAGAGTTTTTGTTTCTAACATTTTGTAAAATGTGGTGTCTTTAAGGACACCACCATCTGAAATCCTCCCCTGCGTGCCAACATCAGCGTAAATTATTCTATAATTAGCATCAGCAATTGCTAGCAAAACAATGCTGAAGCGCTCTTTATAATTAAAATAAACTGTTCCACTGTTGGGTGGTGCCACAATGTCAATGTGCCTCCCATCTATAGCTCCCAAACACCTTGGGAAATTCCATTTTTCTTCACATTCTTTGGCAATTTTCAGCCATTCCTCTGCAGTAGCAGGAAGCTGGAAAGAAAATTGTTACTCTTTTAATTTAATTTACGCATGGACACTCAAAGAAATTCTAAATACATTAAGATACTTTGATTATAATGTATGTATAACATATAGCTCACTTTTCCTTAGAAATGTGTTATGTATTTTAAAGGTCATGGAAGCCCCAGCCAGAGAAGGAGATGGTGAAGGAGAAGGAGAAGGAAGCATTAGTTTCCCTTTCGATGTCACAGAAATGGAGGAGGTGACATTTGCCACGCCCCCAGAAGACATTGTGGAAGTGGAAACCACTCCACTCATCTCTGTGCCTCCACATGAAAGTGGATGTGCAACCGTGCCACCCTGTACCACTCCAAGTCCGAGTGGAAGTGGTAGATCAAGTGCACTGAAGAGAGCCAGGAGAGACCTGGATGAAGACCGAGAAGGTCTTTTACAGACCTTAAGAAAAGTTGGCGACAATTTAGCAGGCAGGAAAAGGGACCAGTTTACCCACTTGGGTGACTTGGTCGCCAATAAGCTCAGATTTCTGTATGAAAATGGCCATACTACAATTATGGCAAGACTTGAGAACGGAATCTACAGATGTTTGCAGGAGGCAAACGATGAACTAATAAATGCAAATGCAACATAATTTATGTATTCTTTAAAAACATGTATAAACGTTGAAATATGCATGTAATGTGCTGTCAAGTACTATTTAATAAAACTAAATACAAATTAATGTTGTTGGATATCTTTACTGTGAAGAAAGTGTCCTCAGAAATTGTGATATTGTAATAATGAGTGAAGCATGTCAGTCGATCCAAAGAACTAAAAGCTAACCCATTTCAGCAAAATTTGAGAAATTTATGCTGAAAAAGGTATGTGCCGTTAAAATTTTAGTTCCTATTCCAGCATCCTCACGTGGTTATGTTGGCAACATCAACGGCGCGGTAGAAAATTTGTGCTGCTGTTCCTGGTTGACAGTTACTTGTATGTACCCTCGTCCGCTCGTTAAAAGTAATTGCCCTCGTAAAACGAAGATTTCATGACAAAACATTTGCATTGTCGCGCGATTACTAATGCCAACGACTCACACACGATTGTCGGCATTAGCATCCGTTGCCAACATTATCACGCGAGGCCGCCGGAATAATAGCAAAAAACTGATATACGCGCCAGATGCATGAAAAAATTATATAATGTATTACATACTCTGATATATATATATAAAACTTTTACCTTCACTTCTTGGGATAAAACTTGCACAATGGCCTCGCAAACACGAAGAATAATGTTGCATATGGCACTTTTTGATATCCTATGCAGATACATTAACGTCGAAAAGGAATCCCCAGTGGCCAAAAAACGGAGTGTTACTGCCAACTGATCCTCTGGTGGAATCGCTTCCCGAAAGTTTGTGTTGGTTTTGGACACAAGAGGAGCAACAAGAGATAGCAAACCGCGGAAATCCTCCATACTCATCCTAACATAATTTCTAAAATATGCGCCATCCTCTAGCGTTAATTCCTGAACGAGCATTGCGTAAGCTCCGTGAGTAGCGCGTTTGTGAAGAAACTCTCTCTGCCACCATCTACGCTTCCTCCGCCTTTTCTTCCTATCATCTTCCAAAAGAGCAAGTGTACCAGCACATAAAAATGTGAAATCTTCCAAATCGTCGTCGGAAGCCATCGCACAGTGATACAAATCAGTGTAAACGCACCTTAAATGTTTTCAGCAACATTTAATCCACACGTAAACCAGCCGGAGTTCAAAAATGGTTCAATGGCTCTGAGCACGATGGGACTTAACTTCTGAGGTCATCAGTCCCCTAGAACTTAGAACTACTTAAACCTAAATAACCTAAGGACATCACACACATCCACGTCCGAGGCAGGATTCGAACCTGCGACCGTAACGGTCCTTTCCCGGATTGTTTTAGATTAGATTAGATTTACTTTCATTCCAATTGATCCGTAGTGAGGAGGTCCTCCAGGATGTGGAACATGTCAGAAAAACAACAATACATGACAAATATTTACAACTAAAACAAATAAGCTAATGTACCATTCCACAGGTCTCAAGTGGAATGATCGTCATTTTTTAATGAACACTAAGAGTCATTTTACAAATACTAATGCACTGAATTTAAAATAAAAAAGTTTTATATTTATTTATAAGGTAATAAACATGTAATACAACTACTGTAATACTTATTTACAATGAACACATTACTGCACTGAAATGGTGCAGAAGTTAGATTATACTTACACACACACACACACACACACACACACAAATTTTCAATGAACACATTACTGCACTGAAATTGTGCAGAAGTTATGTTGTACTTATATACAAATCAGTTGGTTTTACTGAGAAACTCATCAATGGCGTAGAAGGAGTTGGCCATCAATTAATCCTTTAGGCTTCTCTTAAACTGAATTTCATTGGTTGTTAAGCTTTTTATGGCTGCTGGCAAGTTATTGAAAATGTGTGTTCCTGCATAATGCACACCTTTTTGTACAAGACTAAGTGACTTTAAATCCCTGTGAAGATTATTCTTATTTCTAGTATTGATTCCATGAATTGAGCTGTTGGTTTAAAAAAGTGATATATTTTTAATGACAAATTTCATTAAGGAATAAATATATTGGGAAGCAGTAGTTAGTATACCTAGTTCCCTAAACAGGCTTCTGCAGGATGTTCTTGAGTTCACACCACATATAACTCTTACTGCACGTTTTTGTGCCTGGAAAACTTTAGCTTGGCTTGATGAATTACCCCAAAAAATAATCCCATATGACATTATGGAATGAACGTAAGCATAGTATGCCAGCTTTTTCATTTTGATATCCCCTATGTCTGACAAAATTCGCATTGCAAACAGAGATTTGTTAAGACGCTTCAGCAGTTCTGTGGTGTGCTCCTCCCAGTTGAATTTATTATCAAGCTGTAATCCCAAGAATTTAATACTGTCCACTTCTTCTATCTTCTTGTCATCGTATGTTAGACATATACTCTTGGGACACCCCTTACAAGTTATGAACTGCATGTAGTGTGTTTTTTCAAAGTTTAGTAACAAAGAATTGGCTAGGAACCAGTGATTAATGTCCACAAATATTTTATTGGCTGATATTTCTAAGACTACACTTGATTTGCTATTTATTGCAACGTTTGTATCATCGGCAAACAAAACAAACTTGGCATCTGGTCATGTTACTGATGAAAGGTCATTGATATAGACAAGAAAAAGTAAGGGCCCCAAAATGGAACCTTGCGGGACCTCACATGTAATCAGTTCCCAGTTGGATGATGCCTGATAGCTTGATACATGTCTCTTTCCTAATAACACCCTTTGTTTCCTGCCAGAGATATAAGATTTGAACCATTTTGCAGCATTTCCTGTTATGCTATAATATTCTAGTTTACTTAAAAGGATATTGTGATTTACAGAGTCAAATGCCTTTGACAGATCACAAAATATACCAGTTGCCTGCAATTTTTTGTCTAATGAATTAAGCACATTTTCACTGTAAGTTTAGATAGCCTTCTCAGTATCAGAACCTTTTAGAAATCCAAAATGTGACTTTGACAGTATGTTATTTGAGATAAGGTGGTTATAAAGACGACTGTACATTACTTTTTCGAAAATTTTTGAGAATGCTGGCAACAGTGAAATTGGACGGAAATTTGATGCTATTTCTTTATCTCCCTTCTTAAACAGTGGCTTAACTTCAGCATATTTCAGCCATTCAGGAAATATTCCACTAATAAACGACTGGTTACACAGATAGCTTAATATGTTACTTAGCTCAGAATCACATTCTTGAATTAACTTTGTTGATATTTCATCATACCCACTAGATGTTTTTGATTTTAAAGATTTTATGATGGACATTATTTCAGTTGGGGTAGTGAGGGTCAAATTCATATTATGGAAGTTACTTGAAATGTCTGGTCTAAGGTAATCCATAGCAGCATCTACCGAACCTGACAACCCCATCTTTTCAGTAACAGTTATAAAATGTTTGTTAAAAAGTTCTGCAACACTATACACAACTGTCACCAATGTATCATTTACTCTTAATGCTATTTGTTCCTCTTCATGTCTGGTTCTACCGGTCTCCTCCTTCACTATATCCCGTATTGTCTTTATTTTGTTATATGATATGACTATCTTTTCCTTGTAATATATTTGCTTTGACATTCATATTACAGTCTTTAATATTTTGCAGTATTTCTTATAATGTGCTATAGCATCAACATTGGAAATGTTTCGGATTGACAGATACAGTTTTCTTTTTGTTTTACAAGATACCCCTATTCCTCGAGTAATCCATGGCTTCTTTGTAGACTTTGCTCTAACCTTGGTAAGTTTTGGGGGAAAGCAGTGTTCGAATAAGGTAAGCACTTTATTAGCAAAAATGTTATATTTTTCATTCATGCCATGAGCACTGTAAACATCAGTCCAGTGAATGTCTCTGAGGAGTGTCCTAAAATAATCAATTTTTGGCTTACTGATTACCCTCTTGAGCTCAGATTTAACAGATTTTATATCCTGTTCAGTATTAACATTTAACAGAAGGAACTGCATGTCATGGTCTGAGAGGCCATTGACTATTGGTTTTGTAATATAATTTTGTTCATTGGACTTTTCTATAAAGATATTATCAATGGCTGTTTGTGAGCAAGTGGCTATCCTAGTGGGGAACTTTACAGTGGGAATTAAGTTGAATGATAGTGTTACTAACTCAAATAAGTTCTTATTGGGAGAGTCTTTAAGGAAATCTACATTAGTAGCGGTACTCTATCTGCCGTATATTCGGGTTCGGGTTTGTAACGTTTCGCAACTTCGAAGAGCTCAATGCGTGTTAAATCCGCACCGAACGGAATTTTATGCTTGGTCAGTCATGATTCTATATCTGCTTCACAAGAAATGTGTTAAGCGCTTTACTTTCGTAAACACAACCGTAGGGTGCATTGTTTATTACCGTAATACTTCCACCTGAAATATTTGGTATCAAGCCCTCTTGCAACCGCTTAATATAATTTTCCGTGTTCATATCGTTGTGATAATATTCCGATGTTGATCTCAAACCATAAAGGCCGGCCGGTGTGGCCGTACGGTTCTAAGCGCTTCAGTTTGGAACCGCGTGACCGCTACGGTCGCAGGTTCGAGTCCTGCCTCGGGTATGGATGTGTGTGATGTCCTTAGGTTAGTTAGGTTTAAGTAGTTCTAAGTGCTAGGGGACTGATGACCTCAGAAGTTAAGTCCCATAGTGCTCAGAGCCATTGGAACCATTTTTTTCGAACCATAAATGAGCTCTGCACCCTCAATGAATCCCATTTTTCCCATTGCTCTTTGTCCACAATTTTCATTTTTCCGCACACCTGGTACATTACTACACTGCCAAATTTGCTAACAGTGTAGTGCGTTTGCACACGTTTCATCAGTATACACGAAGAGGTTTCTTCGCTCTTTTCTCGTTTTCTCTCCAAGTTTCAAGAAAGCGTGGGCGCCATGCTACGATGTCCTCCCTCTCAACCAGAAATGTTCGTCTATTTTTAAATTTTTTTAAATGAAACCCCATATCATTCAAAATCTTCCGGAAAGTGGTTCGTTTACCCGTGAAATTGATGTCTGCATTCTTCTTCACCCAGTCGTAAGGCTTTCGAAGAGTGGGTATTTCTCTTTCAGAGTTATGATATTCCAAGAACTTTCTTTTCAGTAAAAACTTATCAAAGTCGTCAAGGCACTTCGTTTTCTTCCTCAGTCTCTTCTTCCTTCGTATCACAATTTTCTGGCCACTCCGTCTGGCTTTCTTAACACCGTTCACAACATTACGCGCTTTCCTTAACACTCTTCCCTATTACGGCTGATGCTCCCTCCAGAACTCTTTCCAAAGGTATTAGCAAACCGTTCCGCTTTTGTTCTCTACAGAACTTAACTACGTAATTAATCAAGACTTTTTCCATCTGAGAAGGTATATATACCTTCGATAAGGTATATTTGAGCGATCACTGTCCATTTCAGCAGACGCTAAGAATACACAGCAATAGTGACGCATTATGATAATAACGTGACCGTACAGTGCCGGGCCACGTGCATCATTCTTATGTCGTCGGGTATTGTCGGACGCCTTCGGTACGGTCAGTATGTAAACAAAGCTGAGTTCCGCGTTCTGCTTTCGACAATTGTAAAATGGAATGGCAAATACTTCATTACAGCCAAGTGCGTACAGCATTACCCTCTCACCTCACGTGTTCCAGTATCGCCACGAACAAGTTTCACATTCCGTATCTCTATCTTCTATTCTATATATTTCAGTGACGTGCGGTGATGATTCAGATAGCCGAAGCACTGAATTTTATAATTTTATTATTATATAATTATTTATAATTGAAATATTAATTAATAATGTTAGTATTAGAATTTTAAGTAAATAACAGTACATCAAGCGACACGGTCATCTCGATGACGCTCACAACTGGTGGTATTTTAAACTGAAAGAATAGACGTTGTAATAATTAAGCCTAATATGAATTTATATTACTTAAAGCACACTTTTAAAGAAAATAACTAGTTTCTGGCTTTAAACTCACCCTTGACACTTTGATACACCACCTCTGCAAGATCAGCAGAATTGAAATTTCTTTCCTCTCTCCTGGAAATCGAATTTGGTAACCACCTTTCCAAAGAAATGTTCCTCCTCTCTGAATTCTCCTAGTAGGTGAATTTCAATTGAAATAACTCCAGGATGAGACAGTCTCTCTTCTTTAGTGCAATTCCGAGAGTAGCGTTTGATTCTCTTCAGTGCTTAAAACGATCTTTCTACTGAAGACTTAACCTACAAGTATTGTATACAGTAATGAACTAATACGTTAAACTGGTGAAAACTTTTGTTTAGCGTTGAATTAGTGCTCAATAGTCTTGTAAGTTCACTTGTATTTTTGTTTCTGAACTCCTCGGTATTATACACTACAGTCAGCCCATTTATCTATAGAACTATCTAAAGAACTATCCGTATGCTTCTAAGAGACTTTGGAACAGTGGTCTTCCAACTTGTATGCTCAAGAGCTAATACTGACATTGTTGGACGGCACCTCACGCCATGTATGTACTGACCTCATTTTTAATTGGTAACCTGCATAAATCAGTGTGTTATGAATCCCCAGTAGACTAGCAACAGTGAAGATGGAGTAAATTGGCCGTCGGTACCCCAGTAACGATCGTTTAAAGTCGGTACCATTTGGAATATTTCTTGTCGACTGTTTCAGATCGCTGCCACCCTCAGTGACCCTAAATTTGTGGCATTGTAATTGGCTCAAATGGCTCTGAGCACTATGTGACTTATAACTTATACTACTTAAACCTAAGGACACCACACACATCCAAGCCCGAGACAGGATTCGAATCTGCGACCGTAGCGGTGGCGCGGTTCCAAACTGAAGCGCCTAGAACCGCTCGCCCACAACGGCCGGCTTATTGTAATTGCTTGACAAAGTGTTGTTGTGCTATCTGTATAAGCGGATGATTAATTGATCGGCAACACCAATGGTACTGGTATTAAAATGCGTTATGTAATATGAGACACGATTACACAGGTTCGCTAAATGTTTTTATTGTCATTTATTTCGTACTGGTTGAGTTATAACAACCATAATTTCGTATCTCCTTGCTACAAATATGTACCGCATTTGAATATATCTGTCTCTGTAATGCTCATTCACAAATCCATGTTACGTCCGTGTCAAAATTTACACCATACCAGCTGCTTGGTCTGAACCACGCACGTCAGTGATTTCGGGTGATCCAGACTGCATGCAGACCCAAACATTTACCAACTCTTGAAGTGGTCAATACACGCGCTGTCACTTTTCGAAACAGGTCAACTGTGCGTGGTGTTCACTACCGGCTCGCGGAGGAGAACGCAAATGAAGTTGGCACTCTAACATTTTCCTTCCCATTTTCAGAGACTTAATGTTAGTCACATCCTGGTTGGAAATATTGGGTCCACTGGAGGCAGTCTCTTTACGAATAAATTTTAAAGGTCTCTCACATAATTTAGTGATAGTCTTCCGTTTTACTGTTTAAGTTATCAGTGGCTTCTTGGTTACGACCGGCTACATAAGTAAACAGAATGTGAGTTGAAGAATCGTTTACGTACATATGTGAATTACATATTTACACTCCACGTTTTTTTTTTTGTTTTTTTTTTTTTTTGTCAGAAAGTTATTTGTTCCAGCAGAAATCGACTTAACGTCTCTTTCATTGTCAGATGCTCCACTGGAGCGTTACAGCCCATTTCTAACATACTAATCGAGTAGGAAATGGCACACTCGGAGTAAGTGCCTAATGATAACAGTGCTACTAACAGTTCAGAGCAAACGTTAACACGTAACAAGTAGAACAGTCCCGTGCAGTGGACCTGCTTGCTAAGGTAATGCTGAACCTGGTCTCGCATACTTTGACGAACAGTGAACATTTCCGGGGGCAGTCTGTGCCCACCCCGTTGGTTGTCAGTACTGGAAGACAATTAAAACATTCCCTCTCCTCGAATCCAGCAGTGACCGCGCTGCCTATCCCTCTACCCAGGAGACAAGCAGCCAACTTTAGCTCACGGTCATATTCACCAACATCAAACAAAGCACATCTTAAAATTTCACAAGCTGCGACATCGTCGCGAAAAAACGCAGTGACCCATATATGTAATAAGCTTCCTTTAACAAAGACCTGATGTACCGCAGCCATAGTGACTTTGTTTTTATGAAACAGATCTGATGATGGTCATTAAAGACAGAAACCGGTAATCTGTTACACAAAAAGATTGTGACCATAGACGTATATTAAAGGAAACTTATTACATCTTAAAATGTTACTGTCTCTGTAACAATTTTTATTTGTTACCGAGCAGCAAAACTACACTCTTAAGAAGCTCTAAACGATAGTTGGCGTTGTTGGATTCGGTTGTTAGCTGCTAGATGCATATTAGTATAAAACACGGCTGAGAACCGTGGGCTGCACGAAGAAAGTTGCTTTCGGGGAATTGATCAGAATATTTTCCATAGTTTTCATGTGACAATAAATTTAAAATTTTCAATTTAGGATAATCTTAAATCCTAGTGGCTATCAATGTTAACAAACACTTCGCAATACGTGCGTTTATAATTGATTTTTTCCTCTTTTAATGTTCTCCTACGTGAGGCACGGTTTCCGGGAAAGCTTGTTGACAGTCGTCACGTAACGTGGCTATGGAATAGCGAGTTGCTTGGATGTTTTGTTCACAGTGTAAAATATTACTTGCTTGATTCTGCAGAGCTTTGTACAACACGTCGGCGAAGGCAGATGTTTTGTTGAATGTGTTCAAGAGGAAAACAAATCTGAAATCTTCTACGAGGACCGAAAATCCATTAACTGGTGCTAAAATATCTGAATCAGTTTCGGGAGGATGCTTTAGCATATCACTAAACATATCACAAAGTTTAGTTCTGTTCATGCACACAGTGTCCACCGATCTTGATGAGTAATTCCATCGCACTGGACAGACGTATGGAAGATGACGTTCCAAAAATTTATCCAAAAATTTAACACGTTTAGGAGATCTCAAAAAAAAAAAAAAGGCTACAAGCCCCTAAAGCGAACTGAAAAACTTAGACTCCGGTGCGTGGCTGGTGCTTTGAGACAAAATGAGGTTTAGCACATGGACATAACAGTGAAAAAATATGGCTTCAGGATGTGCGACTTCGATTGGTTCTTGAACTCCATTCAGATTTCCCGCCACACTCACCTTCTGTAGCTTTTGTGCAATCAGTTTTCCGTTACATCCGAAATCAGATGAGAGAAGCCAGATAAGTTCTGCAATAACCTGAATACGTTAGAACCCCAAGAATCTTTCCTTTATGTCTCCATCACATGCATAACAGAGAACAATAGAAAACTGTGCTTTATTTGCCACAACAGAGGTTTCGTCAATCATGACGGCTACAAAAGGAACATCCACGAGTTCCTGCTTTACAGCTCATAAAACGGTTGGCAGTACGGCTTGTATTAGATCATTTTGAATTCGATTAGAAATTCCTTTCAACACAGTAGAGGTCTATATCCTCCTCTGAAAGAGAATCATACCCTGTAGTGTAGTTCAACATTTGTTCATAATTTCCATGACTAACAAAAATTTTTATTTCATCATGTCATCGAAAGGTCAATTGTAGTTTTCCTGGAAAACACATTGCAGCAATAAGCCTGTTAAAGATGTCCTTGTTCCGCCTCACCTTTTGATTCTGTAGAGATATTACATTTTTAAGCTGGTCACGAAACGTAGTTTCTACTCTACTTTCCCCAAAAGCGGCTCTAGCTACTGACGAGCGTAGTCGGTTAACAGACAGTCCGTGCTCGGTTATCGACTTCACTCAACTTCCCAAATGCCCGTACCCAGTTTTAGTCCAACTAGTATTTCTATCTTCCCAAACGACAGACAATATCAGCAAAACAGCGCATTTGGTCACCATTACTGGCTAACTAGTCACATTTGATACACATATTCCACTGAAAATATCTAGTGAATTAATTGGCCTTTTGAACCAAGTTCGATTGTTCTGGTGTTGGCTGTCCATTTTTAATTATCTACTTTTTTCTTAGAAATAACGAGCAGAAAACACATTAAACAAAAGCTCTTTCATAATACATGTAGATATAATTTATATTATACACTGAGATGACAAAACTCGTGGGATAGCGATATGCACATATACAGATGGCGTTAGTCCCAGTAACTGAGGTACAGAAGCACAGTGCATTGGCGGAGCTGTCGTTTGAACTCAGGTGGTTCAAGTGCAAAGGTTTCTGGTGTGATTATGGCCGCACGACGGGAATTAAAAGGCTTTGAACGCGGAAATTCCATTTCGGAAATCGTTACGGAGTTCAATATCCCGGGGTCCACAGTGTCAAGAGTGTGCCGAGAATACCAAATTTCTGGCATTACCCCTCACCATGGACAACGCAGTGGGCGACGCCCTCCACTAACGACCGAGAGCAGCGTCCTTAGTGTACAATTATCAGTGTTAGCAGACAAACAACGCTGTTTGAAATAACCACAGAAATGAGATGCACGAAGAACGGGTCCTTTAGGATAGTGTGCGAAATTCGGCATTAATGGGCCGTTGTGGCCGAGCGGTTCAAGGCGCTACAGTCTGGAACCGTGCGACCGCTACGGTCCCAGGTTCGAATCCTGCCTCGGGCATGGATGTGTGTGATGTCCTTAGGTTAGTTAGGTTTCAGTAGTTCTAAGTTCTAGGGGACTGATGACCACAGAAGTTAAGTCTCATAGTGCTCAGAGCCATTTGAACCATTTTTCGACATTAATGGGCTGTGGCAGCAGACGACTGAGACGGGTGCCTTTGCTAACGGCACGACATCGCTTGCAGCGTCTCTCCGGGACTCATGATCATATCGGTTGCACCCTAGCCGACTAGAAAACCGTGGTTTGGTCAGATGAGTCCCGATTTCGGTTGGTAGGAGCTGATGGTAGGGTTTGAGTGTGAAACAGGCCCGACAAAGCCATAGACCCAGGTTGTCAACAAGGCACTCTGCGAGTTGGTGGCCACTCTATAATGGTGTGCACCGTGTTTACACGGAATGGACTAGGGCATCTGGTTCAGTTGAGCCCATCGTTCATGGACTTCATGTTCCCAAACAACGATGGACTTTTTATGAATGATAATGAGCCATGTCACCAGGCCATAGATGTTCCTGACTGGTCTGAAGAACGCTCTGGGCAATTCGAGCGAATGATCTGGTCACCCAGATCGCCCGACATGAATCCCATCGAACATTTATGGGACATAATCTAGAGGTCATTTCGTGCACAACACTTTCGCAGTTATGGACGGCTATAGAGGCTGCATGGCTCAATATTTCTGCAGGGCACTTCCAACGACTTGTTGAGTCCAAGCCACGTCAAGTTGATGCTCTACGCCGGGCAGTGACTTTTCTCACCTCAGTGTAATACTAGATACTACTTGGCACCTTGACACACTTTTATACAGACTCGGCAAACCCGTAAACTGAGCAAAACAATACAGTACTGTATTACTGATAGTCTCTTTATTATATGCGCGTCCAGAGCCAGCATCTGTTGTGGCCGGAAAACGCGCGCGGCTCTTGGCCAATAGAGATGCGCACGCAAACCTCTCGCTGCTCAGCTAAGCTCCACGGACAATGCTTCGGCTCGGCTCATAATGCTACCAATAATGTAACGTAATTAATGTATTAGTTCTATGTGTTTTCTCTAGATATTGTTGAATAAACGTGTGACTATAGTTACGTAATACATCGTTACAGTTATCGTTATAAAAGCATGGCTTCAGTTGCTTCCCATGACTGCACGCCATTGAACTATGTGTATCTACGCATACACTCTAAGACAAAAAAAGACACACAACGAAGGAATTAAACGAATTGGTCACAAACTGATTTTCCTGCCGACGAAAAAAGCAAAACAGTGAAGTTTGGGGGCCGATGTATGACTGTGTGATGCTGCCGCAGTGCAATTTCACCGCGCACCTGGCAAGGATGGGAAAAAGGAAACATGCCGATGCCAGGGCATTAAGTCTTCGCATATTTCATTCCGTATACTCAGTGGGACAGTAACTATGCCTCACTGATAGGCACGTGAACAATGTACGCAGTACCTTTTGAGAGAGGACGTGCAGTTGGGCTCAAACAAGCTGGTTGGAGTAATCAGCGGATAGCTCGGGATTTGAATAGGAACGATGTCTCTATTCGATTATGTTGGCTGGAATGGGTAAACCATGAGCGAACACAGCATCAAGAAGGATGCGGCCAACCTAGAGAGACGACAGAACGTGAGGACTAAGCTATCGCTGGAGAGGCACTCAGAACCCCGGATTAATCACTGTCACCCATCCGACGTGCAGCTGGTGCTGGAGTGATCACAAAGACCGTTAATAGGCGGCAGATAGAAAAAGGGCTGAACTGACGGCGCCCCAAGTGCCGAGTACCATTGACCTATGTATCCCAGTCCGCAGCTCGTGGTCGTGCGGTAGCGTTCTCGCTTCCCACGCCCGGGTTTCCGGGTTCGATTCCCGGCGGGGTCAGGGATTTTCTCTGCCTCGTGATGACTGGGTGTTGTGTGCTGTCCTTATGTTAGTTAGGTTTAAGTAGATCTAAGTTCTAGGGGACTGATGACCATAGATGTTAAGTCCCATAGTGCTCAGAGCCATTTGAACCATTTTTGAGCCTATGTATGCCACCATGCCCGGTTGCAATGGTGTTGGTCACATTCAGCCTGGATTGTCATTGACTGGAGTAGAATTGTCTGAAGTGATGAGTCTCGCTTCGAACTGACCCTCTATCGATTTCCATCCCATTCCAATAATTCCCTCGTGAAGTGTCGTTTTTTGTGTCTCAGAGTGTGCATATAAAAACTACGCATCAAACGGATCTGCATTTGCACCATACATAGAGATCTGACCGTCTCCATGTTCTCTTCAGATCTTGCAGAGCGTCTCAGGAGTAATGCTTCGAAAGACTTCCTTAACACATTTGCGCAGTCCTTTGTTAATCTCATACCGACTTTGACCCACATGGAAGTTGATTATCCCCTATAATGAGTCGCCTAGCATGGTGGTCATTTAAATGGGATTAGAGATACTGCTGAACTACGACCCATCCAGCAGACTCGAAACTGTTTGTCAAGGACTCACCCACATGAATAGCAGAGTGTGCTGGAGCTCTGTCCTGCAGTAACCACACATGATCTATGATTCCCTGGTTTGCGACCTGACGTGTTAGCCACGTTTGCAACATGTGTAACTAAGAATTTATATTCATGTGCTCTTAACAAAAATAGTCCAAAGAAATATCGTGTGACATCCTGGGCTATACCAAAACATAAGGCGAATTCCTTTCCAAATCTTGTGAATAATATGTATTGTAAGATGGCAAGAACTATGCCCCTTACATGAAGTCATTAAAGATCACCAAACTCACGTTGAGTGAACAGTAGGGCTGAACAAAAATGACTGACAAGGCACAATGCATCTTGTAGAGGGTATAGTGTGGACGTATTGGAATAATTAACTTTGGGTGATGGTTTTAAAGTAATTCATGTGGCATGAAAACTTTGCGGAAACTCATCGATTTACTGGAGGCTAGTTTATCCCAAGGAAGTATTCAGAGTTGACCACAGCTGGGCTGGGGAGCGGTGTAGGGAAGCGAAAATAGGCAGCTTAGGATGGTTCAAACTCTGAGAAAGCGGAAACGGGGCGCGGCCTCCAGCTGCCTTAAGATGAGTGACAGTGAGGGGGGCTGGTTGACCCCATGCTGGTGTACCGGGACGCAGACGGAGAACTTGTACGCCTGTTGATAAATGTCCGTCATCCCGTTTTCAGTTAAACATGCGAGAAAGCCGCGCAAAGCTACGGTGGAGCGGTCAACAGAGGCCAAAAAATGCGTGTTAGTGACTATAGCAACTTCACACTGAATTCACAGTCTGCTGAGTCTGAAGTAAATCAGGTGAAAAGCGACAGAATGAAATACGCCGGCCTCCGATGGGAACATAGGACCAAGGAATTTCAAGTACTCTCCTGGGAGTTAGAATTCTGGAAAAATTGGTGTTTTGTGCAGACGCTAAGCTTGATGGGTGGCCTGGGAGGAGCTAAATAGCAGAAGTTGAGAGGAAGGGAAATTTTGTGGAAATTTGTTCACTTCCCAGAGCAGGCATTGGTTGGCGCTGGGAAGCAACGCATAATTAACACGCGACTTGTGCTGCAATTGTGTTGTGTACATAGTTCCGCGTAGTCAGCATGTACACAACTTTCCCAATAGAGCGCGCCCCGCTAAGCACAACAGCGCAGGCGCAGCGTTCGTCCGTCTCCGCACTAAGAGATGGTGCTGTTTTAGGGCCGGACCAAATTCTGCTTCTGCCTATCCGCGTATTAATATGTAACGCAGCCAATGAGATTGCTGCTAACGTAGAACCTTTTCTCCTTGCGAATCACACTCGCACAGTGATACCTGAATGCGTGAGGTATTATAACGAGTGTATAGACCTCCGATTAGTCAGTCTGCATTTGTCTGTACCAGTCTATAGTCAAGTTTCAGTCTGTGCCTAATAAGATTATCATATTCCTGTACATAGCCATGAAGATAAATGTATAGACACTTTGTCAAGTATCAGAGATATGTGAGAATAAGATTAACGTACCAAGACCAAAGGAACTTCAGATTGTCAATTGTAAATAGCATCCAGAACCAACTTAAGTTATTTTTATGCTTGTTATTATTTTAATAAATGTGTGTGAAAATTAATCAAGTTCTGTTTAAAGTTGGTCACCGTCAATCTGCTACTCTAAGCGTGCAAGTGGCATTTCTATCGTCTGACCTAACGGCAGAAGATAAACACTCCACGATAAGACCACGAGACATATTGCTGACACTTGCCTACTTCGTTAGAGTGACAAGTCAAATAATCTGATGGTGTGTGTACCGAAGGTCTTACAGTAGGCACACCACAAATTGGTGTAAGTGATTTTGCTGGAAGGGAAACTGAGGTGAAGAGCGGACTGGCAGAAGTCTCCGTAGAAGTCTTCCGTTCCCAGATTCCCTAGAGTACAGACGTGGCGTTCTTTACTCAGCTTGCCTGAGAGAGAGTGAGCATATCTGCAGTTTAGGACTTAGCAAACAGAACGATTGAGCTTGGAGCTATGTACTGAGCAAGATAGCTAGTAGTGAATAGACGAGCACAGCCTTGCAGCACCACAAGGTCGGCCGATGTCTGCACAATGACGACGCCCCGCCACGCTGAATTTGGTGATATTGCGCCCGCTCTGGCTTGAGTTAGGCCACTGATTAATTTGTTGGATCACGTTGGCAAAGTTTCCACGAGGGTTTCATGGGCCATGTATTGTAGAATGCTTCTCGCACTTTGCATTACGCCTGGGTCAGTCGATAGGAATTACTTTTGAGTTATCGCGCTTTACTCCACGCAAACGCAATTTATTACCACTGCCTGTTAGGAGAGTCATGTAATGTGATGATTGAAGGTCGTGAGTTAAAATAAATTTGTGCTCATCGACTGCATCTGTTTTCAATCAAGTAGTTGAAATCCCAATTCACTTTCTTAATTAATTTTAGGTTCAACATTTGCATCTCGTGTTCAACAGCTGAATATAACATCAATGTGCACCCTTTTTTAATTAAAAGGGATCAATTCTGAATCAATTAATGTCAACACTGCCACCGCAGTTCAACCAGGAGTCACCAGGCCTTATTACTTTCCTTGCGTTATCCGATATTGCGGCAGTTTTGCACTCTCTGTTGATCTGTTAGTCAATTACCTGGGGTGAACACACGCCAAAACCAGATAAGTGACGGGTGGGGTGTTACAGTATATTCCTTAGACCAGAAAAGCAAAATTTCTCCTCTGTGAACTACGATATATTGCACATTTACCAGAAAATAACACGCTTTGGAAAGACAGAGCCTTTGCAAATTGTATCCATAAAGTACGGCAGATTATCACTTGCTGCTCCATGTCGTTGTCAGATAATTCATTTAGAATCACTAATCTAAATCTTTTTATTTTTCAAATCAATTTTTAGCATGGTCATGCATTGTCGACCGCGGTACTCGGAATTTAACTACCCTTTTACTAAGGACTTCGTTGGACATTCCTTAGGGCAAGAGGTGTACCAAAGCGGTTTTGACTGGCTCAATTTGTGAAGCTCCTTCTCTTGAATTAATCATCCAATTTTTCTGAAATTGTAATGATTTGTTTGTCTGTCTTTATACATCAGATCTACTGCTTTCTTTCCCATTTAGATAATTCCTTCGTCTTGTGTCATTTTTTTGACTTAGAGTGTATTTTTTTCTGAATGTTAGGAACAGTTTTTGGCACTGTAAGTTTTCATTTCTTTTTATCCTCAGATGAAGTAGATGCAGCAATAACTCCTCTCAGTATGAGTTTTGTGTTTTCTTTAAGACAATAATAAAATATTGTTCACTTACTTTTAAAATTCTGTATGTTTCAGAGTTTTAAACTTATCTATAGGGTAATTTAATAAGTAATGAAAGTTCTTGTCATACTTCCATGATGTCTTGTCATAAGTACTAATCCTGAAGGGCGAAACACTTTACAAATAGTTTCCAGTTTATTCAGCAATCAGTTTTATCTGTTTGCTCACAAATTTATATTACTATGACTTAGAGGTTTTCAAAAATAGCCAATTCACTTATGGTTAAGAAGTCGCTGAAGATATCTGTTATAGTAGGCAGTAGTGGGTAAATAACAAGCTTCATCATTTGGCTGTGATGCCATCATGTCCAGTAGATGATGATTCTGATATGCATGATGGTTTTTTTGATAGTATTGCAAACAACGTCCATTAGATATAATTCTTTGCAGCTACAATCTCTTACCCCCATGATGTAATCAATGAAACTCTGGTTCGTTTGTGGTTCAGTTGTGCTTGTAGGCAATGTGAAGTCCTGGTTGAGTTCATTGGCTGAGACAATAGGATCAGCTGCAGCCTTTTCGATAGGACAGAACATGTATTTCTGTTGTTGGTTAATGTATGGCCATGCCAGCGTTTCTCACGGTTTGACTTACTCTGTTCCTCTTCTGCTTGTAAACAATACGACTTACAGGTATGGGGCATAGTTTGTAAAGCCAATGTGCAGTTTCTGTGAGATTCATGATCTGTTTTAGCTCCTCAGCTTAGATGTGCATAATACAGCTAGTGATAAATCAGAGCGTATGCGTGTCCCTACTCCGTCCCCCAGTCAGTCTCATCTGCTGTATCTTAGAAAGATGTACCCGTCTATATTTACTGAGTTTGGCAGACTTCTTGATTTGAACCATGTCTCCGACAGAAGTATTACATGATTGTATATGATTCGAAATATATGATGGAACTAGTTGAGATGATTTTGCAGAGAGTGGACATTTTAATGTGCGGTATGGAGCTTAGTGCGATCGGATGCAAAGCTCACATGCTGCTGAACATTAGCAACTGTGGGCCAGCAAGGGTGGGGGAACAATACATAGCGGTGCACTCTGTGGTAGGGGAGTGTGAGTTCCCAGAAGTGGAAGCCGCAGGTATCTGCAAGGAGAGGGTAGATTCTGTGGCCAAGGCCAGAAATCTTTAATAGCGGTCGTTAAACAGCTGACAGGTGTAAGGCACACTCACTAAATGCAGGTGGATTAATGTGTACGCAACAGTACTGAAAGCAAGATAAATGGAATGATAGTAAAGCACACTATTAATGGTTCTAATGATGGGTAACAACAGTGGATTTTAATAAACTGCTAAATAAAAATTAGAGTAAAACAGCAAATTAACCATCTGAATCAGAGTGCTGTCCGATTAATGTGGTAATGATGAAATAACTAAGTATGTTGATAATGGAGGTACGAAAATTGTACAGAAAATTTATAATCCATACTGCTACACAAACACAAGTAATCATTTAACGTTGTTACCAAAAATATCAGAAAGTTCTTGTCCAGTTTACTCCAGATTGGACATGATACTCTATCAAACATTCAGAAGGACATAGAGTGCATGTTTTTGTAATATATGTGGTAGATAAATATACATATACTGTATGAAGGGGTAACACTTTAGCATAAATCTTGGGAAGTTCTTGATTGATTTACTTTCAGTTCTTCCACAATACCCTAATAAATGTATAGACAGACATAGGCTACGGCAATGTCCTGACCAATTAACTTATTCATCGCCCGGCCTCAGTTGCTAAGGATAGAAACTTGAAATTGTCACATCCTGCATCACAGAACTAAAATATTAAACTCATTTTTGGCTCATAACGACTGCTATGATTTACCTTTGTCACAAGTTGCCTCCTCACTTTCAGACTCTCTTAAAGCAACCAAATCCTTCATCACATACGAAACCTCTTAAGGTAACAGCACAGAGAAGTTATAAATATCACAACGTATCACTTTATAAATCCGGTAATATAGCTGATGTTATTAAGATGGTCATGTCTCCCTGTGAAGGTGGGAGTTTTGAAATTTCGTTAAAAGATATTACCGGTACGAAGAAACTCCTGATTATCGATCTAGTTCTCAAATCATATCGCATCCACCCAGTGCTAAAGGGGTCATAAATCAAACCCTGAGGGGGTTATAAACCACTTAGCAGAACTAAAGATTTGCCCCTGAATGCATGCTTCCCCTTGAAAGTGTGCCATTACGCCACTACTAAAGTCACCAAGGCTTGGGACACTTCAGTCACCCTGTACATTCAATATCTGTTGCCCGTCCTACTAGAGCAGCATTGTAGGACGGGTTGTAAGCTAACTCCTTTGTAGAACGACTGCTTTTTCCCAGTATACTATGAATTAAGTGAAATCTGCCATCTGCTTCACCTATGATGAAGTCTACATGTTCATTCTATTTCATACCAGCACAGACTGTTGTATCAAATTATTTACACGAATTACCTAATTCCAATCATGACAGATGAATATCTTAGATATAGCATACTATGTTTTCGCTTTGTGCGAATGCACAGCTTCACATTTTCGATTATTTGAAACAAACTGTCATTTGCAAGAAGTCTGAGATTGTCAATGATATTGTGCACCAGCTAATTAACATACATTGCGAATGGCAATGATAACAACACAGAAACTTCGCTTCATGCTCCATATGGTGGTGCTTTCGTTGACAAGCGTCGTTGTAGTACTGATTCAAACACTTTTTGGAAGTTAAAAGAAAAAAAATACTGCATTCACCTGAGTTTCTTGATCCACGGCTTTTAGAACATCACCAGTAACCCCACCCCCAATTCTTTAATCAATCAAACTGTATAAAACAGTTTCATACATCTGGCTGCTTTATAAAGGATTTAATGCCCTAAATATTTGACATTAAGCATGAAAGCGTGGAAAAGTTTAGGAGAGCTTGGAAATTATCCTTAAATTTTGTTTGTAGTTGCTAAGTGCTCTCATTCTCAAAAAGTGCATAAGTGTAGTCTGTGTAATTTGCGCGTGGTGAGCTATGCTACCTCACGACAGATGCAGTTTCTAACTGTAATTATTATCTTACTCTGTTAAACCTTTAACATAAGATTATACCTCTTAATGAAGAGATAGTGACAACACTTCAAATTTTTGAATTCGGTCGATATTTATATGAAATGTAATTTTTGTTACCGCTGGAAGCCGTTAAATAGGCAACCAACAGCTGTAATCGTGCACCATGAACTGGGTTAGCCATGCAGTAAGATAGATGTGTTTGGTTTGGTCGGGGCTGTGTTTTCAGAATCCATTCTGTCTGGAATGGAGGTCATTCTGCTTCTTCGTGACCTTTGTGCTCAGAATGTGCGTTGTAAAGCCCGCTGCTGACGGTATCCGCCATCAGCAGCTGCCATTTGACCTCCTTGCACTACGTCGGCTAATTGACCTGCTCTTCCCTACTAAACCAAAAACGAGTTTCCTCGGTCCATTTACCATCCATTTGGCTGGCTTCAGGTCCTTCCCACTTCCATTCACTTTAATTACCGCCATAGTTACGTCATCCAGGCTGGCCTGTTTTTATCGCTCTATTTATATACCTTTTCTCCCAGTAATCCCTAACACTCATCTCTCCAAAGTTCGCTGAGGTGTCCTCAGTTTTCTTTTAGATAATTCTCGCTTTAAAAGTTAGTGCCTCATTGTCATAAGTGCCTGCTGCCAACACATACTGATCGCAAATCTGTCTTTTGTTATATATTTGAAACTTAACTCTGAAAGCCACCTTGACTCCAGGCCATTTTAATGGTCTGTTTATTCTTTTTGCTGTACATCTATACTATCTCTTTATCTTCATTACCTGCTTGGCGTCAGTCAGAGTATCTATTTATATGATGATCTAATAAAGAGGGAAAAACAAAGTGCGTGTATTATTTATAAGAAGCGTCTACCATTCGGCTGTTTTGTAAATTTTGCTAGCACCGAAAAAAGAGGAGATATGGATGAGGTATCTTACTGTCAACTTACGATGCAGGGGACATAGAATTGCTCTGAGGTCACGACATGTGTAGAACCTTTTCTCAAGAAGTGCTAGTAATCTGTAACTCAACAAGACGAAAAGTATACAAGGCCTGTTGAGCCTGTTGCCGTTAGTTATCGATTTTCATTTTAAGTAATTAATAATACTTATGTCTTCCATGCCAGTTCTGTTGGATGGAATTGTTTGTGTGCTCCTGGCTTTGCGATTAGAGTCACTAGTCTTTGAACACCGTTGAAACTGTTTCCATATTTTAAAAGCAGAGTACAGCACACACATCGCTGGCCATTAGCGCGCCAAATTACCTTTCGTTGCTCTGCGTGCGACATTTCACTACAGAAACAATTACCTTTGTAAGTGATTGTGTACATCCAACAATTATTCTCAACCATCCTAAATGAAAAACTCATTACTAATTTGTGATTTCGTTTCCAAGAGTGTAGTTTTCTTTTTAGTACATAGATGATACTTTACTTTAATCTCATTGCAAATGATTTTCAGCCTTACTTTCAGACTAATCCTATTACGTTCTTCCATTCGTTGTTGAGAACTTTATCTGCGTCAAAATCTAGCATGGCAGTGTTACCAGTAAAATGATTCGCATGAGGTAACAAATGCAAAACCCATCTCCCTTAATCACGGACTTAAAACTGTAAAGCTACATCAGAGCGTCAACTTGACGCCTGAACCTAATTCTTCTGAGTATCCTGAAAAGGCAGTAAGAACAGAGTGAAAGATGAAGCTAAAATCACAACTTTCAGTAATAAATGAGCTATGGGACTGATGTGAGTCTCCGAATGATGTGTAAACATACTGCAGTGATTGCATCCAGAGATGGGCAGAACATGCCCTCTGTAATGTCTTGAACCTAGTGAAAAAACATGCACCAATCATCAGTGGCTGGAAAAAAAAGGGCGGGGCAAAAATGAATAAAGAACCTAAAGAAGTTTCTAATAATATATCTGTAAACGCAACAGAAATACAAATTTCCTGGGAAAAATATGATAATTGGCGTAATAGCAAATTTTGTGAATATTTTCATAAACATAGATGCTGACACAAGGGTACACAACTCAATAAAGATTTTCAAAATACGTTTGGTCTCTTTCTACAGCAAAAAAAGTGTCTTTGAAAAACCATAACTTGCAACAATATTGAATGCAGTACAGTACTGAGTAATATTTATACGAATAAATAAAAATATTCACCCTGCTTACTGTAAATGATAATTTTACAATGTTAATTTGGAATTCAAATATTAAAACACTTTTTAGGACTCTAATATTGTCCTTACTTTACATCACCCTAATGTTAATGCTTTAAATTTAGATTTAAACTTTTTTTTCAGGATGCCATCAGTAATGTTCTATGGCTTAGCAGCTGTGTGCGGCATTATCTATTTCACTGACTGGTCACCTATGACAAAGAAACTCAAGAGGAAGATGATAATAGACTAAGCCCTTACAGTTCTATAACAAAAATGTGGTGTGAGGTGAATTTACTGCATAAGAAAATTCAGTACGTTTGTATATTTTAAATCAGATATCTAACAAAAAGATATGAATTCGTTTATCATAAACTTTTCTTTCATGACCAACATGTAGAAAGAAATAGGAACCTTAGAGAAATTATGAAAATATTTGATATTTGGGAAGCTATGCAGTTCTTCATGTTAAAATATTAATTAGGCATATTTAGTTGTTTTACACGTGGTTCCATGACAAAGGACGACAGTATTACCACTGCTCCATATTCCATTCTGACTTCTTTTCATTCATAATAACATTTCCTCACTTCAGTAGATTTCACTTCCTTAGACCCTGGAATCTCGTCGATCTATTCAGTGTTGAGGAAAGTGATCAACGAGCTTCATATCTTTGTTACTAGCGTCTTTTAATATCTGTCTTGATTTACCACACAGTTGCCTGCCATTGCTTGTACGCAATGGTGTTACGGAAGGCTGTTAAAATTAAGTAAACTGTTAAAATACAATAAGCTGTGAGTCCCCACAGAATTGGCCAGGAAAGAAATGTGAGGAGAACTCTAACTACAAAAGGGCTGTGGTAATAGTAGTTTTTTTTACGGTGTTTAGCTTCCAGAAGTTGTAGAAGAAGACAGAGATTAAAATATATACCACAAATAATTGAGGGCGTTAGAATTTAGTGTTACTGTGACACGATAAGATTGGCAAAGTGGAGAAGATCGTAGCAGGAGGTCACATCAAACCAATCACAAAACTACTGAAGCCAAAAAGTGAAAAAAGAATGCTCTCAGGATGTCAGAGTTCTCTCATTTCCTCTGTAGTGGGACATATGCTATTCTTCTTTCAGACAGTTCCATTAGAAACATAATCAAGTAGAAGAATATTTGTTTACCCAATATCGCATACAAATTTCTGTAGCATGGAGAAGTTTTTCAACGATCAGCGTTTTTACATAGCACTTATTGCCCACAGCGTTACTGGTTAGAGACCATCTTCTACAGTTGCAGTCCCAGGTATATTGTCATTTGATTGTTTCACGGTGTATTCTTTCTCAAATACCATACTGACTTGAAATTTCAATGGCAGACCACATTTAACATGCAAACTATGCTCCTGCTGTGTGGCGCTCTCCGTATCTCACAGATTGTATATGAGGGTAACCAGCCTCAGTTTACATTTAAGAAACCCTGTGCTATGACCTAACGGGTACCAAACTTCTGCGCTATCTGAAGCACTCTGGCTGCTTCAGTACCGAAGCTCTCCAGTTCGTCTGCCAATTCAGTGAAACGCAAGATTATCAATTGGACAAGATCAGCCACAGTAAAAGAATACAGAACACTTTAAGTAACTGAGGTTACGGACTAACTTCTGAGAAGTAAACGCAAGTACAGAAATCAAGCTATAAGATTACATTTAGTAATTTTGTTTACTTTAATTCCATGTCTAATTAGCAAAATATAGTTAATTTAGTGTTGCCATTCTTGCAAACATAACCCCAGCACTGAAATCATATTTAAATGATAATACCCCCTTCTCCAGTCTGATATCGAGAACTCGGCAGACTGTTTCCACTGAAGTCTATTATTCTCTTACGTTTCATTACACTACTGGCCGTTAAAATTGCTAAATCACGAAGATGAAGTGTTACAGACGCTAAATTTAACCGACAGGAAGAAGATGCTGTGATATGCAAATGATTAGCTTTTCACAGCATTCACACAACGATGGCGCCGGTGGTGACACCTACAACTTGCTGACATGAGGAAAGTTGCCAACCGATTTCTCATACACAAACAGCAGTTGACCGGTGTTGCCTGGCGAAACGTTGTTGTGATGCCTCGTGTAAGGAGGAGAAATGCGTACCATCACGTCTCCGACTTTGATAAAGGTCGGATTGTAGCCTATCACGATTGCGGTCTATCGTATCGCGACATTGCTGCTCGCGTTGGTCGAGATCCAATGACTGTTAGCAGAATATGGAATCGGTGGGTTCAGGAGGATAATACGGAACGCCGTGCTGATCCCAACGCCCTCGTATTACTAACAGTCGAGATGACAGGCATCTTACCCACATGGCTGTAACCTATCGTGCAGCCACGTCTCGATCCCTGAGTCAACAGATGGGGACGTTTGCAAGACAACAACCATCTGCACGAACAGTTCGACGACGTCTGCAGCAGCATGGACTATCAGCTCGGAGACCATGGCTACGGTTTACCCTTGACGCTCCATCACAGACAGGAGCGCCTGCGATGGTATACTCAACGACAAACCTGGGTGCACGAATGGCAACACGTCATTTTTTCGGATGAATCCAGGTTCTGTTTACAGCATCATGATGGTCGCATCCGTGTTTGGCGGAATCGCGGTGAACGCACATCAGAAGCGTGTATTCGTCATTGCCATACTGGCGTATCACCCGGCGTGATGGTATGGTGTGCCATTGGTTACACGTCTCGGTCACCTCTTCTTCGCGTTGACGGCACTTTGAACAGTGGACGTTACATTTCAGATGTGTTACGACCTGTGGCTCTACCCTTCATTCGATCCCTGCGAAACCCTACATTTCAGCAGGATAATGCACGACCGCATGTTGCAGGCCCTGTACGGGCCTTTCTGGATACAGAAAATGTTCGGCTGCTGCCCTGGCCAGCATATTTTCCAGACCTCTCACCAATTGAAAACGAGCAACTGGCTCGTCGCAATACGCCAGTCACCACTCGTGATGAACTATGGTGTCGTGTTGAAGCTGCATGGACAGCTGTACCTGTACAAGCCATCCCAGCTCTGTTTGACTCAATGCCCAGCCGTATCAAGGTCATTATTATGGCCGGAGGTGGTTGTTCTGGGTACTGATTTATCAGGATCTATGCACCCAAATTGTGTGAAAATGTAATCACATGTCAGTTCTAGTATAATATATCTGTCCAATGAATACCCGTTTATCATCTGCATTTCTTCTTGGTGTAGCAATTTTAATGACTAGTAGTGTAGATTCACCCAATGTCCCAAGCCATCAGTATTTTCTGCACCTAAGCACTCACCAAATAGAGATGAAATGGATCAGAGTCTTATCGTTGCATTGCTCAGATGACTGCTCATTGCCCACTCCCATATATGTTCACCACTACACCCATGGCGACCTCATTCTCTTGACATCCTCGAATACACCTGCTTACTACAACCTTATGCCTCCGTCCAGGTTTCTCTCTCATCTCCCGATCCTTTTACCCACCCCGTGAATAATCACCTTCTTCCCACTCCCTTCTGTAAAACCAGGAGATTGTCTATCTCTGAATTATCAGTAAAGATCTGCTAGGATTGGCGATCGCATTCCCCTTCTCTGTAGAGCTTGTAAGATACTAGCTTAAAGTCTGAAAATTCCCTTGCTAGGTCCTTCCAACTATGGGTTCTCCATGATGACTGAAAAATTCACCCTCTATTTCAAACATTTAATACAGATTAAATATTACTGTGTTAAAACTAATAGAATGCCTTAAATAACTACAGTAAACCATATCGAATATTAGCAGGTCCTGTTCCTCAGTTTCCACCCAAGGCACCAATTGCCTCATCTGACATGAAGTAAGATGAGATATTACAACAGTACTCCAGTGAGCTCTGCACATTGGACCTCAGCTGCTTTTATCCATATTTTTTCATTGCTATTGATGCTGCCACCATTTCGTAGCTGGGACCTAAGGTAACAGAATTGTAAAGGCCTGTATCTTGCTTCCTCAAAGGTCAGGTAACCAAAACGTTCTGTTGACGTTTGTTGTTTAATCACTGTATCATTACCCACCACCTTTGGAGTTACATAGCCAGCTGACCACATGCAAGTCGCTGAACAATCGACCAGGCACTCATGACTGCTCGAAGAAGTCGATGACCATCGCAAACTGAGCGAGATTTATAGACTTATCCACATGTCCAAAGGAAGCAGACCACTCGTAGTCTCGTTGCAAATTATATACAACACTAAATAAATGTTTTGAAGTTAGGGTGGTCTTGGGTTCTTTAGTGGACTCAGTCCCTCGAATCTGAGGCCGCAGCCATCTAAACTCAGCTGAGGCCACGCCCACTGGAGCTGTTGGGGCCACCAATACTCAGTATCGTAGCTGCATCCATGAGCCAGGATCTGTTGATGTGCAGAACCCAGGCTGCCCATCCAACACAGCATGGCCTACATGTTCTGCGGCAAAACTTAGGCTTTGGACTTTGATTTGGATCATTACCAGAGAAGAAGCAGTTTCCAAGTACTCAATTTTTGTAACAATCAGAGTTCAAACTGACTGATAAGGTCATACCATGATTGATTTGTTGCTGCAGTTTCTGCCTAGTCGAAGCAGCAATCGTGACATCTAGTGTGTAGGACAAAATTCAAGGTTTTGCTGCGTTAGAGCTAATGTGAAAGTGTCAATGATCAAGAGAATAATTGTGGTGACCAGTGACACCCATCTGTCACAGGGTGACTGTTGGATGGACCAATTGGGCAACATACACAACTTTTGCTGTCTGCTTACATTATTTAGAGCTGGTCAATATTGATAAGTCTATTATGACTGCAGACTTCATCAAACTTGTTGTAACAGTAAACAGCCAGAGGCCTTCTCCAAGTCTACAAAATCAGTGTGCAGTAGTATGGCTTCCCCTGATCCTTTCAGTAGAGACTACCTTATCAATGGCACCTTCAGTGCTGGGTGGGAGGATTTGTGCACCGCAATGAAGCTCAGGCAGTAGATGGCGTTGCTGCTGGGAGGTCCACTTACCCTGGACAAGCCTCAGCAGTGAAGCCAGACAAAAAATGTACCACACCTTGGGAAAAGAGCGAGGCTGGGGATGGGGACCGAACATTTTTTCCACCATGGAACTTGCAAGCAATGGTAGGATATAGGCGTAGTGATCCAAGGGTTCCCACGCTGGGGGCTGGTCAGCACCATCAGTCCTCTTTTACCATAAACTAGCACCATAGAGACCATCGTCAGGTGTGATGATGGAACAGTATGTATTTCAGAGTATGAGGATTTTGTCTTAACTGCCTTGGTAGCAAAGAAAATACAAACCTGCGTCAGAAAGACCTCACCCTCAAGCTGTGCTACATGCTGATGGGTGGGTCTCTGTTGAGACAAAACAATTGTTAGCAGGCACATTCTGGGAACACATGCCGCACTTGAGTTGTGTAGTGCTTGCTGAGGTAAGCTTGGCTCTGCCTGAATTGACATTCAGCGGCCGGCACATCACATGTCTAAGCTTCTAGAGTGCAATATGTTAGGCAGCTACATTATAATAGCAAAATGCGTTACGCTCTTAACTTAAGCAAGGAGGTTATTACTTGCACGCATAAGGAGAGTGGCCCCTAAGACTTACAAGAAAAATGAAAAAATATGAATGCCACATAGTGGAAAACTATGTGAAAAATGGCATTATCAAAGAAACAGCAACATTTATTTCTACCTTCAGTGCGCCTGTACTATTTCAAGTTCGACCATACATACCAGACCCAATTCAATGCTTCAGATACCAAAAAATTTGTGCATACTATGGTGACATCAGTTGTAGCCCTATGTGTGGGAATTGTTGAGGCCCAGCACTCGAGTCAGGTGAATCTTGCGCATGTCCTCTGAAATGCAAAAACTGATCCAATGATGACCCAGTGTGGGACAGAAAGAGCTGTACCAATACTGAAGAATGAAAAATTCAAGAGCTGAAAGTGACGTGGTGAAGCCAAAAAAGCCTTTAAAGCAACGCAAGCTTAAGAATTTGTTATATCTTTTGCGCCAGTCCTTCAGAAACCAGTCACCAGAAGTCATGTTTCGAAGTAAACTCAACCATCGAAGTCTACCACGAATTCGTTTTTCCGTTGATGCGCCTACAGAGACAGAACTGCATCTGACTCTGAAATCATTTCAAAGTCAACAATGAAGGCATCAACAATGCGCCCAATTAAGAAAACACAAATTCAAAGGAATGTACGAGTAAAAACGACGCTTGACCCACCCACCCTCCACCTGCGATAAATAAAAAAAAAAAAAAACATCCAGTATAAAGCTCATCGACCTAGAAAACAGCTATAAAAGTACCAGGCCAGCTGGTTCTCTCTCATACAATATTGAAGTTTCAGGTTCCGACTATTGTTGCTTCTAATTTGTATTGCACACCAGTGCAACCGAGATCTAAAGAAAAGGAAAACCGTAACTAATCAATGACTCCTACAGGGATTTCTATATCACGATCGAACTGAAATCGATTTAGAAGA
This sequence comes from Schistocerca piceifrons, assembly GCF_021461385.2. Taxonomy (NCBI): domain Eukaryota; kingdom Metazoa; phylum Arthropoda; class Insecta; order Orthoptera; family Acrididae; genus Schistocerca; species Schistocerca piceifrons. Next base: position 127,103,697 of record NC_060142.1, on the reverse strand, counting down.
ACTGAAGTTCTTAGCGCCGTAGAAACCATTCTGGGTCTACTTACAAGACATTCAATTGCAACCCACAGAGACACTTATGCCAAGAGCCCCTACAAGAGGGATAATCTCCTCGTTGAAAGTATTAAGGGTGGGGTGGCTATTTTTCCGTGACAGAGGCTACTCCTCTCCCCTCGCCACAGTTCTTACAGTTATCAGTGTCACAGCGTGTTCTTTACACACTACTGGCCATTAAAATTGCTACACCACGAAGATGACATGTTACAGACGCGAAATTTAGCCGACAGTAGAAGATGCTGTGATATGCAAATGATTAGCTTTTCAGAGCATTCACACAACGTTGGCGCCGGTGGCGACAGCTACAACGTGCTGACATGAAGAAAGTTTCCAACCGATTTCTCATACACAAACAACAGCTGACCAGCGTTGCCTGGTGAAACGTTGTTCTGATGCCTCGTGTAAGGAGGAGAAATGCGTACCATCACGTTTCTGACTTTGATAAAGGTCGGATTGTAGCCTATCGTGATTGCGCTTTATCGTATCGCGACATTGCTGCTCGCGTTGGTCGAGATCCAATGACTGTTAGCAGAATCTGAAATCGGTGGGTTTAGGAGGGTAATACGGAACGCCGTGCTGGAGCCCAATGGCCTCGGATCACTAGCAGTCGAGATGACAGGCATCTTATCCACATTGCTGTAACGGACCGTGCAGCCACGTCTCGATCCCTAAGTCAACAGATGGGGACAACAACCATCTGCACGAACAGTTCGACGACGTTTGCAGCAGCATGGACTGTCAGCTGGGAGCCCATGGCTGCGGTTACTCTTGACGCTGCATCACAGACAGGAGCGCCTGCGGTGGTGTACTCAACGACGAACCTGGGTGCACGAATGGCAAAACGTCATTTTTCGGAAGAATCCAGGTTCTGTTTACAGCATCGTGGCGGTCGCATCCGCGTTTGGCGACATCGCGGTGAACGCACATTGGAAGCGTGTATTCGTCATTTCCATACTGGCGTATCACCCGCCGCGATGGTATGGGGTGCCATTGGTTACACGTCTCGGTCACCTCTTGTTCACATTGACGGTACTTTGAACAGTGGACGCTACATTTCAGATGTGTTACGACCCGTGACTCTACCCTTCATTCGATCCCTGCGAAACCCAAGCAGGATAATGCGCGACTGCATGTTGCAGGTCCTGTACGCGCGTTTCTGGATACAGGGCCTGGCCAGCACATTCTCCAGATCTATCACCAATTGAAAACGTCTGGTCAATGGTGGGGCGAGCAACTGGCTCATCACAATGCGCCAGTCACTACTCTTGATGAACTGTGGTATCGTGTTGAAGCTGCATGGGCAGCTGTACCTGTACAGGCCATCCAAGCTCTGTATGACTCAATGCCCAGGCGTATCAAGGCCGTTATTACGGCCAGAGGTGGTTGTTCTGGGTATTAATTTCGCAGGATCTATGTACCCAAATTGCGTGAAAATGTAATCACATGCCAGTTCTAGTATAATATATTTGTCCAATGAATACCTGTATATCATCAGCATTTCTTCTTGGTGTAGCAGTTTTAATGGCCAGTAGTGTATGTCTTTTTGTGATTCTTTGGACAGGGAGACACAAGCTTCTTAAGAAATGCACCTCCCATTCCTAATGATGGTGGATTTCAATGCACACGAAGTTCTGTGGGGTCCGTAATCACATGCCTCATGGGTCGAGTCAGTGAGAGACTTGTCCACTTTGAGGACACATAGCTTTTGCTTTTATTTCAGTCATATGACACACTTTCGTACAACCACAGAGTCATCTTCATTTATGAGTATTTGAACAAAAAGAAATCATTCAGGAGATGATAAAGCGTATTAGCTGTGTTACACATCAAATCCCTGAAGGGATTTACACTGAAGTCAACCATTCATCTCCGAGGACAAACTGTTTCTTGGTAAGATAAGAATGCCACTCAGCAGTTAGAGCCTGACGTGCATCTCTGCAGAAGTTTAAATGTAGTCCATCAGCAGAAAATCTTGCTGCTCTCAGGACGGCGAGGGTAAAAGCATGCCGACTGATTGAACAAAGCAGGAGAAACTTCTGGAAGGAATTCGTGTATCCCATCAATCGTTCCTCATCAGTTACGCAAGTTAGATAGACAACAATAAGAATTTCGCAGTAAAGAGGGTGCACATACTCTTCCAGCCACATTGAAGACTGCGGTCTTCGTGAGCTCGCCCAAAATTACGGCTCAGGCAATGGCTAAACTCTTTTTTAACGTAATTGAGTCAGTCAGACAAACTCGTGAGTTCCAAACCTCTGTTCAACCATAGAGGTGAGACCGTTAAGCTTCTTCTCGAACAATGAGAAAAGAGACAGCCACCAGCTCTCCACGTGGGAAAGGGATCCCATGGCAAGAGACGACTATTGGCAGGGCTTGAGTAGAGTAGTAATGGGGAGCTCGTGAATGAGTCGTTCAAATGAACGGTTCACTCCAGTGAAGTGTGAACTAACCACTCAATTTCAATGAACTGGTACTTCAAACTCTTCACAGATAACACACTCCACACTTTTTTCTAGTTCACTCACTCTCTTCCCCTCTCCCTCAACCCATTACATCGGCGCTACGTCACTCATTCTCCCCTCTACTGCCTGTCGACGAATCGCGCGGCGTTTGTGGGAAACGATACGTTTGCGATGGGTTGTGGATGTGAGGGGCGAGGGGAAGCCAGCGTCAGCTGCTTCCTGCAGTGCTGACATCATTACCCGTGACTATTTGTGCAGTTCAGTTATACTTCGCGTCTACCGGTAGCCTACCGTTGGCAGCGCTTGCTGACAAATGAATATTACAGATACAAATGATGAGGCTGGCTGTGTGAGCACGCACAGCCAACATGAAAATAAAAGGTTTGTTAATAACACTCAAAGAGGGATTTTACCTGAAATCGTGCTAATGACTAGAGGTGACAGTTTACGTTTTGAATCTGGAGGGTTATTATTCTCAACAAAAATAAAATCTACAGGAAAACTTCTGAATCATTACTTAACGTAGATAGATAGACTTTGTGGCAGTGGTAAACATACTCATTCTATTTTGGATTAAATTTTAAAAGGAACATAAAATTGGACTGCATTTCGTTGGTAGCCCTAGTTTTCAGTCCATGAATACAACAAATAATGTTTCACTTGGCAGATAAAGACTTTTTTGGGCGCTTCATGAGAAAATGTCGAGCAAAATTAAATGTAATAATGTGACAGGCTTCTCTGTTTATCTTTCCTTTGTCCCCTTCGACCATGCTCTATTTAAGTTAGCTCAGACTCTGTAAGAGTGTAAAACGTTGCGTGCACGTTACTGCATAGTTCGGCCATCTGTTGGTAAAATTATGAAGTATTACAAAGCTTTATTGTACGAGCGAGGCGAAGCGAGAGTAGCCGCGGCGAACTGGGCAACTTCGCCAGGCTTCCGTACTTCGTGAATGAACTACTTCATTTGAACGCTTCACGGCAAAGAGTGAAATGAATGAAGTAGTTCACGGGAATGAACGAGTTCGACCCATCTCTAGAGTAGAGTTCGTTCTGCATCAGGAGGCACTCTGCCAGTTCGCTCCTTGCCAGTTTTCCTCATGAGGATGGTAGTGACTTGTGGTCGCCGGTAGGTGCAGTGAAAGAAGATTCAGAATGAGTTATTTATTTTCATAAAAATACAGGTAGCGTCTTGACTCGTGGTTGGCATCGTCTGCCAATGTCCGCTGAGGAATCGCATTGTAGGCAGCTGACACTACACATTTCGTTGCAGCCATCTTCTGCACTGGCGGTTCGCCACTTGCGGTGGCCCCGGCTCTGGCTGTACTGCGACGCCACGGCAGTGAGCGACAGCGGCGTGTGTACTGTACTGACACGCGCCGACTTGCGAGGTGCCCTGTACCCTTCATTCCCCACCCTTCTTCATCAGCCACCGACCCTTCCCTCTCACCACGTTTATTCGTCGTAAAGAGATGACAGTTGCCGTGTAGCCGTGAGTTCGACGATATTGGCCTGCCGTAGAGGTAAGCCCTATTCAGTCCGCCGGAATGCCAGGAACACTGGTCTCATGATCGTGGTGTAACAGAAGGACCTCCAGGTCCTCCCATCAGGGATAGAGACAGACTGTGGTGTTGAACTCTGCGACTGGTGACTTAGTCGAGATAGCCATCTCTCCCAAAAATGTTCCAATGTGTGTGAAATCTTATGGGACTTAACTGCTAAGGTCATCAGTCCCTAAGCTTACACACTACTTAAACTAAATTATCCTAAGGATAAACACACATACCCATGCCCAAGGGAGGACTCGGATCTCCGCCGGGACCAGCCCCACAGTCCATGACTGCAGTGCCTCAGACTGCTCGACTAATCCCGCGCGGCCCATCTCTCCCAGTAGCCGCTGTTCTTGTCCGCAGCGTGCAGGAAATTTGCAACAGACGACGTAGTACCAGGCGTGTTTTTTAAGTAAGTACCGTTTTGAAATTAAAAAAAGACATGCTAAGATATCTCAATAATTTTATTTTTGCATGAAAGCCTGTACCTTAATCTACTTTTCTACATAATTTCCGTCAATATTGAGGCACTTGTCATAACGTTGTACCAGGTTGTGAACACCCTCCTCATAGAAGTCTGCCGCCTGACTTGTTAACCACTGCATCACCACCGTTTTGACTTCGTCATCGTCTTGAAGACGCTGACCGCCCAGATGTTTCTTCAAGTGCAGGAACATATGGTAGTCACTGGGCGCAAGATCGGGGCTGTACGGAGGATGATGTAGAGTTTCCCATCGAAAAGATGTGATGAGATAATTGGTCTGATTCGCCAGATGCGGACGGGCATTGTCTTGCAGCAAAACGATGCCCTTGTCAACTTCCATGGACTGTTGCTTTGATTCTGGCGTGACGTAGGCCACCCATGTTTCATCGCCCGTAGCAATTTGGCTTAAGAAATCATCAACGTCGTTGTGGTGCCGCTCAAGGAAAGTCAATGCACTGTCTAATCGTTTGGTTTTGTGCACATCCGTCAACATTTTCGGTACCCAACGTGCGCACCATTTTCGGTAATTCAAGTGCTCGGTCACCATGCCATACAAAACACTACGAGAAACATTAGGAAAGTCATCCCGTAAGGAGGAAATCGTAAAGCGTCTGTTTTCTCTCACTTTATTGTCCACTTCCTGCACCAAACTTTCATTAACGACCGAAGGACGCCCACTCCGTTGTTCATAATGCACATTTGTGCGGCCATCTTTAAATGTTCTCACCCACTTTTTTACCATTCCATCACTCATAATGTTTTCTCCGTAAACTGCACAGATCTCACGATAAATATCGATCGCTTTTAGGCCTTTAGCACTAAGAAATCTTATAACAGCCCGTACTTCACAGTCGAAGGGATTCACGATTATCGGAGGCATTTCAAACACTCAGTACACAACGTAAACAAGGAAGAATCAGACTGTAATGGAGTCAGTGCTTAGATTAAGGTACAGGCTTTCATGTAAAAATAAAATTATTGAGATATCTCTGGACGCCTGTGTAGCTCGGCTGCTCGTCTAGTCGCGCGCCCGCTAGGTGTCACACTATTGCGGACGCGAAACGAAATCTCTTTGGTCCGTTTGCACGCAGTTTTTTCTTTGCGCAGTATTTACCGACATAGTACTTCACCTCGGCTCTTATACACTTCTGGCCATTAAAATTGCTACACCAAGAAGAAATGCAAATGATAAACGTGTATTCATTGGAGAAATATGTTATACAACTAACATGTGATTACATTTTCACGCAGTGTGGGTGCACAGATCCTGAGAATTCAATACCCAGAAAAACCACCTCTGGCCGTAATAACGGCCTTGATATGCCTGGGCATTGAGTCGAACAGAGCTGGGACAGCGTGTACAGGTACAGCTGCCCATGCACGATACCACAGCTCATCAAGAGTAGTGACTGGCGTATTGTGACGAGCCAGTTGCTCGGCCACCATTGACCAGACGTTTTCAGTTGGTGAGAGATCTGGAGAATATGCTGACCAGTGCAGCAGTCGAACATTTTCTGTATCTAGAAAGGCCCGTACAGGACCTGCAACATACGGTCTTGCGTTATACTGCTGAAATGTAGGGTTTCGTAGGGATCGAATGAAGAGTAGAGTCACGGGTCGTAACACATTTGAAATGTAACGTCCACTGTTCAAAGTGCTGTCAATGCGAACAAGAAGTGACCGAGATGTGTAACCAATGGCACCCCATACCATCACGCTGGGTGATACGCCAGTATGGCGATGACGGATACGCGCTTCCAATGTGCATTCACCGCGATGTCGCCAAACACGGATGCGACCACCATGATGCTGTAAACAGAACCTGGATTTATCCGAAAAAATGACATTTTGCCATTCGTGCACCCAGGTTCGTCGTTGAGTACACCATCGCAGGCGCTCCTGTCTGTGATGCAGCGTCAAGGGTAACCGCAGCCATAGTCTCTGAGCTGATAGTCCATGCTGCTGCGAACGTCGTCGAGCTGTTTGTGCAGATGGTTGTTGTCTCGCAAACGTCCCCATCTGTTGACTCAGGAATCGAGACGTGGCTGCACGATCCGTTACAGCCATGCGGATAAGTTGCCTGTCATCTCGACTGCTAGTGATAGGAGGCCGTTGGGATCCAGCACGGCGTTCCGTATTACCCTCCTGAACCCACCGATTCCATATTCTGCTAACAGTCATTCGATCTCGACCAACGCGAGCAGCAATGTCGCGATACCATAAATCGCAATCGTGATAGGCTACAATCCGACCTTTATGAAAGTCGGAAAGGTGATGGTACGCATTTTCCTCCTTACATGAGGCATCAGAACAACGTTTCACCAGGCAACGCCGGTCAACTGCTGTTTGTGTGTATGAATCGGTTGAAAACTTTCCTCATGTCAGCACGTTGTAGGTGACGCCACCGGCGCCAACGTTGTGTGAATGCTCTGAAAAGCTAATCATTTTCATATCACAGCATCTTCTTTCTATCGGTTAAATTTCGCGTCTGTAGCACGTCATCTTCGTGGTGTAGCAGTTTTAACGGCCAGTAGTGTATTAAAATAACTAATGGCCGTAACATTTGCAACAAGATGGCTACTTAAATATCCACCGTTGCTTGTAACCGTTAAATCAACTTACTGTAAGGTGCTCGTGAAAAACCTCTGTACCTTATGACGCAGTGAAAAGAGTTGAATTTATTAATGCTTACCCTACTAATTAACCTATTTTTCTAACAATAACCTAAGGGTTGTTAATTTTTTTTTTTTTTTTTTTTTTTTTTTTTTTTGACCTGAGCATAGCTGCTCAAAATTGTGACCATCGCTTTCACGCAATGTAATTTTGCACCCATCAAAATTTCATTCTGATAAAGACATAAGGGTTGTTAATTTTTTTTTTTGACCTGAGCATAGCTGCTCAAAATTGTGACCATCGCTTTCATGCAATGTAATTTTGCACCCATCAAAATTTCATTCTGATAAAGACATCCTTAGTAGGCGTCTGAACATAGGTTAACTGTACCAAACAGTTATCAGCAACCGGTTGGCTGTATAATTCTTAAGTTTGAAAATTTTATTCAGTTGCTGAGAAAAAGCCATGTTTAAAACTGTAAACTAACCTAAGTCCTTAAAACCTTTTTTTGATTCACACGGATGGTTATATCACGCCAGAACGATTCTCTTATTGTATGACGTGTATCTCACAAATCTCAAACACTCAAACATTATTACGTCTCTGGTATTGTTCAAGATCGCCAGGTTTCTCGCTCAGCTTGTGATCAAGCAACTGCACACTATCCAGAGTTTCTTTTAAAGATCTGTTCAGAGCATGGACCTTGTTTGCATTTGGCTCCAGAGTCTCCTGTATTTTGGCTGGCACTACTGCAGTGATAGCAGTGGTAATGGTCTGGAAATGAGATTAACGCGTGTTGTGAGTGAAGCACGGCACTCATAACCATCAAAAGCGCTGCAAAGTCGATATATGGGGTGGGGTGGCCACAGCTCCCAGTGTCGACTTGACAACAGCGCTCTCTCTCTGAATTGGCCGTTGGCAACACTGTGCGTTATTCCATGGTTATCCGTTTTAAATGTTGTAATAGATTTCCAGAATTGGGTGCTGGTATGACACTAGGCACTCACTCCAAGCCAAATTACCTTGCCACACTCACTCACAAGCATCTTGCATCTGTGGAACAAATGCTAAAATTGCAATAGCAAAATAAAAACAATAACAGCTGTTTGGAATAGCTATCAGGGCATCTCATTTGCACCCCTGTTAACCGTACATTGTTTATGGAAGATTGTGCCACTTTCTATACCTCATCAGATCTTGCAACCATGATGTGAAAACTACAAATAATTGTAAGGAGGCTTAAAAATGGGCTAATACAACTAGTTACAGAGTCTTCCAAGAGAAAACTATTTGCATAAATTTTAACTGTTTATGTTGCAGCTTTAAACAACCGGGATTCAAAATGGGGGACAGTGTTTTAAATTTTAAGGAACGTCAATGATCCAAGGGCCTAATTTTCAAGATTAAACTAATCTGGCTAGTGCACCTGAAAAACCTAAGAATAAAGGGCATTAAATAATTGAAGATTTTGAAATGCCTTAGCAGAACAGCAGGGGTACACTCAATCCCAGTCTCCTGCTGTTCTATAAAGTATTTGTAGATTACGTCAGCGTTGTTTATGAATCAGCATCAGCCTCATACTTCAAAATCCTACATGTTGTTATAGTGATGGTATAATGGCACCAACTGGGTTTGTCAGACCAATCCAGTTTTGATTGTGTAAAGAGACAGGTGAACTGCCACTCTTGAAAATAGTGATGCATCCATAGTAAATGACAGGCCCTGAAAAACATGAAGGAAACTCTCAGCTTCTACCTAAAAGTACTGTGAAGAAGACGACAATGAGCTATGAGTAGATGGCTTTGCCTCTGTTTCCTGTTAAGTGGTCATCAATTCACACATCAAATAGGCAGCTTTAACTTCTATATTCAGCTCATGCTTGTAGCATTAAGTATCAGTATGGTTTTATTTAGCTCCAGCCATGCATTGCTGCAACTCAGTCTGGTTAAATGGACAATAAAGAAAAGGGAATTCACATGCTTGCAATATGGATGGGAGTTGGATATATCTCCTAATCTCCTTCTCCCCCCTGTCTCTATTCACTTCCTCTTGCCCCTCAATTTCTCCACATACTCCTTCTTCCCCCTCTCTCACAAGGGGAAGGCCTCAGACACGGCCAACCGATTCGGCTCAGATTTGGCAGGTCGCTTGTGTACAACCTAATACGAAGGAATCTAAGATATTTTGGGTCAACACCCCCGCGTTTTTGAGAAAATCACCCCTACAGGTTATGACGAGCGATCGACTCAAAGCTGGCGGGATCGATAGATAATTGTAAATAGAGTATTTTTCATCACCAGGTAGGGGGCCCGAAAACGCATACTTTTCCAGAAATCTAGGTAAGAAACTTTTACAACTGCCGCTTCTGTACCCACATGGTCAACGCTTTTCGCCGACAGCGCCGATAGCACAACGGCCAAGGTAAATGGCTGCGAATCTCGAGGAAACATAGTGGATGTTATTCTTTTGGTTTGTATTTTTCCATATCTCAATTGATAGGGATAGGAGGGTTAATAAGGTAAGTAAATCAACAAGGCATGATAAGGTAGGCAAATAAATTTCTCAAACCTCTTGGGATAGTAAACAACTAAAATGTTACTCCAGGTCACTTTACAATGGCTCTTCCAGTCACTGTTACGTGTCCTCACTTTTCTTCGAAGAACCAGATTGATGGTACTTGTCATATAAACATTCAAAACAAATATACTCACGGCACCAAGAGCATCTAATGAATGCAATCTTTCAACGGCTACACTGTTCCTTCCCTATGATATGACGAAGAGGCACCCGGGACAACATAACTCTCCCCGTGAGCATTCTATCCCGTGCCTCGCTGTAAACAAGCGTCGCACGATTGGCTATCTGTAATCCCTCGTGAGGAAGTCGCACCACCTTTATTCGGAGTTGTTTTCATGTGACAAGGCTTAAAAGTTTAATACTTTACTAACTGACAACGTTTGGGAAATTAGTTTTCTTCCTTATTATTATCATTCCTTATTGATTTACTTACCTTATTAACCCTCCTACCCCTATCAATTGAGATATGGAAAAATACAAACGAAAAGGATAACATCCGTTAGGTTTCTTCGAGATTCGAACCCGGGTTTCCCGTTTACCACCAAGTTACCTTTTTTTTGGCATTTTGTTCGTTATTGATCGTTATGTTTGATCGTTGCGGACGTCGCAAGACATCCTGTTCAAGTTCGGTAGTTGATCCTTCCACTCAGTTTTTTTATTACAGTGGCCAACCGGCTCTCTGACCGAACACACCGAGCTACCGTGCCGGCTATTGCCTTGGCCGTTGCGCTATCGGCGATGTCGGCGATAGGCGTTGACCATGTGGGTACAGAAGCGGCAGTTGTAAAAGTTTCTTACCTCGATTTCTGGAAAAGCATGCGTTTTCGGACCCCATACCTGGTGATGAAAAATGCTCTATTTACAATTATCTATCGATCCCGCCAACTTTGAGTTGATCGCTCGTCATAACCTTTAGGGGTGATTTTCTCAAAAACGTGGGGGTGTTGAACCAAAATATCTTAAATTCCTTCGTTTTAGGTTGTACACAAGCGACCTGCCAAATCTGAGCCGAATCGGTTGGCCGTCTCTGAGGCCTTCCCCTTGTCAGTCCATCACCCCCACACCTCTCTATGTGCCCATCTTCTCCTCCCCACCTCTCTCTATCTCCCTCTGCCCCTCTCCATCCCTTCTCTTTGCTCATCACCTCTTCCCTCTTCTTCTATCCACTGTCCATCACCTCATCCCCAATTATACGTCCACCTTCTTCTCCCTGTCTCTCCCCCTCATTTGGTCTGCCTCCTCCTCCCCTCCTATCTCCTTCTGGTCCCTCTCCCTGGAAACATCCTCCTTTTGCCATTTCTATGTCCATTTCCTCCCACCCCTCCATCCATCTCCTCTTACACCTCTCTCTGATTCTGAGCCTTGTTTATTGTTATTTCAAATTATATATGACGGTAGTATCTGTTCCCGAAAGAACAGTTACTGTGGATGACCATGCAGCTTTGCTAGAAATGAAATGATAATTAAATGGACACCCTAGCTGCAAACAGACGTTGATGTACTTCATTGGGGACATGTTGAAAATGTGTGCCCCGACCGGGATTCGAACCCGGGATCTCCTGCTTACATGGCAGACGCTCTATCCATCTGAGCCACCGCGGGCACAGAGGATAGTGCGTCTGCAGGGACTTATCCCTTGCACGCTACCCGTGGGAGTATGATAGGCAAACATCTATTAGGCGCACTACGAATGTAGTGGTGTGGACATGTTGGGAATGTGGATCTCATGGGGAGCGTGCAAGGGATAAGTCCTTGCAGACGCACTATCCTCTGTGCCCGCAGTGGCTCAGATGGATAGAGCGTCTGCCATGCAAGCAGGAGATCCCGGGTTCGAATCCCGGTCGGGGCACACATTTTCAACATGTCCCCAATGAAGAACATCAACGCCTATTTGCAGCTAGGGTGTCCATTTAATTATCATTTCATTATTTCAAATTCATATTCCTTTGTAATATTCTAATCATAATTCGATAAGCCATAAATATAAGTCTGTTTTTGCTGCTAGCAATGTTTTACTAATTTACTACTTGTGTGTGTGTGTGTGTGTGTGTGTGTGTGTGTGTGTGTACAGGGTGATTTTTTCCACCATGTGAATACTTTAAGGTTTGATCAATGAGAGGTCTCATCTACCAGACTGCATCCGAACAGTGTCAGAGGCAGCATGAATACACTGCTCCAGTGTCTCCATATCTGGAATGGGCTTGCATGCATGATATCTTTGAGATGGCTCCAAAACCATAAATTGCACAGGCTGAGATCTGGTGAATGTCCAATTCATCTAGCAGACAAGACACAAGTGAGATGTGTCAGGACATTAACACCAAAGTCGGCTGGAGCTCCAGCATGTAGCAGCCACATCAACGGCATTCTTCTAGCAGGGGAGTCAAAGTCACCCCAAGAAACACCAATAGTTCCAATCTGTTAGCTGATGTAGAAGGAAGACTGGTCCCAAAATACAGTCACCAATTATCCCAACCCACACACACTGGCTGCACCGATGCTGGTGGTTTGCTATCACCGTACCATAGGGGTTCTGCATACTATCCCACAGGTGACTGTTATGAAAGTTGAAGATACCACTCCACATAAAGGTGGCCTCATCTGTGAATAGGAAGGATGACACAACTTCTGGAATTGTGGTTGGTTGATGAAAAAACCAGTGACAAAACTGCTGCTCACGTGGAAAGTCTGTCGCTAGTAAGCCCTGCACAGGCAGTAATGGATAAAGCTAGTAACAATTATCATGGAGAATGTTGCACACGGTCATCTGGCTTACCCTGTACGGGGGGCGAACTGCCTGGTACTGACATGGCAGTAGCCTTCCACAGTGTTAATCACTTTATCCTCCAAGTCTGATGTCTGAACATTTCATGTACGCCCTTCATAGTTTCCTGCTTCCTGAAGCGACCCTGTCTCAGACAAATGGGGAAACGGTGTTGCAAACATTGAATGCCATCGTTGTTGTTGGCAGGGATAAGTCTCCTGATACAACCTTACTGCCCACCACCCATTGCCACTTGCCTTTCTGTAAGTAAACACCGTGTCAACAAGCTCTCAGTTCGAACAGGGAACCATTGTGTACAACGCTGTATCACATCCACTACAAGGTGAGTCAGCAGCAGAATTGAATCAGACACAACATTACCAATGACTACTGCAGGAGAGGACGCTAGGGCACAATGTGTGAGGAACATTACCACACTCTAGAAGGAAATCATGCATACTGTAACTGTGGCTGCATGGTACAGTGTGTATTAGACCGCAATATCTGCAACAATGTATGATCAAATAAATGGTCTCTAGCATATATATATATATATATATATATATATATATATATATATATATATATATATATATATAAACGCCTGTGTATACAAATGTTTATTACAGTAACATGAAAAAATTTGAAGTAAATTGGTCAAGGACATTTCCAGATTTTTAGTACTAACTTTTCCACTTCATAATTACATATTTATTTATATATTATGTATGTTAAAAATAGATAGATAAAAATACACATGTATTTGAATGATATGTTGCATCAAAATTTTGAAACAATCAGTAAAGAACTTTCGGAGATTTAAGATTTTGAACAAATATTTAAATTTTTATATAGATTTTCTCTATAATTGTTACATAATATTTATATGTTATTTGTGATGCTCCAATAAGTATATAAAAACACACATATTCAAATACAATGTTGTTTCAAAATGTCAAAGTAGTCAATGAAGGACTTGCAGAGATTTTATATTTAGAGCACATAAACATTTACATTATTATTTGTGTAGATGTTATAGTTTGTATTTACAAAATTGTAAAGCACTAGAAGTCCTTCACAGACTGGTTTGAAATTTTGGTGTGATGTTGCATTCAAATATGTAAATGTTTGTATGTACCTAGTGAAGCGCCATATGGCAAGCACTTTTGAGATTTTTGGTAATAACATTTCCTCTTGATAGTTACATATTTATTTCTTTGTCCTGAAAATTAGCAAAAACAATTGCCTTATATTTGACATAAACAGAAAATCTACCACCACAAACGATACAATAAATGTCAACTCTTGCCATCCTAGAACTCAAAAGCATTCCTTCTTCCACTCCATGATTAATAGAATAATCACTTTACCTCTAGAACATCCAGCTATACAAAAACAAATGATAACACACATAGCCTACAAAAATGATTTTGATCCAGATATAGTAAGAAATTGTATAAAAAACACATAAAACCGAAAGCTGCCCTCATACACAATGACACACATATTAGCAATGAAACCTTAACAAAATACAGAACAACCAACAAACCTACAATTTACCTAGGACGAATATCACATAAGATAAATGCACCATTTAAATCGACACACATACTACTGGCTTTCCAGACAAATAACAATCTTATACCAATATTACTGTCAAGCACAACCTAATTTTCAGAATATGTCACTTCAGGTATGTGCAAAATGACCTGTGATGATTGCGACAATTTCTTTATTGGCCAAACCAGACGAAATTGTAACACAAGGTTTAAAGAAGATACTAGAAGCAGTAATAGTAATGCATCAAGCTTCTATTTACAGCTGAAAACTCAACTCCACAAAGCTGAAACTGCATTAGACATATTACACAACATACGGAATGGACTTACTATTAACATTCTCAAAGAACAGCAAAATTTATATTCATACAAAAAAATGAAATGAAATGATCGTAAAGCATTGTTGGCCAGGAGGCCCCATGTGGGGAAGTTCGGCCGCCATACTGCAAGTTGTTTTTAGTTGACGCCACTTCGGCGACTTGCGAGTCAATGATGATGAAATGATGATGAAGAACATACAACACCCAGTCATCATGAGGCAAAGAAAACCCCTGACCCTGCCGGGAATCGAAGCGAGGAAGCGAGAATGCTACTGCAAGACCTCGAGCTGTGGAACTATATTCATACAAGGAAATATGGAACTATATTCATACAATGAAATATCCACACGAAATTATGAATTAGCACACAGATTTTAAATATAAATATTATCTCAAAAGTTTTATTGACATAATAGAATACAAAAAGAAATACTTGTATGGTAAACAGAACTTACACAGACCACAGATAAAATTTAAAGGAAAATAAGAATAACAAAACTTAACATTATCTACAGTAAGCCGTATATACTATGTAAAATTTGTAGTAAGGAACTGTCAAAACTGAAGTGTCAAAATGTCTGACAAAAACGTATTTTTACATTTTGTAACTACAGAAGGTAATATACTTAGCAGAACATAACAGGAAAAAAATTACTACACATACAATTGGTCACCACTATCAATTAGACATGAGTACCAATGCAACTGTGAAGTTAAAACAGCCATGATTTAGGTATAGATAATGTTACCAATGTAATTTCGTAGGCAACCCCTCGCTGTGTTCTCTTAGAAGCTGGCTCCAGGTCACCAATAATGGACTGCATATGACTGAGAATTGTTGGCAATGTAAGTGCCTGTGAAATATTTCCATCCGCAGCTGGAGGCAAGAGTATTCAGCATCTACATGGACCACAAATCCCTGACCTTCCCCTTCTGCCAGCACAATGCTCTCCAGGGTAGTTTAGTCAATTGGAATCTTTTGCCCAATCTTCTGCCGACATGTCTCAGGCCTAAGCGAGGTAGTGGGAGACTGTTTATCACATATCAACACCATCATGGAGACCATCGATCTCACACAACTGTCACAAGCACAGCAGTCTGACCAAAAACTCCAAGACCGCCTAAACGATAGTACGGCAGGCCTGCTGCTGACTCTCATTGATGTACGAGAGGCAAACACTATGGTGTATTGTGACACCTCCAATGGAAAAAAATTGCCAATTCGTTCTGGGATAGCTGCTCAAACAAATGTTTCATAGCCTCAAAGATTTACATCACCCAGAGTAACAGCGACGATGAAGCTCGATCTAATCATTATGTGTGGCCTGGGATATAAAAGGATTGCCATCAATGATCTCACACATGCATGAACTGTCAATTCAGTGAAGTTTCACATTATGTTCATGTGCCAATAGGCAAATTCCAGAACACAACTAAGAGGTTCACCCACATACATACTGACATCCTAGGATCCCTACCACAATCAGAAGGTGAACGATATTTGCAACCAGTTGTTGGTAGATTCCATCGAGACGCTAGATGCCACTTTTATGTCCAACTGGGTTACTCACTTCAGATGTCCACTGCGTATAATAGCTGACAGACGACATCAATTTGAGTCCAGTTTGTTTAGCAAGTTTTGCAGCATATCATGTCACATAACAATAAGTTATCATCCAGCGAGCAATGGCGTGGTCAAGTGATGGCACCAGTCCCTAAAATCTGCCCTAGTGTGTCATGAATTGAAGTGGAAGATGGCACCATCATCAGTTCTGCTCAGCTTCCACATCATAAGCAAACTGGACCTTGATGCATCACCTGCTGAACTGGTCAATGGGGAAATGCTACAATTGCCACATGAATTTGCCGATCCAAGTGTCTTGATGGGGAACATATCACAATCACCACAGTTCATAGTGCATTTGAGAGATCAGATCTCAAACATGCGATGACAACCAGTGTCACAACATGCCATGCAATAAATGTTCATCCATAGAATTGAAGCATGGCATCCATGTCATTCTGTGATAAGACAGCAAGACAATGAATATTTTGATTAATGGGAAGAGAAACAGGTTGTCTCTTAACCAAGTTAAACCAGCATTGCCTTGGGTCAATTTCCCCCCCCCTCCCCCCCAAATCAATCAACACCATTGTCTGACGGAAGATACCCACCTCCTGAAATCCCAGTGATGCAGATGCTACGTTGGACACTATCCAGATGCCAGGTGCATTTCCTGGCGAGATTCAAGGGCGGTGCCTGAGACAACTAATGAAGACGATGTTCAGCCTCCTGTGGGGGAGCTGTGCGGTGACAGGTAGTCACGTAGCTGTCATCACATGATCAGTTGATCACTTACAAATATCGACTGCCACACTGGCCATTAAGAGTGCTAACATGCGGTTACTCTCTGCTGTGGCATGTGGATGTTCGGTCGTTTTCGAGCGATATATTTTAGATTATTCCATTGTTGACTGCTTACTGAGACCTTTGCTCTCAGCGTCAGAAAATGAATTGTTTATTCCAGCTGTCTTAATTCGGTTTGCCATGTTTCTCGTGATTCCTGCAATTTGGAAGATTCTAATTATGTAAGCAAGATGCACTGCTTAAAGGAGCCACCTGAATGCAATTCTTCCACAATAATAGCATGAAATCAAGCTGCAGTCCTCGTTGACACCAAGACTTGTGACACATAAATGTAAATTCCGTATATGTTACATGTACATATACATACATATTTATACATACCACATGCCACTTCTGTAGGTATTTAAAAACACGTGTACATTTGAATGCAAAGTTGTGTCAACATTTCAAAGTAACTGGTGAAGAACTTTTGGAGCATTAAGAGTTTGTACAAATGAACATGAGTTTTTTTTTACTAACGATGTATCCCCTTTATATACTATATATGGTGCTCCAGTAGGTATAAAAAAACCGTGCTCGCATTCAAATGCAACATAGTGTCAAAATTTCAAAGCAGTCAGTGAAGGACTTTCAGAGATATATGATTTTGAACAAAAAACATTTGTATTTTTATTTATATAGGTTCTGGCACATTGTGAATGGAGACATTAATTAACCACCAACTGTGGAAACAGTGGGCTGATATTTGAAATGTCATAAGGATGTTTTTCCAACCAGTTGGAGAATTTAAATACATAACAACGTAACTTACCAGTTAATTTTATCAGTGATGAACCACATATTTGAATGAACATACCCATGCATTCTGAAGAAAGTTGTCAATATATTTTTTTGGGGAATTGTTGCAGCAATTTTGCTGGTGAAAACTTGCACTGTTCGTACCATGAGTATGGTGCTCTCCATAGAGCACTCATGACACTGCTGTTGAGTGCTCTAAATCCATCATCATTGTTCTGATGTTATGTTTCTCCTGAAAATTTTCAGTAGGTTTGCAGGTAGCCAACCATGATGAAATCAGTTATTCCACAGCCTGAAACAAAAGCATATTGGTTGGCATTTAGTGGTCAAAAATCTGTCATATATCTTCTCTATCTATTACAGTAAATGAACTGGTTCATAGATGGCACATTTGCCTCGATCAGCTTTGTTCTTGAAGCTGTGTATGGTTCTGTTTCTCGGCCAATTAGTTGTTCCCTGACTGCCATTTGTTATGATGTAGTAAAATATGGGTTGATCAAAAAAATCACATCCCAACGGAGTTTCCTTAAATTTCAAAAGCTTGATGGTATCTTCTGTACCAGAGACGTTCAAGATTTTCACAGCACCATAACTGATAGGGCTTCTGAGATTTGCAAGTGGGTGATTCCCTACTAAGGAACTTATTAAAATCATCTTGCCAACTTTCGCAAGTTTTGGTGTTTGTTTTGGACTTTTTTTGAAATTATTTACTTTGAGGCCTATAAACCTACATATATCCTCAGTAAACCAACTTATGGTTTGTGTTAGAGGGTATTTCAAGTATCAGTATGATTTCTCCTCTTTTTTGTTCCATTCACAAATGGTGTGCAGTGAGAATGAACGTAAGTAAGCCTCTGTATGAGCTCACATGTCCCTGATTTTCCTCACTCGTCTTGGAAATTATGTTCTTGGAATTTCACCTGTGAACCTCTGTACCATGAACAATGGATTTTTTTGCAGTGTATAACACTGCAGCTTTATAAGCATCTTTATATTCCCACTCTCTCCTCCTTTCATCCCAATTGGTAACTCTATAAAATTTATCGTGATGATAGCAAAAAACCTTTCCTGAAAAAGATAAGTACATTAACATATAACTCAAATTTAAGTTTTAGAAAACCTGTACTGAATGTCTTTGTCAGGAGCATACCGATGCACAGAAGTGAAATGTTGGCACTAAGTGGGTAGAGAGAGAGAAAAAGGTGCAGAAGGTTTTGACACGTAGTGCTACAGAAGAATGCTGAAAATTAGATGGATAAATTGAGTAAATAAAGAAGATATACTGAATGTAATTTTGACGAAATAAAATTAATGGGACAATGTGGCTAAAAGAAAGACTACTTTGATAGGATGCATCCTGATACATTAAGAAAAAGTTCGTATAGTAGTGGAGGGAAAAGTAAAAGGTACAAATTTGTAGAAGGAGTTACAGCTTTGGCATCATTAAACATGTGAAAATGGATTTAGGTTGCAGCAGTTATCCAGTAATGAAGAGACGTGCACAGCATGTGGAGTTGGATCAAACGAGTAAATAACACGATTATTTTCTAAGGTGCTACATCCAAAAATGTAATAAATTCACATAAATTTTATGTTGCGTTGCATTTCCTATATTCTTTGTTATTACAGAAGTGTGATAAGAGAATTAAGATGGTCAACCTTAAATTTGAATTGAATAAATTGTATATTTTTCCCAAAATATACTAGTTACAATTACTAATATTCCTCTTTTTTAATTGTACCTCCAAATTTCTTAAAACAATTTTTACTTCTAATAATCATCGTTGATGCACTTTGCACATCGTAGATGGGTTACCAATCTTTGGTGTGTCTTGTCGTGTAATATCTTTCCCGAGAGGTAATTGTCTGCTACACTGCTTCTTTCAGTAATATTTGATCGCTCACGAGTAAGTGGGTTTGGAAAATTCGTTGAAAATGCCCGTTGGTCCGCTGAGAGCATTTGGAAGGAAACACATCGAATTGTTAAGTGCATGGTAAGTTTTACTACTTGATTTCGAAATTATTGCAACATACTTTTGTGCTCACTATTGCAGCGGTATCTCCTTCATATGCTCTTAACCTGAAATTGTTCCAGGACACCCACGGCAGCGACGTTTGGCGCGACAGCCGGTGCTGCTCTAGTGTATTTCACCGACTGGAAATTAGTTCTTCAATATGTTCCTTACATTAACGGGAAATTCAAAAGTGAAGAGTGATATAGCGTGAATGTTCTTCCGTAGTCATTATGAACCCTACCATCTCCATGTAATATATTATTAATGCGTATTATATACGGCATCCTATGTACAAAATGTAACTTTATAATGAACAGTGAATGACATAGAAAATAAATTATACTGCTGAACAGAATAAACTGCATCAGATTTGTGTTAAAAATGAGCTTTAGATTGTGAATCTGATTAAAGTACTGTATTCAGACTGTCGGTTTTGTGACAAAACTGTCAGAAAAATTTGTTAATCCCTATTTGTATGTTAGTGCTCTCTACCGGGAATACATAGCGCGGTTGCTAGAGACACTACTAAAAAACTTTAGACATTACCATTAATAGCAGCTCTCGGGGTAAATGGTAAGCAGTAGTTGAATAGACTTTGGCTATTGTAAACCTTTTCGAAAATTTGCTGTTCGTAGTTTAACCTGTGTTACCAGCAACTTAGTCATGACAAGTCAAGCTACATAATCTAGTCGCATCATTTTATTTTTTATGCATTACCAAGTCGAAATTATAATGGAAAGGTGAGTAGGGACAGGTAGAGAAGAGGGAGGGTAAGTCATTTTTCATCTTGCAAAGTCAAATTGGAGCAGTATAATATTCAGTATGGTCATTAACAACCGGTTTTGTGAAGAAATTTTGTTAAGAAACTCATTATTTGTTCAGTCTCATAGCTTTTCAAACTCGAAACATGTTGCAGGTCAGTGGTTAATTGTCATGTGTGACATACTCCTTTTGCTTACATCCAACAAGCACCAGATAATGGAAGAAGTATCTCAAGTAAAAAAACATCTACAACTCAAAGGACATGGCAATGTCAGACATTACTACTTTATGCTCCTGTTCTGAATATAAGCAAGCAACATACTTGGAGGATTGTTTAAATAATTATATTCACAATAGTTGGAAGCCAAAAGGATATGGGCCAAAAGTATGTATTGGAACCTCTGCTCCCTGCCCATGAAATCTTGGTTGTGGTGACAATTGATCTGTGGCACAGCCTGAGGTCTAGGTTAGGTTGGAATGTGACACTTTGGTTGAGTTGGCGAAGCTAATTAATGGTAAAGCAGAAAATTTGGTTATGGTAAGAAGTTGACTGGTTATAATGTTTGTGCCATATTGAAAAATACAGGGGGGGGGGGGAGGGGGGAGTTTAACATGTAACTTTTACCGTGGTATGTAAAAAATATTAGCAATATGGAGGTGAAGAAAGTTTGCTTTACCACAGCATTATTGCTATGTGACTGGACCTAGATGGGCTAACCACCCAGAGGGATTGCGTAACATTCTAAATATAACTGGAACATTATCACACAGGAAGTGTGTGCTGTGGTGGTTCATAACACAAGTGTAGAATACATTTGCATTTTCACATTCAGTTCCAGGTTTATTATAAATTTCTCTTCAGGAAACCCATGCTTTAGCATGTGACAAAAATACAGCATGTTCTATGTTTGGACTAAAAAAAAATTTGTGCAACCCCATTTAAATCAAAAGCAGTTGCTGGATAATGTCACAGAGGTTTGCTGTTGACTATTTTGCATAAATTTTCTTATGCCCAATTGACCAAGAAGGGATTCGTGTGCTACTCAATATTCTTAATGATGTATTGTGCACCTGTATACCCTGAACCATGACTAGAACTTTATTCGTGATAGTGTTTAAATTTAAATACATGTTAATGCAATATCTTCCCCCAACGCAAGGCAAAAAAGGTTGTCATCCCTGTACTGAAGAAATTTTATAGTGACGTGGTAAAGAAAAACATCAGTGACAACATTTTGTCATACACATAAGTTTGATACAAACTCACTTTTAAGAGAATTCCTATTTAACCACATCATAATGCACACTTCAGAATGTTGCTCAAAATGATACTCTTAATATAGTTGAGAATCTATTCTGGTAGTATAATTATTTTCTCGAAAAGAGTTGCTAATTATGAAGGCCTGTTATACAAAAAAAAAAAAAAAGTTAACACTAAGTTTATCTACTGACTGCCAGAATTATTTTGGAGAGATTAGCAGCAAATTGTAGGCTTATGCTTTTTGTGTAACAACTCGTGTAATGTGCTTTACATACAGTTTTAGGTGCAATGAGAATTACACCTGAATTTTATATGTGACTGTGAGTAATTCTAGTTCTACTGGTGGTGGACAAGAAAACTCGCACCAGGTTCTAATAAGGAAAATGGTAATGTGCAAAAATTAATAATGGAGTAGCACCTGAAAGGCAAATTCCAGGGTAGTATAAGCTTTTCATTAAATAATAGGACAAGAAAGAAAAACCAGCTCTGAAGTAATCATATGGTAAAATCTGAATTAAATGATAAAGTTCGCCATTAAAAGGTGGAGAAAAATAAGGGACACAGTGAAGAAGAAGAAAGGGGGGAAGGGGGCAGTGAATGTAAAAATGTAAACAGGTAGAAAGAGTTCCAGGGTGTAATGTTGCATTGAGATCATTAGAGACAGAAAACATAGTGAACGGACTGCTGTAGCTGTGGAGGGAAAAACAGTGAAATACGCAAACAAGCAGAACTCAAATTTTTCTTCCTCAGTTTCTTTGACTGCTGTGCTTGCCAATTGATGCAGCCTTAAAGTTGACTAAATAAAATATGATTCTTCACCTGGAGATGCTACCAAATAACACTTGTAAAATCTCCAAATGCAAGAGAATCGTGACTGTTGACTTCGATAATAATCATTCATGATTCTTAGTTTGCTGCTTTGAGGCATAGCTGTTAAAAAGTCCAGTCTTTTTGCACTCCCTCAGTGTATTCATTATATTTTTATGTGGATTTTTGTACGTTGGTTAAGTGATATGAAGTAAAGTAAGGTTGTGTAAGTGCACTTTCGGGGCAAGTGCACAATTAGTTCATAGCTTCCATGAAATATTTCATACAGAACTGCCTCCTCATGATCATGTACTGAACTATTTGTACTTCATTCTGTCTTAGCTAGAATGCACTGGTGTCAGATGCAGCATTTCTAGAAGCATTCCTATGCATGCATTCAGTCACAGTAGGGTTGCTGAGTTCACATGCATTTTCTTTGTGCTGAAGATTAATACTGGGGAAAGTACTGTGCACTTGCCCCATCCTGAATTTTCAAGGGGAAAATGTCCAGCAAGATGGAAATGTGGAACAGGAAAATGAATGAGTAGTTAATGAATAGAATTCTTAGGTAAATGAATACTGTCCTTTTAACTACTTTCAATGTTTTCATTTAAAGATACACTTTGACAGGGCTAGTCTATGGCAAAAAACTGTGTAACAAAAATGGAAATAGGGAAACAGTATACACCAAGACATGTAGAAGCTGCTGTGGAGGAGGTGCAGACTGGCCATCTGAATACAAATTGTGCTTCTAGGGTATACAATGTACCATATTTTACATTAAAACATAATGTTAAAGGTAGAGGAGAGCCCAAAATTATACTCTTGGGGTCACTTGACCATGTTCTCAACTGACATTAAGAAGAGCATGACAGCAGTAGTATCAGAGATAGAAAAGGATGGCGTTGCACTGTCAAGACAGGAGCTTTTGCCATTGGTAGGCTTGTTTGTTAGAAGTAATAAACTGACAATGCCATTCACAAATGGCAAACCAAGCTTTGATGGCACTATCCTGTCATAAAGATCAGTAATTCAAAAAACCCAGAGAATTGAAATGTGCAGAAAAAAATGTCTGCATCCATTCATTATCCATCCCTATTTGAGCCTCACTGGAGTTACTGTAAGTGTTCTTGGTATTGAAAATACACCAGATATGATTTTTAATTCAGAAGAGAGAGGATTTGCTGGGTGATACCTAAGAAACTAAAGGTGTGGGAGGTAGGGGATTACCTTCTTCAAGAACGTCTTCAGGCCAGGATAATATTCCTCTGTTCTGTTTACTATAGATGAAAGCAGGTACAAACTACCTGCATTACTAATATTTAAAGGGAAATTTGTGTAGAGTGATTGGCAAGTATCTGAAGGAGGAATGTTTTGTGTACTTATGCAGCCACTCACAATGGTTGGAGGGAAGCTGCTGTGTTTGAGAATGTTTTCAACAAATCATTTTTACTGTCACTAGGAGGAAATAGGCCTACTTTACTTATGTGTGACAACCATAAAACAAATGTATCTACAAAGCCAAGAGAAATGGTAAGGCACGGAAACATCACAGTTTTGATTGTGGCTCGTCATAGATCCTTCATTCTCCAGCCATTGGACTTAACTGTGGTGGAATCTGTAAAAAAGTCATGAGACATAAATCTCATTAAAAAATGTCAAAAACATCATAATGGCCAGAAAAGCATTTATTAAGATCTTACGTCTTGTGGTGAGTTTAGACCCATCTCTTATCCAGGTAGAATTTTATAAAGGAGGAATTTTCCCACTTGAGAAAGATGCTATTTCAGAGGAATTGTTCATTCCTATAGCTCTTCAATGTTGGAAAGCAGAGCACCCACAGACCGTTTCACAAGTATCATTCTCTTATTCTGTTGATGATCCAACATCCTGTGGGAATCCCTCAACATCTACCCAATCTGTTTTTTCTTTTAGCAATTGACTTAACATAAGCCAATCTTTAAGCGAAGGGCAAAGAAAAACATTTGAAGACTTACTTTTCGAAACGGTTCACTGTTGTAAATGCCTAATAGAGCAAAGAGGAAGAGAGTAGCTAAAGGATCAGAGATAATAACTTCAGATGAAATGCATAAGAGCTTATAGCCCGGCAAAAGGAAAATGAAGAAATTGAAAAGTTGAAACAAGATTGAAAAATTCTGAAATTAGTAAAAAGTTAGACTAATAGCATGACAAGTAATAAGATGGCTGGTTCTCACAGATGAACCTCTAAAAAGAGACAGGTTGTGGAAAGTCATCGAAATCAGACAACGATGAGTACAGCATCAGAAATTATGATGAAGGGTACTGCAATGATCGTTTGGATGAAAGTGTGGTACAAGAGGAAACAGTAACACAGGAAGCTGTGAAGAAAGAAGTAGAATGACAAATGTAGAGGTGTTCAGTACTGGTGACTGGGGTACTGAAGTATGCTGGTGAAACCCAGGTAAGATGCTATATGGGGGTGATGTTGGGAGTTTGATGCAGATAACCTTGTTTGTATTTTTCGAGAAAATATTCAGTGCTCAGCGGTCAAGCCACATTCAAGATTCTTCCTAAAGAAGGCATTTGCATAGAAAAGAGTGATAAATATTCTTCCACACTCCAGAGAAGGAAAATGGAGGTATGTGACCTTTAATGCAGAATTCTTTAATTATAATTTGTAGTAATGTGTGTTTTGGTATATTTGGTTGTCATTTATTATTTTGTAAAACTACTGCTAGTTTGTTCATCATTGTAGAGTGAAGAGATTTGCTATCACTTGTAATTTCCCCCTTTATTGTAAGCTGTATTATGTGTAAAGATGTGCGTCTCTGCCCTTTTTCAACCCTTTATGCTGACGAAGAAAGAATTTTCTCTGTGAAAAATCATTAAAAAATTCTTTAGTATTATTTAGTATTTTAATATTGATGTGCATTTTCTTGGGGCTCACAAACATCTTGACACATTAGGGCACAAAGTTGAGAACTCAGAAAGTTTTAATCAAACTTTGGAGTTTCAGCCATGAAAATAAATGTCAGAATACGTACTATTGGACACTTGCACCCATATTACTGTCAACTAGAAAGAGAATTCTCACAGGCTATTTATGTACTTCCCCACTTTAGAAGGGTAAGTGCACAACTAGGCTTTTTAAACAACTTTTCTATAATCAACAGTAAGTGCTTAGTGAAACCACTATTGAATATCTGGTACTGAGTTTTGAATCTGCACCAGATGGCACGGAACTCGATGACCACTAGAGGTCTCTGCAGCAGTCGCTCTGTACACTGTGGGTGCGTGCGCTCCTGGCCCCGAGTCTAATGTGTGCCTACAGATAATGGTGTGCTATTTGTTGAAACACCAATTTCTAAATTTAAGGTTTAGGTTAATTTGTAATTTGCATTAGTACTGTAATACAGAAAGATAATGTCATTTCATTTAAACATGTATGTTTACGTCCTTCCACATTCCAGAGACCACTCTCTGTAGGATCTGTTTAATATGACTAATGTAATGAAGTCTCTTCCTATACCCTCCAGGAGGTCAACATAATCAGAGTAGTCTGTGCAGGAAACAGCTTCAGAACATCCCTGGAATTTTATACTGTTGCAGGAGAGGACATTGCCCGTAATAAGACGGGAAATAGTGTCCACAGTAGTGGCAATTTGTGCCTGTCCCACTAACTGTACTAGGCCTCCTGTGTGCCTACAGATAATGGTGTGCTATTTGTTGAAACACCAATTTCAGAGATAGAGCAGCTTCATAAACAGCAAAGACACAGTATATAAATATATGGTCCTCCACTGACAATGGAAAAGGCTCACCTTGACTGATGCAGGGACACAATATGCTGCTGCAGTTGGTCACTGCTGGTTGTTTTGGGTCAACCTGCAGATGCAACTAGCAATATTAATTGCTGACCAGCAGTGCCACAGGTTTCCACTTTCAAATGGTTGTGGATTGAGGTAATCTGCTGCAGTGTGCCTGTTTAGCAAATAGTGATGCTTGTTAGTTTCTTGGAATTATTATTGGAACTGCTTATTGTTTTGAAGATAGATAAACTTAGAATTCTGTGATTTTCTAGGTGAGAAAAGATGTTTGGAGCTGAATTTGCAACTATGTAAAAAAAATATGGATGGCAGGCAAATTTAAACCTACATATGTGAGCTGCGTTAGTTTGGGAATGAAACCCAAGTTGTACTAGTTTTCTCAGTGCATTATTAGCTTTTCTAAATTTCCACTGCTTTATCCATAAACATGTCAGTAGTATGTCAGTATGGGTGTGATCTTGTTACAGTGTGCACCTAAGGTACCCATTCTCCGTTATATCACCAACGCATTTAATTTTTGACGATGTGAGTCTGTTGATCTAATTGTTTTACTACTTGAATGTGTAACGAACTGTAGGCTTATCTGTCTCCTTCCCCATTATATAGATCATATTCATTAAAGTTATCGGAAGCTGCATAAAAATGAATTTTAATGAGCTAAAGTTAACAAACTGGCTACAGACTTGTGTACTGCACATTAGACTTTTTGCAGGTCATATACAAAATTAGAGTAGAGCATCAAGTATGAAATTTCACTTTACTTGGGATTCACAGAGTCTGAGAAAGCCTTTGCCTCAATTTCAACAAAAGCTGTGCCAGTAGCCCATGATAAACAGACCACGTATTCCATCTGTGTTAGTGTAACTCAGGAATATTTTCATCACAGTAATAAAATCTGTTACATTTCATGAGGATTCAGAACTGAAAGTGAGTACAGACATAGCAATCCACTTTTACCAAAGCTATTTCATACTCCTGTGGAGGAAGTTTTCATATACCTAAACACAGAAAAGAGATAATACAGAACTTAACTGCTTTCAGTTACATGATGTTATTTGTTTTCCTCTAATGCAAAAAACTTCAGCAAGTGGAAGAAGTTTGTAAAACAGAGTCGAAAATAAGCTCAAATATTGTGATTCTTCAGTTTCTCCTGGCATGTTTGTTGATTGAACAATCCATGGGTGTACTGCCAATTCATAGTGTCCAATAGGCACAATATTTTGGTGATCAGGCATGTCCCCATTATCAGGTATGCTTATGAAGTGAGCTCCAGAGTACGCACAAATAACTTACATCCCCTCCCTGTATGAGCCACCCCCTTCGCTGTCCGCACCCCATGCATCGGTGGTTGCGGAGATGCTAGCATTGGTTTCTGTGTTAACTTTGATGTAGGTGCTCATCTGCCTTGGTCACTCGTTTGCTGAGAGTCTTCTTAATTAAACTTAGTGCTGGTTCCCAACACATGCTGAGATTATAGCCACAGTCTCAGTTGATGAGATTGTCCCTGGTGCAAATTTCTACGGCCTCTCGAACTGTCGCTGTCCCAGTATTTGGAAGTCTGTACCAAAATCCTGATACGTTCGTATTCTGTTGCATGATTCTCAGACAAATGATACTCTGCGGCCCCTGACTTTGTGAGATATATCAGTTGAGTGTGCCACTGGTGTTGTTGGCAACAATCTTCAACAGTGTGTACTGTTTGTTCAATATATGTCTTTCCACATTGACACGGAGTCTGGTATACACCAGCCTTCCACAAACTGAGATCATCTTTGATGCTTCCCAGTAATTATTGGGCAAGCAAAAGACAGTGTTTACTCTGTGCTTCTTAAATATGCATCTGATTTTTCCTGGTAGTGTGCCAGTGTTTGGTATAAAGGCAGTGTTGTCTCTTCCTTTGTGACTTCTTCTGTCTCCTCAGATTGTACTGTTGTGGTGGGGCAGAGACTGCACCTACTCTGCCATTCCAGGGAATATAGTTCTGAGGTGTTTTAGCTCCTGGGTCAGACACTCTGCATTTGAGATGGTGTGTGCCCTGTGTACTAGTGTTTTTAGTACACATTCATTTGCAAAGGAGGTAGCAATTGTCTGCATGCAAATACAGTCAGTGTGTCTATTCTTCCAAAACACACTGTGGTCCAGGGTGCCATCAGCTCTTCTTTGGACTGTGATGTCCAGGAATGGTAATTGTCTTTAACCTGTGGAGACGGAAGAAGTCATGGAGGAAGAGGCAGTCATGCCCTTTATACCGTACATTGGTGCAAGTTCACGAAAAATCGGATACATATTGAAGAAGATAATCTTAGCAAGCACTGAGTTTAATTAAGAAGATTCTCAGCAAACAAAAAAATCTGATGACCTGGACAGACAAAGCACCTACATCAGCATTACTACAGATGTCAACACTAGCACCTCTGTGACCACCAACGTGTGGGTATGGACCGGGAAGGGTATAAGTCCGCCGCACACCCTCAGGAGCTCAGATTCTCAGTGCACCTGACGATGGCGACCTGTCTGATCACCGAAATATTTTGCCTATTGGACACTATGAAACAGCAGTAGACCAGTGGACTGTTCAATCAACAAATACGCTGAGAGAAACTGAAGAATTCACATTATATAACTTTATGAGGAGTAAGTGTATCTCAGTATGAAGAAATTTGACAAGCTGCACTACCAAAGACACCATTTGTTGAGTGCTCTTTCATTTTTGAAGAGATGTCAAGCCCAGCATGTTGTGCCGAACTTTTCTAAGGTCATGCATCACATCAATTCAGGAGTATTAAAAAGCAGGGCCAGCCTTGCCTTGGCTTGCCTTGCCTTGATACTTGGGAGGATGTGCTTCACCTGCCAGAGCCTTGAGTACACCTCCAAAGAACTATTTAGACTTCATTTACACCTGTCCAATCATTTTAATTCCTGCACATGGGATTTACCTGGGTGGCAGCTGATTCCACCTATAGGAAGGCTACAGGACATCAAATATAAAAATTCTCACGCCTCTCTCTCGGAAAATCCAACACTGGATGCCCCATGCAAGATGGTCATTGACATGATGATGAGTTGATGCGGTTTCAGTTCTGGAGAAGGCACGTAACTTTGCTGCCATCTCTAAGTTCACACTGATCATGGACATCGTCAATGCAGTTGAAGTGGTTGTGGCATGACTACTGCGTGAACCTGCTGTAGAAGTACGCCGTGAAACCTGCTGTGCTCTGATGAGAACAAAGCCCATGAAGTAGAACATTACCAGCAGAGAGAGGGCTGCTATTCGGGACCTGAGAGAGTGCCCTGACATGTTGCCTCATGCGCTGACAAAGTGATTGCTACTGTTGCTTTTTCCCACAAGGTCTACATTAAGGAGATGCAGAGCCTCCTAGATGATGACTCCTGCCGGAAAATCAATGCTGACCTCACAAAGAAGGTGGAGAACGAGAACAGGGCTTATCTTAAGGAAGCAGATTTCCCAGAGGAGTTACCAAGAAACTATTACCTCAAGGACCTGTTCCAACAAGACTCTATGAACTTCCTAAAGTCCACAAAGAAGGGGTGCCGTTGTGCCCCATTACTAGCAACATTAGGGCACCTACCAGTTTGCTGGCAAAATAGCTGATAGAACTACTAAACCCTTATGTGGGTGTATCCCCACATAATATCCACAATTCTGTAGATTTTGTAAAACCCCTTGACAACTTCAGTGTGTATGACTCGGATATCCTGGTGAGTTTCCATGTTATTTTGTTATTCACCAGTGTGCCTCTGTGAAAGACAGAAATTTGATGAGAAGGCCACCAATGTTTTCTGGCATGCCCTGACCTCCACTTATTTTCTGTTTAGTGGAGAATACTGTGGACAAACGGAAGGAGTTGCAATGGTCAGCCCTCTCTGACCTGTGGTCGTGAATTTGTACATGAAGTAGTTTGTGGAGCAAACTCTGGCATCATCCAAATGGAGACCCACATATTTTTTCCATTATGTGGATGACACATTTGTCATCTGCAAACTCCTTGACTTACTTACACATTTAAACTCTATACATGCCAACATCAAATTCACGATGGAGACCAAAGCAGAAAGAAAATTTTAAATGCGAAAAATTTTAGGTTAGGCTTTACCGTGACTGTTACTGACATTAAATGAAACAACAAGTTTACTGTTACCAGTCACCGTTTTATTTTTTCCATGACACGTTTCGAAGGTTTAAACCTCCATCATCGGGTGGATTTACATTAGTTAATATTACATATGTGTGTATGTTGTGTTACGACATTTGGAGGAACTTGTGGCACTGCCTAGTGGAGAAACAAGACACTATTTCAGAATATGGTTTTGGATAACTTTTGACAAAAAATTAAACTGATATTTAATGGTAAACTTTAATAAGTAAACTAGAGTACCTCCAGTGGTCACAGGTTCCTTTTTCTGTCGTAACACTTCACATGTATACTGCCACATTTGTAAACAAATATGGTGTCTGGAATCAGCTGGGTGCAAGGTTCGTACAGCAGAAGAGAAGACATAATCGCAAAGTGCAAAGAATATACATTGTAACAACATGATTACAGAATAATCGATTAAACCATTTGGAGGTGTTTGTTTTGAGGTGTCAAATATATGTGTGTGTACTTCAGGTGGTATATAAATCCAATTTCAAAAGGTTAAAACAGCTAAACATTAGTACTCGTTTATGCAATCAGGTGAAATGTTAAAATGGCTTAAACTTCATACTTGCTAATAACAATTAGGTAAAATGTTACAGGCTTGAATTACAATGATCATATTGGCTACAGCAGTAAAATCATACATAGATGACACTCTTTGAAGAGAGAGAGAGAGAGAGAGAGAGAGAGAGAGAGAGAGAGAGAGAGAGGAAGGAGTGATTATATGAGAGCAAACATTTACATGGCAAGGAGTCTTAAGATTACATGTTGCATATATTAGCTGCCTAAAGGTTGGGGTAATACACTGGTTAATGTTATAAAATATGCAGACAGATATACATTTGTGCCAGTAGTTGATGTACATACTGTTTTAAGCTGACAGGGGGGGGGGGGGTGTTTTTTTTTGTTTTGTTTTAAGAGTGTAGGCAGTTGCTGAAAACAGAGATGATACTATTGTAAATATTGTCATTTTTGTCATTTAAGATGGATTCTGGTTGTTTCATTTGGTGTTTGTATATTTGGAGTGTTTCAAGGATGTCTAGTTTTCTGCCTTTTGGTTGGATGTGTAGGATGCTAATACTTGTGTTGTTAACATGGTGTTTTGTTTCATGTAGGTGGGTAGCTATTGCTGATGTGTGGTATTTTTTGTTTTTTAGTGCTGCCATGTGTTCCTTGAACCTAATCTCAAATGATCTGCCTGTCTGGCCTATGTAGAAGCAGTCACAGTCCAAACATTCAATTTTGTACACACCTGTGTGATGAAGTGGGTTTCGTGTGCTGATATTGTGGGGTAACTTCTGTCCAATCTTGTTGTCTGTTGTAAAGGATATGCTTATGCCTTTCCGTTTGAAGACATTAGCAATCTGGTATGAAATGTTACCCAGAAAGGGGATTGTATGCAAGACAATTACAACAAGAAAATTACCATTCCTGGATGTCATGGTCAAGAGAAGATCTGATGGCAACCTGGGCCACTGTGTGTATTGGAAGAAAACACGCACTGACCTATATTTTCATGTAGACAGCTGATGCCACCCTTTGCGGAGGAAAGGAGTACTAAAGACACTAGTAAACACAGTGCACACCATCTCAGATGCAGAGAGTCTGCCCCAGGAGCTGGAACATTTCAGAACAAAAGTATTCCGAAAAAATGGGTGCCCAGGATGGCAGATTAGACACACTCTACACCCCAACACAACAGTACAATCTATGGAGATGGAAAAAGTCATGGAGGAAGAGGCAGCACTATCATTATACTATAACTGCCACACTTTTGGGAGAAATCAGATACATATTTAAGACGTACCAAGTAAAAGCTGTCTTTTGCCCACCCAATAAAACATAAGCATTACTGGGAAGCATCAAAGATGATCTCGGTTTGTGGAATACCACCATATACCAGATTCCGTGTCATTGTGGAAAGACAATTGGGCAAACAAGTCACAGTGTTGAAGATTGTTACCAAGAACACCAAAGTCACACTCGACTGACATATGCCAACAAGTAAGTGGTCGCAGAACACTGTTTGTCTGAGAATCACATGATGGAGTATGAACATACCAGGATTTTGGCACACACTTCCAAACACTAGTACAGAATCCTTAGAGAAGTCATAGAAATTCATGCCAGGGACCATCTCATCAACCAATATTATGGCTATAATCTCAGAAAGGCTTAGAAACCACCACATGGCCACAGGTGCTGACCGGCAGAGGGAACTGGTTGTGTGTGTGTGTGTGTGGGGGGGGGGGCAGTGCACTTGATGATGATGACATGTCTTTTTGCCAAAATATTGTGCCTGTTGGACACACTGAACCAGTAGTACACCTGCGGACTGTTTGATCAGGCGTAAATATCATTTAAATCGAGACTGAAGGTAGTGTATAATCAATGCATAAAAAATAAAACTGTACAGATTATGTTTTATATTTAGAGCAGTTGGAGATAGTTATTGGATAGACAACCAAGGAGTTGAAAGGGGCTGGTGTGTTGTTAGTGAACCAAATGAAGTTTTCAAAATGAAGAATGTATCTGAAATCGAAATTCCATGATCAGTGTATATAACTAGTATTAACTTAATAGAAGTAGCCAGACTTATCATACCCATATCATATGAAACCTGAAGGTGATCAATGAAGAAATGCATGTTGAGAATTATTAGGAGAGAGAGCAAAATAAATGTTGGATCTGGGGGTAGACTGGATTGTACAGTGCACATTTGACTAATTAAACTGGAGCATTAATTTGTTACTCACTCCTATTGTAGAACTGAGCCAAAATGGTTTGTAATTTATTTTTAGTTTTACTTCATCTCATATTGTAATATCTCTGTGGTCACTTATTTCATAAAGTTAACTGTCATCCAGACCAGCTAGTAAAAATCTGGATAACCATGCTTCTTTTCTTGTTAATGGACTTCTCCTTGCAGTGAGGCTAAAGGAAGGCTGGAATCCTTTATTTTACATATCTACCAACAATATTTCTTCTTTGTACCTTGCATTACCTGCAAATAATAATAAATCATTTTTCCAACAATATACTGCCCAAAATTTAACTACTAATAAAAATGTTCATTGAATGTCATGATCATCATTCATTGTTTAGAAGGACTAAGATGTAACCCATCATGTTTCCTAAAATGATGTGTTATAAGTAAGGGTGTTGTAGGGTAGATTGTTATGAGAAATAATTGTTAAGAAAAAAATTCACTACATTGTGCTGTTTCTGAGTTACTTAGCATTGAAGTTAGGCAATCAAGTTGCACATGCAAATTCAAGTGGCTTTCCAGATACTATTAGTGTCAGCTGTTCTTATAGTGTAGATGATAACACATGAGACTGCTCAACCTTCGGCTTGGGTTTCATCCTTCCTACCATCCCATGTCCAATTTTTGTATTGGTATTTTGTTCGGTTTTAGGAAACCAAACAAAGAAAACGTTTGGCAGCACTGTCTCTGGCAGACTATTTGAATCTGCATTCACAGCTGCCCGATTGGATAACTTCAATGCTAATTAACTCAGAAACAGTGTAACATACTGAATTTTTCCTTAACAATTATATATCATCACAATCTACCCTCAAACACTCTTGCAAGCTAAGTGTAGGTATGTGTTTGAAAGTTTTATTATTCTTTGACTAATACACCTGAAAGTATTATCACCTGCTTGAACAGTTGATATGAAAGACAATGTAAGTTCGCTCACTTGATATTCTGCACTTGGTAGCTGCTCTCACCCTCAGTGTTGAAAGTCTTGCTATCATGTCTTATTAACATATCGAAAATAATGCATATGACAGTGCAATAATTAATTTTCAATTGTCGTTTTTATTTATTACCAATGTCATCGGTGATCAGCTTTGCCACAAGCAATAGTTCCAAAATGTAAGCCAGCTATTTAATTAAATTAGTAGGCACTATATGACAAAGTTTACTAGTGGTAGCTTAATACACAGATACACACTATTTAGATAAGAAATGTACATTTTTTTGTGCTAAATCACACAGCAGGTACTATTTTTATAGTTAATCATGAACCATATGACTGATGATGCATATAAATGAACTGTCTGATTGCGTGATATTGCTGGGCCACAAATAACTGTACATTTTGAGCGATGGCAACTGAGATACGTATAAAGTTACTGTCTTATCTCAGACTAAATTTGATGTTGGATTTTGGATTGGATTGTTTGAGGGAAGAGACCAAACAGCGAGGTCATCAGTCTCATCATATTAGGGAAGGACACGGAGGGAAGTCGGCCGTGCCCTTTCAAAGGAACCAACCCGGCATTTGCCTGGAGTGATTTAGGGAAATCGCGGAAAGCCTAGATCAGGATGGCCGGATGCAGGATTGAACCGTCATCCTCCCGAATGCGAGTCCAGTGTGCTAACCACTGTGCTGCCTCGCTCGGTTTGATGTTGGCAACATGATTTTAATGACTTAGCTATTGCTCACTGCCCCACTAAAGCAGTGACCTGCACACCTACTTACAGGTGTGTGTAAGGTTAAAAATCAGACTTGGTTATCACATTAAATATTAACTCAAAATTTAACAAAATCAGAAGACACAAAATCACAATAAGCAGAAAAGCAAGTCTGTTTAACTTAGCTATATAGCTAGAAAAAATACAAAATTGTAATCACTCTTTTATGGAAATGATTTCTACTTCTGCGTGGATTCCCAAAGTGTGACAGAAGTTGCTAAAAATGAAATTTTCCAAATTGAACAATTAACAAACTAATAGGTTATTTGAGAGAAAAGAAGAATGTGGACTACAAAATTACGCTACTGAATTTTGAAATTAATCTCTGTTTAAGAGTCAAACTTTCTGAAATGTGTAATTTTTAACTATTAATAACTATTTAAATAGGATTTTTTTACAAAAGGTAAAATGTTGGTTAAAAATAGGAGTTGAGGGCTTTTAAATGAGATATAAATTTAGAAATGAGCAGCTGTCTGCTCACTAAGTATTCTTACTACAATTTTTTTTGTTTAATTTAAATTATGTACTTTCCATTAGAAAAAATATATCCAGGTGAACTAACTACAATATTGAGAACTATTCAGTGAATAATGAAGTTTACTGAAATAAGGCACAAATAAGAAGTTAGCCATTTTGTGTAACTGTTAGAGCTTCACAAAAGGAGATGAAATAAAGAAAAAATATTTTGATGACAGAAGTAGTATAGGAAGAAGCAGGGTGGTTTCACCTTCCTGCATTACAAGATATATTCAGTGAATAATGAAGTTTACTGAAATAAGGCACAAATAAGAAGTTAGCCATTTTGTGTAACTGTTAGAGCTTCACAAAAGGAGATGAAATAAAGAAAAAATATTTTGATGACAGAAGTAGTATAGGAAGAAGCAGGGTGGTTTCACCTTCCTGCATTACAAGAGATATGGAGCAATACATTCCTGTAATCATGCCAAATTAATGACATGGTGGTGACACAAATGCACAAGCTTTCATTATTGGGTTAGTGCCTGCTAATGACACCAACAACTCACATACAAGAGAATGACAAGTTTTTTAAAGTGCATGGCTAGTTATGAAATTGAAATCCCCACAAACCCACAGTTTTAACCTTCCAACTATGTTTGCTTTGGTGCAAGATGGCTGGCGGCTCAGGGTTGTTGCAGGTCAGTGGTGGCCCATAGAAACATGGCTGTACACTTTATTTCTCTCAGACATTCACACTTTGCCCATACAGGGTAATAACCAAGGTCCTCTGAGCATCTGGTGATGGCGGCTTGGCCAGCGAGGTGATAGCCAGCATTCAGCTGTCTAGCTGTGACATGTACATCCAAAATTGATGACACCTCTGCCCGACTTGAAAGTGGTCAGAAATCTTGCAGTGCTACCCAGCCCCACGGTGAATAGTTGAGTCCTGGCGAACAAGGGCATTTGGTGCAGCTGCGCGTGCATCAGTGATAATGGAAGGCGACTGCTGTCCCTCGGACTTGACTCGCAATGTATGTTAGAAGCAGTAGAATCATTCTACAGTCAGCTTCAAATTCGTATTCTTTAAATTTTCTCAGTAGTGTTCCTCAAAAAGAATGTCACTAAGACATGCATGTTGTTTGAACCCACCAGTAACAAACCTAGCATCCCACATCTGAATTGAATTGCTGCAATGTGTTTCTTCAATCCAACCTGTTACGGGTCCCAAACACTCAAGCAGTTCTCAAGAATAGGTTGTACTAGTGTCCTATATGCTGTCTCCTTTACAGATGAACCACTCTTTCCTAGAATTCTCCCAACAAACCGAAGTCGACCATTCGTCTTCCCTATCACATTCCTCACATACTCATTCTGTTTTCTATTGCTTTGCAATGTTATGCCCAGATATTTAAACAACGTGACTTAGTCAAGCAGGACACTACTGATGCTGTGTAGAAACATTACAGATTTATTTTTCCTACTCAAATGCATTAACTTTCATTTTTCTACATTTAGAGCTAGCTGCCATTCATCATACCAACCAGAAATTTTCTTGTATCCTCCTACAGTTACTCAACTTTGACATCTTACCATACACCACAT
The DNA here is from genome assembly GCF_021461385.2 of Schistocerca piceifrons. NCBI lineage: Eukaryota > Metazoa > Arthropoda > Insecta > Orthoptera > Acrididae > Schistocerca > Schistocerca piceifrons. The sequence goes on along the minus strand of NC_060142.1, from coordinate 127,066,790 downwards.
CATCATCAGCAAACAACTGCAGACTGCTGACCATCCAGTCTGCCAAATCATTTATGTATATAGAGAATAATAGCAGTCGTATCACACTTCCCTGAGGCACTTCTGACAATACCCTTGTCTCTGATAAACTCTCACCATTGAGGACAACATGTTGGGTTCTATAACTGAAGAAGTTTTTGAGCCACTGACATATCTGTGAAATTATTCCATATGCTCATACCTCCTTTAACAGTCTGCAATGGGGAACCATGTCAAATGCTCTCCAGAAATCAAGAAATATGGAATTTGCCTGTTGGCCTTCATCCATAGTTCACTGCATATCATATGAGAAAGGGGCAACCTGAGTTTCACATGAGCAATGCTTTCTAAAACCATGCTGATTTGTGGATATAAGATTCTCAGTTTCAAGAAAATTTATTATATTGAAACCAAGAATGTGTTCAAGGATTCTGCAGCAATATTGGTCTATAATTTTACCAGTCCATTCTTTTGTTCTTCTTATGCACAGAAGTCACCTGCACTTTTTTCCAGTCACTTGGGACTTTGCACTGAGCAAGAGATTCATAATAAATGCAAGATAGGTAAGTGGTCAAAGCTGTAGAATACTCTTTGAAAAACTGAATTGTGATTCCACCCAGACCTGAGTGTTATAGATACTGGATGTGTCAAGTACACTGAAATTGTACACAACTTTTGCAGAAGTAATTCCTTAAATTGCTATGTGAATTAAAAAGTTGTATAGTGCCAAAAATACTATTAGCTTTTAAAACTGTACACATTTCTCTTGCAGGCCTCTGGTCCTGCATTGGTACATTTAAGTTTGAAGTGTGTAGTACGAGAGGACCCACTACCCTTCCCTTATTTCCACTCCGTAACAGTGAGATGGAATACAACTTATTACATAAAAATACTTTATTGGGCAATATGATAAAAGGTGCCCCTGAGCTGCAGCCCTTGACTAGTTGAGTTAATACATCTATTCACTGCTGGGTCTCCATGCTACCTGAGGCATCCACTCTCAGTGGCTGCTCATCAGTACCTGTATGCACAAAAGACAAGGAAAGTCCAGTCCTGCACACATAGAGTTACAATGTTTCCCAACAGGCAACAAATTATACTGGACAGACTGACCTGTCCAGTTTGCAAAAAGCCACTAGTTATGGAACTCCACATACTCCCACTCTAAAACGAGTCTTTTGATTTTGTCCGCAGCTCATGGCCTCACGGTTGCTTTCTCTTTTCCCAAGCACAGGGTCCCGTGTTCGATTCCTGGCGGGGTCAGGGATTTTCACCTGCATTGAGATGACTGGGTGTTTGTGTTGTCCTCATCATTTCATCATCATTCATGAAAGTAGCGAGATTGGACTGCGGAAAGGTTGGGAATTTTTACGGACACTGATAACCACACAGTTGAGTGCCTCACAAATCAAACATCATCATCATCATCATCTTTTGATTTTGCAAGATAAAGATAAATTCAACAAGCAACAAAATGAGAACATAAATTACAAACAAGGAAAACAATAAAAATATAACTAAATACAATATTAGAATAAGTAAAAATGAAATACATTAACATTTAGGATATACAAAACCAACAAAATGTTACTGTCACATTGCTTGTGAAACAAATGGTACCACAGTTAGTACATAAAAAATAAGTATTACTGTCATACTGTGTAAGAGACATGAAAGATGCTAACATTTAAGACACAATAGCAACAAAAATATTACTGTCACACTGTGTATGAAACAGGAAATCAATACTGACAACAGTCAGCCCACAAGAAAACATTCACAGCTTCTTAAGCTTATATTACATTAAAATTGTGTTTCTGTAAACAGCAATTTGCCAATGGGCTTTCATCATGTACCACCACACATAATATGCGGAACATATTGCTGTGTCACTGGTTAGGGAGGGAACACAATTTTACTACAGGCCTTTTTTAATCTGGCCATTGGCAATTTTCACAATCATCTGTAAGTACACACTTATCAGAATGAAGAAACAGCTGCTCAACGACCCCAGCCTCCACATTAAGAGAGGTAAGTTGCCTCCCTTGACCAGCACATGATTGCTGATCTGGGGGTGCCATGCTGCTTCCTGTGTCCAAAACCACATTTCCACAGCTGATGCAAGTACTCAGTGGACCACATCTTCCAAAAGTACTAATACAGCTGTTGTACAAGTCTCCACCAGTGCAACTTGTTGTTGGGAACCTCAAGGATGGAGGGTTCAGAATGTATTGGTAAATGCTGTTTAGGCAAATGACATTTCTACTCCCTATTTATGACAGAGAGAGATGGTCATGACAAAATAGTGAAGTAGTATTAGGTAGGGAATAAGTTTCAAAACACGTACTGTGCACGGTCGTTTTGTTTCTCGTTTGTGCAGAACTGAATGGAATGGTGTACAGTTCAAGGAATTCGCAAGGTGTGATGGCAAGTACATGTTTCTACCTGCAATGGGTGGGGCCTTTTATGTTTCGACATTACAGCTTGGTGGTGCGTTAACTGTCAAGGAGCAGACACCCTCTCCAAGAACGTAAGCAGCAATGAACAAAGGAAGCTCTAAAATAAGTCACTTATATATGAGCTGCTTCTTGTCAAGCCTTCGAGGCAGATGTTATATTTTAAATAAATTGTACCTGCCCCAAGTTACAAAGTAATTGTGATCTGTGCACCCATTGAAATAAATACAAGACAGTCAATCACGAAATGTTGACATAATTTTGTAAATAGTAGATATTGTTTTCCCTTCCACCAATAACAGCTGCAAAGGAGAAGAGTTCGTCTTCCCAGGGCTATGCACATTTTTATGAAGGTACTGCTGTGCAGGACCTCCACCTAAAGGAGGTAATTAATGATGACCAGGTTACATTAAAGGTAAATTAACACGTGATACATCACGTGACAGATCAAGTATGAGTGTTCTGACTCAGCCCCAAACACATAAGAATAGGGTCATAAATGCTTCATTTTATTGACTGTGACAGGACACAGAGCATTGGTGAGAAGGGAGAAGGTAAAAAAGATGTGAAGTGCAACTTTTCAAGACTTTGAAGATTAATAAGTGATAGTTTACAGTGTTGGCAAGAGCAACAGTAAATAAATAAAGAAGATATAAGGGAATATAACTATATTGCCAGAAGCTATTTACAAAATAGTATAAAGAAAGTCAACCTATATATTCTAGACGAGTAATGAAATTTGAAGACAATACAATTCTACAGTTGTTGAATACAAATACATCATCTGATATGAGATTCATGTGTTCTGAAAATTATGTTAACACATGTATAAAAAAAAATTGTTTTTATTGTATTTTATTTTTTATTTATTTTTTCACATACAATGTAAACTATCCTGGGTGGGTTCAGAGATGAAGATTTCAAATCCTGACAATGGCAGTGATGCATTAGTGACTGAGCAACACTGCAGGGGTGTCACATTATGCCACATTTGAGTCTTCAAATAACTTCTTTTGAGACAACTGCTCCACCGGGCGGTACAACACATCCTGGTGCACTCCATTGTACACTCTGTTGCATCTATTTACAGCACATGGAAAGCATCTGAATAAAAGGGGCAAATCATTACTAAGTCAGAGAATTAAAGTGTTCCTGGAAAGTGTTCATTGTCGAAATGAGAACTGTGACAGTTTCACTGCCATCAGAAGAAAAGGCATGCAAAGTATCGTACACAGCCAAGGCCATCATAGACCTGCAGAATCCTTCTTTACCAGCTGATCCAGAGGATGACGAAGCTGTCACTGCATATCCATCTGTGTTCAAAGCAGCAGCAGCAGCAACAACAACAACAATGACAGTAGCAGCAGTAGTGCACACTGAAGCACCACCAGCAGAAGAAGAGCAAACAACTGCAAGTGAAAGGTGTAGTATAACAAGCAGGTGAAAAATAGTGCCACTACCCCATCTGAAGGGTTTTTTAATGTCAGGCATGAAAAGGAGGAAACCACTATGATAAGTAGAACTAAATGTTTAACAGTATTTCATCAAAATATATAATCTATAAAGTTCAGCAACTAGAATTAGAATTGCAAACACTGTACAGTAACATTGTATGTACCACTGAACATTGGTGTAAAGAAAATGAAATTGTATGTTTTGCTTTCACATCATATGACCTGGCCTCTTGCTGTAGTAGAAATTTCATGAAAGATTGGGGTTATTGTACTTATGTGGAGAAGGTATTACATTTAAAACCAGAAAGGGTCTTTTAGCATTAAGTGAAGACAAAAATTTTGAATTATCAGGAGTTGAAGTAACAGAAAGAAGCATGTCAAAAAGATTAATTGTATTTTGTTTGTATAGATCTCCTAGTGATAATATGGATATTTTTTTCTTAAAACTCAATCAGAGCTTGTACAAGGCATCTAGTCAAAAAATTTACATTCTCATATTTGGAAATTTATGTAGCAGCACAGTGACATCAGATGATAGTAGTACACACCTGAATATCCTCAGTTGCTACAGATTAATGTCGCTCATAAACTGTCCAATTAGAGTAGCTAAACAGTTTTCTCTCAATTATAGACTATGTGGCAACACATGTAGAAAGAAAGCATTGCAGATTACTGTTCAAAATCTAAGCTTATCTGATCATCTCTGTCACATATTAAATGAATTATTTATGCAGAAAAATGTGCTAAATTGAATCCATACAAAAGGGCCTACTCAGAATCAAACCTATGTCAGTTCTCATTCCAGCTACAACATAAAAGGTGAGAGGAAGTACGAGGGCAGTTCAATAAGTAATGCAACACATTTTTTTTCTGAAACAGGGGTTGTTTTATTCAGCATTGAAATACACCAGGTTATTCCCCAATCTTTTAGCTACACAACACTATTTTTCAATGTAATCTCCATTCAATGCTACGGCCTTACGCCACCTTGAAATGAGGGCCTTTATGCCTGCACCGTACCATTCCACTGGTCGATGTCGGAGCCAACGTCGTACTGCATCAATAACTTCTTCATCATCCGCGTAGTGCCTCCCATGGATTGCGTCCTTCATTGGGCCAAACATATGGAAATCCGACGGTGCGAGATCGGGGCTGTAGGGTGCATGAGGAAGAACAGTCCACTGAAGTTTTGTGAGCTCCTCTCAGGTGCGAAGACTTGTGTGAGGTCTTGCGTTGTCATGAAGAAGGAGAAGTTCGTTCAGATATTTGTGCCTACGAACACGCTGAAGTCGTTTCTTCAATTTCTGAAGAGTAGCACAATACACTTCAGAGTTGATCGTTTGACCATGGGGAAGGACATCGAACAGAATAACCCCTTCAGCGTCCCAGAAGACTGTAACCATGACTTTACCGGCTGAGAGTATGGCTTTAAACTTTTTTTTGGTAGGGGAGTGGGTGTGGCGCCACTCCATTGATTGCCGTTTTGTTTCAGGTTCGAAGTGATGAACCCATGTTTCATCGCCTGTAACAATCTTTGACAAGAAATTGTCACTCTCAGCCACATGACGAGCAAGCAATTCCGCAGAGATGGTTCTCCTTTGCTCTTTATGGTGTTCGGTTAGACAAAGAGGGACCCAGCGGGAACAAACCTTTGAATATCCCAACTGGTGAACAATTGTGACAGCACTACCAACAGAGATGTCCAGTTGAGCACTGAGTTGTTTGATGGTGATCCGTCGATCATCCCGAACGAGTGTGTTCGCACGCTCCGCCATTGCAGGAGTCACAGCTGTGCACGGCCGGCCCGCACGCGGGAGATCAGACAGTCTTGCTTGACCTTGCGGCGACGATGACACACGCTTTGCCCAACGACTCACCGTGCTTTTGTCCACTGCCAGATCACCGTAGACATTCTGCAAGCGCCTATGAATATCTGAGATGCCCTGGTTTTCCGCCAAAAGAAACTCGATCACTGCCCGTTGTTTGCAACGCACATCCGTTACAGACGCCATTTTAACAGCTCCGTACAGCGCTGCCACCTGTCGGAAGTCAATGAAACTATACGAGACGAAGCGGGAATGTTTGAAAATATTCCACAAGAAATTTCCGGTTTTTTCAACCAAAATTGGCCGAGAAAAAAAATGTGTTGCATTACTTATTGAACTGCCCTCGTATATGCAGAAAAAATGTAAAGAAAATGTTTAATAAGTTCATGACAATATTTAAAGTAAAATTTGAGGAAGCATTTCTCAAAACACTACATTCCATTGGAGTTAAAAGAAAAAAAAAAAAAAGGTAAGTATATGGGTGGCCAAAGATATCAAAAAAATTCATCTGATACTTGAAAGCATCTCACTTCCATCAGAAACAACCACTCACTTCCATAAAAAATAACCACACTGACCCAGCTTTTTCAGAATTTTACAAAAATTACAAGAGAATTTATAGAAATTTATTGGTAACTGCAAAAAATCTGCAAATAGTAAAACATTACCAAAGGCAGATTACAAAAGTAAAGCTATCTGGAACATAATCAAACAAGAGGCAGCAAATGTTGAACGGAGACACCTGATAACACAGATTAAAAGCAGAGATGTTCAAATCAGCAACCCAAAGGAACTAGGAAACTTTGTGAATAAATACTTCAGTGACATTGCTAAAAAAACTGCAAGAGAAATTTCCAGATACATATGTTCTACACCATTATGACCTCGGTGGTACTCTTTCCGACAACAGAGAGAGAGGTGGCGCAGGTAATACACTGATTAAACATTAAAAAATCCACAGGGTTAGATGCGATCCCAGTTAGTGTCCTTAAGAAATGTATAAATGAGATAAAAACCCTCAACAATGATAATTAATGAATCTTTCAGATCTGGCTGCTTTCCTAAATACCTGAAACTAGCAATACCAATACTAAAAATTGGTGGTCCATAAAATGCAGTTAACCATAGACCAATTTCTTTATTAGCTTGCATTTCCAAAAGAATAGAAACCATAATGAAAAACAGACTAATAAAGTACTTAAATAAATACAACATTTTATGCAATGAACAATTTGGTTTCACTCCCACAAGAAGTAGACAGTCAGCTAGAGAACAGTTAACTAAAGTTTAACTCGAAGCACTGGACAAGGCCAAGAATCCAATAGGCATTTTTTGGATCTATCAAAGGCATCCAACACAGTTGACCACTGAATTTTACAACACAAATCAGAAATATTAGGAAAAAGGGGTACGGCACAGAATTGGTTTAAGGCATACTTCGAAAACCAGGTGCAAAGAGTTGAAATCTCACATATTTCTAAGAGACTAGTAGTAAAATATTTATCGGATCCAAAATATACTCATATAGGTGACCCCCATGGAAGCGTCTTGGTTCCAATCCTCTACCTGACCTATATAAATGATTTCCAACAGAGTGTCAGGTATGCAGAAAAAATGCTATTTGCTGATGACAGCACCATAGTGAATACAGACAAAAATTCAACTCAGTTAGCAGAAAAATCCAATGAAGCTCTCAAAGACGTTCACAACTGGTCATAAAGAATAGAGTAACTCAGGGAAAAAAAAACCTATGTAAATTTCTGACTAAATAAAAAACCCAATGATATTATTTTGAAAGTAGATAATGATGTACTAGATTGTGTAAGCAAATTCTTGAGGACGAATATAGATTGTCACCTACTTTGGATATGTGCATACAATCCTCACTTATGGTATGTTTCAAGGAATAAGTGCTGGGAACTAACAGACTATTTTCGAGATACTTTGGATATGTGCATACAATCCTCACTTATGGTATGTTTCAAGGAATAAGTGCTGGGAACTAACAGACTATTTTCAAGATACAGAAAATAACAAATAGTTGTATCAATGTACACTGTAAAGAATTATTCAAAATGCTAGAAATTCTGACAGTTCTATGTGAATAAATCTATCACAACATAATGGATATAAGAAGAAAATCTCAATCTGTACACCACAAACAGCAAAATACATGACCATGGAACCAAATCCAGACTGTTTACTTCTAAATGGAAGAAACAAATCAAAAACTCAAAATAGTGTATGATACTATGGAATAAAATTGTACCACTGACTTCCACAAGAGATAAAAGTTAAAGTTCCAAATGACCCCACTGTCAGCCAAAGCCTAAAAAAATATTTGCTAAATAACAGCTACTATCCTGTAAATGAATATTTACAATAATTATAGATTTTAACTTAATGTTCAGTAAGATTGTACGATCTAACAATTTCGTGATATGATTTGAAAAGTAGAACTAAGTATAGGAGCTATAAAAACTGTAGGAGGAATGTTTATTTTAATAAGAAATATTGTACATACATTTGATGACATCCGTACAATGTATATTGTTCTACAGATGAATCAATCAATCAATCAGCTATGCAATTCCAGGGTGTATTTCGACAGAAAGGGTGACTTGTTAAAATTCAAATCTGTGAAAGATTTTGTGTAGATAGCGTGATAGTTTTTTTGTGTTATTGGGTTAGTGTAAACTGAGTGAGGTGGTAATTTACGTATCTGAGTAGAAGATTAACTAAAGAAAAGGGAATATTTGCGTTATATGCCAGTACTCACCTGCAACAAGGCTGCAGACTCTCCTGACTGGCTGCAAGCCCTGATGCAGAAAATTAAGGATGTACACACAAAGTTAGAGTCCACTAAGGTAGGATTCCCTAATACAGTAGAAGCTAAATTAACGAGTTTAGAAAGTACTTTGGTAAAGTACCTAAGAAGCTGAAGGATGAAATGAACAACCAGTGCAATTTAGCTTGAGAGGATGTCAAAGAGCAGTTTCAAGAATTAGATGGCAAGATTAACAATGTAGGTCAGTTTGCTGTTAAAAAATTCAGGCGGGTTAAGGATTAAATCTCAGAGACAAAAGAATGTGTTATGATATTAGAAAAATGCAAAGAATTCAGGAAAATAACTTGAATGCCCAAGGCTTTGTGTAATTTGGAGGAATGATTACAGGAATTTGTAGGTAAGAGAAAGTATAATTAACTCATTCCAAGGAAGATGTTGCAGAACAACAAAAGGAACTAATAAAACTATGGGAGGCTTTAGAGAGTACCAAGCAGGAAATTATGAAGAAGGCAGCTGTAAACAGCAGTGGTTTATTGGATAATTTACTAAAGCAGTCCCTATTAGGAAATAATATGAATTTATTGAAGCAATTCACAAAATTCAAACGAGATGGAGAAGTTCACCTGACCTATTTCTTGAGAGTATTTTCTTGGTCATTGCCAAAAAACTGGGAAGATAGTAAAAAGATAGATTTTGCCTTAAGTTACTTAATGAGAGATACAGGAGAATGGGGAACTCCTCATTCTAAAGAGTTTACATTTTAGGAGGAATTTAAGGAAAAACTTAAGAGAAAGTACTGGTCTGCTAGCACGGAGCAGAAATTGACACTGGAGTTACTAGAGATACAGGAGAATAGGGAACTCCTCATTCTAAAGAGTTTACATTTTAGGAGGAATTTAAGGAAAAACTTAAGAGAAAGTACTGGTCTGCTAGCACGGAGCAGAAATTGACACTGGAGTTACTAGACCCGGCTCTTTGGGAAGTTATAAGAAGTACATAGAATGGCACTTGAGCTGTTCTAAATATTTAAATAATCCAATAAAAGAATTGCATTCAGTAAAGATATTGGTACAAAGATTACCACATTAAACAACAGAAAATCCAGGATGGAATATTGACAATACTATGATAGTATAGTTGCTACTCACCATATAGCAGAGATCCTGAGTCGCAGATGGTCAATAAAGACTGTCAAACAAGTAAACTTTCAGCCAAAAAGGCCTTCATCAGAATTAGACAAAGGGCACACACTCACGTAAATGCAACTTGGGCCTCGGCAGCCAGAGACAGTGGTCATGTGTCCAGCTAAATTATGCACTTGGCAGTTGACAGCCAGACAGCGGTCATGTGTGTGAGAGTTGCATTTGCATGAGTGATTGTATCCCTGTTTTCTAATTCTGATGTAGGTCTTTTTGGCTGAAAGTTTACTTGTTTGACAGTCTTTTTGTTGTGCCTATATGTGACTCAGTACGACTATATGGTGAGTAGCAACTACCTTTTCATAATATTGTTACATTTTAACCTGGATTTTTCATTGTTTCATAAAGAAGTATTTTCTGACAACCAAGGAATTATCAGTGATTGCATATGTAAATTTAAGAAAAAGTATTCAAACCCTTTCTTTTGTAAAACATACCCAGTGCCTATAAGTTTAAGAACAGCAGTCTAAGAAGAAATTAACAAAATGATATACACAAATCAAAAAAAGTTTTGCATCACCTCGGTTCTGAGAGTTCTGGAACCTGTACAGAAAATAGGAATAGAGATCAACATAAACATCATTTCGGCCCTTTTCATTGCTCGTGCATACCATACGTTGCATGTTGTAGCACCATATATGAAACCCTCAGAGGTGGTGGTCCAGATTGCTGTACACACCAGTATCTCTAATAGCCAGTAGTACGTCATCTTGCGTTGATGCATGCCTGTATTCAGTGTGGAATACTATCCACAAGTTCACCAAGGTACTGACCACCAGCGGCATACGTCGGCCCCACATAATGTCACCCCAAAACAGCAGGGAACCTCCACCTTGCTGCAGTCGCTGGACAGTGTGTCTAAGGCATTCAGCCTGATCGGTTTTCCTCCAGACACGTCTCCACAGATTGACTGGTTGAGGCCATATACAACACTCATCAGTGAATAGAATGTGATGCCAATCCTGAGTGGTCCATTTGGCATGTTGTTGGGCTCATCTGTACAACACTGCATGTTGTCTTGGTTGCAAAGATGGACCTCACCATGGATGTCGGGTGTCAAGTTGCACATCATGCAGCCTATTGTGCACAGTGTGAGTCGTAACACGACATCTTGTGGCTGCATGAAAAGCAGTATTCAACATGGTGGCATTGCTGTCAGTGTTCCTCCGAGCCATAATCTGTAGGTAGCGGACATCCACTGCAGTAGTAGCCCTCAGGTGGCCTGAGCTTGGCATGTCATCAACAGTTTCTGTCTCTCTGTTTCTCCTCCAAGTCCGAGCAACATCACTTTGGTTCACTCTGAGACACCTGGACATTTCCTTTGTTGAGAGCAGTTCCTGACACAATGCAGATGGGATTGAACCGTGATATTGACCGTCTAGGTATGGTTGAACTACAGAGAACAAGAGCCATGTACCTCCTTCCTGGTGGTGGAATGAATGGAACTGATCAGCTGTTGGGCCCCCTCCCTGTAATAGGAGCTGCTCATGCATGGTTGTTTACACCTTTGGGTGGGTTTAGTGACATCTCTGAACAGTCAAAGGGACTGTGTCTGTGATACAATACCCACAATCAACATCTATCTTCAGGAGTTCTGGGAACTGAGGTGATGCAAAACTTTTTTTTTTTTTGATGTGGGTATAAGCAAGCTATTGAGCGAAGCCCAAGAGTATGTAACAACCCACTACTTTTTGTGAAAAAAGCTACAGTAGGGGTACACTTGGTGTTAGATGCTTGTACATTAAATAAAAATACTGAAACAGAAAGAGACTGACCCATATGTACTGAAGAACTACTAGCCAGACTCAAATAGGCCAAATACGTTGCCTCAGTGATCTGACAGTTGGTTACTGTCAAGTAAAGTTACATGAAGACTCCAAAAAATATACTGTGTTTCTATTTGATGCAAAATCATACCAATATTGAATGTTGCATTTTGGGTTTAACATTTTTTTGTCAGTTTTGATACAAGTGATTAATGAAATGTTAGTTAATGAACTGTTACAAGAACTGTCTATGCAGATGGCATACTTGTACAACTGAAAACTTGGGAAGAAAGTTGTAATTTACTAATGAAAACTTTTTAAAAAAAAAGATTCTATGTAAAGAGGATAACAATCAAACTCTTAAAATTGCATTTTGCAAGGGAAGAACTAAAAGTATTAGGACATTTAGTTGAGTTGAATGGTGTGAAATCAGACCCAGAGAGAATAATAGCTCCCAAAAAGTGTGTGGAACCTCAGAATGTAAAACAGTAGCATTTGTTATTAATATTAGCATGATTCTACTGTCAGTATGGTCAAGGGCAATCCTTGAATGATCCACAGTTACTAAATCTTTTAAAATGATGGTCTGTGTGGTCATGGGATGAAGGTACAGCTGAGGTATTTTCAAATATTAAACGGGTGCGAGTAGATTCACCCATTTTAAAGCATCCTGTATTGAATGAGCGCCTGGTAACAGATGCATTGGAATGCAGAGTGACTGCAGAATTGTTCCAAGAGGAATGGAATCCCAAAGTAGGGGAACATAGGATAATAGCTTTCACTACTAGAAGCTTAATGAAGCACAGAATGAATTACATGACCACAAAAAAAGAACTGTTCGCAATTGTATTGTATTGTATGGGGTTCACAGATTATTATCTATACAGACCATCAAGCATTGCCATTTTTGATAGAAAGTCAGTATCATTGGCTCATGCATTGGACTGTATTCTTACAGGAATACAACACAGAAATTAATTATATAAAGAGATCACAGAATGTAGAGCCCAATGCATTATCATAATTACCTCTAAGTATGAGTAAAGCAAAATGAACTGAAGGATTGGGAGTGAGGTTTGCAATAAAGTTTTTGGGTTTCAACTACACCAAAAATGATTTAAAGAATTTAGCTTTAGCTTGTTTTTACAATATGTGAGGGCGGATCATTATTTTAGTGATAAGTGTAACAGATGTAAGCAACTATTATTACCTCAGACAGAGCAATCTCAGTGGCTGATAATCAAGGATATATTATTTGGAGAGCACACTCACATCATATGAGATGTTATTGTTGTTGTGGTCTTCAGTCCTGAGACTGGTTTGATGCAGCTCTCCATGCTACTCTATCCTGTGCAAGCTTCTTCATCTCCCAGTACCTACTGCAGCCTACATCCTTCTGAATCTGCTTAGTGTATTCATCTCTTGGTCTTCCTCTACAATTTTTACCCTCCACACTGCCCTCCAATACTAAATTGGTGATCCTTTGATGTCTCAGAACATATCCTATCAACCAATCCCTTCTTCTAGTCAAGTTGTGCCACAAGCTCCTCTTCTCCCCAATTCTGTTCAATACCTCCTCATTAGTTATGTGATCTACCCATCTAATCTTCAGCATTCTTCTGTAGCACCACATTTCGAAAGCTTCTATTCTCTTCTTGTCTAAACTATTTATTGTCCACGTTTCCATTCCATACATGGCTACACTCCATACAAATACTTTCAGAAACGACTTCCTAACACTTAAATCTATACTCGATGTTAACAAATTTCTCTTCTTCAGAAATGCTTTCCTTGCCATTGCCAGTCTACATTTAATATCCTCTCTACTTCAACCATCATCAGTTATTTTGCTCCCCAAATAGCAAAACTCCTTTACTACTTTAAGTCTCTCATTTCCTAATCTAATTCCCTCAGCATCACCTGACTTAATTCAACTATGTTAATGTTCATCTTATACCCTCCCTTCAAGACACTGTCCATTCTGTTCAACTGCTCTTCCATGTCCTTTTTCTGTCTCTGACAGAATTACAATGTCATCGATGAACCTCAAAGTTTTTATTTCTTCTCCATGGACTTTAATACCTACTCCAAACTTTTCTCTTGTTTCCTTTATTGCTTGCTCAATATACAGATTGAATAACATCGGGAATAGGCTACAACCCTGTCTCACTCCCTTCCCAACCACTGCTTCCCTTTCATACCCCTTGACTCATAACTGCCATCTGGTTTCTGTACAAATTGTAAATAGCCTTTCGCTCCCTGTATTTTACCCCTGCCACGTTCAGAATTTGAAAGAGAGTATTCCAATCAACATTGTCAAAAGCTTTCTCCGAGTCTACAAATGCTAGAAATGTAGGTTTGCCTTTCCTTAATCTTTCTTCTAAGATAAGTCGTAGGGTCAGTATTGCCTCACATGTTCCAACATTTCTGCGGAATCCAAACTGATCTTCCCCGAGGTCAGCTTCTATCAGTTTTTCCATTCGTCTGCAAAGAATTCATGTTAGTATTTTGCAGCTGTGACTTATTAAACTGATAGATCAGTAATTTTCACATCTGTCAACACCTGCTTTCTTTGGGATTGGAATTATTATATTCTTCTTGAAGTCAGAGGGTATTTTGCCTGTCTCATACATCTTGCTCAGCAGATGGTAGAGTTTTGTCAGGACTGGCTCTCCCAAGTCTGTCATTCTAATGGAATGTTGTCTACTCCGGGGGCCTTGTTTTGACTCAGGTCTTTCAGTGCTCTGTCAAACTCTTCATGCATTATTGTATCCCCCATTTCATCTTCATCCACATCCTCTTCCATTTCCATAATATTGTCCTCTAGGACATCGCCCTTGTATAGACCCTCTATATACTCCTTCCACCTTTCTGCTTTCCCTTCTTTGCTTAGAACTGGGTTTCCATCAAAGCTCTTCATATTCATGCAAGTGGTTCTCCTTTCTCCAAAGGTCTCTTTAATTTTCCTGTAGGCAGTATCTATCCTACTCCTAGTGAGATAAGCCTCTACATCCTTACATTTGTCCTCTAGCCATCCCTGCTTAGCAATTTTGCACTGCCTGTCGATATTATTTTTGAGACGTTTGTATTCCTTTTTGCCTGCTTCATTTACTGCATTTATATATTTTCTCCTTTCATCAATTAAATTCAATATATCTTCTGTTACCCAAGGGTTTCTACTAGCCCTTGTCGTTTTACCTATTTGATCCTCTGCTGCCTTCACTATTTCATCCCTCAAAGCTACCCATTCTTCTTCTACTGTATTTCCTTCCCCAATTCCTGTCAATTGTTCCCTTATGCTCTCCCTGAAACTCTGTACAACCTCTGGTTTAGTCAGTTTATCCAGGTCCCATCTCCTTAAATTCCAACCTTTTTGCAGTTTCTTCAGTTTTAATCTACAGTTCATAACCAATAGATTGTGATCAGAGTCCACCTCTGCCCCTGGAAATGTCTTACAATTTAAATGCTGGTTCCTAAATCTCTGTCTTACCATTATATAATCTATCTGATACCTTTTAGTATCTCCTGGGTTCTTCCATGTATACAACCTTCTTTTATGATTCTTAAACCAAGTGTAAGCTATGATAAAGTTATGCTCTGCGCAAAATTCTACCAGGCGGCTTCCTCTTTCATTTCCTAGCCCCAATCCATATTCACCTACTATGTTTCCTTCTCTCCCTTTTCATACTCTTGAATTCCAGTCACCCATGACTATTAAATTTTCGTCTCCCTTCACTACCTGAATAATTTCTTTTATCTCATCATACGTTTCATCAATTTCTTCATCATCTGCAGAGCGAGTTGGCATATAAACTTGTAATACTGTAGTAGGCATGGGCTTCATGTCCATCTTGGCCACAATAATGCATTCACTATTCTCTTTGTAGTAGCTTACCCATACTCCTATTTTTTTATTCATTATTAAACCTACTCCTGCATTACCCCTATTTGATTTTGTTTTTATAACCCTGTATTCACCTGACCAAAAGTCTCGTTCCTCCTCCCACCAAACTTCACTAATTCCCACTATATCTAACTTTAACCTATCCATTTCCCTTTTTAAATTTTCTAACCTACCTGTCCGATTAAGGGATCTGACAGTCCACACTCCGTTCCGTAGAACGCCAGTTTTCTTTCTCCTGATAACAACGTCCTCTTGAGTAGTTCCTGCCCGGACATCTGAATGGGGGACTATTTTACCTCAGGAATATTTTACTCAAGAGGACGCCATCATCATTTAATCATACAGTAAAGCTGCATGCCCTTGGGAAAAATTAGGCTGTAGTTTCCCCTTGCTTTCAGCCATTCGCAGTGCCAGAACAGCAAGGCCATTTTGGTTAGTGTTACAAGGCCAGATCAATCAATCATCCAGACTGTTGCCCCTGCAACTACTTAAAAGGCTGCTGCCCCTCTTCAGCAATCACACGTTTGTCTGGCCTCTCAACAGATACCCCTCTGTTGTGGTTGCACCTACGGTACGGCTATCTGTATCGTTGATGCACATAAGCCTCCCTCCCCACCAATGGCAAGGTCCATGGTTCATGGGAGGATCATGTGAGGTGGAAACTATGTATTCCACATAGTGTAGAAACCAATATGGTTCATACACAAAGGATATGGACACTTTTGAATAAGAAAGTGTAAATTTTACAATTTTAAAAATATGAGTTGGAAAATAGTTATTGTGTTGAGGTCATGTACAATGTGTCAACTCATCAAAGAGGATAACAGTCATATGTACTGATTGATTGATTTCTTTATTAATCCATGTAACAATTTACATTGTGTAGATTTTGCCAGCAAAATCATATACAATACAATATACTTAAAAGTTATACACAAAAATTAATATTTACACACATTTTTAAGGTATCTTACCTTAGTTTTATATCCTTATGTAATTTTTTTTTATAGTACTGAACAATTCTGGATTTCATATTATAATTTTTTCCTTGTGTATTACAATGCAGGCCACTTTAATTACACTACGTGTTTTAACTCAGATAGTCCATTAATGTGTAATGACTTTTATTTAATAAAAATTTTAGTTTTGTTTTGAACTTTCCAATTGTGTCAATATCTTTTATATTTTGGGGTAACTTATTATATAATTTAACGGCAATGTGCAACAAGCTCTGCTGAGTTTTAACTTTATTTTTCCTCTCTAGGTGCAGATTGTATTGGTTTCTAGTTTCATAGCTGTGTACTAAAGAATATTTAACATAGCAGTCAATGTTTTTTTTACATACATAATACTTTGAAAAATGTATTCACAGAGGACAGTTAGGATTTCCAGCTTTTGGAAATGTTCAAAGCAGTGAGCCCTACTGCCACTCTTGGTTATTATACGAATTGCTCTTTTCTGTAATTTGAAAACTACTTGAATATTTTTACAGTTGACTCCCCAAAATATTATTCCATAGGTAATAACAGAGTGGATATAAGAAAAATATACAGCTCTGACACATGTAGTATCACACACTGCAGTCAGAATTGTAAGAACATAGCATGCAGTAGCCATTCTGTTACTAAGTATTTTAATATGTTCTTCCCACTTTAACTGACTGTCAACATGCATACCAAGAAATTTTGTGTAGTCTACACATTCTATAGTTTCATATCCCATAATACCTAAAGGATTGCATGATGTAACTGCTGCATGTTTCTTTGGCCGTTTTCCCACAGTTAGGTGAAGAGTTATTTACGTATTACTGTTAGTCAAACATCGATCAAAATATGTTTAACTTGATACCATTCAACAAGTGAAATCTAATACAGTAATGCATTGTTTACAACACTATTATCAAGATGTACCACAGTACCTACTAATTGATAATGGCGCACAATTTACCAGTCATAATTTTAAGGAATTCTTGGAATGGGAAGAGATAAGACACGTAAAATATCTGGGAGTATGCGTACAGAACGATTTGAAGTGGAATGATCATATAAAATTAATTGTTGGTAAGGCGGGTGCCAGGTTGAGATTCATTGAGAGAGTCCCTAGAAAATGTAGTCCATCAACAAAGGAGGTGGCTTACAAAACACTCATTCGACCTATACTTGAGTATTGCTCATCAGTGTGGGATCTGTACCAGGTCGTGTTGACAGAGGAGATAGAGAAGATCCAAAGAAGAGCAGCGCGTTTCATCACAGGGTTATTTGGTAACCGTGATAGCGTTATGGAGAGGTTTATCAAACTCAAATGGCAGTCTCTGCAAGAGAGGCGCTCTGCATCACGGTGTAGCTTGCTGTCCAGGTTTTGAGAGGGTGCATTTCTGGATGAGGTATTGAATATATTGCTTCCCCCTACTTATACCTCCTGAGGAGATCATGAATGTAAAATTAGAGAGATTCAAGCATGCACTGAGGCTTTCCGGCAGTCGTTCTTCCCGCGAACCATACGCAACTGGAACAGGAAAGGGAGGCAATGACAGTGGCACATAAAGTGCCCTCCGCCACACACCGTTGGGTGGCTTGCGGAGTATGAATGTAGATGTAGATGTAGATGTAATTAAATCAAAATATAATCCACAAACCAACCCATACAAATGCGTTATGAAGGAATTAGGACAACTGTGTAGGACTTGCTGTTCTACAAAACAAACTACATGGGCACAACAAGCGCTGGAATTTCAGGTAATCCTAAATGAAATAGTGCATATATCAACAGGATTAACCCCAGTAGAGATTATGAAGAAAACATTTATAGGACAATCATTGTTGAAAATAGTTAGCTTGCCATTATCGCCAGAGACTGATTTAGAAAAATTGCAAGGGTAGGTGCAGGGGAATCTGCATACACAGGCAGAGAAAAGTATCAAGTCTTTTAATGATAAAGCTATTACATCTAGCTTTGAAACAGATGACTGAGCTATGATTGTCATCATAGCTCAAATGTAAAGAAGGTAAAGAAGGAGACAAAAAATTTTTCCTCATCACAGGGACCATTCAAAGTGCAAGACATACCACATCCAAAAGCCATATAGATGGTAGACCCTGACACGGGACAAAATAAAAGACTGTACAATATAGATATGCTTAAAAGATTCAAGGCTTCAGTAGAGTTCATGTCGTTTGTGAATTCATTGGACTGACAATCACCAGCTCTCACAGTTAAATTGTATCATTATTTGTCTTTTTAGTTTTCTGGAAGACAGTTTCGTTTTTCTTTGACTATCCCGCTATCTTTTAATAAAGTAATATCTTCCAGAAGCACTTCTTCAATAAACAGATCTCTAAGAAAACAAAAGGGGACTGAGCTTGTAGTGAAAATGGTCAGGTATGTCCCTACGTCTATAGCAGCTGGATGTGTAGCATCTAGTGTTTGTTTTGTAACTGTTGAACTGCTACATTAAGATAACAGACAATCAGTTTGTCCATAACTTAACTTTACTATAGATTTTAGAATATATGACCATTAATATTTCCATGTCATTTATTTAATTCCATGTTACCACGAACATTTGGTATATGAGAAACTAAGAATAAGAATGATTTTAATTTTATTCTCATATGGTAGTACTAGGAGTTGGAGGATATATAGTACTATAAAATGCATACTAAAGTGAAATAACAATGACAATAAAACATGAATGTAGTAAAATGAGTAGGATTTATGTGTAAAATGTTATGAGTTTTATAAAGTTTATAAAACTGAATAAAGAAGAATACTATATTTGGTTTTTATATATATATATATATATATATATATATATATATATATATATATATATATATATATTTTTTTTTTTTTTTTTTTTTTTTTTTGTGGGGGGTGAGATCAATCATGTCCCTGTGTGGGGCAGGGAGGTGGGGGGAAAAAAGGAACAAACAATGAAAGGAATGGGGAAAGACAGATGGATGTGTTGGCAGAGGGCTGCAAATAAACAGGGTGGAAGGCAAGAATGGGGAGGAGTGATAGGACATAGTAGGTGGAAACTGTTGGGTGAAGGGTTTGGGGACAGTATGTTACAATAGGTTGAGGTCAGTGACAGATGTTTAGTGCATTTTGACCCTGACAAGACAGTAGTTTTGCAAGTTGACTCTTCTTACAGAATCTATGCTGTACTTACCCACAGAACTGGTGCACAAGAGAGACCTGTTATTTTTGCCTCAAAGTTGCTAACTCAGCCTCAGTCCAATTACACTCAAATTCAAAAAGAAGCTCTTGATATTGTGTATGGTGTGACAAAATTCCATCACTATTTGTATGATTGCAAGTTCTATTTAGTGACAGATCACAAGGGTTTGAGAGTCCTTGTTTCATCTGTCAAAGCCAGTTCCTACATGCACTGCTCAAAAACTGCAATGCTGGGCTTTGTTGCTTTGGCAGTATCAGTACGAAATTGTGTACATACTTATGGCAAAGCATGGCACTGCAGATGCCTTATTTCGCCTTCCAATTGGCCCAGACTCTGATTTTCATGCACCTGCCGCGTCTTGTTGCCAAATCGATGTGCAGGGCTCTGAATTAATGGAATCTTTTCCCTTGCACTACAGAAAAATACCACAGGCCATGGAAGCAGAACCAGACCTCAAGATTTTGTTGCATTATATTCACACATCTTGGCCTTGTTCATTGAATAGTATCCAGAACTCAGATGTGGACCAATATTTTGCACATGGGCATAGCCTTTCAGTTCAACAAGGTGTGGTTCTAGTTCAGCATGACAGTGGACAATCACGTGTGCTTATTGCCAAAGTTTTACAAAAGGATATGTTACGATTACTCCATCAAGGACATTGGGGAATTGTTCTCACTAAACAGTTAGTGCACTGGCACTGTACTTGGCAGGGCATGGACGCCCACATTGAACAGATGATGTCGCAGTGTCATGCATGCACAGAGAACCAATCTGCTCCACCACAGACATTCTCAGCTTGGCCTAAGACTCCATCATCATGGCAATGACTGCACATAGACTTTGCAGGACTATTTTGGAACACTCGTTGGCTGATAGTGGTAGACTCTTTTAGCAACTTCTCATTTCTGGTGCCTGTGAACTCTACCACATCACATAGTACCATTCAAGTATTGTCCTCAATATTTTGTATAGAAGGTTTTGCTAGAAGTACTTGTGTTGGACAACAGGCCACAGTTCTCTTCACATGACTTTGAACAGTTTTGTGAACGCAACAGCATTCGTCATCTAACAAGTGCTTCCGCAGTCCAACAGAGAATCAGAATGTTCTGTATGCACTTTCAAGCAGCAGATGGCCAGGCTTCACATCACCCACACATGGGAACAAGTGCTGCAACTCTTTCTCACCTATCACTCCCACTCACGAGACAGATCACCACCGGTAGAACTTCTGCATGGCCTCGATCATCAGACACCACTCCACTTGCTACACCCAACACAGCATCTGGCACATAGGATACTGTTCTTTTCAGGGTTTACAGCAACTGTGGGTGCTGGGGAAGAGGCTTTATCCAGGAGCACATTGGCTCATATATGTACTTAATTGCAGATCCTGACTGTGTGCAGCACTCCCACCAGAACCCAATTCACGCACATCATTTGCCCTGTGATTCTGCTGCTTTTCTTCCCCAAGATTCATGGCATCATAGGAGTGTGGGGCCTTTGCAGCTGCCCACAGGTGCCACCAGGGCACCCCAGAAGGAGCAGATGGACAATGCGACCTCGCCCCCACCATCCCCACTCGTCAAGGACCTGGACCTGCCATAACTGTCATTGTCACCTTCATCGCCCCAGCAAACGCCCTCAGGCCTGGACGTGTGCCCTGGCAGCAGTTTTCTGGAGGACATTCTGGTTGCCTCACAAGGCAGATGGCAGGGTAAAGTTAGGAGTGTGCCGTCCTCCACAGTAACGCCTCCAGGCCCATCATGACATCCAGCGTCCTGCCTTCTTCCCCGTTGTCTTTCACAGCCTCACTACACGACAATGGTGTAGCATTTGAGAATCGATAGAGATGAATGACAAGACTTGCAGGAAATGTAATGCCAATGCCGTCTCAGCCACCGATATTTAAGATTGCCGCTGCAGACCAGAGGGCCAATTAGTTCAGGCCTGTTACACCGAGCTAGTCAGTCAGTTAGTTCATTCCAGTTAATTTGAGTTCATATGCTATGGAGTTCCATCGTGTCACCGACACAGACAGGCAGCACATAGCAACGTTATAGTAAACATAGCGGACACCTACTTCAACAGCATTGAGGCTATGTGGACAATACAGAAAAGAGCTTGTACCACAGCACATGGACACTTAAGTAGCTCTTTGCTTATGAATAAAGAACCCAGTTATTAACTGCATGCAGTTTGTGTTATAGAATGAGGATACTGGCCACCAACCAACATCCTCCCCTTGCTTCCTATGGTACAGCTCTACAGAGACAACAATATGACATAAAAGCAGCTACCGAGGATGCAACACTTGGTTAGTAGGATCCTTACTGATTTTGCAATACGTTGAGTCACACAATAAGAGATTGATCTTATTAATGTAGTTACCTTGTGGCACAAGCACAGGAGCATTACAGCTTATTCATATATTATGGAGGGTTGGCTTCTCCACAGGCAAAATGTTGCCTTTCGGTGCTGCAACCATCAGCTCATGGCAAGATTCCCAACAATTTCTTCTGCTGCATCTGTTGTAAGATGGCATATGGCCTTTTTGATAGAAGTTACAAAGTCCATTAGTGGTGGTGAAACAGATGTAAAAGCAAAAATAAGACCTCTTACCAACACAGACATAGTTACATCATCTATTGATTTCCTCAAAAGTCAATAATGGGTCATTGAGCGGTCACTTCCTGCCACAACTGAGTCAAAAGTTTATCAATAATTCCAGTCTGCCTCATCATAGTCTTATTGTGGAGCCAGTTCACCTTAGCCCATGTCACACCATCCACCTGGTTTCATGGCAATGAAGACAGTCTTGCTGCCAATTCTAAATGCAGATAATACATGTTCTTGGACACAGAATCCAAATCTATAAATGATGCAGTCTCCCAAAGGAACTCATTAATAGACTGAGACCAAATAATTCAGTTCCATCTAGGCTATGTGGACTATTCAAGATCCACAAAGAAGGACCTTTCTGTTCTGTTGTGAGCAATACTGGAGCAGCCACCTGCCACCTATGATTTGTCCAAGTAACTGGTATCTTTACTCAAACCCACTGTAGGTAAGTGTCCATATCATATAAGAAATTCTACTGATTTTACTAGCACACTTCAGCCACTTAAGTTGAAACCAGTGACTTGTTTTGATGCTGTTTCACTTTTTACAAATGTGCCTCTGGTAAACTCACTAAATCTGATTGCTAATAGGTTTGAGGCTGACCTTGCAGCATTGGGTGAGCTATTCTGCCCTTGGCACAGAGAGAGAGAGAGAGAGAGAGAGAGAGAGAGAGAGAGAGAGAGAGAGAGAGAGAGATATGAATTCAGGTCCAAGTATTTCTGCAAAAAGTCTCACATACTTCCACCACCTCTATATTAGTGTTACTGAGTGGAAACAATTTTTCTTTGATAATTTACTGTCTTTCATGTGATCAGTACTTCTGGTAAAATGCCCCCTCAAACTCGGTGTGTTATGTACTGATTAGCCACATGGTGGGCTGAAATGTGTGTGCCAAAACTCATCTGACAAAGGCAACAGTCAAGTTTTTCATCTTTCGATTGTGCACAAGTTAAATCAACTTTGAATTCTTCCATAAGATCTATGGGAATGAGATGCTAGGTAGGATCAGATACTTTTAATTGACCCTTCCTATTTATATTAGCAGGAACAACTAAAACAGTGTTTACTACCTTTTGAGCTCTGGCTCTTTTTATAGCAGAAAGTACACGTTCTCTCTCTTTCTCTCTCTCTTTGTGAAAAAATTGAACTGGCTTGATCACAAACCAAATTTTTATCTATTGGCAGATTAAGACTATACTTCCCCTTTATAGCTTCATCCATTTAATTGACTTTAGTTTCATGATGTTTTTAAACACCTGAAAGTAACTTCACTGCGGAATTCATATTTTCTTCCCATGTGGTCTCCTTATTAATAATATCACCTTTAATTTGATTTGTTTGATATTGTAGGTTGTGAATATCCTGTTCTTTTATACTCAAATTGAGTTTTTTCTCAGTTACATCAATATGAATTTGTTGGAACTGTTCCTCAATCTCCTGGATCTCGGCACTTAATATTTGATTATCAGTCTTCGTCTCTTTATTTATTTTTTAAGTTAAATTCTGATTCTTTGTCCTTATACTTTTCAGCAATTTAATTAATAGATCTTCATGACTTTCTACATGATTCGATGTCTGATTATTCCATACTACGTCTTACATTTACAGGGTGGAATATACACTGAAATTTCCAATTTTCCTAGAATTAGAAAGTTGTTATTCTCAGTCCCTATTTCAAGGTTTCACGCAGCTCTGAGAATGTCCTGAACTAGACTGTCCCCCTCAACAGTTGCATTCTGATTACCAGTATCAGTGTTAATTTAAAATGTGCTCATGCAATCAAAAATTAAATATAATTTGCAATAACGAACGTTCACTGTTCATTTCCTATTCAGCATTAAACAATTTGGACCTTTTAAATTTGTATTTTTGAGATGCTTTACAATAATATTTCATTAACTTTCCCAGCAAGTCAACAGTGGTAACCTACGTTAAGCGCACTCTTTTTGCAAGTAAACAGTTCCCATCGACATATTTTTAAGAATAAAATTTTGGAGAGAATTTGTCATTTTAAAAGTATGTTGTTCCTCTAGAAATATTTGAAAACAATGACTTACCTGAACTTAAGAAAAATCATAATGGATGTACTTGAAATATCTTATGAGATTTTAGTGAAACTTTCTTGCACAATTTTTCAAAACAACCAACTTTTCCTTTACCATTGTCTACAGCCAAGGTCTTTACATATAAAAAGTGGTCATACTAGCCTAGGTTTTGATATTATTTGTTCCTCCCTAGGGGAGGAGAGAGCAATACATTAGGGAAGGTTAAAAAGAAAGGGAAGGTCACTCAGACCCTAGGATGAGAAGGACCCACACTCTCATTCTTGGGTCTGAGTCACCTCAACTGGATTTTCCTTTGACATTATTTATTTTGAACCACACCTGGCCACTAGTTTGTTATATCTCGAGGCAGTTCAAGCTCAAATACTTGTCTCCGATAATACTCAATGTGATACAAATTTGATACTGCACAGCATTTAGAAAATTAAGAACTAAGAAACATTCACAGAAATGCACATAGCATTATTTCAGTACTTAAATACTACTTTGGGGGAGGAAACAGGGTGGCTACTCCAACTTGGAAAAAAAATTCCCCGAGAATTCCAGATGTGACAAGGAAAATGGTGTCTAGAGTCAAGAAGCTTAACAGTGAGCACGGGTTGCGTTGTGGTGGTGGTGGGAGGATCAGCATATCACAATAATGACTTCTTTCCTCTCAACTGTGCAATATACCAGCCATAATCACTAGCTTAACTGAAGTTTGTAAACATCAATAATTTATATGAAACAATATTGATATAATTAACACACTTTAAGACATTAAGTATTTTAAAATTTGTGATTTATAAAACTCAATAAAATTCAGTTTCAATGCTATGTTAAAAATGCAGAATTCCTTGAGATTTTACTAAATTCCTGAAATTCCCTGAGAATTCCAGGTTTTCTGGAAGAATTGCCACTCTGGGAATTTCTTTATAAAAATTATTTCTCATCACTTTGTTATTTGTCTTCACACTGACAGTCCACCTTGTTGTCTATTATACACTGTTGTAATGTTTGTAGAAACTACAGACAGCATTTTGTAACAACAGATATTAGCCAATTAAACACAATAACCTGGTCCATTTGGGGGTTGTGCATTTATACCACGTCTTCGCAGTCGACAGTAGTGTTCTTCAATTCGTGTAGCTGCTTCATCTATATCTGTAACATTCATTGGTGACCACAACCTTTCAGCCACTGCTGAAGCACGAGGCCATACTCTTGATTCCACATTGCTTTCATCTACAAACTGTGAAGAGGAAAAAATAAGTAAGATCATGATAGTGAGTACATACACAACTTTCTCTTTCACTACTTGCTCCTTACTCAGAAACTACTAGTATATAACAGAACTGTAATACAATAAGATATTGCTGTTTTTTAATAAATGTATTTTTCGCTGTAATACATATTTCTCTGTAAATGTGTAGCATGTCACCACGTATAAAAATTTTAGAACATATTTGCTATTACTTGTTATAACTTATTATTCATTATGTACTACTGCTAGTTATTTTAAAAATTTATTTATTTTAGAAATGTTAAATAACCTTTAGCATATTTCATTACACAGCAGCGTCGGACACTTCCAGCTGTTTGAAAAGTTTTATACTTCCTAAATTTCCTTCTTGAGAATACAAAACAGTGGGAAGTCCAGGATGGAATAACAACAATATTAAAAGGATAGATAGCTACTCATCACACAGAAAAGCCATTCAGTCGCAGACAGGCATAATGAAAAAGGCTGCTAAATATTTTAAGCTTCCAGACACTGTCTCTGAGAGATGGGGAGCTGGAAACAGTGACCACGTGTCTGTGTGAATTCTGCTTGTGTGAACATGTGTGCATTTTCTATTTCGGAAGCAGGACTTTTTTGTTAGAAATCTTACAATGTTTAGCAGTCTTTTTCACTGTGCCTGTCGGCACCTCAACATCCCTGCTTGTGGAGATAGTTTTCCTTAGTTCTGATACTGTGTACATTGTAGCTCTGAGAACAGAGTAGTGTGTAGGGCATAATTGTTCATATTTTCACTTGCTTGTACAGTTATTATTGTTAAGTATAAATATCATGAAAGTGCATCTAGCTTTGCTTTGTATTCTGTGTTGAGCTATGTATTTCATCAGAGAAGTTATTGTTATTACTTTTAAAGCATAACCTTCTTCCAAGCATAAACTAACAATTATCTATGCATAAAAATCCATATGCTTACAGGAGAATGAACAACACAGTATTTTATTAACTGTGTCTCTGAATGTCAGAATTAGAGAAAATATTAACTTTGTTCATGTAGTCATAAGGACACAGACCAAGTTAAGAAAATACTAAACTTCTCATTATTTGTGTAACTGTTGACTACAGCACATGCAAAAATTCGACTAATATCAGCTGTAGAACTATTTTACTTAAAAAGTGGCCACAGTTAGTAAAATTTTTATCAATTCATTTGTATTTATACCGAAAATATCATGAAAAATGGTTCAGAATTGAAACAATCTGTCACTATGGGTAGTTATTTATGAAGTAATCCAGAAAATTGTAGGGATGTTCTAACAAAACAGATGGCTAATTGTTGATGAATTTAATGCCCGTAACTGTTATGAACAGTTGTTGATAAACAGTTACTGATACAAAGGGTTGTCAGAAACACTGTTCAAACATTGCAGTTGGTGAAAGTAATGAATGATCAAAAACAAAATCAACTGACTACTGCACAGATATTTTTATAGTCATGAAGAATAAGGAAACAATTGCCTGGACTGTACTTTTACAGGTGATAGAGTTCTGCAACTTACCACACACTTAGTAATAAATGACATCAGTGGAAAAATGTCCCACAAACTCACCAACAAAGAAGACAATGAGAAATATCACCTAGAACAAATTTATTTACTGTGTAGCAATGGCCATGTACACAGTGTGCATGACACATGCAGATGGTTGCAGTTGTTACCGTAGGAAGTTTTGGATAATCCATAACTTGGTCTACATTTCACACCAAGTGAATCATTTATTTCCATAGATGGAGGAACACCTCTATTAAGATGGAATAAAACAGCTCTTGCCTACATACAGTTTCAAGTACTGCCAGTAGACACAAATGAAAGTACAAAAAACAATCGTAACTTTTAGAACTTTTAGTTCCTGCCTCAGAAAGGAAAGAGGAACAGGTTGCAGAAGGCTAGAAAGAAGTGAGATCCTGCCAAACACTGGATAAGAGATTGGATTGGACTGATTTGGGGGAAGAGAACAAACAGCGAGATCATCGGTCTCCTTAGATTAGGGAAGGATGGGGAAGGAAGTCAGCTGCGCCCTGTCAAAGGAACCATCCCAGCATTTGCCTGAAGTGATTTAGGGGAATCACGGAAAACCTAAACCAAGATGGTCAGACACAGGATTGATCCGTTGGCCTCCCTGATGAGAGACCTCCACCTGTTGTGAGCAAAAGGGGTTTTGTCTTCTTTCCTTTGGTTCAAACAACTGTTCATGATAAAATACGTACAAAATTGCATAAGCACTCATCACTGTCATTCACATGATACTGCTGTAAAACAGCTGAAATAATTAAAATTGAACAAAGCTCCAGGCCCTGATGCAATCCCTGTCAGATTCTATACTGAATTTGTGGCTGAATTAGCCCCTCTCCTAATCATAAATTATCGTAGAGTGTTCAAGCCAAAAACTGTGCTCAGTTCTTGTAAAAAGGCACAGGATACACCTGATACCAGAAGGTTAGTAGAAGTGACCCATAAAACTACCACCCAGTATCCATGACACTGATTTGTTGTAGAATCTTAGAACATATTCTGACCTCAAACATGATGAAGTACCTCGAACAGAATGACCTCCTCCAATGCCAGCTAGCACAGATTTTGAAAATATTAATCATATGAAACACAACTCGCACTTTTCTCACATGACTTACTGAAAGCTTTGGATGAAGGCAACCAGGTAGATGCAGTGTTTCTTCATTTGACTCAGTATCACACCTATGCTTATTGTCAAAAATATGATCATATGGGATATCAAGTGAAATTTGTGATTGGATTGAGGACTTTTTGGTAGGGAGGACATAGCATGTTATCTTGAATAGTGTGTCACTGTCAGATGAAGGAACATCAGGTGTGCCCCAGGGATGTGTGTTGGCATCCTTGCTGTTCATGTTGCATATTAATGACCTTGTAGACAATATTGATAGTAAAATCAGGCATTTTGCAGATGATGAAATTATCTATACTGAAGTACAATCTGAGAGATGCTGCATAAATATTGAGTCAGATCTTGATAAGATTTCAATGTGGTGCAGAGAATGTGCAACTTCCTCTAAATGTTCAGAAATGTAAAATTTTGCACTTGACAAAATGAAAAAACATAGTATCTTATGACTATAATATCAATGAGACACTGTTGGACCCTGCCAACTCATACAAATACCTGGGTGTAACACTTTGTTAGGATATGAAATCGAATGATCACAAAGGTTCAGTTGTGGATAAAGCAGTTGGTAGACTTCAGTTTGGAAGGTAGGAGATGAGATACTGGCAGAAGTAAAGCTGTGAGTACCAGGTGTGAGCCATGCTTCAGTAGCTCAAATGGTAGAGCACTTGTCCACAAAAGGCAAAGGTCCTGAGGTCGAGTCTCGGTCGGGCACACAGTTTTAATCTGCCAGGAAGTTTCATATCAGCGCACACTCCGCTGCAGAGTGAAAATCTCATTCTGGAAACATCCCCCAGGCTGTGGCTAAGCCATGTCTCCGCAATATCCTTTCTTTCAGGAGTGCTAGTTCTGCAAGGTTCGCAGGAGAGCTTCTGTAAAGTTTGGTAGGTAGCAGACGAGATACTGGCAGAAGTAAAGCTGTGAGTACCGGGCGTGAGTCATGCTTTGGTAGCTCAGATGGTAGAGCACTTGCCCGCGAAAGGCAAAGGTCCCGAGTTCGAGTCTCGGTCGGACACACAGTTTTAATCTGCTAGGAAGTTTCATATCAGCACACACTCCGCTGCAGAGTGAAAATCTCATTCTGGAAACATCCCCCAGGCTGTGGCTAAGCCTTGTCTCCGCAAAATCCCTTCTTTCAGGAGTGCTAGATCTGCAAGGTTCGGCTCAAATGGCTCTGAGCACTAAGGGATGCAAGGTTCGCAGGAGAGCTTCTGTAAAGTTTGGAAGGTAGGAGACGAGATACTGGCAGAAGTAAAGCCATGAGTACCGGGCGTGAGTCGTGCTTCGGTAGCTCAGATGGTAGAGCACTTGCCCGCAAAAGGCAAAGGTCCTGAGTTCGAGTCTCGGTCGGGCACACAGTTTTTATCTGCCAGGAAGTTTCATATCAGCTCACACTCCGCTGCAGAGTGAAAATCTCATTCTGGAAGTTAAGGTTGTTTCCACGGCTGTTCCCTTTCAGGTCTCGGACGATCTGTACTCCACATTTGCATCGTTGTTTGCACCGGATCTCAGATGTGCTTCTGGCTTTCAGGTGCACATCACCCTCCGACCGGATGAAGAGCCTCACTTTTTCCAGGCCCGGCCCCTTCCGGTGGCCTTATGGCCAGCGGTCAAGCAGGAACTTGATCGGCTCCCAGCCCCTGGTATGCTGGAACCTGTAACTTACAGTGCATGGGCAACACCACTGGTGGTTATATGGAAACCCAATGGGTCCCTCTGGCTGTATGGGGACTTCAGCACTACAGTCAATGCTCAGTCCCTCATTGACACTTACCCCACTCCCCAACAGGAAGATCTGCCAAGCTTGCCGGGGGAGAGTATTTTTCGAAGATCAACCTGGCTGAGGCATACCACCAGTTGCCCTTGGATGCCGAATCTCAGAACATCATGGTTACCAACACGCCTTTCGGATTGTATAAGTACAAGTGCCTTCCCTTTGGTGTCTCTTCAGCACTGGCCATTTTCCAGTGATTCCTGGAGCAGCTTACCCAGCCTATCCCTGCATGTGTAAATTATCTGGATGACATCTTGGTCACCAGGCATTTGCAAAACCTCAGCGCCTTATTTCACGCTCTGCAGTCTGATGGTCTACGCTGTCGGCTGGACAAGTGTTGTTTTTTTTCAACCAGAAGTGGAATACTTGGGCCACTGGCTTAGCAAAGATGGCATTGGCCCTTCAGGTCATAATGTCACAGCCATTGAGGCCCTTCCTCGTCCCAAGGACTTATCGGAACTGTAGGTGTTTCTGGGCAAGGTTACTTATTACTTAAAGTTCTTGCTCAGGCTGCCTCCGTTGCTCAACCCCTCAATCACTTACGTTGCAAAGGGGTACCTTTTGTTTGGACTCCTGCCTTTGACCAGGCTTTTCTCTATTTAAAGGCGATGCTGAAGTCCGCCCCTTGCCTTACTCCCTTCTCTCCGGACCGCCCCTTGGTTGTGGCAGCTGATGCGTCAGCATACGGCATTGGGACCATCCTCGCGCACCAGGATGCCGATGGCTCTGAACAGCCCATCACTTATGCCTCTAAGACGTTGACCCCAGCACAACGGAACTACTCCCAAATTGAGAAGGAGGCCCTGGCGATCATGTTTGCCGTCCAAAACTTTCATTCCTATCTCTTTGGGGCAAAGTTCACCCTCCTGACGGACCATAAACCCTTGGTTACACTTTTCGGACCCCACTCTTACCTTCCTGAGCAGGCGGCTCAATGTCTCCAGCGCTGGGCATTATTTTTATGTAATTACGCTTACACCATCCGGTATAAGCCCACCACCCACTATGCTAATGCGGACACTTTGTCATGTCTCCCAGCGGGCCCCGATCCTGCCTGACCAACAGGAGGTCCTCTGCTTTCACACTGATTCTGCCTGCCGGGATGCGCTGGGTGGTCTTCCTCTTATGGCTGCTGACGTTGCTGCGGCTACCCGCCGCGACCCTGTCTTGCGGCAGGTTCTCAACTACATGGTCCATGGGTGGCCATCCTATGTTACTCATCGGATGCAGTCCGATTTCAGCCCCTGGCATCACCTGTCCCACAGGCTCTCTGTGCTCGATGATGTCCTTCTGTTGGCCACGGAGTCAGATGCCCACCGGGTGGTCATCCCTCTGGAATTGCGGCTTTGGGTGCTCAGTTTGTTACACCGCAGGCACTGGTATATGTTCCGTATGAAAGTTTTGGCTGACCAGCATCTGTATTGGCCTGGCATTGATGGCGATATTGAGCACCTGGGCCGTGGCTGTACTGTCTGTATGCATCACTAGGTAAGCCCCCCTCAGTTGTTTGCACCCTGGCCTGTGCCTCGCCGGCCCTGGGATCACATCCATGTCAATTTTGCGGGCCCGTTTTTGGGGTCCATGTGGTTACTCATCATTGATGCCTACTCCAAACACCCATATGTTGTCCGAATGGCATCCACCACCATGGAGGCTACACTCATGGCCCTGGCCCAGGTTCTAGCCATTGAGGGCCTGCCCCACACATTGGTCTCTGATAATGGTCCCCAATTCACAGCATCCTGCTTCCACGACTTCTGTCAGGTTAACGGTATCAAGCATATCCGTAGCCCCCAATTCCACCCTTCGTCCAATGGTGCAGTGGAGAGGCTTGTCTGCACTTTTAAACAACAGTTGACGAAGGCGGTCAACACATCTCCCACCACATTGGCCCTCACCCTGTTTTTGAGCACCTATCGCACTACGCCAATTGACGGTCACAGTCTGGCAGAGCTACTTCATGGGTGACAGCCTTGGACCCTGCTCCATTTGCTGATGCCGTCCTCCTCCTGCCCCCACTCCCAGCCCTCACAGCAGTATGCCCCTGGCACGGCCATGTGGGCCTGCGAGTACGGCCGAAGGTGGGTTGAACACCCGCCACAGTTGTCGTGGCCCATGGGCGGCGTGTTACATCAGTGCAGACGTCTAAAGGGTTGGAGCGCCGCCATCATAACCAGCTCCGCCCTCGTGCTGCCACAGGACTCGCGCCGCCGCCTCTTTCCCTACCTCCTTCGAGTACGGACGTGGTGCTCTAGTCACCGCCTCAGCCCCCGGTTGCCATCTCCCTGTGGGCCTGCCGCTGGCCCTCTCCACCTCCGGGTGGATCGGCGGCTCCCTCCCCTGCCCTGGACTCTGGATGGACTCTGGATCGGCTGTCATGGATACCTGGGGCGTCCCTTCCTCCCCGCCACTAGCGGTTGATATGTCCAGTTCCTCTTCCCACTGCCACCCACCTTGGCACCGTCCGGGGCATTTCCGCTCCTATGTGCAAGTTTCAGGGGGGAGGGATCTGGTACCGCGTGCCGCGGAATTTGAAACCGCGCCAGACGTCATGGACGTCGGAGACCCATAGAGGTCTCTGCAACATCGCGCCTTCAGCTGTGGCGGCAAGTGCCTCCTGGCCCGCTTTTAGTGTGGGGGTGCCACAGTGGAACACGTGGTCCCAGCGGCCAATAGCGGTGCCCCTGATAGCGTACTTAAATGCCGGCCACTCACTCAGCTAGTCAGTCTAATCTCGCTTATGTCGGTTTACACCTCGCCTTGCACTAGACTGCTTACTTCCTGGTTCGTGTACAAGTTTGTTTCCTTGTGACTCTGTTATTCGGGTTTGTTGTATTCATTCCGTCCTACGTTGGTCGTGTCCATCCTCTTCCGTTGTGTTGTTGTTCACGGGCCTCTCCGCAGGTCCCACCACACCTTCTGTCGTTGCTGTCCTGCAACTGTCCTGGTTGCAGTTACCACAGGTTCCATAACTCTCGGAACCTAGGTGATTCAAAACTTATTTTGATGTGTGTATATGTACAGGTCAATGCTTCCTTCAGTCTGTGGCAGTTATTCATAATGTAAACATCATGTAATCAGCTGCATGTCAAAACCAGTGAGTTTGGGTTAAGTAATCAACTGGTTCACATTTTATAGCCACTCCCAACTGAAAAATGTATTGTAGGTCAGCTAAATGATTCCAGCTAAATGTATTATTACGTTGTGTTCACACTGTTATGAATTACCAATTTGCAAATGTGATACAAATTGTTCATATGAACATTTACTATATAACCTAATTTCATAATGAAATTGTTCAGTAATTGTGTAATGTAGGTGCTGATCTGTGATATGTGGACTATATAAATTCGTAAGTAAAAGCTTATCATTCTAATAAATGTGGAAATATTTCAAGTGTTATGGTGCTGTGTTCATCATTTAACAATCATGTTACTAAACAAGAATAATTACATGAAAATTGACATTAAGAAGAGGAACTACCAAGTGCAGTAAAAAACACATTAGTAAGCAGCTAGGAAACCATGTCACTATCGCCCCACAATCACACACAAGAATGATCACAACAAATACTGTAAAATTGAAATTTTTAGTTCCGTCAAGAAATCTTCTTCAATGGCTCAGACAGAAAATTGAGTATATGCAAAGATAAGGGTGGAAGTCCTGGTTCAAGCACATGCTTAATGTGCCAGGAAGTTTCAATGGACATCATACTTTTGAAAAATTTGCTGCACTTCATGCAATGGTTTCATTCAACATCATTCATCATCAATTATTTACCAAAATGTGAAAAAACAATGTATGGATGATATGTTTTACATTGTGGGTGTGAAACTGGCAGAACAATAATAGTAGTAGTAGCAGTAGTAGTAGTAGTAGTAGTAGTAATAGTAGTAACAATAATAATATGCTTTAGTGAAGACAGTTGTGTGTTCACTCAAGTGCACAATAGAAACACTTTAATATTTTCCTTAGATAAATAGGAAGACAATTAGAAAATAACGAGTCTGACTAAATGTGAAAGAGTTTTCCTGAAGTCAGAGTTATGGCTTACTTACTTCTGACCACATTGCAGCCTCCCCACCAATCACCAAATCATACTGGGATACATTGTCTGCTGAGAAATCCAGTGGCTCACAGTTGTAAAATTTATGCCAGTCTCCTCCAAAATATCTGAAGCGGTCCAGATAGTAGCACTGCGACAGCAATGTGTAGTGACCAGCAGCAGTTACCTAAAAAAAGTTTTTAACAGTTACATAAAAAGACTATATAATGTGAGTCATCAGAATAACTCAATTTTATGTCATCCCCTGCTTTAAATTCATATACAAGTTTTTTAAAAAAGAAGAGAGAGAGAGAGAGAGAGAGAGAGAGAGAGAGAGAGAGAGAGAGAGAGGAGAGAGAGTAAATTTGCCATGATAAATGTTTTATGGATAAAGTGTTTTCAAGATGACCTAAGTAAATTGGTATGACTGGAAGATGAGGCAGAGAAAGATATAAGATACTGTTAAGATAAATTTGTGTGTAAATGTGTGTGAATTTTGTATAAGCACGAAGCTACTGAAATACATGAAGTGAGGAAAATAATGCACCTACAGTGAATGAAATAGTCCTGATATTGATCTCAGAAGACAAGTAACACAGCTAGGAGTCATAGAAGCAATACCTACATGTTCAAATTCTTTTAGGTAAATAATATTTAAGTTCCTTTGCAACTAAAAAACTGTTAGCATAGTCACTCTTACACATGCACTGAGGTGACAAAAGTCATGGGATAGCAATATGCACATATACAGATGGCAGTTGAATCACGTATGCAAGGTAGAAAAGGGCAGGGGATTGGCAGAGCTGTCATTTGTAGTCAGTTGATTCAAGCAAAAAGGTTTCCAAGGTGATTATGGCCATATGATGGGAATTCACAGACTTTGAACACGGAATGGTAGTTAGAGTTAGATGCAAGGGGCATTCCATTTCAGAAATTGTTAGGAAATTCAACATTCCAATATCCACAGCATGAAGAGTGTCCTGAGAACATTAAATTTCAGGCATTGTTGTGCACCACAGACAACACAGTTACCAACGGCCTTCAATTAGTGACCAAGAGCAGCAGCATTTGCATAGAGTTGTCAGTGCTAACAGAAAAGCAATACTGCATGAAATAACCACAGAATTCAATGTGGGCATGCGACTAACATATCCGTTATGACAGTGTGGCTAAATTTGGCATTAATGGGCTTTGTCAGCAGTTAACCGATGCAAATGCCTTTGCTAACAGCATGACATTGCCCTCAGTGCCTCTCCTGGACTTGTGACCATACTGATTCATCCCTAGAAGACTGGAAACACATAGCCTAGTCAGATGAGTTCCAATTTCATTTGGCAAGGGCTGATGATACAGTTTGAGTGTGGCACACACCCCACAAAGCCATGGACAGAAGTTGTCAACAAAGCACTGTGCAACCTGGTGGTGGCTTCATAATGGTGTGGGTTGTGTTTGCATGCAATGGACTGGGTCCTCCGGATTAACTGAACTGATCATTGGCTGTAAATGGTTATGTTGAGCTACCTGGAGACCACTTGCAGTGATTCATGGACTACATGTCCCCAAACAATGATGGAATTTTTATGGACGATAATCCACTATGTCACTGGGCCACAATTGTTTTGATTGGTTTGTAGAACATTCTGGACGATTTGAACGATGATTAGACCTCTGAAATCGCCCAACATGAATCTCATCAAACATTTATGGAACATAATGAACATGTCAGTTTGTGCACAAAAGCCTGCACCAGCAGCAGTTTCACAAGTACAGACAGCTACAGAGGCAATGTGACTCAGTATTTCTGCAGGTGACTTCCAACAACTTGTTTAGTCCATGCCGTGTTGAGTTGTTGCACTATTCTGGGCAAAAGGAGGTCAAATGTGAAATTAGGAGGTGCCCCATGGCTTTTGTGACCTCAGTGTAAGTATAATTCACTAAAAATGCTACCTAACAACCAATCCATTCTTCTTGTCAGGACATGCCACAAATTTATTTTCTCCTGTATTCTGTTCAGTACCTCCTCATTAGTTACTTGATCTACCTATTCTTCATTAGCACCACATTTCAAATCTTCTGTTTTCTTCTCTAAACTGTTTATCATCAATGTTTCCCTTCCATACATGGCTACACTCCATGAAAATACTTTGAGAAAAGTCTTCCAGACACTTAAATCTATACTCTGTGTTAACAAATTTGTCTTCTTTAGAAATGCTTTTCTCACTATTGCCAGACTACATTTTATATCCTCTCTACTTCAACCATCATCAGTTATTTTGTTCCCCAAATAGCAAACCTCATCTACTACTTCAAGTGTCTCACTTCCTAATCTAATTCCCTCACCATCACCTGATTTAATTTGACTACATTCCATTATCCTCATTTTGCTTTTGTTGATGTCCATCTTACATCTCCTTTCAAGATACTGTCCATTCCATTCCACTGCTCTTCGAAGTCCTTTGCTGTGTCTGACTGAATTACAACGTCATTGGCAAAGCTCAAAAGTTTTATTTTTCTGCCAGAACTTTAATTCCTACTCAAAATGTTTCTTATTTTTGCTTTACTGCTTGCCCAATATACGGATTGAATAACATCAGGGATAGGATACAGCCCTGTCTCACTCCCTTCTCAACCACGGCTTTCCGTTCACACCCCTTGACTTTTATAATTACCATCTGGTTTCTGTACATATTCTAAACAGCCATTCGCTTCCTATATTTTACCCCTGCCACCTTTAGGATTTGACAGAGTGTTCCATTCAACATTGTCAAAATCTTTCTGTAAGTCTACAAAAGCTATAAATGTAAGTTTGCCTTTTCGTATCTTATCTTCTATAAGAAGTCATAGTGTGCCTCACGTCGTAGTTGCCTCACGTGTTCCTACATTTCTCCAGAATACAAACTGATCTCCAAGGTTGGCTTCTACAAATTTTTCCATTCTTCTTTAAAGAATTCACGTTAGTATTTTCAAGCCTGAGGATATTTCACCTGTCTGATACATCTTGCTCACCAGATGCGAGAGTTTTTTGCGGCTGGCTCTCCCAAGGCTATTAGTATTTCTATCAGAATGGTGTCTACTCCCAGGCCCTAGTTTCAACATAGGTCTTTCAGTGCTCTGTCAGATTCTTCACACAGTATCGTAACTCCCATCTCATCTTCATCTATGTCTTCTTCCATTTCAGTAATACTGCCCTCAAGTGCATGTCCCTTGCGTAGACCCTATATATACTCCTTCCACCTTTCTGCTTTCCCTTCTTTGCTTAGGACTGGTGTTGCATCTGAGCTCTTAAAATTCATACAGATGGTTCTCTTTTCTCCAAAGGTCTCTCTAATTTTCCTGGAGGCAGCATCTACCATTCCCCTAGTAATATATGCTTCTAAATTCTCAAATTTTCCCTCTAGCCATTACTGCTTAGCCATTTTGCACTTCCTGTCAATCTCATTTTTTATACTTTTGTATTCCCTTTTGCCTGTTTCGTTTACTGCATTTTTATATTTCCTCCTTTCAACAATAAAATCCAATATCTCTTGTGTTACCCAATGATTTCTACCAGCCCTTGTTTTTTTACCTACTTGATCCTCAACTGCTTCACTCCTTAATTTATCCATGTATTCCATGAACTATTCCAAGGAAGTGAAATGAGTTAAGGTGTAAGTTATGAAAAATCATATTTTCATTATTTTATTATGGTTTGTGGATCCTTCAGTGAAGTGAAATAAGTGAAACTATACATTGCCTCAAAATGTGCAAAGTATAGACAGTAAACTGTGTGAACTGGAGGTCATTTTAAATGGTAATCACAGGGAAGTTTCTGTGTTGTGTATTAATGAGTACTGAGTATGGAACACACAGGTTCCTGCAGCTGCTTCACTACCTGAGCCATCTGGATCCTTCCCTCCACCACCAGCTTTTCCGAAGTGCACAGAGGGGAGTTATCCTTACAACTCTTTCTTCATTCCCATAATTATTCTGGCCTCAACCTACAGTAACATACTGTCCCCATACCCTACAGCCACCAGTTTCCACCCCCTCAGTCGTATAATCTCCTACCCATTCTCATCTCCAACCACATTTATTGGTAGCCCTCTGCCAATGCATCTGGCTGTCTTTACCCATTCCTCCCCTTTTTTGTTCCTTTTTCCCCCACCTCCCTGCACCACAGCCTCCTGATGCTGTGCAAGTTGGCAGTCTAGTCCCTGCACACTTCACCACTTCACCAGACAGCGTTCATCTCTCTCCCCGCCTGTACAATACTACCCCTTCCTCTTCCCCATACCCTCCAAACTGCTGCTTGCATCCCACATGATGTTGCATTCCGGCCCAAGATGCTGGAGTTCATAGTCGTGTGCATGTGT
The DNA here is from genome assembly GCF_021461385.2 of Schistocerca piceifrons. Taxonomy (NCBI): domain Eukaryota; kingdom Metazoa; phylum Arthropoda; class Insecta; order Orthoptera; family Acrididae; genus Schistocerca; species Schistocerca piceifrons. The sequence goes on along the minus strand of NC_060142.1, from coordinate 127,028,427 downwards.
GAGGGGTGCTTGCTTTGTGTGTGTGTGGTGTGTGTGTGTGGGGGGGGGGGGGGGCAGGGGGGGGGCAGGGGGGGTCCTCTCTCTCTCTCTCTCTCTCTCTCTCTCTCTCTTACAAATACTGTGCTATGCTACATGTGAGTCTCTTCTAACCATGCCTGTCTGCAATTTGTCATATCTTGTTTACAGTAAGTAGCATTCTATCCTTTCCTACATTGTTGATCAACCTACATAAATTCATAGAAAATTTAGTAAATAATTTTAAGAAGTAATTTTATGTTAAATTATAATTTCATAATTCCAAATTATTAAAAATATTGTTACTGCACTTTCAAAGTTAAAATGTTATTCTCCTGAATAGCCAATGTGCTTTTCTTATGTATTGTGTACACCATGGCATGACATTTGATCTGTAATCAATTTCAGTAATTGTAACTTTACTAAAATTGTAATATCAAAAACATGTACTGGCTTTGATTGTTAAAAATGTAATTATAGATTGGCATCTCTTAATCTAGAGCAAACAGGCAATTCATTTGACATAGCACAATGTGGTTTTAGTTCAGATTATTTGGAAAAGTTGATAGTTTTTATTTAAAAGTTTCTATCAAAACTAAAAGACATGTGTCCACGAATTTATTTAGAATGTCACCATTATGACCCATATATTTAATAACCAGGTAAATGGAGACTGCTGCTAAGAGATCATAGCCCCCATTGTGAATTTTTACTGTGGTACTGTTTATTGAAAATGTAATAACAGATGTTTATCAACAAACAGGACTATGAGTACAATATTGAATTAACAAATACTAGTTTTCTGACCATATGGCATAAAGAATGGTAATAAAGATTGACAACAATGAGAAAAGTGCAATTGTTGAAAAATATGTATAGATAAGATTTGTTAATGACAACAACACAAGTATTTTTAATACTATACTAGAATGGATGCATTGGCACAGAGACCAAAATGATGATGTAGAATGTGGCATTCCCATTAAAAATAATTAAAATCACTGAAAAATCAAACACATGGGATAAAAAATCAGCAGTTATCCTTAGAAACCATAGCAGACAAGTCAAAATGAACGCTATAAAAACACATCTTAGAAAATACTGAGGTGTCTATCGAAAAGCTTTGCTGATAGCACAAAGTCTGAAAAATGATTCATACAACAGCAGGGGAAGCAACAAAACAGAATCAATGTGGAAGGTTATAGGTAATAACATGAAAATTGTAAAACTAAGACCCATTATCTCACAATTAAAAGTAAAGGGAAAGAAATAGATGATACTCAACAGATTGCCAATATATTAAATGAGAATTACACAAACATAGCACAAACCCAATTAAAAATGTGTGCAATTCAAATGATAAAAGGTAGAAGTAGCACTCAGTGAAAAGACAATGTTTCTGTACCCAGTAAAAGAGTGTGGAGTAAGAAATGCTATCCTGACATCACTAATAACAATTTCAGTATAGTGGTGTTTCCGTCACAGCTTAAACTATCTGTAATAAATCCATTCCATAAAAAGAATAGTTCATCAGACATAAATAATCATAAACCACTGGCACTATTGACAAGTATTTTTGGAGGCAACCATAACAGTAATGTATGAAAGATTAGCTGATTTACTGAATAAAAATAAAATACTGACTAATGCTCAGAGTGGATTACAAAAAATGATCAACAGCAACATTCATGAGAATGGTCCTAACTGCCTCTGATAGGAATCAATTAAGCTGTGGGATATTCTTAGATTAATCCAAGGTATGTGATGTCATCAGCAATGCTTACTGATTATGAAACTAGGTTTTTATGAGGTCTGGGGATTGGCCTAGGATTGATTGAAGCCCTATCTCTCTGACTGACTTCATAGAGTACAAATGTGTCATAAAGGTAAGGAACAACTTTCAGGTTACACAAAAAAAAGAAAAAAAGTTATGGAGTTCCTCAGCATTTCATGTTAGAATATCTGTTATTCCTGGTATAAATAAATGATTTGCCACACCATTTGATGACAGCAGATGCAGTTATGTTTGCTGACGATATGAGCATTTCAATAAAAGGATGCACCGAGGATGATCTACAGCAGAAAGTATCTTGAGACAATAAATGAGGCAAGTAAACAGTTTACAGATAATACTTTGGTCACAAATAAGGAAAAATGGTATGACAACAATATGGAAAGTACAGATTGCTAAGCACAATATAGAGGAGGAACTGAGTCAAATCCAGGCACACTGAAAAACACTGCAAGAATATTAAAGCTTTCTGATGAACTCCATATTCTACAGAAGAAAACAAACATGCACGTGGCCACTGTCTCAGGGCACTAGACTGTGACAGTTGTGTTTTCTACTGCAAAATGACTTTGCCCAAAAGCTTTAATATTTAGCAGTCTTTGTGTGTGTGTGTGGGGGGGGGGGGGGGGGGGGGGAGTGACTCAGCATCTCCACTATAAGGTAAATAGCAATATATCCTTTCCTTTCCATATTGCTGTTATTTCATCCTGGACAAGTCTATACACTTTGCTTTACTTCCTTTTGTCTCTCTTCTTTTCTTTGTTTTATTGTTGCCTTCACTGCACATGTTCTGACTTCTGGGCCAATCAGTATTCAAGCACTGACCTCACCTACTGTCCCCACTCTTCTGAACAGAAAACTAAGTAAATGTTATGTGCTAAGAATGATGCAGCAGTGAATCACTGTTATGCAACTGCTATGCATATATTAACAGCTTTCTCAGATATGGTGTAACCTTCTGGGGAAACAAGTATGGCAAAACATACTTGAACAAAAGAGCTATTAGAATTATGATAGTCTCCCTCATAGAATTCCATGCAGGAAAATCTTTAAAGAATTTGAAATAATGACACTTTTCACTTACAAATTTGTGAACGTGTGTGCTTTCTAAAATCCCACCAAGAATTTTCAACATTGAGCAATCAGGTTCATAACTATGAAAGGAGGAGTGGAGACTACTTTCACAGAGACATGATATGTTTTATTTACTTTAACTCAATTAAAAAACTGACACAATCATGTAAATCATCAGGACATTGCCATATTTTTCAATGAGAAACTGTAATGTAAGTGTAATAATGACTCCTTTGATATCATAGCAAGAGACTGCAATTTTGACCCATGGAATATAAAAATAACTAAACTAAATTATATCAGACCATATTTCCATAGGAAAACACGGAGTGAAAGTATGCAAAATACGATCTTTGTGCCTTGGATTACTGATGCTCTACAGAAGCTTGAAGTGATTTTTATCAAGGCAGCCCAACATATCATTTACTAAATACTCTACCATGGCTAAAATAATTATAAATGTTTAGTTGTTTGATAATTTTGTGGTCTGTGCACGCATTGTATGTTTCAAACTAGTGTCTAATAGAGCGAATAGAATGTGGAATATTGTTAATCAATAGTTGCTGTGTTTTCTCCCACACTTAAGAAAATCACTTACATTGACAACCAACAATTTCAACATCAGGAACTTCAGAGTGTTTAAAAAGTCAAAATTGGCTGTGTAGTAAGATTTATTTGAAATTAATTATGATGAACTGTTATCATGCTTCATTTCGAAAACATGTATGAACCTAAATAACACTCTGGAATTATTAATTTTTAAATAAATTGCTAATATGTAACCAGTGTCAACATTTTAGTCATCATAAACTTCCTAAAATTCATGGGAGCTATGGAGAACTATTTGTATACAACATTTATACCAATTTCAGTGTGTTATCATTCCTGCTACAGTTACTCTTTGGAACCTAAATGTTTTTCATGTTGCTGTTTTTATGTGTTTATTGTTTACTAATTATCCTATTTTATCAGTAAAATTAATGCATTTTAATTTTTGTTGCACACACACACACACACACACACACACACACACACACACACACACACACACACAGATCCACGATCTGACCACCAAGGGCAGACTGTGAGCAAATGTTCATGATGGGAGAAGCAACCTGTGTAGTGGTGGTAGTGGTGGTGGTGGTGGTGGTGGTGGGGTGGGGGGTGGGGGGGGGGGGGCTACTAAGCAGGCCAGGGTGGGGAGGAAGAGGGTTAGCACAGTAGGTGTGGGGGACAGAAGACTGCTGCTTGCGGAAGCATACAGGGACCACACAGGCACATGGTGGGGAAGCGGTAGGACAGCTTCGTGCATTCAGGAGGGGGAAAGGTGGGGGGAAATGGAGCAGGAAAGAAGAGAAGTAAAATGTCTGTGGGAGTGTTGGTGGAATAGAAGGCTGTGTAATGCTGGAGTGGGAGCAGATAAGGAGGTGGTGAGTGAAGGACAGTGACTAATAAAGGTTGTGGCCAGGTGGGTTACGAGAATGTAGGATATGTTGTAGGGAGAGTTTTCTCCTACACAGTTCAGAAAAGGTGGTCTTGGAAGGAAGCATCCAGATGGCATAGGCTGTGAAGTAGTCATTGAAGTTAAGAATAATGTGTGGGGCAGAGTGGTCAGCAACTGGATGGTCCAGCTGTCTGTTGGCCCTAGCTTTTCAGTGGCCATTCATGTGGACAGACAGCATGTCGGTTGTAATACCCAAATAGTACTCAGCACTGTGGCTGGAGCTTATTTCTAGATCACATAAAAACTGTCACATGTAACCCGACCTTTGATGGGTAGGTGATGCTTGTGTCTGGACTGGAATACATGGTGGAGGGAGAATGTGTAGGTCAAGTCTTGTATCTGGGTCTATTACGTGGATAAGAACCATGAGGCAAGGGGTTGGGAGCTGGGAGCAGGGGTGGAATAATGACAGACAAGGATATTGTGTAAGTTCAGTGGGGAATGGAATACCACTGTTGGAGGGGTGGGAAGTATAACAGGTTGAACAGTCCTCATTTTGGAGTACAACAAGAGGTAGTAAAAATGTTGGTGGAAAATATGATTTGCCTGCTCCTGTCCTGAGTGATACTGCATCATGACAGAAATGCTCCTTTGTGGTCAGACAGTGGACTTTGGGAAGTAGTGGTTGACTGGAGGGATAAGGCATGGGAGCTCTGTTTCTGTACAATTGGGAGGGTAATTTCAGGCTGTGAATGCCCCAGTGAGACCCTTGTTATATTTGGAGAGGAACTGCTCATCATTACAGATGCAGTGGCCACAGTTGGCTAGGCTGTATGGAAGGGACTTCTTGGTATGGAATGAGTGGCAGCTTTTGAAGTGGAGGTATTACTGGTGATGGTGGCATTGTTCATAATGTGGTTAAATATGTTACATCCTGACCTCTGCATCAGACAAATCTCTCCTTTCTTGGCACTAGGCACTTGAATCTAGGACCTATTCATCTTTTCTCCATATTTGTGTTTCATTTAACTCTAATCTGTTTATAAGGGAAAAACAATTAAAATGGTGTTTGTACTATCTATTATTATACACATCAAGTTAGCAGATGAGAGTTTTATCAATGTTCTCACATACCATGCAGTAAGTATTGATATAAAATTGTGAATATCAAAACTAAAACAATTTAAAATCCAGGATTGAGTGACAACAGAATAATGAAAAAACACACACACACACACACACACACACACACACGCATGTGCGCGCACTCACACACACTTGTGATCACAGTCTCTGACAGCCAGGGACTGTCGCCATGTGTGTATGAGTTCTGTTTGCTTGATGGTGTTTGTGTATGTTGTCTAATTCTGATGAAGACCCGTCAGGCCGAAAGCTTTGTTTGGCACTCTTTTTATTGTGCGTATCTGTGACTCAGCATCTCCGCCATATGGTGAATAGCAACTGTCCTTTTCATAATATTGTCAAATATCAAAACTAACAAAGACTGAAATACAAAGACCATTTTTAGAGCTATAGCAAAGAATTCACAGCTGAGAACAGTGACAAAATAATGGGCTCCAGTGTATGATATAACACATTCAGTTCTGAGTCTTAATTTGTCCCCCCTTACCCCACTTCTTGTCCCCCCCCCCCCCCTCCCCCTGCACCCCTCCTGCCTTTCCACAATTTATGTTTTCCTACTGTTACAGGTGTGGATGCCAATGGATACATTAGTGAAATGATAGTTTATAATGAATTCCATTTGTAACAGCCCCATACCTTTTTTATGAATGTCATTGTTCATACCACATTCCTGAGGTTTGTCCTTGTTGAGACCTATAGAACAGACTTGGTGACTGAATAAATCAATGAGGGAGAACTGCTTGTTCCTGCCAATCATATGTTCAGTTGTAGTTTATATGAAGATTCATGTACAAATAATTATAGGCATCATTCCTCTTTCTTGTCTATTTCACTTTTCTTTGACAGCAATACAAAACTGAGGATTCAAAATCAAATCACTCCTCAGTTGTTTTTCTTATTTTATTTTGACAATAACATGCATGTCAATTGTGTTTTATTCACTATAAGTAGTTCTTTACACATACACACTTGTATGTTATTAGCTTCATGCAAACTGAAATGTTGCTTGGTGTTAAAAATGAGACCATTCTCTTATTTTTGTCTGTTTGAAAAAAAAAAAAAAAAAAAAAGTTGAACAGAAATACACAGCTTACTCCTTAATTTACTGCAGGTAGCTCTTCTGGAGACAATGAATAGGGAGCTTAATAGTGTCTAATTGATCTGTTTTAAATTGCAATGTAAAACAGTTCACATTTGTATTTAATGTTTAAATAAATTCTAGCTGCTATTGAAAATCACATGTAAGATGAAAAATTTCTTACAGCATTCAGTTCTTTTCTTCGGCCAAATTTCCAAATTTGGACAATAGTGTCAGCACTAAGTTCAACTCCATTGTCAAAGACCTCCTGCCACACTATGGACTTAGCATTGAGATCTGATGCAATGCCAAGAATCCTTTGTATATAATAACTTTCAAGATATTTGCTTTCTGTAATATTATGCTGATCCATAAAGTCTAAAACATCTTGGTTGCTTTCCCTGAAACATTTTACAGAAATGATGAATTTTGACTAGCATTATTGTACAAAATGTCAATGGAACATATTGAAAATATTAATAATAGACAATAATAATCTTGTACATTCTCCAATATTTATATAAATAAAGTGTAAATATTGATGACTACGAGTTTTCATCATTATATACATTTAGCATATTTGATTCATATTTCAATTCATATTTAAATATACTAATACTACAGTTTAAAGGAAACACATTAAATGAAAATTACAAACTATGAAAAATGTTGTATCTGTCAACAACAACATCAAAATAAATTCTTAGACTACAATGTTTATCAGATCATGCCACCACAATGTGCTGCTACTGCAGTGGCTTACAGCAAGAGTGGCACTACAGTCAGTGACACACTCCTGGTTCTAAGTAAAGTTATTTGGTACTAAATAGTGGTTTCCACAGTGGTGTAAATAGGCCCATACTGCAAAGCACAACCAGATTCATGTGCTTGCTAGCTAGATAATACATCACTATGCTGCGGCTGCTTCATTGATGACAACTTTTGCATATTCCACAGACTCACCACAGATTATTGTGTTGGCTAGACTCTTGCTTGCTGTTTACCAAGGACTACATCTGAACTTGGTCCTGTGCAGCTGGACTTACATTTTGTGTAATCCATTATTGTGCTTGGTATTCAATAAACATGACATGCACCATATCACAACAGCGGTAACAATACTGTACATTCATTCATTCACTCATTGTGTTTGAATCCACAGTGCTACAAGATGAACCCCACAACTCTAGAACTGCTGAAGTTCCTCGAGGAGCAACACCATCAACATATAATCATGCAATACCAACAAATCCCCCCCCCTCCATGAATCATGGACCTTGCTGTTGGTGGGGAGGCTTGCGTGCCTTTGCGTGCCTCAATGATACAGATAGCCGTACTGTAGGTACAACCGCAACAGAGGGGTATCTGTTGAGAGGCCAGACAAACGTGTGGTTCCTGAAGAGGGGCAGCGGCCTTTTCAGTAGTTGCAGGGGCAACAGTCTGGATGATTGGCTGATCTGGCCCTGTAACACTAACCAAAATGGTCTTGCTGTTTTGGTACTGCGAACGGCTGAAAGCAAGGGGAAACTACAGCCGTAATTTTTCCCGAGGGCATACAGCTTTACCGTATGATTAAATGATGATGGTATCCTCTTGGGTAAAATATTCCAGAGGTAAAATAGTCCCCCATTCGGATCTCCGGGCGGGGACTACGCCAGAGGACATCGTTATCAGGAGAAATAAAACTGGCATTCTAGGGATCGGAGCATGGAATGTCCGATCCCTTAATCGGGCAGGTAGGTTAGAAAATTTAAAAAGGGAAATGGATAGGCTAAAGTTAGATATAGTGGGAATTAGTGAAGTTCGGTAGCAGGAGGAACAAGACTTTTGGTCAGCTGAATACAGGGTTACAAATACAAAATCAAATAGGGGTAATGCAGGAGTAGGTTTAATAATGAATAAAAAAGTAGGAGTGTGGGTAAGCTACTACAGATGATGAAGAAGTTGACGAAATGTATGATGAAATAAAAGAAATTATTCAGGTAGTGAAGGGAGATGAAAATTTAATAGTCATGGGTGACTGGAATTCGACAGTAGGAAAAGGAAGAGAAGGAAATGTAGTAGGTGAATATGGATTGGGGTTAAGAAATGAGAGAGGAAGCCGCCTGGTAGAATTTTGCACAGAGCATAACTTAATTATAGCTAACACTTGGTTCAAGAATCACGAAAGAAGGTTATATACATGGAGGAAGCCTGGAGATACTAAAAGGTTTAAGATAGATTATATAATGGTAAGACAGAGATTTAGGAACCATATTTTAAATTGTAAGACATTTCCAGGGGCAGATGTGGACTCTGACCACAATCTATTGGTTATGAACTGTAGATTAAAACTGAAGAAACTGCAAAAAGGTGGGAATTTAAGGAGATGGGACCTGGATAAACTGACTAAACTAGAGGTTGTACTGAGTTTCAGGGAGAGCAGAAGGGAACAATTGACAGGAATGGGGAAAAGAAATACAGTAGAAGAAGAATGGGTAGCTTTGAGGAATGAAATAGTGAAGGCAGCAGAGGATCAAGTAGGTAAAAAGACGAAGGCTAGTAGAAATCCTTGAGTAACAGAAGAGATATTGAATTTAATTGATGAAAGGAGAAAATACAAAAATGCAGCAAGTGAAGCAGGCAAAAAGGAATACAAACGTCTCAAAAATGAGATCAACAGGAAGTGCAAAATGGCTAAGCAGGACAAATGTAAGGATGTAGAGGCTTATCTCACTAGGGGTAAGATAGATACTGCCTACAGGAAAATTAAAGAGACCTTTGGAGAAAAGAGAACCACATGCATGAATATCAAGAGCTCAGATGGAAACCAAGTTCTAAGCAAAGAAGGCAAAGCAGAAAGGTGGAAGGAGTATATAGAGGGTCTATACAGGGGCGAAGTTATGAAGACAATATTATGGAAATGGAAAAGGAGGTAGATGAAGATTAAAAGGGAGATATGATACTGCGTGAAGAGTTTGACAAAGCACTGAAAGATCTAAGTCGAAACAAGGCCCCGGGAGTAAACAACATTCCATTAGCACTACTGACAGCCTTGGGAGAGCCAGTCCTGCAAAACTCTACCGTCTGGTGAGCAAGATGTATAAGACAGGCGAAATTCCCTCAGACTTCAAGAAGAGTATAATATTCCAATCCCAAAGAAAGCAGGTGTTGACAGATGTGAAAATTACTGAACTATCAGTTTAATAAGTCATAGCTGCAAAATACTAATGCGAATTCTTTACAGGCGAATGGAAAAACTGGTAGAAGCCGACCTCGGGGAAGATCAGTTTGGATTCCGTAGAAATGTTGGAACACGTGAGGCAATACTGACCCTATGACTTATCTTAGAAGCTAGATTAAGGAAAGGCAAACCTACGTTTCTAGCATTTGTAGACTTAGAGAAAGCTTTTGACAATGTTGACTGGAATACTCTCAAATTCTGAAGGTAGCAGGGGTAAAATACAGGGAGCGAAGAGCTATTTACAATTTGTACAGAAAGCAGATGGCAGTTATAAGAGTTTAGGGACATTAAAGGGAAGCAGTGGTTGGGAAGGGAGTGAGACAGGGTTGTAGCCTCTCCCCGATGCTATGCAATCTGTATATTGAGCAAGCAGTGAAGGAAACAAAAGAAAAGTTTGGAGTAGGTATTAAGGTCCATGGAGAAGAAATAAAAACTTTGAGGTTTGCCAAAGACAGCAAAGGACTTGGAAGAGCAGTTGAACGGAATGGACAGTGTCTTGAAAGGAGGATATAATATGAACACCAACAAAAGCAAACGAGAATAATGGAATGTAGTCGAATTAAGTCAGGTGATGCTGCGGGAAACAGATCAGGAAATGAGACACTTAAAGTAGTAAAGGAGTTTTGCTATTTGGGGAGCAAAATAACTGATGATGGTTGAAGGATATAAAATGTAGACTGGCAATGGCAAGGAAAGAGTTTCTGAAGAAGAGAAATTTGTTAACATCGAGTATTGATTTAAGTGTCAGGAAGTCGTTTTTGAAAGTATTTGTATGGAGTGTAGCCATGTATGGAAGTGAAACATGGACGATAAATAGTTTGGACAAGAAGAGAATAGAAGCTTTCGAATGCTGAAGATTAGATGGGTAGATCACATAAGTAATGAGGAGGTATTGAATAGAATTGGGGAGAAGTGGAGTTTGTGGCACAACTTGACTAGAAGAAGGGATCGGTTGGTAGGACACATTCTGAGGCATCAAGGGATTACCAATTTAGTACTGGAGGGCAGCATGGAGGGTAAAAATCGTAGAGGGAGACCAAGAGATGAATACACTAAGCAGATTCAGAAGGATGTAGGCTGCACTAGGTACTGGGAGATGAAGAGGCTTGCACAGGATAGAGTAGCATGGAGAGCTGCATCAAACCAGTCTCAGGACTGAAGACCACTACGAACGAACCAACAAATGGCATCACTTCTGCAACAGATAGCAGCCATGGCTGCTACATCCTCAGCAATATCATTTGGCTATTTTCAAAGTAAATATTCCTAATCATCACATGATGCACCATGTCATATCAGAAAATTAGATACTCATGATGATCCCATCATGGTGTCATTCTCCAGGATTTGTGAAATGCTTACAGAGTGTTATAGTTGCAAATGAGATATATTGTTTTACAGATTAGGATTATCATTGTCAGAAGTTGCCATCCGAATTATATCATGACTGGGTATCAGATGTTAAAGGTTTGATTCATCTTTTTTGTGTGTGCAAATGAACAATACAAATCCTGATTCCATAAAATCATGGAGCAGGTTATTTGCTAGACATTTGACAATGGAGTGCCTACCTCAAACTTTCAAGTTTTTGCTCCATCTTGGGATGAAATTCTCAGAAATGCAATAAAGTTTCAGCACTGCACATGGCTACATGAGATGACCAACTGGCTCAGCCAGCAAGGAAGCAGGCTACAGTTGCAGACAGCAGCTGTAAACAACAGATGTCGTGGAAGTACTCCACTGTGGAACAAAATAGATAAATGAGTTCTCCATATTGTAGTTCGATTTCAGAAATCAACCTCTGCCAATTCTAATCACTGTACAGCATCACATACTCACTGCATTGAGTATTATTACCATCTCATACAAAACATATTGTACCACAGCCACACCATGATTAAAAATCTGTTTCTATTGTGCAAAATGTGGTCACATTAGCAGTGCTCATAATTCCCGTGCTTCTCTTAAGGGTAAGAAGCTGGACAATGGTGATTCAGTACATAAAATTCTACCTTTAGTCAATCCAGAAATGGGTGATCCACAAAACTTGCTAGACAAAGCAATAGTATTTTAAGTGGGCGTAGGAGCTTCTACATCAGTTAACAATTGGAATAAGCATTTAGCTCTTGGATCATCTTTCTTTTTCAAGAAAATTGTGATATACAGTGGATATAATTTACAGGTATGATGAACCTTTCAGGTTGAAGTTTCATATAAGAGTGTTAATGGATTTTCCTTTTTGGTCATTAGTTGGTGGAATACCAACAACATTTTTGGCCTGGATGCTTTCAGTTTATTTCATTCACTTACACATCATGTTGCATAAATTTTGCCATGAAAAAAAAAAAAACACACACACCTATAATTAAGGGAATTACTTCTATCTTGTATGGATCTCATTGTGCTATCTGAATGCTTGTGTAGATTTTTCTACATAGTGCTTCACAGTTATACATGAGCAATCCCAAAAGAAAGGTCTCAAACACATTTGGGATGCAGAGAAACTGTTTGTACAGCTGTTGGCTACTCTTTTGTGATTGGTCTTTCCATTATTCCCAAATAAGAACACACATGTCTTGGTTGGATGCTCAGTCTTGGCTTGGCATCCATTCAAAATGGAGTTTCTGTTCAAAGCTACCACCAAGTATGAAGTTCATGCAGTTATTTAGTTTTTGAAAGCAAAAGGCATTAAGCCAGTTGAAATTAATTGCCAATTGATGGAAGTGTGTGGGCAGTCATGCATGGGTGTAAAAAATGTTCGCAAATGGTGTAGAGAGTTTACAGCCACTTGCACTGAAATTTACAACAAAGAAAGGAGCAGCATGCTCTCAATTTCCAAAGAGAGAGTTACAAATGTTGAGGGCTCATGCATGAAGTTCAGAGGATTAATCTGGATGGTCTCTGCATTTTGGTTCCTGAGGTTTCCAAAGGCATCATTTTAATGTGAAAGTTGCAACATCAGAAAGTGTGCACAAGATGGCTACCTCATGTGCTGACAGATGACTGCAAACGGCAATGTCCGATTCTTCCCATGTATTTCTTCACCACTACACAGACAGACAGGACAACTTATTGGACTCAATTGTTGTTGGTGGTGAAATCTGGGCATAGCACTTTACACCTGAGAAAAAATAGCAGTCATGTGAGTGGTGGCATCTCTTTTTGCTGAACCCATGAGAATTCAACTCAGACACAGCCTGCCAGTAAAGTCACAGTAACTGTGTTTTGGTACCAAAAAGATGTACATTTGGTTGACTTTCTCCCTGATGAGACAACAGTAAATGCTGACAGACACTGTAAAACACTGAAAAAACTCAGAATGGCAATTCAGAACCAGAGAGAGGACCATTGAGTTAGGGCACTAGGGTTCTCTATGACAATGTCCACCCACACATCACCCGTCAAACTGTCTATCTCTGGCAAAAGTTTGGTTGGAATGTCATCATCCACCATACAATCTGGATTTGGCACCAAGGGACTACTACCTGTTCCCTAAGTCAAAGGGATATTTGGCTGGATGGTGGTTCTGCTCCAACAATGAGATGAAAGATGAGGTTCAGTGCTTCCTGAAGGTGATGCTGATGAACTGGTATGATATGGACATTGTTAAACTGCCACAGAATATACAAAAAAATGTGTCAACTGAATATTTATGGCATGAATATTTATTTTAATATGCAAATGTTTTTGTAAATTACTTCAAAAGCCTAGTGTTAACCACATAAATTAAAAGCATCTTAGTTTGTATCTACTGAGGTGTAACTTTCCTTTCACCTTAATTTTAAAGTGATGTTTATATTTACAGGTATTGTTCAGAGGTATTTCTTACTTTATGCTTTGTCTATTAATGTTGCCACTCATTCTATTCATGGGTAGAACATGTGAAGAATGACTTCTTGCAGAGCTCTGTACAAAATGTTCCTTGAACAATATCTAAAAAAATGTGATTGACAAGAAGTGCAAGGTGACTAAGCAGGAATGGCTACAGAACAAATGTATGGATTCAGATAGATACTGCCAACAGGAAAATTAAAGATGACTTTGGAGAAAAGAGAAGACTCTGTATGAATATCAAGGGCTCAGATGGAAAACCTCTCCTATGCAAAGAAGGGAAAACTGAAAGGTGAAAGAAGTATATAAAAGGAATGAAATGGGAGGTATGATACTATGAGAAGAATTGGAGAGAGCACGAAAGAGCTCAGTCAAAACAAGGATAGCCGACATTCTGTCAGAATTACTGACAGCCTTGGGACAGCCAGCCATGACAAAACTCTTCCATATGGTGTGCAACATGTATGAGACAGCTGAAATGCCCTCAGACTTAAAAAATAATGTACTGGCCCCAATTCCAAAGAAAGCAGGTGCTGACAGGTGTGAATATTACTGAACTATCAGTTTAATAAGTCATTGTTGTGAAATGCTAACAAGAATTGGAAAAACATAGAAGCCAACCTCAGGAAACATCATTTTGAATTCCCAAGAAAAGAATGCGTGAGGCAATACTGACCCTATGACTTTTCTTAGAAGACAGATTAAGGAAAGGCAAACCTATGTTTATAGCATTTGTAAACTTAGAGAAGGCATTTGATGATGTTGAATGGAATATTCTCCTTGAAATTCTGAAGGCAGCATGGGTAAAACACAGGGAGCAAAAGGTTATTTACAACTTGTACAGAAACCAGATGACAGTTATAAGAGACCAGGGACATGAAAGGGATGCAATGATTGAGAATGGAGTGAGATAGGGTTGTAGCCTGTCACTGATATTATTCAATCTGTACATTGAGCAAGCAGTAAAGGAACAACAAGAAAAATTTAGAGTAGGAATTAAAATCATTGGGGGTTGCTAATGATATTGTAATGCTGTCAGAAACTGCAAAAGACTTGGAAGAGCAGTTGAACAGAGTGAACAGTGTCTCAGAAGCATAGTACGAGATGAATATCAACAAAATCAAAACCAGGATAATGGTATGTAGTCGAATTAAATCAGGTGATGCTGAGGGAATTAGATTAGGAAATGAGACATTTAAAGTAGTAAATGAGCTTTGCTATTTGGCCAGCAAAATAACAGATGATTGCCAAGGTAGAGAGGATATAAAATGTAGACTGACAATGACAAGAAAAGTGTTTCTAAAGAAGACAAATTTTTTAACATCGATTATACATTTAAGTGTCAGGAAGTGTTTTCTGAAAGTATTTGTTGGAGTGTAGCTGCCATGTACAGAAGTGAAACATTGCTGGTAAACAATTTAGACAAGAAGAGAATAGAAGCTTTAGAAATGTGGTGTTCCAGAAGAATGCTGAAAATTAGATGGGTGGATCATGTAACTAATGAGGAGAACTGGGAAGAAAAGAAATTTGTGGGACAACCTGGCTAGAGAAAGGGATTTTTTGGTAGGACACATTCTGAGACATCAACAGATCACCAATTTAGTACTGGAGGGAAGCATGGCAGATAAAAATCAGAGAAGAAGACCAAAAGATGAACACAGTAAGCACATTCAGTTAAACCTGAGAAACTGTGAGGACAGACCTACATTGAAACTGGAGGATAAAACTGAGCTATCCTAAGATGAGAGATATGCTATATTGGAATTCAAAATTTAAAGCCGAACATGTATATACAGAGATTTAAATAAAGGACCAACGTGCATGAGCTCATTTTCATACGATGTCACAGTCGAGAGCACAGCAGATTATTCAGTGTCTAGCACATAATGGTACTTCTCAAAGTCATCCTCATTAATGACCTTATCTTTAATATAGCTAGGTACTCTTAATTTCAACAACCTGATTATGTCTCAGCTTGTAATTGTTTCATCCCAATACCTTGTTTTGTTGCTATACTTTTCAAAGTACTTTCATAAGCTTCCTTCCTTGGAATTATATACTTCTGGGCTGTAAACCTCAGAATACAGGCATTCCTGAATGCAGGGCAACCAGTGTTGAGCAAAAATGCCCTTTTCAACTATTTGATAGTATGATATCTGCCTATCATGTTGTTGGGCCACATTCTGGCATCTCCTTGGGCATGAGAAACAATAAATTGCACTTTTTGCTTTTGTGTCCAGGTACTGGGTGGTGTATTGTGAAAGCTTTTAATAAAAATGACCAGGAAAACGTATCATTTTTCAGTGCTAAATGCCTGAAACTGTTTATGTTTGATAAGACTTTCTACTACCATAACACTCAACACAGACAGAGCTGCCCCCATAACATTAGCTGGTGTGGGTAGTTCTCTTTGTGGGCTGTAGTTCCCAGTACAGTAATCATACAGGTGTCCATAAGTACCCAAAATGCTTGGTGCATTACTATGTGTTAATTCGATGTACTGTGTTGCCTCCTACTGTCTTATTACTTGACATTTCTCATTCCAAATCAGAAATGCACATTGCTATGTATGTTTTCAGTGTGATAGCTCAACTTTTAGTTTTTCATCTATCTGGTCTGGTTTGTTTTAATCACTTCAGCATCCTGATTGTTACTCAAATCTGTGCTGTTGCTCACTTGCTGGATTGCATCTTTTACCTTCGTATTAATGTGATCCTCAGTCACATTGTCCTTCACCTCTAGCCAGTCACTGAACTCTTTCTTGACTTTCGTAGCCTGGTCAGCTAATTGTTGATCACTGTTTTCTTTAGACACTATTGCAAGGTTCTCTATTCACCTATTCAGTTTTTGCACATCATCTTTCAACACTGTATATGAAGACTGTAAAGTTTTTATTTGAGTAGCAGGATTGCTAACTCAATCTGGAAGATTCTGATAAGTCTGTTTCATTTTGGATATTTCGAACTGTACCTTTTTGTACTGATCATATATTTGTAACATTAGTTCATGTCACACTTGCCTAGCTTCTGTTCAGATGGTCTTTTGCATTCCTCATCGCATTTGAAATTTCTATTCTAGTTGTCTGTACCTTTCTCTGTCATGTTCAGCTAATTTCTGTTCTAATTGCCTGTCCCTTTCTTTACCATGTTTGGCTAATTTCTGGTTTAATTGCCTGTTTATTTCTTTATCTCATTCTTCAAGTATTTGTAATTGTCCAGCAAAAGGATAAGGCAGCAGTGAACATATCATTTCCATTACTGTTCTGTCTGCTTGCAGCCAACTATCCACTAGAGTATGTGCTGTCTGAACCACTACTTCTATACTCTTACTAGCAGTAGGTTAAATGGGTTCTGTTTGCCTATTGTGACCTGCCCTCAGCCTAGTACATGCTGTAGCAGTGACTAACTATCACTTTAGGCACTACTTTGACTCAGGTATATTTTCATGTGTCACTAAATCTGAAATGAGCCCTGAAAATATTCTACATCCAAATTTTATGATATCTGATCACAGTATACATCTTCACTATAAATAGAATAGCACAAAGTGACATACACAGTTAATAGTTTAAAATATGTCACAGTATCTGAACTTGAATGGTTTACAAAGATAAAATATTCCTTTCTTTCACTTAATGGTTCTCTGTTTCATTAATAACAGGTACAGGATGATATGAAAACAAGTAAAGATCATGGAAACAACCAAGCATCTCTGGGCAAGCATGAAAGAAAAAAACTTTAATCCTAACCATAACAATGGCAATGGAAAAAGATTTGAGCATCAGCAAGGTAATGGGCGGCCACTGAATGGAAATGTCACCCATGATTTAACTGTAAATGATATTATGATAGATTTAATGCCACGAATAACAACACCCTACAGTGGTGCAGTAGTCGAAACCAATGGCACAATAGCTATGCACCACAATAGAACACAAATGTAAAGTCATCATGTGACAATAACAATGCATAGCAAAATGATGAAAGGAATTCAGGGCAGAATGTGCATAAAAATCAACCACAATTGCCTGAATCAAACCAGAATGTGCAAATAGTGGAGGTGATGGATAAAAACCATCTGGGCCCCTCATGGCTAACAAACTAAATTCAACCGCAATATTCTACCCACTGTTGGTCGATGGATGGAGAGGGGCACACCTCCTTGCAGGCATGAAAACATAGACATGCTGTTCTACAACAATGGCATTGCTACGCAGAAACAACTGCTAACAGAACAACGCAAGCACAAAAGCACTGAAGCTGAGTTGTTACAAACAGTTATAAAAGTAAAAATAGGTAGCATTCCTGTGGATGAGTACATAGATACAGGAGAGACAGCCAGTGTCCTAAGTTATAATGTGTTCAAAGCAATAAGTTGGGCACAGAAACTGTCTACATATTCAGTACAAAACTGTAAGGTGCCTGGAGCCACTGGCTCACAGTCTCAAATTATTAAGCAGCTGATGCAGGTGGAGATGAGAATGAGAGGAGAAGCCACAAAATGCTCTTTTCTCATGGTAAAAGAATTGTCAGTGGCCTGCATTCTGGCATGTGATTTCCTTCATGAGAAAAAGGCTTGATTTGATCTTCTGAATGAGAAATTTGCTATAGAATACAGAGGGAGGAGAATTGCACTGGATATGGTATGAAATGGAGCAATATGTGGCAAATAATGTGAGAGTATCCAGATAAAGTGCAAGGGGCTGCAAACACTACAGATCAGTACCAACTTATCAGACAAAGATTATTATTATTCAGAAACTGAAGAAAAGGATAAGCTTGGTAGACTGAAATTAATTAGCTCCAAGGTGAAGGAATCTGATTACTCAAATAGCACACAAACAGTATTATCTAACTCAGCTATTAATGGAATACCTAGAAATCTTTTCTGAAAGGCCAGGTTCAATTAAAGTATGTACCTTGAGGTTTTGCTCCATGAAACATTTTCTCACACCACATACTCCATCCCGAGGACTGAGAAAGAAGTTGTTAGTAAGGAAATGTGGAAAATGGTATAATGGGGAATCAAAGAGAAACGTGCATAAACTGTAAATTGCCAATTATGGACCCAGTGTTGCTAAAAAGCATCCTAAGTCATCAATGCTTAAATAAAAGGAACAAGAAGTGGCAAATGATTTATTCAGATCCTTATAAGATAGTTGACATACCACACAATTGTAGCTATTTTTTGGCAGATTTGGAAGCTAATAAGATAAATAGACTGTACCATTACATAGATTTTAAGATGTGTATTCATTAATACATACAGGTCATCATCACCATCATCATCAGTGTTCTGCCAAAAGGCAGGTTTTCACATGGTAGTTCTCCAGGCTGTCTGGTCTTCTGCCATCCTCTCCAGGTCCGCTTAATTTCCTCTTCCCTTTATGTTGTCTATCATCTTGTATCTCCTTCTACCTCTCAGTCTTCTCCCACAAACCAATCCTTCCAAAGCATCTGCTAGCAAGCACTGCCTTCTCAATGAATGTCCCAACCAGTTCTTTCTCCTTTCTCTTACAACCTTCAGCAGACATCTTCTCTCACCAACCCTTTCTAATACTCTTTCATTACTCACTCTTTCCATCCACCTTATTCTCTCCATTCTCCTCCACATCCACATCTCAAATGCTTCTAACCTTTTTTTATCCTCTCGTCTCAGCGTCCATGTTTCTGCCCCACACAGTGCCACACTCCAGATAAAACATTTGCCAAGCCTTTTCCTTAGACCTTCATCTAATTTGCCATATAAGAGTCTCCCCTTTCTGTGGAATTCCTCCTTCACTATGGCAATTTGAGTTTTCACCTCCTGATGACATCTCAAATTTTCAATTATTGTGCTTCCAAGATATTTAAATGCACTTCCTTGGCTAATGGTAGATTGTCCTATTTTAATATTCTCTTTGCTTTTGCTGTGTTTATTTGCATCCCATATTCCACGTCCACTCACTTTCTGCCAGTAATACCATGTCATCAGCAAATCTTATACATTCTATTCTCTTTCCACCAATACACATTCCTCTTTTCCCATCTAAGCCTTTCGCAATAATCTCTACAAGGTATGCGTTAAACAACAGTGAGGAAAGGCAACAGCCTTGCCTAACACCTCGTTCAATGCTGCTTCCTTCTGATATTTCATTTCCAATACTTATACTTACTTTCTGGTGTAAATATAGATTCTGTATCAGTTGTCTCTCTTTCCAATCTACTCCTTTCCTCTTCAAAATATCCATCAGCTTGTTCCACTGAACTCTGTCAAAAGCCTTTTCTAAATCTATAAAAACAGCAAAGATTTCTCTACCTTTTTCCATATATCTTTCCCCTATAGTTCTTAACAGGCTAACAGCATCTCTTGTTCCTTTTCCTCTTCTAAATCCGAACTGCTCCTCTGCGATCCCTCTATCCAGCCTGCCATATAGCCATCTATTCAACACACCCAGCAAGACTTAGCTGAATGAGAAATTAGGCTGATGGTCCGATGCTCTTCACAGATACAGTAGACACAGAATTTTCCTTGCTTTGTTATGTCATGTTTGTGTTTAGTATGTAAGTGTTTGAAGAATTTTCATTTTTATAGTAGTTGCAAATGACTAGTAGTAACTTCATTGCTCATGAATTACCTAGCAAGAACGCAAAATGTATCTCTGCAAATAAGTTTGTACTTGACAGAGGATTAAATGCTTCAAGAATATCAACAGAAAGTAACTTCATATTTCTGTTGTGAGATAATGGACTGAAGTAAAAGGAAAGAAGTTAAACAATGAAGGAGACCGTAAATAGAATTTTTCATTTATCTTTCATTTTTGGTTTAGCAGTCATCACTTAAAAGAATAGGTGTACAAGCATTTTAGAACACTTTATATGTTATGTGTTATCCAGTTATGCTAACTGTACAAGAATAAAGGCTCAGAGAGAATTATGGAGAAGGAAGATCATGTGTGTGGCATATTAGTACCTTAAAAGCACCATGAGTCATCTCTGATGATATTGGGATTTCAAGTGTAAAAGAGATATCAGATTTAGATGAAGTCATGCCATTTGAGTGCATGCTTTTGCATAATTGTGGAACTATCTCAATTTAACTTTGTTGTAGGAACTGTGGCTCACTTTTTATTTTTTATTTTTTTATAAATGAAGAACATGTGCAGTGGTGCTATAGGTTAATGACAGCAGTAAATGAGAGCATGATATTTTAATTAACAAATATTAGAGAGAATTATTGTAAAGTTAGATCAGAGTCTGGATACCAGTCCTGTGGATCAACTGATCAGAAAAACTTGACATGTGGTGCTAAGAAGTCAAAGGAAATATAAATAAATGCATACACTGATATTCACACTGTATCAAAATATGAACTATTTCATGTGAATGAAACTGACATTGAAAAAAATGGTGAAAATGATTAATTTGTGTGAACATGGATTTTACTTGCAAAATGTGTTAGTGACAGCAATCAGAATGAATGGTTTTGAGCTAACTGTAACTGTAAATTAACAGTAGTTAGTGGTAGAACAAAGTGTAGTTTTGAACATTAGCCAGTACAATGTGCAAACTGTGGTGAGATGTCAGTATACAAGCAGAAAGTGTTCAGGAAAAGACAATGGAGATTGGAAATAATGTGTCCATTGATGCTTCAATCTATCCTGATAATGCAAAGTGTAATTGTGTAAACTGTAGTGAGAGTGCTACACAAAAATAGTGTTACTTTATTACAGTCAAAATCTAAGAGCCAATGTGTTTGGAATGGATGGAACTTATTCAGTAACAACAATGTGCAGTCCTGCCTTACACTGGATGCTGAATGAATGAATGATGCACATCTGCAGCATAAATGTTTCTGAGAGAGTGTTAATGCTCATACAGTCACTGTAGCCGGATGCTTATGTACTGCCTACTCTGTGACAAATGCTGTGTTTTACAAAGGCTAATGAGGGCATCAATCCTTAACAAACTATTTGTGGATTTGTTATTGAATGAAACAAGCAAAGCAACCGTATTACAGACTGTAAGATGAACTGTAGTGCTGAACACTGGAGTGGAGGACAGTGCCTACATGACCTGGCTGACAGAGCTCCACCCTTGCAGCTGTGAGACTGTGGGTCCGGGTTTCGAGACCTGACAGTGTGTTCATGCTGGGCATTACATCAACATACAGCAACAGGTTCAAGCTGCTACACTTCCACCCTACAGTAACTTCCAACAGTGTTTGATGAAATCTTATGACACTTCGAGATGACAGTAGTTGGTTAAAATTAATAATTTGAACACGATTTTATAACTCTATGTGGAAATTTTTTGAAACCTAAATGATCAAAAGACTGAAATATAAAGCCTTTAAATTGATGAAATTCTGTTGTTTTCAAAGTTGTCCACCGTAAGGAATGTTTGTACTGATATTAATTGTAAAAGCTTCATTTTTTTAACCTTATTCAAATTTTGTTCTAGAATCTAAAATAGGTGGAGAATGAGGACCATATGTCTGCTCTGCTGGGTTTTCTTGTCCAAAGGGAGGAGCATAAAACTCAAATAGTTCCCAGAATACCATAATATGCAGGCTGCCCCAGCACTGTAAGGAATTGTACAGAACCTGTGAACAACTGTAAAATTTTGTACTGATACAGTGTTAATGAACTGTATTATAAAACTGGAGATGACGAAAGTGTTATGAAAAGGTGGTCAAGTATATCTATGTATAAACACTGTTCTAAGTGAAAGAGACACTTAGGTGGAATGCTAGGCACAGACATTTGACTAGTAAACTGCATTCGAGGGGTCATTATAGCATCCCCAAATGAAAGGAAAGGATATGTGAATATGAATCCCAGTGGGATAATTTATTTACAGTTTTTCATGATTTTTTTTTTTTTTTTTCGCCTTTTAAGAAACATTTCATGGCAAAGTGAAATCTGAAAAAAAACTGAATCACAGTCAAATGCAGGTAAACGATATGTGCACTGAACACTATAACTATGAAGAATTATACTTGGGAAGGGTATTATGTAACATTATCTTTTTTCTTTTTGCTATAAAGAAGTGAGATCAGTAGCCACCATCTCTCTCTCATGTTTTGTTTCATGCCCAATGCAATCACTGTATCTGATGAAGTGAGCCTGAAGTGTAAATTTGTATACTTAAGGGTTAATATATGTATCAGACATTAATTCAGTTACCATTTATAGAAACCTTGCATCCTCCATGTCATGATTTTAACTATTACAACATTTCTAGCATTTTCTAACTGCAGCACCACCAGTTAACAGAGTGGTGGTGACAATACTCCGCCGTTATGCAGCAAATTCAAGTTTATTGAAATCTTACTTTTAGACTTTTTTGATAACAGCAGAAAACTATCTAAAATTATTTCACTTAAGTGTGTCTATCAGAGCTTCAAGATATTTTTCAGGTTTTCCATGTCCTTACAGTTTTTCATATCCAAGTTACAAACAGCATCTTTGGCCTACACTGTTGATAGTGATTTAAATACCTGTAATATAAATTATGTTCAGCCATTAATGGTGGAAATGATTTTAACTAATGTTTGAAAATAATATTCAGAATTATATTCACTTTTAAAATTCTTATTACGCTCTTGTGTAATGGAAGCCAGACCACAGTAGAAAGTTATTTTTCTCAAACATTAGGTAGGCTTGTAGTCAGATTAATATTAAACAAACCCATATGATGAAAGAGGAAATAGAGGGCAGGTTGTGTGCTGTGCCCAAAGAGCCCAGTGGGTACAGGCAATATTTTCAGATTCAAGTCTTGTTGTGTCATACAATTTTGATCTACCAGGAAGTTTTAAATCAGCAAACACTCTGCTCAAGAGTGAAAAATCATTATAGGTACATGAAGTTTATTTTTAGAATTTACAGTTTGTTTGTATTGGGTCACTCAAAATCTTCAGATATGTCTTAGCTGGGCTGTTCCATACTATCTCATAAGAGAACAAGAAATGAAATAATACATTATATCCAACCATTGTCTTTGCAATAAAAAAGAAGTCCAAAAAACCATTTGATAATTCTCCAAAAAATATTATTTATGATAACCTTTCTCTGCAGACTATAAATGTATAGTTTTACTTGTTGAATATTACATAGAATATCTGCATTTATGAATTCTGCACTACATAACATTTTCCCTATTTACAGCAAGTGTAGCTACTGTTGACAGCACACTGCTCATAACTCTAATCCAATAGTCCATGCGGGTGTAGCAACTGTTGATATAGTGATCTCTTTATAAGATATTTGTCACAGAATGCAGCAATCACATCACTATCAACTCTGATTCTCAATTAGCAAGAAAATCCACATAGCGTGCATGGATATTTTGTTTTAAGTAGTTGATGAATTATGCAAAAAAATTCTCAGACCCTTCATTTTCTGTGTTAGGTTGTGCAAAAAACATATGGGCCAGATTCACATTAAGCTGAATGCTTTTCCCAGCTATGCCCAATCTCGACCCATACCCCAAATTCTGCATAACAGAGTTAAGATGGAATCTGACTGCTTACAGGAATGAAACATCATTATGTAAATCTCACCCAGCTCCTGCATGGAGGACTTCAGGGCAGTAAACTCTTTAAGCTGTTGAGGAAGCATTCCTGATTCCCAACATGGTTTCTTTTCCAAATATAATGAGTTGAATGCTACACCAAGATCAATCCATTTGACACATAGTTACAATCCCCATTCCATCCACAGTCTCAACAGGTTTTAAACACAACATTATGTTTACATCAATTACAAAGGTTCCCATTTGGGATTTACAGGACACCTACCACCTTTCAGCACTATGTAGAACATCTTATCAGCAGTATTCCTGTATGTTTCAATTATCCTGACTAAATAATTGTCATGTGTGCTAACACATGCACACATCTGCAGAATGCATGCATGCTGTTCACTACATTGCAAAATGTAGGTCTGAAATGCAATGTACCGTAAATAAAATTCACTTTTTCTAACACTCTGTGGGATATCTAAGTTGCATAATTGGCAACAAGATTATTCTTGCTAACTGACAGCATATACAAGCCAATCAAAGCATGCCTTCACCTTGTAA
Source organism: Schistocerca piceifrons (assembly GCF_021461385.2). Taxonomy (NCBI): domain Eukaryota; kingdom Metazoa; phylum Arthropoda; class Insecta; order Orthoptera; family Acrididae; genus Schistocerca; species Schistocerca piceifrons. The sequence continues at coordinate 127,003,764 of NC_060142.1, read as the reverse complement.
TCTGAAGGAACTAAATCATCCATGGGATAAGTAAACTATTCCAGTACATTAATTGCCAATGCAGCACAGATCTCACACCCAACCAACGTATTTTGGAAGAAAGTTGCAATGTTTGTGTGGTCACTGGAATTTGACAAAACATTTCAGTCCAGCAAACAAGCATGAAAACCTGCAGATTGTCAAGTCCCATACTCTGCAGGCTCTGGGCAGTTTTGTCACACAGTGAACAAGACAGCTATGAGCACACCAATGTGTACGCATTCAAGATTTTGAACTTAGCTTGGCAGAATTATGAGCAAATAGGAAAAAAAGGGCCTGGTGATTATTTATTTACCTCTGTGGTATCAAGTTTCACCTAGAGGTAGACCAGAAGGCTCTGTTGGCACTGTTTGCTCCTAGATCTTCATTTTCAGATAATACAGCTCAGCACTTACACTGATTGGCTCTGATCTTATAAATCTATGGCTCTTACTTTGAGTACAAGCCTACCAGCCACCATGCCAATCTGCAAGAAGATCCTTGCTCATTATTTTGTCTATTGTACAGACTGTATGACCCATAGTAAGCTATTCCCCTGGATATTTTACCTCCATGGCCCCGAACATCCCACACTTGGAAACTGGTTGACATTGACTTCAAAGACCCCATTTTTAACACATTGTGGCTTTCAGTCATGGACTAATTTTCAAAATTCCCACATATTCTACAACAACAGAGGCCACAATTAAGCACTGACTTAAGTCATAACCATCAAGGGTCAGGTCAGTAGTAATGGGTAGTGCTTCCCACTTCATGCCTGCCTCCTTCAAAATGTTTTGTGAACAACATATCATCCACTACATCTTTGCTGTCCTTTCCCATCCACAACCCATGGGAATACAGAGTGGCTGGTGGCATTTTTAAGGACAGAATGAAGACAACAATCCAGTTGATATCAACTGAGGGTATCCTAATAATATTTTTAAGCACATTGAACCACATACAGGGTGAAATGAAGGTGCTGTCAAAACCATCTTCCACATAAAAAGCACTTGTCGGGGCTTCCTGGTTCTTACAGCCCTCAACCCAGACCTCAAGTGTGTCATCTTCTAGCACCACCAGATCGCCCCTCAGCAGCAGCAGTGTGGCAGCAACAACCTCATAATTACAGGATTTCATGGCCTGTATTTGAATTTTTGGAGATATTTGTTTTATGGTCATTAGACCATGGTCCAAGGCATATTTCTCTGCCTAATATTTCATCTGCCAATTCTGGAGACATTACCATAGGCCACAAAGATTCAGCAAGTAGTTAAAGCGGCTATATAAAAAAAAAAAAAAAAAAGTTACAATCTGAAATAAGCTCAGTAAGCCAAACTGTTTATACGTATCCAGGTAATGGTGTGTTATGTCATCAGATCATTGCTTAAGATCATGGAGTCATGCTGGTCCCAGTTATGGCTCTTTATTTAGTACTGACACCCAGAAGTTGTCTAATTTCAATCCTCCTCCTTTTGTGTTAAAATTGCGTTTGTGATTATCAACTTTTATGGCTTCTCTGGTACATCTTACTACAGTAATGATACCTCTCGGTGAAACCATGGTATCAGAGAAATGAATTTTATAGTCCCCTGGTCTGGATGCATGTTCAGTTACTTCTGATTTCTCCATGTTGCCCAGGTAAAAATTATTCTTGGTGTTGCTTAAGACAGGTGTTAATGTTTCTTTTGTACCTCCTATGCATATGGCATGTGCAAATCCCTTGCAGATTCCACAGTTCTGTCCACTGGTCACAGGGATCATGGCTCCAACATTCAATCACTCCTGGCAGTGCCATCACTGTGCTGGGAGGCTGAATCACCTCAGTGACCTACCTCTCCTGTGAGGGGTGTTGAGATGGAGAAATCCCAACTCACAGAATCCAAGATAGTAATCCTTCCTCCATGTCAGAGACAGCACAAGTTGGCCCAAATCCACCACATGTGCTATCTCAGGAAAGTAGGGATGCTGTATCCATCAATGACAACGGCAGCAACTCAGACGTTGATGGCTTTCACATCTCACTACTGGTCATGTCCCTATTGTGCCGGACGAAAATACAGTCACAGGTACAATGGTTGATTCTTTGGTTTGGTCTGGGAGGAGATTGCATGGAAGTACAACATAAAAATATTAGTTCACTTTAATAAGTACAGGGTTATTACAAATGATTGAAGCGATTTCACAGCTCTACAATAACTTTATTATTTGAGATATTTTCACAATGCTTTGCACACACATACAAAAACTCAAAAAGTTTTTTTAGGCATTCACAAATGTTCAATATGTGCCCCTTTAGTGATTCGGCAGACATCAAGCCGATAATCAAGTTCCTCCCACACACGGCGCAGCATGTCCCCATCAATGAGTTCGAAAGCATCGTTGATGCGAGCTCGCAGTTCTGGCACGTTTCTTGGTAGAGGAGGTTTAAACACTGAATCTTTCACATAACCCCACAGAAAGAAATCGCATGGGGTTAAGTCGGGAGAGCGTGGACGCCATGACATGAATTGCTGATCACGATCTCCACCACGACCAATCCATCGGTTTTCCAATCTCCTGTTTAAGAAATGCCGAACATCATGATTGAAGTGGGGTGGAGCACCATCCTGTTGAAAGATGAAAATAGCTCCCTGCTTGCTTTATTCGTTGACTTCTGCGGGCTACGCGTGAAACTTGCCCACACGCGTTCAACCGTTTCTTCGCTCACTGCAGGCCAACCTGTTGATTTCCCCTTACAGAGGCATCCAGAAGCTTTAAACTGCGCATACCATCGCCGAATGGAGTTAGCAGTTGGTGGATCTTTGTGAACTTTGTCCTGAAGTGTCGTTGCACTGTTATGACTGACTGATGTGAGTGCATTTCAAGCACGACATACGCTTTCTCGGCTCCTGTCGCCACTTTGTCTCACTGCGCTCTTGAGCGCTCTGGCGGCAGAAACCTGAAGTGCGGCTTCAGCCGAACAAAACTTTATGAGTTTTTCTACGTATCTGTAGTGTGTTGTGACCATATGTCAATGAATGGAGCTACAGTGAATTTATGAAATCGCTTCAATCATTTGTAATAGCCCTGTATAGGTATGACAGTTTACTTAAGTTGGTACAACGCATTTCCACAGGAATGTTCTGAATATTTATGACTGTCCCTGAATATTTAAGTATTAGACAAATTACAGTATCAGACAAATTTGCAAGACTCTTCACTTGAAGTATAACTGACATAATGTTCAAATTAGGTCCTGCCTAAGAATTTAGTACACTGGTGGCCTACCTAAGACAATCCTGTCACCTTGATCATTGACTGCGAACTGGGCTGAGTGTTCCTCTGCTCAGCTGCAGGTAGACCATCAATTGCAGTGGTATAGTGAAGCTCTATGAAGTTTGACTACATCAGAATTCTCATTCATCATTGTGGCATGCAGTGACTAATCCCTCTGTGGTTTCATTGCGAGGTGCCAACCTTGGTTTGCCATCCCATTCTTCGGATGACATTACTGCTCCACTCTGCCAGCTTACACAGAGATTGGTAATCCAAGCAGCAGATGTACTGACTGGTCGCTAGTGTGGTGATGAGATGGCAGCCAGTGGTTTATGGGTTGACATAAGAAGGGCTGCACAGCAAGGGACAAACAGTTTTGTGTGCTTTCTCACTAGATATTATTTTGTCACGCCCTTTACACATCACCAACAGGTATTCTTGCACATTCCACTGACTTGCTACAGCTTGCACATTCCACTGACTTGCTGCAGATGTTCATGTTGGTCAGATTCTTGCTTGCTGTTAAACCTGATTACTAAGTGTCAATTAATGACACAATGAAGAATAATGAAGATGTAGAGAGACAGGAATTTGGGAGTGAGGGTTCAGCTACTCTGCTGATTCCCTTTCACTGTAAGCAAGGGAACATGAAAATCACTTGGAGATTGGTAGGACACCCTTAGGTGTTACAAACAATATCATGAAAAGGAAAGTTGCTACTCACCATACAGTGGAGATGCTGAGTCACAGATAGCCACAACAAAAGCCTGTCACAAATAAAGCTTTCGGCCATAAAGGCCTTCATCAACAATTGACACACACACACACACATACACAAACTCTCTCTCTCTCTCTCTCTCTCTCTCTCTCTATCTATCTATCTATCCCCCCCTCTCACGCAAATACAATTCCAATGAGTGCAGTCTCAGGCAGAGTTGCATTTGCGTGAATGTGTGTGTGTGTGTGTGTGTGTGTGTGTGTGTGTGTGTGTGTGTGTGTGTGTGTGTGTGTGTGTTTGTGTCTTGTTGATGACAAAGGCCTTTATGGCTGAAAGCTTTATTTGTGGCAGTCTTTTTGCTCTGGCTATCTGTGACTTAGCATCTCCACTATCTGATGAGTAGCAACTTTCCTTTTCATAATATTATTACATTCCATCCTGGATTTTCCATTGCTTGGTTCTACAAACTAAGCCTTGTGAAAGCCCATAAGAGCTGTACTTTGCAGAAGCCATGTTTGCAAACCTTGCCACATGAAACTCACCAGCATTTCAAGACACAACATTAAGAATAGACTGTTCAAAGAAACAACTTGATATTGACTTTCCAAAGAAGCCAAATGCCATGATTTAAATCCACATGGGATACATTCCAAATGTTTCCTCATAATTTAAATTCTGTAACATATTACTGAAAAATATTTTTATGATATAGTTTGCAGTGCCTTAGAGCCTTTAACAATGAGCAGTACCTGGCACTTGGCCAATGGCACTGTTTCCTGGTAATATCTGATGCTCTCAAACCATTCAGCAATCTTTCACTTGATCCAACAATTATCCCTCATTATCAGATTTCACACCCTATTAGCAACAGCTACACTATATTTGGTTTATGGCCTCTCAGAATGCTTACTTTCTGCTCTGACATCCACCATATTTGAATCTGGTTGAACCATGCCTTTATTTTTCTTTCTCGTGGCTTCATCTCTTAATAACTATCAAATCAAATTGATTTTCTTTGAGAATCATGAAAATTTTGATAAAACTTGATGTAGCACCTTTTCTGAACATGATCAGTCATCTGATGTGGACTCGAAATCCAATTAATGCATTCACAACTTCTGCCAACCAATGAATGTTGCAGCCAAGATGGAAAAAAAATCATGTTTCACCTCCTCCAATGAGGAAGGCCATTTCTAAAGCATGAGAAAATTTCAGATCATATACTTCTTAAAAATGTACATATTTTGTCTTTGACCTGAAGATCATTATCCTGATTCCTGTCTAATTTTATACAATTTTAAACATGGCTGTAAGACAGCAACTGTCCAAGAATTTGACAGGCATAAAACATCCAACCACTTGGAAAAGTATTTTACTTTTACCAGATTTAGACACTAGCTATATTTATTTGTGTTCATCAGAAAATTCATGATTGTTTATAGTAATTGTTGAATAAATCTGAGAGAAGAAATGCTCTCATCATATAAAATACTTCTTAATAGTTCACATTAAAACCATATAACATTAAAAACACTGTAACTCTGATAAAGCTGACGGCTGCCATGAATTATAGCTGCATGGAATAGCATGGTACATGCCATTTTGGACTGCAAAAGATAACAGTCACTGAAGGTGGCATCATATTCATGTGCACCTGCATGCAACTGGCAGTTACCACCTTTATGTCAGGTTCACTGTCTTTCATTTTGTGTAGTTTTAATACTACCTTCTTAATGAAGTACTTTATGTGATGAGAGCATTATTGCTCTTAAATTCATTCATCAGTTACTACATGTAACTGTGAATTTTTTGATGAAGACACACTTGGTCAGTATCGACACCTAGTAAAAGTAAAATTTTGATGCAACCAGTAGACTGTTTTAAACCTACCATTTTTTATTTTATACTTACCAACAGTCAAATCCTACTTCATCACCACCAATATGGAAATACTCGTCAGGGAATACATCCACAATTTCTTGAAACAATGTCTGAAGAAATTCATATGTGAAGTTCTTTGTGGGGTCAATTGGTCCATATGTTCCATCTGGAGACCCAGTTTCATTATTGTAACATGTTGTCAGCAGGTCAGGATAACTTTTTCCCCAGGATGTTGTGTGCCCTGAAGAATTATACATAAATAACATATATTTTATAATTAAATCTAGCCTGCACCTATACAATCAGCAACACAATAAAAGCTGGTTTCTTAAATGAAAAAAAATCTGGTATAAGAACATTTTTTTAATATTAAAGGTAATGCAGTAAAACTCTGTCGAAAATCACAATAAGCTTATCCAGAAAACAAAACTTAATCAGTCTTTATATTAATCAGAACAAATTTACAAAGATATATTGGTACCCTAAGAGCCTGATGTGTGTTAAACCTGTTTAATGTAGATTAGATTCTAGGTATTTAAAATGTCACTGAGTGAGACTGTATCATGTGTTACTAGGCAGCCTTGTGGAGCAAACACTAAAGTCAAATGCTGCATTTCCACCCATTTTTCTAAGCAAAAGAGCCCAATTTTTAAGCTCTGTTGGGGAAAGAGGAAACAGACCCAAATATGGAACTTTAAAGAGCATGTGCTAGTTTACTTTTGAAGTGCATGAAATAAGATAATGTAGGATTCAGTATATATAGTGTGAAGTGTATTAATAATTGCATACAAGCAAATGGAGCATTTGCACTTTATGCTATGACTGAGTGCAAGAAGTTGAGCATTTTAGAATAATTATGCTAGTATAATACATTGTATACTAGTAGCATGTGATAAACATCATTTACACTCTCACAAAGAAATTTTACCTTGATAAAATATGTCCAACAGTGAAAATTTAATAACCAGTGCACAACAAAAGCAACAAGACGAAAATCCCCAATAATGTACAAGTACAAAATAAACACCCAGTCTTTGGAAGCAGTAACATCTGTCAAGACTATTCAAACTGATCTCAAATGTAATGATCAGATTACACAAGTAATGGGTAAGATCACCTCTAAATTGCAGTTTATTGGTAGTGATGCAGTCCTTCAACAAAGGAAATAGTTTACAATACGTTAGTTCATCCAGTCTTAGAGTATTGTTCGTCTGTATGGGACCCTTACCGGTTGGGTCTGATTCAAGAGATTGAGAAAGTCCAAAGAAGAGTGGCAAGATTCATGACTGGTACATTTAGCCATTGTGAGAGCATTACAAATCTCATAGAAAGTTTGAAGTGGGACACACTTGCAGATAGACAGCGCGCTAAATAGAAGGGGCTGCTCACTAAATTGCAAAATCCAATCTTCACCAAGGATGTAGAGCATGTATTATTACCACCAACTTTTAAATCACGCAATGATCACCTTTCAGAGATAAGGGAAATTAGAGCTCATACTGAGATGTTCAGACAGTCGTTTTTCCCCTGCACAATCCGCAAGTTGCACAGAGGGGGGGAAATATGAGTTTGGCACGAACTGTGCCCTAGGCCACACTCTGCTTGGTGGCTAGTGGAGTATATATGTAGATGTAGATGTAGATACTGCCACAAATTCTTTACAGACAAATGAACAAGCTGGTAGAAGCCAATATTGGGGAAGATCAGTTTGGATTCCGTAGAGATGTTGGAACATGTGAGGCAATACTGACCCTATGACTTATGTTAGAAGATAGATTAAGGAAAGGCAAACATTTGTTTCTAGCATTTGTAGACTTAGAGAAAGCTTTTGACAATGTTGACTGGAATATTCTCTTTCAAATTCTGAAAGTGGCAGGGGTAAAATACAGGGAGCGAAAAGCTATTTACAATTTGTACAGAAACCAGATGGCAGTTATAAGAGTCAAGGGGCATGAAATGGAAGCAGTGGTTGGGAAGGGAGTGAGACAGGGTTGTAGCTTATCCCCGCTGTTATTCAATCTGTATATTGAGCAAGCAGTAAAGGAAACAAAAGAAAAGTTTGGAGTAGGAATTAAAATCCATGGAGAAGAAATAGAAACTCTGAGGTTTGCCAGTGACATTGTAATTCTGTCAGAGACAGCAAAGGATCTGGAAGAGCAGTTGAATGGAATGGACAGTGTCTTGAAAGGAGGACATAAGATGAACATCAACAAAAGCAAAACAAGGATAATGGAATGCAGTCTAATTACATCGAGTAATGCTGAGGGAACTACATTAGGAAATGAGATGCTTAAAGTAGTAGATGAGTTTTGTTATTTGGGGAGCAAAATAACTGACGATGGTTGAAGTAGATAGGATATAAAATGTAGTCTGGCAATGGTGAGAAAAGCATTTCTAAAGAAGAGAAATTTGTTAACATTGAATATAGATTTAAGTGTCAGGAAGTCTTCTCTAAAAGTATTTGTATGGAGTATAGTCATGTATGGATGTGAAACTTTGATGATAAACAGTTTAGACAAGAAGAGAATAGAACCATTTGAAATGTGATGCAACAGAACAATGCCGAAGAATAGATGGGTAGATCATGTAACTAATGAGGAGGTACTGAATAGAATTGGGGAGAAGAGGAATTTGTGGCACAACTTGTCTAGAAGAAGTGACCGGTTGGTAGGACATGTTCAGAGGCATCAAGGGATCACCAATTTAGTATTGGAAGGCAGTGTGGAGGGTAAAAATTGTAGAGGGAGACCAAGAGATGAATACACTAAGCAGATTCAGAAGGATGTAGGTTGCAGTAGCTACTCGGAGATGAAGAGGCTTGTACAGGATAGAGTAGCCTGGAGAGGTGCATCAAACCAGTCTCAGGACTGAAGACCACAACAACTACAACAAAATAAAACATTAAAATATAAGCTCAGAGATTGCATAATTAAACTCAGAAGAGATACAGAAGATGTTATGGTATTATAAATATTATTTTAGTAAATGATTTATGAAAGAGGAAAATGAGTTATTTATTACATACCAGGAGAATCAAATTCTGGAACAACTCTTATTCCTCTTTGATGAGCATACTCAATTACTTCAGCAACGTCACCAGGACTATATACATATTTCCTTTTGTCATAAGAACCCTTTTCACTGAAAGAGACAAAGTGATTACATTTGTAATTGAAATCATTTAAAGAATAATTAGCAGTGAGTTGAAACTCAAACAGAAGGAAATGATAAGATGAACTCCAGTCACTTGAGCAAAAGTATAAATGGGACACTGAATCACATTAGATTATTATACTTATTATTGCTTGTAATTCTTTCTTCTTAGCAATGTACTTACTGCAATATTTAACTATGACAGCACAAATTTTTATCTAGATCAAAGTGACAAATGCTCTCCATGCATATGCCCGTACCTGGAAGGTTGCCTTTCTTGTCACAGTTCATGCCTTATATTAATCACTGGTATAATCTGAATTAGATTTTTTCAGTGTGAGCTTTTACCATTGAGGCATCACATTCAAGAAAATGTGCTACTGCTCCATAAGAACTATGTGTTTGACATAAACCAATGCTTTGCTCCTGGCAGGTGTGGAAATACTTCTCCTTGTTTGGTACCAGTTTCTGTCATGTAAAATTAATTATCAGAATACTGAAACTCTGGCACCATCGATTTCTCAGTAACCAGCAGACCTAAATGAGCTATTTTAGACCAGTCATCATTTCTCTCTTGGAGCAAAAGGTGCACTGCTAAATATCATCCACTACCTAAAATAAACCCAGTTCACAATATGAATTATTATTTAAAAATTCCTTTCTTCTAACTACTCATTTTGTGCAATATCCACCTCCTTCTCAACTACAAACTATCAATCTTTAATAACATGCTGCAACGAGGCAAACTGGGATAATTTTACTTCCCCTCTTGTTTTGCCATCTGCCTCCTTAAATTCATTTAGTTGCTTTTAAATATTTACCATTAGCACACACGAATTTAATGTGCATTTTCATATAAGAGAAAGGTTGGCCCTTAGTTTTAAAGAATTTAACACCAGATCTAATTTTGTTCTTAGTTTTACATATTTAATTGATTTTCTAATTTTCTTTTGACTATTCCTAGTGAGTATCTTTCATTATAGGGTGAAATCAGTAATTGTTCCATAACATAAATTCTATTGTCGACATACAAACAAATATAAATTCTGTAATAATTGTAAACATTTGGAAGACGAAATACTAGTAATCTCAAAGTGTCTATTTGGTTCTCTTCAGAAACATGTTACCAAAGCCAGCCCTTAATTAATTCCAATATAACTAACAGTTTTGTCAAAAGTATTGTTTACATAACTGTGTATGTTAATTTCATGATTTAAACAAATTATTCGGCCTTACTCTTGTAGTAGAAGAAACTGTTAAAAAGACATAATTTTTTGATGTATTCATTTAATTTAATGAGTTAAGTTTTAATTGTAATTTCTCTAAATTTAACTTCAAACAATGTGTAGTTTCAGTAACCACTATTGTGATGATATATAAGGGCCCGATTTTTGGTCACAAGACAGTCAGTCCACGGCAGAGTTTCAGACGAGGAACCTGTATTGGTTAGAATGACAACAATGCATCACCTTAACAGTGACATAAGTGTTACACCAACAGGCCATGTGTTGAAGCAATGACAGTGTCTGTTCAGTTTATCTGAAAGACTGTGAACGGTGTGGTTAGGCTTTTACTGCTCATAGATGTTCAACAGTAAACTATTGTAGCAGTATGTGGATGTTCGCCTGCTAACTATTAGTGGGGCTTATGGGAAGTTAGAACACTAGTGCACAAGCCATATTAAATGTGTATATAGGGGCAACTTCCCCCCATGAACCATGAACCTTGATGTTGGAGGGGGCGTCTTGCGTGTCTCAGCGATACGGATAGCCGTACCGTAGGTGCAACCACAACAGAGGGGTATCTGTCTAGAGGCCAGACAAATGTGTGGTTCCTGAAGAGGGGCAGCAGCCTTTTCAGTAGTTGCAGGGGGACCAGTCTGGATGATTGACTGACTGATCTGGCCTTGTAACACTAGCCAAAATGGCCTTGCTGTGTTGGTAATACGAACGGCTGAAAGAAAGGGTAAACTACAGCCATAATTTTTATTGAGGGCATGCACCTTTACTGTATGGTTAAATGATGATGGTGTCCTCTTGGGTAAAATATTCCGGGGGTAAAATAGTCTCCCATTCAGATCTCCGGGAGGGGACTACTCAGGAGGATGTCGTTATCTGGGGAAAGAAAACTGGCGTTCTATGGATCGGGGCATGGAATGTCAGATCCCTTAATCAGGCAGGTAGGTTAGAAAATTTAAAATGGGAAATGGGTGGGTTAAAGTTGGATATGGTGGTAATTAGTGAAGTTCAGTGGCAAGAGGAACAAGACTTCTGGTCAGGTGAATACAGGGTTATAAATACAAAATCAAATAGGGGTAATGCAGGAGTAGGCTTAATAATGAATAAAAAAAATAGGAATGCGGGTTAGCTACTATAAACAGCATAGTGAACACATTATTGTAGCAAAGTTAGATATGAAGCCCACACCTACCACAGTGGTACAAGTTTATATGCCAACTAGCTCTGCAGATGATGAAGAAATTGATGAAATATATGATGAGATAAAAGAAATTATTCAGGTAGTGAAGGGAGACGAAAATTTAATACTCATGGGTGACTGGAACTCAATAGTAGGAAAAGGGAGAGAAGGAAACATAGTAGGTGAATATGGATTGGGGCTAAGAAATGAGAGAGGAAGCTGCCTGGTAGAATTTTACACACATCACAACTTAATCATAGTTAACACTTGGTTTAAGAATCATGAAAGAACGTTGCATACATTGAAGAAGCCTGGAGATACTAGAAGTTATCAGATAGATTATATAATGGTAAGACAGAGATTTAGGAACCAGGTTTTAAATTGTAAGACATTTCCAGGGGCAGAGGTGGACTCTGATAACAATCTATTGGTTACGAACTGTAGATTAAAACTGAAGAAACTGCAAAAAGGTGGGAATTTAAGGAGATGGGACCTGGATAAACTGACTAAACCAGAGGTTGTACAGAGTTTCAGGGAGAGCATTAGGGAACGATTGACAGGATTGGGGGCAAGAAATACAGTAGAAGAAGAATAGGTAGCTTTGAGAGATGAAATAGTGAAGGCAACAGAGGATCAAGTAGGTTAAAAGATAAGGGCTAATAAAAATCCTTGGGTAACAGAAGATATATTGAATTTAATTGATGAAAGGAGAAAAATGCAGTAAATGCAGCAGGCAAAAAGGAATACAAATGTTTCAAAAATGAGATTGACAGGAAGTGCAAAATGGCTAAGCAGGGACGGCTAGAGGACAAATGTAAGGATGTAGAGGCATATATCACTAGGGGTAAGATGAAGATTAAGGGGTAAGATGAAGATGAAATGGGAGATATGATACTGTGTGAAGAGTTTGACAAAGCACTGAAAGACCTAAGTCGAAACAAAGCCCCTGGAGTAGACAACATTCCATTAAAACTACTGATAGCCTTGGGAGAGCCAGCCCTGACAAAACTCTACCATCTGGTAAGCAAGACATATGAGACAGGCAAAATACCCTCAGACTTCAAGAAGAATATAATAATTCCAATCCCAAAGAAAGCAGGTTTTGACAGATGTTAAAATTACCAAACTATCAGTTTAATAAGTCACAGCTGCAAAATACTAAATGAATTCTTTACAGATGAATGGAAAAACTGGTAGAAGCTGACCTCGGGGAAGATCAGTTTGGATTCTGTAGAAATGTTGGAACACGGGAGGCAATACTGACCCTACGACTTATCTTAGAAGCAACATTAAGGAAAGGCAAACCTACATTTCTAGCATTTGTAGACTTAGAGAAAGCTTTTGACAATGTTGACTGGAATACTCTCTTTCAAACTCTAAAGGTGGCAGGGGCAAAATACAGAGAGCGGCAGGCTATTTACAATTTGTACAGAAACCAGATGGCAGTTATAAGAGTCGAGGGACATGAAAGGGAAGCTGTGGTTGGGAAGGGAGTAAGACAGGGTTGTAGTCTCTCCCCGATGTTATTCAATCTGTATATTGAGCAAGCAGTAAAGGAAACAAAAGAAAAATTCAGAGTAGGTATTAAAATCCATGGAGAAGAAATAAAAACTTTGAGGTTCGCCGATGACATCATAATTCTGTCAGAGACAGCAAAGGACTTGGAAGAGCTGTTGAACGGAATGACAGTGTCTTGAAAGGAGGGTATAAGATGAACATCAACAAAAGCAAAACGAGGATAATGGGATGTAGTCGAATTAAGTCGGGTGATGCTGAGGGAATTAGATTAGGAAATGAGACACTTAAAGTAGTAAAGGAGTTTTGCTATTTGGGGAGCAAATAACTGATGATGGTTGAAGTAGAGGGGATATAAAATGTAGACTGGCAATGGTGAGAAAATCATTTCTAAAGAAGAGAAATTTGTTAACATAGAGTATAGATTTAAGTGTCAGGAAGTCTTCTCTAAAAGTATTTGTATGGAGTATAGTCATGTGTGGATGTGAAACTTTGATGATTAACAGTTTAGACAAGAAGAGAATAGAACCATTTGAAATGTGATGCAACAGAAGAATGCTGAAGAATAGATGGGTGGATCATGTAACTAATGAGGAGGTACTGAATAGAATTGGGGAGAAGAAGAATTTGTGGCACAACTTATCTAGAAGAAGTGACCGGTTGGTATGGCATGTTCAGAGGGATCAAGGGATCACCAATTTAGTATTGGAAGGCAGTGTGGAAGGTAAAAATTGTAGAGGGAGACCAAGAGATGAATACACTAAGCAGATTCAGAAGGATGTAGGTTGCAGTAGCTACTCCGAGATGAAGAAGCTTGCACAGATAGAGTAGCATGGAGAGCTGCATCAAACCAGTCTCAGGACTGAAGACCATAACAACAACAACAATAATTATATTCTGAGAAAAAAATGTGGGGCTTTACTTATTGAATGACACTCATACATTCAGAGTACAATGCAATGTCTGAAGTGGAATTTAAATTTATGTCTTATATGTAAGGAGGACCATTTGAAGGTACATGTGTTTTGGAGCACATTGTTCACAAGACATTGTGAACATGAGGCTCTGTAGCAGGTGAGTCCTACATGCTCCCATGTTGACTCAGTGACATCATCCATTATGACTGCAGTGGGTGTGGGATAATCAAGATTGGATCAACAGATATGGGTTGTCTGTTCAGATGAACTACTAGGTTGATGATTGTGTCTGTATATTCCAGCATACAGGGGCTGTTAGAAACAGGCACTGCACCACGGATGCACATCACTGGAGGTGGTATTATTCTATGGGTTAACTTACCAATTTTTTTTTTTGTTTTGTTTGTTTGTTGCCACCCAGGCTATACGCTACTACCACTCCTTTCTGGTCCAACCCATGACATATTTTTGAAATTATCTAAAAGTCTTAACAGTTTACTGAAACTTTATTTATTCAGTTGTACTTTGCACCAGAGACGACTTTTTTCAGAAATTACTTTTTTGTTTTAATTACACCATAAAACTCACAAAAACAGACTTCTGACTTAATTTTAACATTTAGCAGATGTTTAATGGCAGGTAATGAAAGTCTACCCCTTTCTGCAGACCAAATGTTCCCTGCAATTCAAAAAACTCTCTCAACTGGAGCAGATATCCCAGGCAAAGATATTGTGAACTCAAGTTTTTTAGAAATATTGCAGTATGAAATATCAGTCTTTTGAAACACCTTATAAATTTTCCCCTAAAATTTCAACCAAACTGCCAGATATCTATAACCTTAAAAACTGCTTTCCACTTATCTCCAATACTACCTTGTACTTTTTCAGAATTTAAATCACAACCTACTTTTTGGCATTGAATTACCTGCTTCAACAATGTATGTTCATCAAATATGCTATCAATATTTATGAACTCTTTTATAATTTAACTATCAACTTGTACACTCTCTTCTAAATCAGACCAGGCAATTTCAGTTCCTAAAATTTTACTGAAATTGGTTCTCTATAACTTTAAGTTTTAAGTACTAGAATTGTAAAAACTGTCCACAGCTGAAAAGAATTTCTGTTCCTGTATGTCTTTCAGAGTGCACAGCAATTCCTTGGCAAAAGATGGTATAAATTTTTCTGTCCTTCTTTGCTGAAATTGACAAATTAATTCTGAATATGTCTGATATACTTCTACAACATTATGAAAAGCACAGATTGCTACTACAATATAGATGACATGTTTAGTTGCAGACAGACACAATGAAAAGACTGCTACACATTGAGTTTTTGACCACGGCTTTCTCCAAAAAATATAAGAAAACATACACATGTTCACACATGCAAGCATACCTTGTGCACACGACTGCTGTCTCGTAACTCTGGACAGGACGCAATGGTGTTTCGTCAAACACAATCAGCAATCCAGAGTGGAGCAGGAAAGAGGTAGGAATAGCAGGGTACTGGTAGGGGGAAAGGAGTCAGTGTTACTTGGAGGAGCATGCAGGGCTAATGGTAGCCAGACAAGGTTGCCATGCACAGAGCTGTCTGGGAGGGGGAAGAGGGAATGGTGAGTGGTAAAGGAGAGGAGCAAAGGAGCAGGGATAATTTCTGGAGCAGAGAATGTGTTGTAAGGATAATGTCCACACATGCACTCCAGAAAAGCTGGTGGTGAAAGTCCAGGTTGTGAAGCAACCATTGAAATCAACCTTGTTTTGATTAGCTGCATGTCATGCCATAGGGTGGTCCATTTTGCTCTTGGCCACAGTTTGGCAGTGGCCATTCATCCCGGTGGACAGCTGGCTGGTAGTCAGACCACTATAAAAAGCCATGCAATGATTGGAGCAGGGTCGGTATATGACGTGTCTGCTTTCACAGGTGGCCTGGCCTTTGATAGTGTAGGATAAGACTGTGACAGGCCTGGAATAGAAAGTGCTGGGTGGGTGGATTGGACAGGTCTTGCACCTGGGTCTTCCACAGGGATATGATCACTGTGGCAAAGTGTTGGGATTGGAATTGGCATAAGGACGGACTAGGATGTTGTGAAGGTTGAGTGATCAGTGGAACACTACTTTAGGAAGGATATTTGGAAAGATGTTGCTCATTTCAGAGCATTGTGACAGACAATAATCAAAGCCCTGAAGAAGGATTTGGTTCAGTCATTCCAGTCCAGTGTGGTGATGGGTGACAAATGGGGTAATCCTCTGTAGTTGCCTCTCCCAGTTCATGCCACCATAATCCTCCCCATCTCCCACCTAATCACCTCCTGGTTACCTTCCAGGTCTTCCTTACCTCCAACATGGCTTCACTAAACAAAACAGGTATAAACAGTCTCAAAATGGATCATATCCTAACCAACGTACCTTCAGACAAAGATTCCCCCACTGTTGTTATGAATTGCAGGCAGCTAACAATTGTCTGTCTCCTCCACCTATAAACTCTGCCATAGTAATCCCATCCCAGGTGTCTGATATAACCTCTAGTGCTTGCTCGAAGCCTTAGGCCCTTCCCAGAACCTCTCACCCGAATACATTTCCCTCCTCTCCCCTATGATAGACCTGCACACCCATCTTCTACATGCTCTCCAAACACACAGACCCAACAATCTTGGATGCCTCATTCTACCTGATTATTGTGTTCCCACTGAAAGAATCTCAACCCTCATTATCGGACTTCTGTGATGGGGTCATTATGGCAGAGTTTGTACCAGGAGGAGTCAGACAAATGGCAGAGGCCTTCCACCAGGTAGTCACTGTGATTCATAATGACAATGGTGAAATGTTTGTCTGCAGATAGAATTATCCACTCAGATTTTCTTTTGAGGCTGTGTGTGGCTGTTTTTTATTTTTCTGAAAATCTGGTGTTCTTAGGAAGGGGCCTGGGGAAGGATGGTGAGACCATTTTGAGGTAAGCAATTCCAAAAAGGTGAAAGGGGGTAATTAGTTGGGGGGGGGGGGGGGGGACACTATTGGATAGTTGTATGAACTGGGAAAGACAGCTACAAGGGAGTTTCTCCTTCGTCAACCAAAACCATGCCGGGCTGGAACAACTAAACCACATCCTTCATTAGGGCTTTAATTATCTCTTATCATGCCCTGAAATATGAGACATCCTACCCAAGATCCTTCCCAGTCCTGCTAAAGTGGTGCTCCATTGCCCACCCAATCTCCACATCATTCTAGTCCATCCCCATGCCACTCCCAACTCCAATTCTTTGCCACAAGAATCACATCCTTTGTCAGGACTTTGATTATTTAGTTTCATATCCTGAAATGAGGGGCATTCTACCTAAGATTCTTCCCACATTTCCTTAGATGGTGTGTCATTGTCCACCCAACCTCCACAGCATCCTAGTCCATCCTTATGCCACTCCCAATCCCAACCCCTTGCCACAGGTATCATATCCCTGTGGAAGACCCAGGTGCAAGACCTGTCCAGTCTACCTACCCAGCACTTCCTATTCCAGGCCTGTCACAGGCTTATCCTACACTATCAGAGGCCAGGCCACCTGTGGAAGCAGACATGCCTTATACCAGCTCTGCTCCAATCAACACACGCCTTTTTGGTGGTATGACTACCAATCAGCCGTAATCCAGGATGAAGGGCCACCATCAATCTGTGACAAAGAGCAAAATGGACCACCCTGTGGCACAACATTCAGCTGAACATAACATAGTTGATTTCAATAGCTGCTTCACAACCTGGATCCTCTGGATCCAACCCCTTCACCACCAGCTGAACTGCACATTTGGAAGTTATCCAAACAACAGCCTCTCTGCTCCCAAAATTATCCCTGCCTCAACCTACAATAACTTTCCAAACTACATTATTAAATATCTGTAGAGCATCAAATATGTCTGATATACTTCTCTTGCTGTGATAGAATTAGCTTCCAGTTTCAGATCTGTATTATTAAATAACTGTAGAGTAACATATAGCAATTTTGTAAACAGTTCATATTCCAGTCTTTTTTCTTTTAATAAAAAACCTCAAATAATAATTTTAGATATTTGTCACAAACAAAGAAGTACGATTTTAGGCCATCAAAAATATTATGTGCAACAGAAAATTCTGTGCAATAAACACATTCATTGTTAATGTCATTATGTAGTTTCGAAAATTGTATTCCTGTTGCAGGTTAACATTAAACACACACTTTGTTCTGTCCACTGATAAACGATGAGACAAAAAAATGAATAGAGATAAAATGATCAAAAACGTGTGGATGAGTTACTTCACAAACACATATACAACATAAACAAATAGCCCCTGCTGTGTTGCCAAATGAGTAAGCGAGAAGTTGTGATGGAACTCATAGCCACGCCTACCCACCAACATTGGTGCTTGCTCCAAGGTTAGCTGAGAGAGTCCTGCCTGTCAGATCTCCAGTCAGTAAATTCTCAAACCCCAGACATTTTTGCAAGTCCTGACAGCACTAAAAAACTGGGACTGTCTAGGCTAATCCCAGATATATGAAATGCCTAACTAGTGGTGAAATTCACTGTGATTTCCATGGGACCTATAGTAGTAATCAAAGGTACCATGCCAGCTGTTGACTAAGTCAACACTGTTGTGACTGCCTGCATCCCTCCATGCTTAATGACTTTCCTTATGGTGATGACATCATCCAGCAGGATGATTATCCATGTCACAATGCCAGCCAATTCATTCAGCTAGTCATCAGGTTGAGATGTTAGTTGTTTGTGCTGCCACTTGTAAAATTTTTTAAGAACATTTGTAGACTATGTGAGTTGCTAACCTGTGCAGTATTAGTTGTTAAGATTACTACTGAAAAGCTGACATCACATTTTTAAAGCAATAAATTTAAATGAACTAAAATATTAACCCTACAGTGTTGTGATGAACAACTATTAACCATTTAAGGTATGCCAATAAACACTTAAAAATATTGATACATATAAACATCTGAGAGACTCTAGAGCCATCTAAAACAGGTCGGTAACTTTATACAATCATAGGTGTAACAAAAAAGATTATTTTCATCGAGGGGAGCTTTACTCAAAAAAATTTTAAAAGCTGACTATTAAAAGATACTCAAGAAACAACTATTTCCTCAAACATACACCTCACACTATGACCACAATACTAAAATCTAAAAATTTATTCCTCATACTGAAGGTTACCAGCAGTATCTCTCCCTATATAACCATCTGTGAAAAATAGCGCGGGAAAAGGACAATGGTGCACTGTGTACCCTCTGCCACACACCATATGACAGCTTATGAAATACAGAGGTAGATGTATAGATATCTAACACTCAGCCATAGAGCCACATATCAGTGTAATTATGATCATCTCAAAGCTGACATTACTGAGCGCTCACCGATAATGTGGTAGAAGTGAGCCTATTTCTATGCACATCTTGGAAGTTTCCTTTTCTCAGCACTATTCCACCATAATAAAATGTATGACGTTCTTGCCATCCTAGTCAGTGTTTTCCAAAATTTTCTTCAATCACATTAGACAAATGACTGTTCTTCCTTAATCAACTCTCAAGTGGGTGTAACGATTTCCTAATATAAGTGGACGCATGGCACACTTCGAAGGATGGTTGTTTTTATGTTACCAGGGTAAATATGTATGAGCAAAATCACAGTTTAATCTCAGTTTAATGAAAAAAAAGAAGGATAAAATGAACTTACATAACATGACTTAAACCACTGTCTAATTACACAATAATAAAATAAATTCATTATATCACTCAGTTGCCATGGACAATTGTTCCCACAGTAATGACCCATTTGAAGCACTAAACATCACAGCACAGTTGCATCAGATCCCAACCAATCGCTTATTCAATTACTAATTATCCTATAGACACTGGTCTCATTGTAGGATTGTGCAACTAGCTCATAATTTGAGTCATTTTCTTGCATGGATTGTAAATTTTTTCTCACCTAGCTTCCTGTTTATTTTATTTTGCTGCTGGTCATTTGAACATATGACAGCACAATATATAAATGTATTAGCTGAAGCAATAATGAAGGAATAGGTATGGGCTTGCAACAGTGAAACAAGAATTGAACACTGCAAAACAATTTTATTTGTGGTTGGTGCAGTTTATACACAGGTGTGTCTGCTTGACAGTTAAGTCAATGGCCAATTCCCCCTTCCATCTTTTACAAACTGAATTAGAGTTATATCCAAGATCCTCTCTCTTTATGTGTTCATTGCATTAAAAAATAACGAAACATGGACAATATTCAGCTTTTTCTTTAGCATGAAGACTATGACCATGTCCATTTATTCTTGTAAACAAAGACAGGTGACATACCGGGTGATCAAAAAGTCAATATACATTTGAAAACTGAATAAATCACAGAATAATGCAGATAGAGAGGTACAAATTGACACACATGCTTGGAATGACATGGGGTTTTATTAGAACAGAAAAAAATGGTCTAGAAATGTCCGACAGATGGCGCTTCATCTGACCAGAATAGCAATAATTAGCATAACAAAGTAAGACAAAGCAAAGATGATGTTCTTTACAGGAAATGCTCAATATTATCTGTCTCAACAATAGCTGTAGCTGGGGAATAATGTTGTGAACAGCACTGTAAAGCATGTCTGGAGTTATGGTGAGGCATTGGTGTCGAATGTTGTCTTTCCGCATCCCTAGAGATGGTGGTCAATCATGATACACTTGCGACTTCAGGTAACCCCAAAGCCAATAATCGCATGGACTAAGGTCTGGGGACCTGGGAGGCCAAGCATGACGAAAGTGGTGGCTGAGCACACGATCATCACCAAACAAAGCGTGCAAGAGATCTTTCACACATCTAGCAATATGGTGTGTGTGTGTGTGTGTGTGTGTGTGTGTGTGTGTGTGTGTGTGTGTGTGTGTGTGTGTGTGGTTTTTTTTTTTTTTTTGTTCTAATAAAACCCCATGTCATTCCAAGCATGTGTGTCAATTTTTACCTCTCTATCTACATTATTCCGTGGTTTATTAACTTTTCAAATTTATACTGACTTTTTGATCACACGGTATATTAGTGTTACACAGTATTTTGTAATAGGTGTCTCACGAATTGCAGTACCTAGAACACAAATCTTGTTATCTAAATTGTAGACCTGTCTGTCTTCTTTCTGTCACAAACTTAACCTCTCTTCCCCTCCCAGTTTACTTCTGCCATTCTATCACATCTTATGCTTGTCTAAACATTATTTCCTTTCTATCATTCATTGACTTTTTTTTGCTTCAGTTCTCATCCAACTTCAATAGTTTGCACATTTCAACTTGTGCACTTACAGTTAAATTTGATTTTGTGCTGTCCCACTGTACCTTCCTTATTTAAAAACTTTACCTCCTACCAACAAGCTGCCCTTTTACCTTCCTTTTGTCCTTCCATCTTCAGACAGAAGAGCCCAGGTTTTGATAGCTTAAAAATCATTTTTCTTTGATGTGTAACTGGAGGCCTGCCAGGTACTTCAACTGTCACTAATTGTTTACATGTTTTACAGTAGCTCCTCATTCTGACACCACATAATACTCATTGCAAATGTGTAAGGGTAAATATACCTGACTCATTAATTTTAGCTACAATGCCTATGAGACACCACCAAATTTGGATTTATTGCAAATAAATTGCCTTTGAACTAGTCTGCCACAAATCCACTTGGCCAGTGCAGTGCTTTCAGTACTCCATATGCATTTCGAATAGATACATGATTTTTATTGCACTTCTTCAGCAGCATTTTAAGAAACAAAAAGTATATAAATCTAAATAATAAACCTTCAAATGGTGATTTTAAACAACATATTCATAGTAATCTACCCTCCTACATAAATACACTGACCATTTCTTCTACCAACTCTCCACAATTCCTGTTCACCACTCTCGATGTCACCTTCCTCTACACTAGCCTCTCCAGCGCCCATGGTCTTGCTGCCACTGATCCCTACCTTTCCTGACACCTGACTGCCTTCAAACTCATAATTGCCTTCCTGATCACCATTATCCAGGAAATACTCCCCCATAATTACATGTTCTCTGGAGATATCACCTACAAACAAATCCTTAGTACAGCCACATGCTCCTGCATGGCACCAACCTAAGCCAACCTACTCATGGGCCATCTACAGGACTCTTTGTGGCCACTCAAAATCACAAACCTCCTCACCTGATTCATATTCATTGATAACATCTTCATGGTATGGACCAAAGTGAGGATATCATATCCACATTCCTCCAGAAGTCCAACAACTTCTTCCCAATTCACTTCACCTGTTCATGCCCAAACCAAAAGTCCACCTTCCTCAACACTGACCTCCATCTCAAGGATTCTTACATGAGTACCTCTCTTCACATCAAACCTACCATGGATATCTCTTTTCAGCAACAGTCACCCATTCCACACCAAGAAGTCCCTACCAAACAGCCCAGCCACCTGTGGTTGTCATATCTGTAATTTCAATCAGTCCATCTCCAAATATGCCAAAAGTCTCACTGAGGGATTCACAGACCAAAACTGCCCTCCCCATCCTGTCCAGAAACATATTGTCTTCCCAGTCACCTACCATCCCCCATCTACCCACTGACTAGTCACAAAGAAGCATCCCTTCATGACTCAGTACCCACTCAGAACTGGAGAAACTGAGTCACATTTCCACAACAGTTTGAACTCCTTTGACCATGCCCTGAACCGAGAAATAATCTCTCCACCATCCTCCATCCTCCCCCCCCCTCCCCACCCCCCCAAATAAATCCTTCAGTGACATTCTGTCACACATCCAATGTACACAGTGTCCTTGTTTGTCTGTATTCCAACCCTCCTCTCAACTCCTCACCTTATGGCTCATTTACCTGTAATAGATCTAGATGCAAGACATTCCCTATACATTCTTCCATTGCCATATACTGCAGTCCTGTCACAGGCAGCTCCTACTTATTGAAAACAGAGCCACATGTGAGAGCAATCTTGTAGCTTGCCAACTTGGCTGCAAGGACTTTGCAGCATTCTATGAGACATATTCAGAAAGTAAGTGTACTGTGACTCTAACAGGCTGTGTTTTTGTTTTGTTTTTGAGGGTTGGCAACACTGAGTGGTAGTGGGGTTCCCCTGACTAGAACAAGCATCACAGGAACACGATACCATGTAAACTCATGTTGCAGTATCCTCTTGCATGAAAGATGTCTGTAAAAAATCACACCAAGTACGAGCCACATCATGTGAGCTGCTTTCTACTCACAGAAGGAATAACTGAAAATGGTTTAGAATGAAGTTGTTTTAAACAGAACAAGTAAGTTTAAGTGGTAGGGATTTTTGTGGAAGTAGTACAAACGTTTATGATGAACAGAGTTGTGGAATAACTACCACTTTGATTGATGAGTTGGTGTAAAAAACTGAAGAAACTGCCCATGAAGACTGCCAATTGACAGTGGATGAAATTTCTGTGATGTTTCCACAACTCTCAGAAACTGTGCGCAACATGGGTCCCAAACTAGGTGAAAGAGCAGCACAAGAAAAATCATATCAGTAGCACCTGTGAGTTTCTTGAGTGACTTGAATCGGAAGATGAAGATTTTCTGTGCCCTGTTATGACTGGAAGTGAAACATGGGTGGCTCATTACATGCCTGAGACTAAAAGACGGTTGTCACTGTGGTGTCACACAAATTCCCCATATCCTCAATATTTAAAACCACAATTTCAGGTGAAAAATCATGGCCTCCATGTTTTGGGACCAAAAAGGCATCATTTTGGCCAATTTTCTGCCTCAGAGGAGATCACTAATGCACAATGAGATTATGAAACCCCAAAAAACTCAAAGAAGCATTCAAAACAAAATCAGTAGAATGCAGATGAGAAGAGTGTGCTTTTTGCATTGCAACACCCATCCTCAAACAACCTTAGCCACCAAGGTGCTCCTGGACTTGTTTGGTTGGGATGTTCTGAGCCAATTCCCAGAATCCCCTGAGTTGTCATCTTCAGATTATCATCTTTTCACCTCCCTGAAGTCATATGTGAGTGGTATTTAACCCTCATTTAAAAAGCTTCATATTCTTCCATTACCATGCCTATATATCCTAGAAACAATAATGTTTATAAGGAAAATCATAGATGAAAATAGCAAGATTGCTCCAAAAAACCAAAATATCCATTCATACAACACAAGGAATAATCAAGATTTACGTATGCAGTTTTCACATACAACACTAAAACAAAAATGACCTTTGCAAGCAGGAAAAAAACTGTATAACAAACTACCTAAAGAAATTAAGGCAATAACTGGCATGCATAAATTCAAAATTGCAGTGAGTGACTACTTGCTACAGAATTGCTACTATAGTGTTGATAAATTTTTATCTACAATGTAAATATGTGAAAAATTTAGTTTATACAATTGATGCCAAAACAAGAAATGTGTACATGTAGATTTATCAGTGTATTATATGTGGTCTATTACATATATGTGTGTGTCTGTATAATCAAGGCCAAAAGTATGACATGTATGCATGTAAAATTTATTTGTGTATATGTGAAATGTTATTCCCATATGTTATATTGCTATATACTGAAAACCATACAACAGTTTTTTCTGTTACACTTTATTGCAAATTATTTGACTTGTCCTATATCATTATGTACCCCTTTACAGTGTATGATTCACAGGACCAATAAATATACAATACAATACAGTATTAAATTTTTTTCTGATAAACAGTTGCAGACAGAGGTTCTGAAGTTGGGGTAGGAGCTGGCAAGAGAGGTCTTTGAGGGCACGAAGAAGCTTGTACCATGGCTCACCACACACATTGAATGGAATGGTGATTATATGAAGCAAAAAAAAAATAAATAAATAAATAAAAAATAAAATAAAATAAAAATCAAGAAGTGTGCTAACAATAACGTGTAATTTCTTTCAAATATAAAATCTAGTACACTTACTTTCTGAACATGCCTCAAATGTGTGCACAACCACAAACAAGCTCTCCATCTCCATGAATGGCCACCACCTGACTGATCAAGAGACAATTAGACCATCCAGTTACCAACTGTGCTGCCCAACACTATGTGCTTGACTTCACCAATTGCTTCATAGCCTGTGCCATCTGGATTCTTTCCAAGGACACCAGCCTTTCTAAATTGTGCAGGTGTGAACTCACCCTGTGACATATCCTTTGTTCCAGCATCACACACACCTTTTTTCCCTTCCATCATATCAGCATATAGTTCTTTCCCCTTCACTACTTCTCTCTCCTCCCATTTGCCTTGCCCCTCCTCCCCTTTTCCTCAGCACAGTCACCCGATGCTGTACCTAGCAGCTGATCATCCTACATCGTATTCCTGCACACTCCTACAGCCAGCACTGAAGCATCTTCACCACTCCTATTCTGCTATTCCTTCCCCTTCCCATCTCACGTTCTTTCTGCGTCCCAACTACCCACTCCAACTGAGAATGGTGCAAGCCATATTTGGGCTTTAATGCCCAGAGATGACAGTGACAATGTGTATGAGAGTTGTGGATGTATGAATGTGTGTTTCTCTATCTGGGGAAAGACTTTGTTCAACAGCTTGGTCTCCTTTTAAATGTATGTTAAAAGCGCCTGTCTGCCACTCATCACCTCTACTGTGTGATGAGTAGCAATCTATCCCAATTCATGTTGTCAATGTTCAGAGGATTAGTATTTTGCTTTTCTTTGGACTAAGGATGTACGATCCTTCAAAGTTTTGTTTGAGGCTTCAGTCAGATAGATTATCTTGTCACTAACAATGATTTTTTACTCAAAAACTACAGGTACTGACATTGCTACAAGAACACACATGATTTGCAGAAATTTTGCCACAAATGTGATGAGATGCTTGTCAGTTGGATCCACACACAGCAAAGTAACCAAGTGATTTGTGTCGCTGACAGCAGTTAAATGTCTGATATAACTGACAGTTACTTGTAGCTTCTGTAACCTAGAGGATTTTGTAGCTCTTTGTACTATTTAGAAACCGTAAACTGCTAACAATATTATTTATTCAGTCTATTTTGGAATTATTGTGTATGTCATCCAGAAAAAGAGAGTTTGGACAGCTTTTTGGAAGAATGTAGGAATCTCTGTCACTCAAAGAGAGCAAAAGTTGCATCCAGTTCACCAAAGATACCACCAGTACATCCAATGTTAGGTCATGCAGACTTTCTTAGTGGACAATGTGTCAATCCCACTGAGCCACGTGAAGTTATTTGTTCTATGATACAGCAGTACCATTGCCGCTACTACCTGCAATGTGCAGTGTGTGTGTGTGTGTGTGTGTGTGTGTGTGTGTGTGTGTGTGTGTGTGTTTGGTAAAGAGGGTGGGGTTCTGCACACATACTGGTGTTTGTGTTTTCCATGTAGCTGACAAATAAAGAAAGGCATAAAACTCTTCCTCAGCTTTGAGATCATAGCTCTGTGCACTACACCTTGTAGTTATATGTGATATATGTCTGTCTAATGTTAAACAGAAAAAAAGGAAGCCTGCCAACTAACCTTAGAAGAGGAAAAGCAGCACTCTGGTATGGAAAACTTGAATCATCAACAATATGCCAATGAAAGACATTCATCTTATTGTAGGCCATTGCATCCAAAGTCTTCTTTATGTAGCTCATTGGAATGAAATGGCGGGCTGTGTCGAGAAGCAGACCTCTGTGGCTAAAACGAGGTGCATCAACTATCAGTAGATTATCTGCTACCAGCTGAAACAAGAAAGACAATACATTGTATAACAATAATGGAAATTCCTGGATGAAACAGTAAATAAGATAAAAGAAAAGGAACCACACAGACACCCAAACACACACTATCGTGGCCATGTTTCTTTTGTTTTATATAAAGACATAACATCATTACCTGAACATATACACAGTTAAAATTCTTACATTAATATGATAATAGAAAATCCTGGGAAGAGTACAACCAGTGTTCAGGTAAAGATAACTGCTTACTGAATAGAGAAAGCACTGAGCAGTACATAGGCTTACAAAGAAGTTTACTTTTATAGATAAGCTGTCAGTCTTCAGGGTATGCATGTATGCTATGCCACGCAGCTGCAATATACAGACGTTTTGTTGAGGGAAAATTTGAGTGGTGAGTGTGTCTTTATCATTAGATTTTCGCATGGTCAGCTGTATGTTGCCTTTACACAAACTGGTAGTAAGAACACCAGTTCATATTCTAACCACATAGTATCCAAAAAATGAAAAATGTTGTATATTCTTTATTTTTCTAAATTTTATTGTTACAATTTTTTTGAAAAATTTTCAAAAACAATAAAAATCAAAATTATAAAGGAGTCTTTTTCATTCATATTCTACATTATTTATTATGATTTTGGGTTCCATACCTTCATCAAGAATGAGACTGCAATGAGGAGTCCAAATCTGCATCCTGACAATTTCCAGGGATACCCAAGATTAAGATGTATATCCAATTCCCATACACATTTAGCAATTGTGAAGCATTGCTGGGTTTTCTACGTGTATAAAAGAATAATGGAAGTGAAAATCATGAGTGGCTAGTGCCTCCCGTTGGGTAGACCATTCGCCTGGTGCAAGTCTGAATCAAAATAAAGGTATCAGATTCTGAAAAGACATCTTCGGCGACTTGCATGTCAATGAGGATGAAATGATGATAAGGACAATACAACACCCAGTCCCTGAGTGGAGAAAATCTCCAAGCCTGCTGGGAATTGAACCCAGACCATTAGGCATGACATTCCATTGCACTGACCACTCGGCTACCAGGGGAAGACAAAAGAATAAAGAAAAATTCAGAATGGATTAACAATATGGATTAGGATGCATAGCTACTCACCACATAAAGGATGGCCTGAGTGGCACATTGAAGAAAGGTTGCTAAATATTAGCAACTATCAGAGTAAGGCCTTTGTCAGGTATAGACAAATCACACAAATATTCACACATGTGTAATTCACACACCCATGGCCACTGTCATATCTGGGTGCTAATGCCCAACTGTGACTACCTTGTGTATATTATGGACATCATACACCGGGATTTATCAGGATTAAAAGTGAGATTATTGGATCCGGTCAATTCAAGGCAGAGTTAACAATCTGTTTATAATCATACATTAGCACAAGGAATCTGAGATGCAAACAAGTGCCTATTAAGGAATATTTTGTAAGGTATTTTTTAATGTTCCATGCAAGCTCTGCACAGAATGTATCGTATGGGTGCTCTCCCCCCTGATCTGTAAAGAAGCAAAAGTCATCACTGTGCTGAAACCAGAAAGACTGGAGATAACCCAAAGAACTACAGACCAATATCCCTGCTACATACCTCCTATAAATTATTCGAGAGATTATCACTGACTAGATTAACTCCATACATTGACAGCAACCTTCCAACATACCAAGCCAGTTTTTGAGCAAGCAGAAATTGTTGCAATCAAGTACTGTTCCTTACAACCTAGATAGAGAAAGGCTTTCAAAACAAGATGAAAACTGGACTGGTTCTCACACATCTTACATCAGCTTACAATACAGTGTGGATCGAAGGGATATTGTTCAAGCTAACTAGAATCACAAAATGCAGACAAACCTACACCCTACTCAAGAACATGTTAACAGGCAGAAAAATCAAAGTCTCACTTCATGGCATGAACAGCAAGAGTTTGGTTCTGAATAATGGTCTACCACAGGGCTCAGTACTAGCACCTGTTCTCTTCAAACTGTATGTATCTGACATGCCAGAAATCAAATCACGTAAATTTGTATACACTGATGACCTGACCATCGCATACCAAAGTGAAATTTCAATGATCTTGACAAAAGAATGAATGCAGACCTTGAAGTCCTGAACACA
Source organism: Schistocerca piceifrons (assembly GCF_021461385.2). NCBI lineage: Eukaryota > Metazoa > Arthropoda > Insecta > Orthoptera > Acrididae > Schistocerca > Schistocerca piceifrons. The sequence continues at coordinate 126,975,023 of NC_060142.1, read as the reverse complement.
TGTTGCTCCAAGTGCCAGCTACACCCAAACCCCAACAAAACAACCAGCACAATAATGCACCTTAACAACAGAGAAGGACATAAAGAATTACAGCTTTCTAAGAGTGGACAGCAGATCAAACATGAGAACAAGCCTAAATTCTTGTAACGTGCTTGATCTGCAAGGTCCCTGATTGCTGGTTAAGTAAAGTAAGTTTGTACTGGCATGTAAGTGTAAGAATTCCCAGGTCCCTGAAGCGGATACTGGATGTTGCGCTGGGTGGTGTAGTGTAAACTGTACAGTATTTACATGAGCCAGCTGCTCATCACCTTCAGATGCTACTGACACAGTGCTGTTGTGGCTCACTGATTTATGCACTGGTTCACTAGAAAAGTGCAGGTGCAAATGGGCAAGGCTATAACACTATCACAGACAAATTGTATAGGATGTTTACATCCAAAGCCATCTGCCAGAGAAACAGGCCATGGTCTTCACATGCACAGTACAGGAAAAGCATAACTGCATGCTGGAGATCCAGCATTCATATGCAGGTCAGATGTTGGTGCCTGGCCTAACTGTCCTGACTTTGATTCTCCATCTGTGTCTATGTATAGCATGCATTTGTCTGCAGCCAATGATGCCTTAGTACTGCAAATGCTGTTTCCATGGTTTGCTGAGTCGAAATTCCATGACTCTGTTAAGTATTACTTATATGTATTTCAACTGCTTCTTTAATGATGGTGTCTCAGTACATGGAGTGCATGAGAGGATGTTGGACACACTATAATTCATGCTGTGCCTCATGTTAAGACTCAAGATACTGTTTATCAACAGTAGATTTCTGTGGCTGAACTAATTTGGTGTGACTTGTATGTTCATGGCATCTGTGTCACATGTCTAACAAATGTAAAATTGCCCACACTGGCATGGTATTTTATATATTCCTGATCTTCTTAGACCTAGGACGTCTTTAACAGAATGCAAGATTGTTTACACTCATATCAGAAGTCAGAAGACACACTTCATTTATGTTTCTTGAATAACCTGCTGATATTAAAGAACATGCCACTAATGCTAGACAGAAAATTCGTCCTTGTGGTGATCTCTGTTTCTTCTGGCCACTCTTGAGGTTTAGTGCATGCTGTTCAAAATGTACTGCAAATCTACTTATCAAAGTATTGGACAAACACAGAGTGGAAATGGTTAAGCTATGATGCCGAGCTCTCTGGATCCGAAATATGCATGACACTATAGAGAATAATCAACAATACTCTGTTGCATTTGGACGGATGATACAAGTTAGTAGCTCATAGTTAACATAGGTATACATGAGGGTTGGAACTTAAATAGTGGCAACTATTTATTCACAACTGATACAAAAGAGTTACATGTTTGCACTTGTTATTGTCCTTCAAAGTAGTCACCAGTGTTGTGTAGAACCTGCTGCCAATGATGTAGAAGGCATAGTATACCATTACCAGAGCCTGTTCTGTTGATGGTGTGAATGGAGTGATCTACTGCCTGTCGAATCACTGGAACAGTTCTGAAACGAATGTCATGAAGTGGTTCCTTCATTTTCGGAATCAAATCAAAGTCACAAGGACTTAAGTCAGGGGAGTATGGTAGGTGGTACTCAATACAGATAAAACCCTTTATATGAGATTCCATAATCCACAAAGAAATCTTGAAGAAATTAACATTAAGTGTAGACATCACAAAATACAAAAAGTTGAGGTTACAAAATTCCTGGGTGCTTATATAGACAGCAAATGTAATTGGTCAACACACATTCTTCATCTTTACAAAACACTTAGCTCAGCAATATTTACATTACGGGTTATTGCTTCAGTGGCTGACGTAGATACCATTAAGGCTTCTTACTTCGGCTATTTTCATTCATTAATGTCATATGCTATTATATTCTGGGGGAACCAACCTCTCGCAAAGAAAATTTTCACTGCACAAATCCCAAGGGGATGGGGTGGCAGCAGGAAGGGCATCCGGTCACCCCTTAAAATTAACCTTGCCAAATCCGATTCTAGCCATGCTGACCCTGTGAAACCATGGGACAAGGCACCAACAACAGAAGAAGAAGAAGAAGAAGAAGAAGAAGAAGAAGAAGAAGTCAGCTTCTGTGGATGCCCATGGTGGGATGGAGCTGTGTATCATTTACAAGTATCTTGTAGGCTTTTGTATCTCTGATGAATTTATGAACATATCACTGATACTTACGGCATCTGCAGTCTTCACCCTTGTAGCAACTTGAGAAAATGTTTCAAGACCTCGCAGGATACCCCACACTGAAGCAGAACTTAAAACTATTGCATCTGGGAGGTCTGGACTGTTAATTCTCAGTTCATCTGCAAGAGAAAGTTTGTGTCATACACAGAAAATAAACAGGTTAGTAATATTAAATTTTAGTTTTTAATCAATATTTTCCAATTAACTCTTACACAAATAGCAAGAATGTCAGTTTCTTTTATTTAATGAAACAAGCAGGTTCACTAAACGTTAACATATAGCATCATATACAAAAACCATAGCTGAACCTGTGCCTTCATAATATAATTTGGGGTGGGGGGGGGGGGGGCAGGGGAGGGGGGGGGCGGGTGAGGAAACATGTTTTATCTTAATAGCCTCAACCTATCTTCTTGTTGCATGTAACTATGAAGCCTGGCATGAGAGCCCTCACTGGGAATACTCATACTGCATTATCAGATTTCAGCCATCCTACCTGTTAACTTTAACACATTTTTCAGACAGTTTTATGAAATCTTTTGCCACCAACCATGTAAGTTTTAAATCACTGTATTTGTCTTTTCAAGACTCTGAATACCTTTACAGAGTACACATTTTCAATAAAAATATTTGCATTAATATATCAGATTGTACAAGAATTATGAGAGTTAGGCATGTAACAAAATTATGTTCCTCACTTTATACTCCCTGCCCGCCACATATCTTGTTTTGATATCTTGAGCTGTTCAGTAACTGAGAAAAGACTTTTGCATTTTACATGTCTCACATCATGGATAAAAGTAATTTACATCTACATGACTACTCTAAAATTTCCATTTAAGTGCTTTGCAGATGGTACAACAAATCTTTTCCTGACTATTTCTTGACTGTTCCACTCTCAAATAGTACCTGTCAGAAACGAACACCAAGATCTTTCTAGGAGATTTGATTTCTATAATTTTATTACTGTGGGCATTTCTGTCTTTGTAGATGGGTGGCAACAAAATATTTTTCATATTTGGAGGAGAAAGTTTGTGATTGAAATTTTGCGAAAATATCTTGCTGCAATGAAATATGTCTTCATTTAAATGACTGCCAACCCAGCTTATGGATCACATCCATGACACTCTCTCCTCTGTTTAATGATGATACAAAATAAGCATCCCTTCTTTGAATATTTTTGATGTCCTCTGTGAAGCCTATCCAGTAAGGGAATCATACTACACAGAAGCATCCCTTCTGTGAATATTTTTTATGTCCTCTGTGAGTCCTATCCAGTAAGGGTATCATACTATGCAGAAGTCTCCAGAAGCGGATGGACAAGTGTAGCATATGCAGTCTCCAAGGCATATTTGTTGCACATCACAAGAGTTCCATCAATACAAATCACAGTCTTTGGTTCACATTCTCCATAATATTTTATGTGATTATTTCAATTAAAGTTGTTCATAACTATAATCCCTAATTATTTAGTTCAGTCAAAAACCTTCATATTTTATGGATTTTCTTTTTGTTTCATGTGGAAGACCTAACACATTTTACTGTTTGCAACTTGCACAATACATAATCTGCAATCTAAAAGAGCTGCACAGACTTTCTCCTAAATTGTTATATAGTTTAGGAACAGCAGAGGGGCCATAAAACTTCCTTGGAGAACAACAGATATCACTTCGGTTTCATTTGAATACCTCCAGTCAATTACTACCAACTGAGACAGGAAATCACGAATGCCATCACACAACTCAGATGATACTCAATAGGCATTCAACATGATTAGAAACAGCTTGTCAGGAACAGTGTCAAAAGCTTTCTGGAAACATAGTACTATGGAATCAACTTAAGACCCCTTGTCGATAGTATTAACTACTTCATGTGAATAAAGAGTCAATAGTGTTTCAAAGAACATTTCTTGAAACAGTGATTGTTATGCATCACTAAATTGTTTTCTTTGAGGTATGTTATTATGTGGATTATTCTGTTTCAGTTTCTGTGTATTGGTGTGACATGTGGAACTATACAGTCTTTAGATACAGATATTTTGTTAATGGAGCAGCTGTGTATGATTGCTAAAATTTGAGCCATTTCTCAGTATGCTCTGAAAGGAACACAACTCATGTACAATCTTCATTGAAAGACTTGCCTTTATTAAATGATTTGAATTGGTTCGTTACCCCTGTTTCTTATTTGAATCCTGAATTATTTACTGAATCTTCTCTGGCAAAGGAGTTTTGGAAAAACATATTTAATAACTCTGCTTTAGTGGTACTGTTATCAGGAACTTTATCTTAGCTATCATGCAATGAACGTATTGGTCACCACTAGCGTACTTTACATACGATCAGAATCCCTTCAGATTTTCAGCCAGATTTTAAGAGAGAGTTTTGTGGTCAAAACAGTGGGAAGCATCAGTTTTGGATTAAGATGCAAAGTGTATTTTATCAAATAATGGAAAAATCCAGGAAGGAATAAGTACATTATTATGAAAAGGATAGATTGCTACTCACGATTTAGTGGAGATGCTGAGTCACAGATAGACATAACAAAAAGACTGTCAAACAACTAAGCTTTTGGCCAAAAAGGACTTCTTCCAAATCTCACACACACACACACAAACACACACACACACACACACACACACACACAGGCCAGAGATAGGGGCCACATGTCTGAAATGCATTTGCGTGTGTGTGTGTGTGTGTGTGTGTGTGTGTGTGTGTGTGTGTGTGTGTGTGTTTCGTCTCTGCTACATGACAATAAAGTGTATTTTATTTGTTCTTTGGTTTACAGACACAGCTTATCACTGTTATGCTTACTTTTTATTTTTATGTTTGAAGGTTCCTTGTTTACTCATGTTTTTGTGAAGTCTCATTTACTTAACTTGTAAAATAAAACAGTTATGTCAAATATCACTGACTTGTTCAATCAGCATTATCAAATAATGGAATGCAACTACAAAGTGGTGACCCCTGGGATACTGAAGAGTGCAGAGACCCCAGAAAATGTGTAAAGCAGAACAGTGATAACGATTCGACAGTCACACCTGTAAGAAGATCTGCAAAAGGCAAATAAATGACATTCAAGCTCAAATCAGAACACAAAAAACATATAATTATCCTTGCAAATGGCAAGACAGATTGATAACATGACAGTTTACTTAACGTGTCTAACACAGTTTCTCACACATGAATGAAAGTGCAGATTCCTCAGTTTCTGCCAGAAAATTGAGAGCTGTGGTTCACAATGCTGTAACTGACATTTATGCAAAACAATGACACCAGTGGCTGCATGTGGTTTGCCATAGCAGTCAACAGTTTGGATGCCTGGACAGTACCAATGATCTTTGAAATTGTATTGAAGCCACCCTCAGAGCAACAATATCTCCATGTTAGGGAAATGATAGTCTGCTGAATGTGCAAATCATTAGAACAATTCTAGTAACAGATATTAAAGGGTGAGCATATCAGGGACAGAATGCCATCAAGGATTTGGCATCACCTGAGGAGCATCAATGGAGAAGAGGGAATATCTAACACAGTGCTATGTCATGTATGGTTGAGGCAGTTATCACTACAAGTAAAAAGAGCTGTGGCACCATGCAAGAGATGCAACATGAACTCTGTACTTGCAGTAGTGGACAAAGTGTATGCAATGATAGAGCAAGCAAGCTGTTCAGTAGTGATGCAGGTAGCTAAGCACAACAGCTCAGAGGCAGCTGCTGTACAAGACAACAGCAAATCAAGCAATTATTTAGGGACCTGGTTTATTTCAAAGGACCTAGTCAAGTCTTTACAAGTTTTCTCCCGGAGTAACTTTGGCTGTGCCTACATAACCCAAGTTTCCTGCTTTTCAGAGCCAAGGCAGTTCTGGTCCTGTGCTCCATGACTAGCCACCAGCAGAACCTTACATGAGCCCCACCTCCCCCATTCTCCACTTCTTTGGTTTGTTTGATCTCCCAGACTGATCTCCACCTGGTAGCTTCCTGCTATAGCCCTATGCGTTCTTTGTGCTATTCCTTATTTGATCAAATTTCTTGATCTCATTTAACACCAGCCCTGAACACCCACTCCCAGGCTGTAGGCCTTCAGATGCCAAATGGTCAAAAAGTGATTAGCATTTGCAGCTGTTCAGTTCACTTGAATGTTGCTTCACCTACTTCACCGTAAAATGAAACAATGAAAACTCCAGGTAGGAATACTAAAAATGTAGGAAAAGGTAGATTGCTACTTACTGTATAGATAACACACTAAGTTGCAGATGGGAACAACTAAAAGACACTTACACATAAGGTTTTGGGCTGACCGTTCATCATAAAAAGAGAAGCACACACGATGTACTCACACAAGCAAGCTTGCCTCAGCACACACAAGACCGCCAACTCTGTCAGCTTGGACCAGGATGCAACTATCACGTGGGATGGAAGTAGCAGCCTGGATGGGGTGGGCAAGGTGAAGAGGAAGGGATAGCAGAGTATGGGTGGTAGAAGAAAGAAGCACTGTCTGGCAATGCGTGCATGGACTAGAACACCAGCACACTCTGCATCAGGACGTTGTTGGTAGGAAGATGGGGTAGGAAGATGGGATAAAATGAAGTGTAAAGGAGAGGAGTAGGGAAATATGGGTGGATACATTGACAGGAGAGTGGAAAACAATGAGGGTGGAAGGACAGAGGGGGTGGAAACTGTTGGGTGAAGGATGTGGGGTCAGCATGTTACCGTAAGTTGAGGTTGCAACAATTATGGGAGCAGAGAATGGGTTGTAAGGACAGTTTGGAAGACCTGGTGGAGGAAGGGAGCATCCATATGGCTCACTTAGTGCGGCAGCCATTGAAATCAATCATGTTATGTTCAGCTGTATGTCTTGTCACGTGGTGGTCTACTCTGCTCTTGGCCACAGTTTGGCAGTGGCCACACATCCTGGTGGACAGCTGATTGGTAGTCATATCAATACGAAAAGCTGTGCAATGATTGCAGCAGAGTTGGTGCATGACATGAGTGCTTTTACAGGTGGTCTGGCCCTGATGGAGTAGGATAAACCTGTGATAGGACTAGAATAGGAAATGCTGGGTTCCTTTGTGGCTGATTCTTGGGGGAGGGGGAAGGATTGGGTTTGTAAGGGGAAATGGCATGGGAGATCTGTTTGCCGACTAGGTCAGGGGGTAGGGCCTGTGTGGGAAGGCCTTGGCGAGACCCTCAGCATACTGGGCAAAGGAGTTCTTCTCACTGCAGATATGCCATTCCTGAGTGGCCAGTCTGTATGGAAGGGATCTTTTGGTGTGAAAGGGTTTATGCAGACTACCCTGTGGCACAACTTGCAGCTGAACAAAAGATGATTGATTTCAATGGCTTCCTCACTACCCAAGCCATCTGGAACTTCCCTCCATCACCAGCTTTTCTGAAATGCACTGATGGGAGTTATCCTTACAACATATTCTCTGCTCCTGTAGTTATCCTGGCCTCAACCTGTGGTAACATACTATCTCCACACCCTCCACTCAACAGTTTCCACTCTCTCTGTCCTGTCACCTCCTCCCCACTGTCGTCCCTCTTTGTTTGCCACTCTCTGCCAACACACCAACTTTTCTTTCTCCACTCCTTTCCTTTTTTGCACCATTTTTCTCCATGTCCCTGCCCCACAACCCACTGATGCTGTGCCTGTTAGCATTCTAGTCCCTGCACACTCTGCCAGACTGCTGGCTGGTGTGGCCGAGCAATTCTAGGCGCTTCAGTCTGGAAGCATGCGACCGCTACAGTTGCAGGTTCGAATCCTGCCTCCTTAGGTTGGTTAGGTTTAAGTAGTTCTAAGTTCTAGGGGACTGATGACCTCAGATGTTAAGTCCCATAGTGCTCAGAACCATTTGAACCATCTGCCAGACTGTGCTCCTCTCTTCACCACACTTTCACTGCTATCTTCCCTTTTCCTTTCTGTTTTCCGGCCACTCCAGATTGCTGCTTCCATCCCATGTGTTGCATTCTGGTCCAAGTTGCTGGAGTTGGCAGTTGTGAGGTAAGGTGTCCTTACATGTGTGAATGAATGGTGCATATTTCTCTTTTTCTGATGAAGGCTGAGGCCTAAAGGGTATGTGTAAGTGTCTTTTAATTATTCCTGTCTGTAACTTAGCATGTTATCTTTATGGTAAGTAGCAATCTATCTTTTCCTACAGTGTTGATTGTAAAATAAGAGGATTTGACTTTCTCTGCTTTCTCTTTTTTTTTGCATTCTTCTTCTCACTTTGTAGCCTTTCTCTGTCCATGCTTTTTTTAGTAAGTGGCAGTACAATGTATTAAGTGATATAATGTGGAATACTTGTTGTTGTTGTTGTGGTCTTCAGTCCTGAGACTGGTTTGATGCAGCTCTCCATGCTACTCTATCCTGTGCAAGCCCCTTCATCTCCCAGTACCTACTGCAACCTACATCCTTCTGGATCTGCTTAGTGTATTCATTTCTTGGTCTCCCTCTACAATTTTTACCCTCCACGCTGCCCTCCAATACTAAATTGGTGATCCCTTGATGCCTCAGAACATGTCCTACCAACCGATTCCTTCTTCTGGTCAAGTTGTGCCACAAACTTCTCTTCTTCCCAATCCTATTCAATACTTCCTCATTAGTTATGTGATCTACCCATCTATTCTTCAGCATTCTTCTGTAGCACCACATTTCGAAAGCTTCTATTCTCTTCTTGTCTAAACTATTTATCGTCCATGTTTCACTTCCATACATGGCTACACTCCATACAAATACTTTCAGAAATGACTTCCTGACACTTAAATCTATACTCGATGTTAACAAATTTCTCTTCTTCAGAAACGCTTTCCTTGCCATTGCCAGTCTACATTATATATCCTCTCTACTTTGACCATCATCAGTTATTTTGCTCCCCAAATAGCAAAACTCCTTTACTACTTTAAGTGTCTCATTTCCTAATCTAATTCCCTCAGCATCACCTGACTTAATTCGACTACATTCCATTATCCTCGTTTTGCTTTTGTTGATGTTCATCTTATATCCTCCTTTCAAGACACTGTCCATTCCATTCAACTGCTCTTCCAAGTCCTTTGCTGTCTCTGACAGAATTACAATGTCATCGGCGAACCTCAAAGTTTTTATTTCTTCTCCATGGATTTTAATACCTACTCCGAATTTTTCTTTTGTTTCCTTTACTGCTTGCTCAATATACAGATTGAATAACATCGGGGAGAGACTACAACCCTGTCTTACTCCCTTCCCAACTACTGCTTCCCTTTCATGTCCCTCGACTCTTATAACTGCCATCTGGTTTCTGTACAAATTGTAAATAGCCTGCCGCTCTCTGTATTTTGCCCCTGCCACCTTTAGAGTTTGAAGGAGAGTATTCCAGTCAACATTGTCAAAAGCTTTCTCTAAGTCTACAAATGCTAGAAACGTAGGTTTGCCTTTCCTTAATCTTTCTTCTAAGATAAGTCGTAAGGTCAGTATTGCCTCACGTGTTCCAGTATTTCTACGGAATCCAAACTGATCTTCCCCGAGGTCGGATTATACTAGTTTTTCCATTCGTCTGTAAAGAATTCATGTTAGTATTTTGCAGCTGTGGCTTATTAAACTGATTGTTCGGTAATTTTCACATCTGTCAACACCTGCTTTCTTTGGGATTGGAATTATTATATTCTTCTTGAAGTCTGAGGGTATTTCGCCTGTTTCATACATCTTGCTCACCATATGGTAGAGTTTTGTCTGGACTGGCTCTCCCAAGGCTGTCAGTAGTTCCAATGGAATGTTGTCTACTCCCGGGGCCTTGTTTCGACTCAGGTCTTTCAGAGCTCTGTCAAACCCTTCACGCAGTATTGTATCTCCCATTTGATCTTCATCTACATCCTCTTCCATTTCCATAATATTGTCCTCAAGTACATCGCCCTTGTATAGACCCTCTATATACTCCTTCCACCTTTCTGCTTTACCTTCTTTGCTTAGAACTGGGTTTCCATATGAGCTCTTGATATTCATACAAGTCGTTCTCTTATCTCCAAAGGTCTCTTTAATTTTCCTGTAGGCAGTATCTATCTTACCCCTAGTGAGATAAGTCTCTACATCCTTACATTTGTCCGCCAGCCATCCCTGCTTAGCCATTTTGCACTTCCTGTCGATCTCATTTTTGAGACGTTTGTATTCCTTTTTGCCTGCTTCATTTACTGCATTTTTGTATTTTCTCCTTTCATCAATTAAATTCAATATTTCTTCTGTTACCCAAGGATTTCTACTAGTCCTCGTCTTTTTACCTACTTGATCCTCTGCTGCCTTCACTACTTCATCCCTCAAAGCTACCCATTCTTCTTCTACTGTATTTCTTTCCCCCATTCCTGTCAATTGTTCCCTTATGCTCTCCCTGAAACTCTGTACAACCTCTGGTTCTTTCAGTTTATCCAGGTCCCATCTCCTTAAATTCCCACCTTTTTGCAGTTTCTTCAGTTTTAATCTACAGGTCATAACCAATAGATTGTGGTCAGAGTCCACATCTGCCCCTGGAAATGTCTTACAATTTAAAACCTGGTTCCTAAATCTCTGTCTTACCATTATATAATCTATCTGATACCTTTTAGTATCTCCAGGGTTCTTCCATATATACAACCTTCTTTCATGGTTCTTAAACCAAGTGTTAGCTATGATTATGTTGTGCTCTGTGCAAAATTCTACCAGGCGGCTTCCTCTTTCATTTCTTAGCCCCAATCCATATTCACCTACTACGTTTCCTTCTCTCCCTTTTCCTACACTCGAATTCCAGTCACCCATGACTATTAAATTTTTGTCTCCCTTCACTATCTGAATAATTTCTTTTATTTCATCATACATTTCTTCAATTTCTTCATCATCTGCAGAGCTAGTTGGCATATAAACTTGTACTACTGTAGTAGGTGTGGGCTTCGTATCTAACTTGGCCACAGTAATGCGTTCACTATGCTGTTTGTAGTAGCTTACCCGCATTCCTATTTTCCTATTCATTATTAAACCTACTCCTGCATTACCCCTATTTGATTTTGTGTTTATAACCCTGTAGTCACCTGACCAGAAGTCTTGTTCCTCCTGCCACCAAACTTCACTGATTCCCACTATATCTAACTTTAACCTATCCATTTCCCTTTTTAAATTTTCTAACCTACCTGCCCGATTAAGGGATCTGACATTCCACGCTCCGATCCTTAGAATGCCAGTTTTCTTTCTCCTGATAACGACATCCTCTTGAGTAGTCCCCGCCTGGATACTTAACAGTCTGTAATATGGTCTATGATGTACAATGAGAAGAGATTAATTGCACCACTGCATTAGAGTATACCATTTTATGTCAGTCAAGTAACAAAACCAATTATTTTGGGTTACTTTACTTTCAGCTATTATCCCCCTACAGACAGTGAAGTTATGTTGAATAGTTATGTATTATGATAGCCAGGAGAGAAAGTGGTGACACAGAGCAGTATAATTAATGAAGATACCTTTCCATTATTGTGAAGATGGCCAAGTGGTGTTAAATAGTCTATTTTATGCTGCCACCCTTAGAGATCAGAGTAGAACTACAACTATGTCTCACTTTACCATGCATTGAGTTTGCAGTTGAGGCAGCAATGTGATTTTAGAGTTATTTAAGCTGGAGCCCCTGTCACCTGTGAACACTTGCTATAAGCAGAGACTGAAGAATGCAAATATGTGGTCACCTAAGCCAGCCAGGTGCAGACACACTACCACTACTCTTTCCCTTCTTCATTTCTTCATCTTGTCTGCCATAATAAGTCCAGTTTTCATGTGAGGGACCAATACATAAGTATGATATTGCAGGCTTTTAAGCTCATTTGTTGTCTAGGTGTTTAAAGAATTTAATTTTGGGGAAACTAATCCATTTTCTTTTGAGAGAGCTTTTGTTTACTGTAGGTGTTTTAAGTCTTTGCTTTTCTCTAACTAAGAATTTATGTGAGGCAATGTACTCGTTTGGTTGACTACCACATTTTGCATAGGTTTTATATGGTCATGGACATTGAGGATCTTTGGAGAAAGAGTCCAGATTTATTTTTTACGAAACTGCACACAAGTGTGAAAGTGCAGTAATTGAGGTGTTAAAAGATACCACAACACATTTATAATGCAAGTGAATGGTAAGAACCTGTATGACAAAGTGCACTTTTATTATTTTAAGCAGTGTACATTATTCAGTTTTGTTTTAGAATTTTGATGTTGTGCTGTATTTTCCTTGGAGACGCTAGGTCATGGAAGTCCTACCATTGTTGATAAGGATTTCGTTATGTCTATTCCGGGATTTCTTTTGAAATAATACATTCTGTTTAACTTGCTACTTAAGTTTTTCTACAGTACTATACTTTACAGTCTGCTTTGTTAAGCATTTCATTTGTTTTCAATTCTAGGACGTGCAGCCCCTCTCTGTAGTGTCTATTCTGTTTGTATTATATTGCTCAATGGACCATTATACTTCAAGTTTTCACCTAATTTTTTTAAACTAATGTTCCACTGCTCTGCATATGGACAAAGTCAACAGCCAGTTTAGAAGTGTTAGTTTTGTTATTTTCTTTCAAGGCACCACTCACAAGGATTGCACATTTTTAATTATTATGTCTCCTGAGCTGACTATTTCCTTTCAGTCCCTCTTCATAACCTGTGTCCCATGAACTTAATATGCACTCTTTTCTTACCTACTTGTTATTCATGGTATCTGAAGTCTGAATAGCAGTATTTCTTATTGCACACCAGTATCAAAATCTGGTACCCTTCCATATCAAAATTTTCACCATCTTGAAGTGACTCTGTTGTGGGTTTTTATGTAGCCAACAAATCCCTAAAATAGATGGCCAACATTTTTTAACTCTCCCTCCCTGCCTCTTGCAACACTGCTGCATTTCCCCTGATCTTCTGCATTACTGCACTTCATTCCATCCTCCCCCCCCCCTTTCGCTTCCCTTCACACCTTCAGTAACAGCCCACCATTCGTCTTCCTCTACCTGTCTTCCTCTCTTCCTATACATCCCCCCCGCCCCCTTCCACGCCCATAACAAACAGTGACTCTTCTGTCTTGCAGTTTTCTGTTACTCTGAATGGGGATGGGCTATGTAATATAATTAAAGATTTTGTACTTCTTTATTTTAACATGAATCAAGTTACACTGTTGTATTTTAACATGGGCTGATACAGCTAACATTTGGGTTATGTGTTTTATGATACATCATCCCTTTGACTTGCTAATTGAATTCTGCACTGTATTCAAATTGTGTTAGCATTCTGTAGCCTGTGGAACTTTGTGCAACTACTAGCTGTAACTAATAGATGGAGGTTGTAGCAAGATTTTACGTGTGTTATTACTCTTTCTCAAATATACTTAATGCTGTTCTAATCCAAGTCAGGTATTAATGTTTTGCTCTGATTTATTATGTTTGTCACCCATATACATTGATTATCATGTAATTAAATACTGTGTTATGTTGACAATGAATTTTATATTTTTGGGAATTGGTTCCACTACGTAGCAATTAGATTAGTATTTGCCAGACAAGATAAACAATTAACCATGTCTAGGGGCACCTGTAAACCATTAAAAAATCAGTGCTGATTCAATCCAACCAGTACCTACTCTCATATTAGCAGATGTACTGCATAAGCAGTAGTTGGCACTGAAAGTCAGTAAGCAGACCTGTACCAAGAAGATGAAGACAGATATCCATCACTTCAGAAGAAGGAAACAGACAGTTAGCAAGTGAAGAAACACAATCTGGTATGTTGGTAGCACCTGTGTTTTGGTTATTGGACTACCAGATACACATCCTCATGTGTGTACCCATATGGCTTCAGTGACCTGTAGTACATGCAGCAAGCCACAAAATTCCACCAATTTACAAGTAAATGCACAGTGTTCAATATTAATCTACTGATTAATGACACTGATCATACATGCAGAGAACTGATCATGCTTGCTCATGTTATCACACTGGTTATATGTAGGGGCCAAAAAAGCAAGCCATTGCTGTCTGATCGACTCATGTTCTGAAGTAAGTAAGCTACCAGTTCGCCAGGATGAGAATGGATCTTTAGCCATGTCTACCTATTCTATGGTAGGCAACCATTTGTCTATAACAATATATGATGCATGTGAGGTGGAAGTTAAACTGGGTTTCAGCAGGAAGTTCATGCTCACAAATGAGGTAAAACTGATATTAGGGGTGGAATTTGTTAGTCAACAAAGGCTGGAGATTAAACTCAGTACAGTGCAGATTACGACTGATGGTGGAGACATTACTAGTACTATAGGCAATGGTGCTACAAATACAATCTCCTCACCATGCACCTCAATTCTGAAAGATGCTAGAGAAAATTTTTATTGCCAAATAGATGATGAATACCGTGGTGCACCATATCAAAATGGCAACTGGCCAAACAGACTCGCAACAGTGAAGGAGATTAGCACTCAACTGTTTTGCTGCAGTGAAAGTAGAGTTTGAAGAGATGTTGCAATCTGGTATTACGTGCAGATCAGGCAGCCTGTGCACATCACCACTGTATTTGATAAAGAGGAAGGTAGTGCCTGATGCCCTGTGGAAATTGCCACACATTAAATGCATGTACCATCCCGAATCACTATTTAGTCCCTAACATAAGACATTTGACAAATATGTTAACCAGAACTACAGCCATGAGGATGGTTGATTGTAAGAAGGCTTACAGTCGGGTACTGGTAGCAGAAGAGTACATTCCCAAGATTGCACTAATAATACTATTTTTCCTTTTGAATACCTTAATATGCCATTCGGTGTAAAAAATGTTGCCAAGATGTGGCTGCACTTTATAGATGAGGAGTTATGGGAGCTGAATTTCTCTGTTTAAATTATCTTGATGATGTCATAGCATTTTACCAAATGGCATCATTGCATAAGGAGCTGAGCAGTGTCCAGTTGGATAAGCAGACATGGAGCATAATTTATTCTGTGCCAGAGCTGGTAACGTACAATTTCAGCAGCTGGTGTTTGTCCATTAAAGAAGAAAACTGCAGTGAGCAGTTAAGAAGACATCTGGAAACTGAACTTCTATCGACAACACGTATTGAAAGTGACAAAGATTCTGACACTGCTGACAGCAGCACTGTCAGGCAGTTACACAACAGGCTGATGTCACCTGCAATGTACACCAGGGATGCAGCACACCTTCAAAAGTGTACAAGCAAACTTACAGACAATGTCACACTGTCCCACCCACTCCGTGATGCGCCATTATCTATAGCAGTAGATGCTAACCAGTGCACTATAGACACAAGTCTCCACCATTGTGTCAGATGGATTTGGAAGCCCTTGGATTTTTTGCCCTATAAGCTCACAAAGGCTCAAACCAAGTAGAGTGCATATGACCAACAGCTGTTAGTTGTATATGAAGCTGTGCAGCACTTCCACACACATGTCAAGGGTAGATGATTCATAATTTATACGGACCACAAACCAACCATGTCACTTTTAGAAAGATCAAGGATAGCTATTATCCAGCACAGGTTTGCCAGCTAGAATTTATCAGACAGTTTAAAACAGACATAAGTCACATAAAAGGGGCAGCAAACATCATTTACATAACTGTGTATAATAAAACATTTAAAACGAGTTTTGGTGACTCACTGAATAGTATTATTGAATAATGAAACATAACTACAAAACTATTATTAGCACGTCACACTGAAACCTGCAGAAAGTTTTAAGCCTTTGCCAGTTAAGGCATGGTTTGACCCATTATACACCTCTAATGGATCTATTTCATACCAGGATCTATATAACATGATGTGTCAACAAATGAAAGAGTGAATGCATGAATAAAATTATTCAGGATATGAAAATGTGAAATATGGCGTCCCTCAAGGATAAGTATTAGGACCCATTCTGTTTCTCCTGTATGTCAATGATCTTATGTACAACAAGTATTGCCAAACTACCCTCCAATTTACAGACAATACAAGCTTCCTTATTATTGGTAAAACAGAAGAAAAACTAAAAGACTCCGCTATCCAAACAATGACAGTGTAGAACAGTGGTCCAGCTACAACAAGCTAATTATAAACAAAGAAAAGAAAGTAGCACTGAACTTCTATAATGTAAAAGGAAGACAACATCCAAACATAGAAATAGAACTTAGGGACAGAGTTCTTGAAAGTGTTGACAGCACTAAATTTCTGGGACTCTGGCTCCAGAACAACACAAAATGGGAGGTACACATTGAATATTTGCAAAGAAAACTAAGCAAATCCTGTTACATGATACGGATCTTAAAAACTTGTTGCAGCAAAGCCAGCCTGTTAAATGTATACTACTCCTATGTGCATTCTGTAATTAAATATGGCATAATCTTCTGGGGCAATACAACAAAAAATATTAAACTTTTCAGGATGCAAAAGAGAATACTAAGAACTATTGAAGGGGTAAACAATACGAAATCATGCATACCCATATTCGAAAAACTGTCAGTTCTTCCTCTTCCTTGCATTTTTATCTACGAAACATCAGTTTTCATCAAACAATATATCAATAGACACCCAGATATCTTATTAAAAATGAAGATATACATGCACACAATACAAGGCAAAAATCTGACCTTCATATGAAACAGGTGAGAACATCATTGTGCCAAAAAGGCACACTACATACTAGGATAAAGATTTTCAATAATCTACCTAAACATATTAAATCAATAGGTAAACTCTGTAGTTTCAAGGCTGAAGTAAAGGCATATTTAATTGATCATTGTTTTTACAGTCTGACAGAATATATAAAAAGCCAAACAACAAAATTAAAGATGCATTATTAATACTCTACTTTGTATGTTGCCTGTAATATTTGTTGTATTTATGAATCTTTGCTATATTACTTCAATATCTAGTCCATAGGATTGCAATACAAACTGTATTTTATCTTGTAAATACCTAACCATGTCCAATATCCTTGTATATATTCTATACATATAGGATTTGAAGGACTAAATAAATAAATAAATAATGACTAAACTAAGTGAAAAAGTGTTATAAACTGATAGCAAGACATTAGCAATTTTGCTTCCACAATTATCTATTAATGAAACGATTTAATCAAAATTGTCACATACCTTCAATGTTACATGTATTATATGTTAGGTAAGAGGCAATTACGGGCTCAAAAAATTGTAAATAGTAACCTGCTCCTATTGTTTGAACAGAGATAAAATGCATATAATTACACACAAGGAAGAAGGAGAGTAATGCTGCCATAAAACGTATGAGTAACATTGAGGAATTCAGTTTTGTTATACTTGCTCCCATTAATGTGACACAGTTGCTAACTTTATAAAGCATGACTGTCAGGAAGTAACAGTCATTTTGTTGTTCTTATCTGTGACTCGGCATCTTTGCTATATGGTGAGTAGCAACTATCCTTTTCGTAATATTGTTACATTTAATCCTTGATTTTCCATTGTTCAACAAAAAAAATGTGTGTGTTAGTGTGTGTACTTAAACTGAAAAACAGAGGTAGTCTGGAAGCTTTGCTATTATGTGTGTCTACCACCCCACCTGTTAATCAACCTCAGATGGATGTGTGTGTTTCTTGCATCACATCAGTGTTTGAAAGTTCAGGTTTAATTCTCTGTTGATCTCTACAAATAAATGTCAAAATCATCTAAAGATAGGTGAGCTGACCAGTACTGATGTATAAGAAACCCATAATGCACTCAGTGCAGACTGTGCACTCACAGGACTCATTCATTCCAAAGAACGGTCGATCGCCACACTCGCCATCGAGGTGGACCTGCATCACAGTCATCTGAATGGAGGCCTCACTAGCATCACGTGGGCCCTCGGTTGATGCATCTTCCCTGATGATTGCTTCATAGCGTGACAGGGCTTCTGACAGTATGGCACACTCTGGCCCTAGTGTCTGCAGACAGAAAGTACCAAATGTCGCACTGTAGCAGTTTTTCCACCACCTTACATTGTCAAACATAACGAAATTTGTATTATATATATCACATTTTTCTTTGCTATTAAGTTAGAAATTTTTACAGGAGTGCAAGAAGAAACCTGCTACGGCATCTACGAGTGGAGGAAGGAAACTGTAGGGGAGCAGACAACATATTAGAGACAATGATGGGGGAAGTGATTTCACAGAGATACAAATGCAAGATAGGACTAGGTGGAGGACAAGATGAAATTTATTTTCATTTTTTATTTATTTTACTATAAATTAGGTTGTTACAGTGAGCAAGGGAAGTGCTAGGAAATGGAACACGTCAACCTTTACCAAGTAATTTTCTACAAGTAATTAAATTAGTAGTATATTTAAAATGGTGTAATTACAGTGATTCTACCACAACATACAATGACAAAATCTTTCTCTTATTAATATAGATATCTTATAACTGAATATCAGAACTTGTAATACAGTTCAACATTTGCACTACTATGACACTTCTGTAATAAATGGACACTCTAGTTTTAAGTAATTTACAACAGATTTCACTAAATGAGTAAAGAAAATTCTAGAGGATATTACTTCAATCAGCTCCTCTGTTATAAAGTTACACTGTGCAACTGTTTCTGATGTCCATTGCGAAAGCATTGAAGATTTGTGCGCTTCAGTAATATACTCCTTTAGGCTAAAGACTGGTTTTGACCTTGTGTTATTTTCATGGTACTGTACTGCCCTCTTGTAGGTAGAGTAATAAAGCACACATGAGAAAAAATGTCAGTGTGACTATCTTTAATTTTCAAAAGGGATTCCTGCATGGATGGCTTTCACTCATAATTTATTGAGAAACAAGGCTTTATTTGACCAGCAACTGATTTGTCCACCCCACTCCCACTCCCTCCACAAAAAATTATGCAGTAAGACAATAATGAACGAAAATATCCTCAGTTTGCAGCTTTAATAGCATCTTTAACTGCAGTTACATGTACAGCAAAAGTTACTGAGCTAAAGCAGTACAACCAGTCAATAATTTGGAGAACTTGTCTAGTCTGATGTCAATGTGTATCCCTAACACATTTTGAATATTTATTTTCTTTATCTGCTGACTGCTGTATTTCAAAGTCATGTCTTTGACTTTCTGTGACAATTGGAAAGGTATGTACTACATCTCTTTTTTTAATATTTCAAGTGAGTCTAAAATTTAAAGTGCATCCAATCCAGCTGATCCGTTTTTTTCAATATTCAAGAAAATGATGCCAGATCTCACAAGTCTGATGTGTGGTATTCTGTCAACTATGCTCAAAACCTCCTCACAGTTCTTCTACAGACTGAAAGACTGTTTACTAATATAAGAAACAGCAAATGACCCAGTACAAAGCCTTGTGGTTTTCCAATGTTTACTGTGCTCCACTCTGATGAAGATGGTGTTTCATGTTCATTCACTGACTGATATTGTCCTGTTTTCTGTCTGTTAGATAAGACTAAAACCACATCCCTACTTCCCCACTTTGACCACAAGCCCCTTTTTTCCATGAAATAAGTGTCACATCCATTTTCATAAGATCTACTGCCTTTACTGTTCATGCCAGCCTTTTACTGTATACTGGAATTTGATTGGATCTGATGTGACTTTTATTCCATCTTATTAAATAATTAATTATGTAAAGGAAAAAGTCATACCTTCAGTGATATTGCACTTGTAGCCACTGAATAGGCCAACTGTGTTGTCTACCGAGGGTAAGGTCAAGTTGATGTACATCTATATGAAGGAAACAAACTTGAAAACAGTATTTAGAAAGAAGATGAAAGAGAAGATATGGTATTTTGAGAACAATCTAACAGACCATTGAAAGACCAAAGTAGAAACAAGGCATCTCTCATAATTATCATTGTATTATAACCATATGCTTTGAGGAGAGTGACGAACGCTGTCTGGTGGAGTGTGCGGTGACTAGACTGCAGACAGAAGGTTGTGGGACAAAGAGATGGGGGAAAAAGGGGAGGACCTGGGAAAGCTGGGTGGATGCATTGGTAGAGAGATGCAATTGAACAGTGTGGGAGACAAGAATGGGGAGGAAATAATAGGACAAAAAGCGTGGAAAGTGTTGGGTGGAGGGTGTTGGGACAGTATGTTACCATAGATTGAGGCTGGGATAATTACAGGAGTGGAGAATGTGTTGTAAGGATAACTCCTATCTGCGCAGTTCAGAAATGCTGGTGGTCGAGGAAAGGATCCAGATGGCTTGGGTAGTAAAGCAGCCATTGAAATGAAGTGTGTTATGTTCAGCTACATGTTGTGCCACAGAGTGGTCTAATTTGCTCTTGACCACAGTTTAGCAGTGGCCATTCATCCTGGTGGACAGCTGGTTGGTAGTCATACCAATATAAAAAGTTGTGCAGTGATTGCAGCAGAGTTTGTAAATGACGTGGCTGCTTTCACAGGCAGCCTGGCCCCCAGTGGGATAGGATAAATCTGTGACAGGACTGGAGTGAGTGGGTAGACTGGGCAGGTTTTGTACCTGGGTCTTCCACAGCAATATGATCCCTATGCCACTTCCAATCCCACCCTCTTACCAAAAGGATCATATCCTTGTGGAAGACGCAAGTAAAAAACCTTCCCTACCCACCCACCAAGCACTTCCTATTCCAGTTCTGTCACAGGTTTATCCTACCCCATCAGGGGCTGGGCCACCTGTGGAAGCAGCCATGTCACTTATCAGCTCTGCTGCAACCATTGCACAGCTTTTCATATTGGTATGATTACCAACCAGATGTCCACCAGGATGAACGGCCACTGCCAAACTGTGGCCAAGAGCAAAGTAGACCACGCTGTGGCACAACAAGCAGCTGAACAAGACACACTTTATTTCAATGGGCATCTGAATCCTTCCCTGCACCACCAGCCTTTTTTAACTGCACAGATGGGAGTTATCCTTACAACACATTCTCCGCTCCCCTAATTATCTCAGCCTCAACCTACTGTAACACAATGTCTTCACACCCTCTGCTCAACAGTTTCCACCCCTCCTGCTTTATCATCTCCTCCTCATTCTTGTTTCCCATCCTG
Organism: Schistocerca piceifrons; assembly: GCF_021461385.2. Taxonomy (NCBI): domain Eukaryota; kingdom Metazoa; phylum Arthropoda; class Insecta; order Orthoptera; family Acrididae; genus Schistocerca; species Schistocerca piceifrons. Next base: position 126,953,811 of record NC_060142.1, on the reverse strand, counting down.
TTTATTTGAAACCCTCTGCCAACGCATCTGCCTGTCTTTCCCCACTCCTCTCCTTTTCTGTTCCTTTTTTCCCTCACCTTCCTGTCCCACAACCTTCTGCTGCATCTGTCAGCACTTAAGTCCATACACACTCCACCAGACAGCATTCATCTCTCTCCCCACCTGTACTCTACCTTCTCTTCCCCTACCCCTTCCCCACCCCCTTCAGATTGCTGCTTGCATTCCACGTGGTGTTGCATTCTGGCCCGAGGTGCTTGCGAGCAAGCAAGCGAGCCAGTGAGACAGAGAGAGAGAGAGAGAGAGAGAGAGAGAGAGAGAGAGAGAGTGGATAAGTGAGTAAGTGAGTACCGGGATGTGTCCTCTTTACTGACGAAGTCTGTAACCGAAAGCTATGAGTGAGTGTCTTGTAATCGTGCCTGTCTGCAACTTGATGTGCCTTCTTTATGGCAAGCAATCTGTCTTTTCCTACATTGTGGATATTCCTACTTTGAGTTTCCATTGTTTGATTCTATCTGGTATGCTATTTGTATGAGACAGGCAAAGTGCCTTCAGACTTAAAGAACACTGTAATAATTCCTATTCCAAAGAAGGTGTATGCTGTCAGGTATGAATATTACCAAACCATCAGTTGAATACCATGGTTGCAAAATACTAACACCAATTATTTACAGAACAGTGAAAATACCGGTAGGAGGTAACCTCAGGGAAGATCAGTTTGAGTTCTGGAGAAATGTGGGAACGCACCAAACAGTACTGAACCTATGATTTATATTAGAAAGCAAAATTACATTTATAGCACTTGTTGATTTAGAGAAATCTTTTGACAGCGTTGACTGGAAAATACTCTGTGAAATTCTGAAGGTAGCAGACAAAAAATATGGGGAGTGTAAGATTATTTACAGTTGTACAGGAACCAGACTGCACTGCTGAGAATCAAAGGAAATGAAATGTGTCATAAATTGTTTCCAGTATTATACAATCTGAATGCTGAACAAGCAGTAAAGGAAACAAGGGATAAATTTGGAAAGGTAATTAGAGTTCAGGAAAAAAATTAAAATGCTGAGGTTAGCCAACAACATTTTGTCAGACATGGAAAAGGACTTGGAAGATCAGTTGGAAAGAATGAATAAAGATTTGAAAAGAGGTTATAAGTTGAACATCAACAAAAGCAAAACAAGGATAATGGAATGCAGGCAATATTTTGTGAATAAAACTGTCCAGATTGCCTATTAAAATTTCTTTATATTTTATTATGATGGTTCAACTACTGTCATCAACAGATATCAAAAAGCTTTTAACAGATAAAATATGGCTCTGTCAGCACTAAAACCTATGTTTCAGTAGCCAACACATCACAGCAAATAAAGAAATTTCAATATGTGGTCTAGACGGTGTTATTCTTTTAATAACATCAAAAGTAAATTTAAATGTAAGGAAGTCTCTTCTGAAGATATAAAGTGCGGCATTATATGGAAGTGAACCACAGATGATAAACAATTATGATAATAAGAGAATGGAAGTTTTTCAAATGTGAAGCTGCAGGCATTTTCCTGTTTCTGTGCCAGCCTCATTGTTTTTCATCCCCTGAGGAACCGTGTCCATCAATGCACAATGTCACCACGTTCTTTTGTTTTCAACCTTTCTCCACATGAAACCAATGGACTTCAACACTTTTCTCAGGATGGTACTATTCCATCTCCACCCAGTCATCAAGATTGTTCAAGAATTTGCACGAGTTTTCGAACATTGGGCACTGCCTTTTGCGTACTGTACAACTCTTCTTTGTGTCCCTGATGATACATTTGTTGAATTCATCAACAACTTCTTTGATTTCCTCCTCCTCCTCCTCCTCCTCCTAAGTTGGAGAGAATTAACTGTTTTTATACAAACTGAAATATTTTCAGGTATGGGTTAACATGTATTATTACTACATTCATCTTTCTTTCTACAGATAGTGCTCTGCCAGTAATAGAATATGAGTACACATTTTACAATAATTGGCACTAAATGTGGAGCTGTTTTGAGTTACCCTCTAACAGCAGTACAATTGAAACTGCACAACCTCTTTTTGCTGAATGTTCCTGGGGATACTTTCGTGTGATTCCTTGGCAAACTATATAATTCTAGCAATGGTATACTGCCTCTTTCCAGTGTACATCACAGCTCTAAGGGAAGATTATGTAATCAGATGTAACAGTTCTTTTTGAGTTCCCTCAGCATCACAGCACTTCACCACATTCAACATCATTTTCCAGCACTTGCTTTCTTTTTCAAACTGGAGTCAAAGCCAACCCCTATACTGGGCTAGAAACTGCATCCTCACTCATTTTTGAAAAACAGTGAGAAAAGAGTAAGAAAACACAGGTAAGACATGTCTTTGGCTTGGAATCTCATTCACTGGAGTAGAATTGTCTTCAATGATGAGCCCCCTTCAAACTGAGCCCCGATGACCATCAAAGACGTGTCTGGAGCTGGACAGTGGTGGTGTGATACCAGCCTGACTGTCAATCAACATATGACCCATCAACTCTGAGTGATGGTCTGGGGTGCCATTTCTTTTTATATCAGAACCTGTTTGGCTGTCATCCCTTACAGCACAGTAGTATGTCGACAATATTCTACACCCAATTTTGTTGCCCTTCATGGCAAGCCATCCTCGGCTTACATTTCAGCAAGAAAATGCCAGCCTGCACACAGTAAGTATTTCTATCACTTGTATTCATGCTTTCCAAAGGTTGCCTTGGCTACCAAGGTTGCCAGATCTCTCCCCAATTGAGAATGTTTGGAGTATTATGGGCAGGGCCAACCAGCTCAGGATTTCAATTGGACAAAATTTGGCATGGTATCTTTCAGGAGGCCACCCAACAACTTTGTCAATCAATGCAAAGTTGAATAACTGCTTGCTAAAGAGCCAGAGGTGATTAACACATTACTGACTTTTTTAATTTATGAACCTCTTTCTCTTGAAAAAAATCATCCAACTTTTCTGGAATTGTAATCATTTGTTTGTCTATATATATACACAATCAAATCTATCGATTTCTATTCCATTCAGATAATTCCTTCTGTCTCTAACTCTCTCTCTCTCTCTGTCTCTCTCTCTCTCTCTCTCTCTCTCTCTCTCTCTCTTTCTCTCTGTGTGTTCTGCTGGCTAGCTTGCACAGGAGCCATTACCACAATTTTACTCCAATGGGATGCTTTAGAGATTCACTTAAAATTGACTAAGGCTATACTGTTCCAAAATCGCATCTTATACTTTTACCTAAACCTAATGTATTAAGTCCTCGATTTTTGAAACACACACCAAAAATAATCAGTGAATGTAATTGCATGTTTCAGGCTAAAAATGTTGAGCCTCTTCAGCATACTATCAGGTCTACATAATTCGCTGCTGAAATATCTGTCAATTTTAGTTCCCACAGAGCAATTAAATAATGCAGAGGAGCAAGATTTCACAGGGTTCAGTTTCATAGATTATGTGATGAGAATTGAATGTAGAAGCTTAGGATTTTGTTTCAATGAAACAACAGGTGGTATTGAGTGAAATGATTTAAGTACCATTTATCTATGACTTGTGCCAAGAAATTCAAAAACTAAGCCCAAAAATCCGGAAGTCTTTAGAAAAAAATTCCCGTTTCTCACCCGACCTGACATGGGGGGCATAATGGCCAATTTTAAAGAATTGCTTGGAGCCAGCAATGCTGACAGTGCTTTGGATGAATGACGAATTATCACATTTCAGTAATGGAACAAAGTTAATTCAACAGCAGAGGCAACTGGGGGCAAAGTGGCAGCTTTTGAAGATGCTGCTAGAGAGTGGAAATCCTCGACATCAGCTACTTGGAGACAGGTGTTTTGAGCCTGCCATTCTCAAATGCTAGTATGGACAAAGCATTCTTCATAATGAATGTGCTGAAAACATACTGAGAAACAGTATGCACAGAAGCATAGCAGATCACATAATTAGAGCGCAGTACAGTTTGAAAAATGAAGGATGTATGCCTCCTAAATTCGAGCCAAGCACTAAACTTTATACCAAATCCAAGTCAGAGTTGCATGTAAAAATCATAATGATGTCGATGTCATGTCCCCATAGTAAATGTGGTTATACTAATTTTATTGTTGTTTTATTCCAACATAAATGATGATAAAGTACTGAAATTATTGCAATAGTTATTGTATATGTCACATAATTTCAATCATTGTACCATGTAACGTAATAACTTTGTGACACTAAATCAATCTAGTATAATTTTTATCACTTACTATGCCATGTAATAACTGTCTTATCTATTTCTGAAGTTGCTATACCATCTAATGGTATGTCAACAGAACAATGCCAGAACCATTAGAAAAGCAAATGTGGCGTCCCTAGACAAAGTTTTCTATTTTCCTGGTCCAGCTATGTATTCTTATTTACAAATTAAAAATTACAGTGTTCATTATTATTTTTTGATGTGTATAATAATTTTACAGCCCTGAACACACAGTTCCATCTCTTCAACCATCCACCACCATCAATAATAATTTAAAGGAACAGGTAGATTTCAGATATTTGGGAAAAAGTTACCAAAATGGTATAATTTTGGGGAAATGATTTATATTTTAGGAAAACCAATCCAGTAGTAGCTATATTTTACTAAAATCGTTATGTACAAGCTTTTGAGATATTTTACGTGATACGATAATGCCACGTTAATGTAATAATTTGCGCTCAATTTATGTATACTCTGGTCTATGTCATTACATGTTTTAAATGTTTTGTATTGCATTTATAGACGGATACTTCAAAAACAGTCAGGCTTTTGCCTAAAACATGTTGGAAATCGCGTATAAAAAATAAGAAAATGGCTGACGAGTATATAAAAAAGTCGTTAATCCGATTCGTGGATTCAGTTCCTCTGTGCCTCGGTTGCCTGTCTCGCAAACTAGCTGTTACAGAATGTATTGAGTTCTTCGAAAATAGGGCAGTGGAAGAATCATAAACGAGGTAGGAGGTCAGTTTGAAATGTCTGCTTTTCCTGACAAATAACTACTGGAGGGGAGTCACTGTTTGGAACTACAATTTCGGAATCTCTACGACACGACAGCGCAAGCAGAGAAACCAGTTTAACACGTTGCTAAACCATCCCCTTGAAGCCAGCATTTATTTCAGTGTGCCCAGAAATGCAGTATTCGTGTGTGTTTATCCGTAAACCAAGTCGGAAGATCTCACAGTCAAGCTGTGCTTCCACAGGAGTAACCAGTACCTGCGTTAACAGTATACTAAGGCTATATGCGACCTGCATACTGTGAAAGCCACCAACAGTGTGTCAAATTTTGAGAGGGGAAGGGGGAAATGATGCACAGTTTTGCCTCCCCTTGCCTCGCCTCGTAAATTTATCTCGAGATGTACATGATCTACAGGCACAGCCAGAGATAAAAGTTATACTTTACGCCAACAATTATGCAATCAGCAGCCGGCCGCTGTGGCCGAGCGGTTCTGGGCGCTTCGGTCTGGAACCGCGCTGCTGCTATGGTCGCAGGATCGAATCCTGCCTCGAGCATGGATGTGTGTGTTGTCCTTAGGTTAGATAGGTTTAAGTAGTTCTAAGTCTAGGGGACTGATGACCTCAGATGTTAAGTCCCGTAGTACTTAGAGCAATTTTTTATACAATTAGTATATTGGTTGGCAATGTCTTATAAGGAGCCTGCCTACATAGAAAACAAAGCGAGGTTCAAAAATCTGCGTCTGTGATTTTGAACGAAAGGCCTGAACGCTGATTGGCCTCACTGAACTTGTGGGACTGATTTAGAAAATGGTAGTGCATGTTCCGCGATATGCTCCCAAGCTGGCCAGAAGATTGAGAAGGAATTCTTGTGATGGGACCTTCCATTCATTCAGCTAAGTGGTTGGAAACTACTGGAAGGTAGTTCGTGGACGTGCTGTAATGCACCTCTCCAACCCATTCCACAATTGCTCGCTGGGATGCAAGTCAGGGAA